>NC_136069.1:1661493634-1662093634 GCF_964261635.1 Lissotriton helveticus
TTTCACCTTGCGGATACCCTGCCGGGGTGATCTCACAGGGGAATACCAGGACGGGTTCCCTAAGCAAGCGCTTAGAAACCGCTTGGTGATTTGCGCTATATAAATTCCTGTACATTTACATTTATTCATCGTGTGGCGCGGAACAGAGAGTGAGGCTGAACAGTATATCGGGATTCTAAATGACAATGAACAGAATCTCAAGTTCACTAGCAACATCAACAAGAAAGAGGTATTCTACCTGGACCTACGAGTGTATGTCCAGGAGGGGAAAATTGAGACTTCCTTATATAGAAAGCCAACGGCGGGAAATTCAATCCTGCACGCGGGAAGCTGCCACCCAAGGAGCGTAGTCAACAACATTCCCCTGGGAGAAATCTTGCGAATTAAGCGGAATTGCTCAACTGAAGAGGAGTTTGTAAAAGCTAGATCAGAATCCAGACAAAGGTTCTCTCAAAGGGGATACTGCAAGGGGGTGCTAACAGAGGCAGAAAGAAGGAGCGATACTGTAACTAGAAATGAACTGCTAGTAGAAAGGATAAGACCAAAAGATATGAAGGTGAGACTAATAACCAACTTCACAGAAAAGTCTCCAGAATTATTCCAGATACTGAGAAGGAACTGGCACATCTTGCAATCTGACAATGTAGTGGGGAAACTTATCTGACTACCCACTAGTTACCTATAGGAAGGGACATTCCTTGAAAGATCTACTGGTAAACAGTCATCATGACCCCAAATGTAAGAAAAAGACCCCGATTCTGGGATTCTATCCCTGTATGAAGTGTAAAGCCTGCAAAAACTGTAGCAAAGTGAAGGAATTTGAGGTGCCAGGAAGATCCAATAAGATTAGAATCTCCAAACTTTTGAACTGTCACTCAGAGTTCACTGTGTATTGTCTGGTGTGCCCATGTGGTAAAAGATATGTGGGAAGCACAATTAAACAGACAAAATTGAGGGTATTGGAGCATATGAGAGCGATTACCACCAGGGACCAGAGCTACCCGGTGGCTCGACATTATGAAAGAATGCATCAAAGCAATAGCAATCTGCTCTCATTCTTCATTCTAGACCAGTTAACGAAATCTGAACGTGGGGGAGACTGGGTGAAGAAATTAAGAACCCTCCAATCACGATACATAATAATGCTACAGACAAAGAGCCCGACAGGTCTTAATAATGAGGAAGAAATGTGGGTGCATATTGGATGAGGTGTTTTGTACTAACTGTAAGGAAAGAGTTAAACCGAATGTTAACCTGCAAAGTTCACTCCCTCTATGAGAACTCAATTTTTCACATTTTTGGCCCATACAGGGCAATATTTAAATGCAAAAATGTGAAATCTTTGGCACACAAATAGGCCATCAAAATGAAAAATAAGCGCTGAAAACGAACCTGTGAATATAACAGGATAAGCCCATTAAGGGCGAAATAAACTTAAAGTCAAATGGTAAAAAAAAAATATATATATAAAAAATGACAACAATTAGAATGAAATGTACATTGTAATATATTGCTTAATTTCAAACAATATAAAGTTTTCGATAGCATCTATTACCACATGATATACAGGCTATCACTGTATTAAGCCTCCTCTGACCTTGTAAGATGGCCGCAACAGTAATGCAGAAAATTGACTGTGCCTTCTTTTATTATTTTTATTTTGGTTTTAATCACGTGTAAATGTTACTTTGTAACTTAATTTAAACAGTTTGAAAGTCTGTATCCATCGACACTGAGGAAGGCGGCAACGCCGAAACGAGTTTGTTGATACGATTGTGCAGCGCCAAAAATAAACTATGGCAATGAGAAACGCCGTGAGTGTGCTGTGAGTGCCCTTAATTGTGGAACGGACCTGGGAGTGAGGACCGTGTGTGTTTTCGAATATATATATGTGATCAAGGGGCGCTTGGAGCCCGAAACGCGTCTTGCCCTCTAGCCATCAACTTTTCCTGCAATAAAGACCTGTGAATTGTAAGCTGTGGTCCGTCTCCTGTTTGCTTCGCCAGTCCCGGGTTGCGCTGGGATTGGAAGTGGCGTTCCTTGGAGTTTGCGCACATATATATACACATACCCACATATATATATATATATATATATATATATATATATATATATATATATATATACACACACACACACACATATATATATATATATACACACACACACACACATATATATATATACACACACACACACACACACATACATATATATACACACACATATATATATACACACACACATATATATATATATATATATATACACACACATATACACACACCTATATATACATACACATCTATATACACATATATATACATATACACATATACACATATATACACATACATATATACATACATACATATACACATATATACACATACACACACACACATACACATATATATATATACATATATACACATACACATATATATATATATATACACACACATATATATATACACACATACACATATATATATATATACACACATACACATATATATATATACACACATACACATATATATACACATATATACATACACATATATATACACATACACACATACACATATATACATATATGTATCTCTCAAAGGGAGGTTTCGGCTATGCTATTACTTTAAATGGCAAAGCCGAGTTAGCAGTCTTAAATTGTCCTTCTAGGTGATGTGGCAGATTGGGAGCCATGTTTTACCTTGTCATACTCGTGATGGCACAACTAGTGCTGCTGCCCACGAGAGACACTTTAAGACCCAAGCCGTAGGTAACCCTTGTACCATATACTAGGGACTTGGAAGTAAGTTGAGCTATGCCAATTGCAAACAGGCCTTTTGAACATACACTATTTTAAGAGTCAGAACACATGCACTGAGTCCTGATTAGCAGGCCCCAGGGCATTTCCAGAGCCTTTACACCAGTGCCTGGTAGTTAAAATGGGGGGAAAATGTGGGGGTGAACCTGCAAAAAGCCTGTTTCTTTACACATAACAGCCCTCATTGCAGGGTTATAATAACAATAATAAGCCTCCAAGTGCAACATGATTTATCTCAAATATCAGCTTCAAATATGTTGGAGATACAAATGTTTTTCTCCAAACAAGCTTAAGAGTTCTAAAAATACACATATTTTCATCTTGAATGAATTATTTCCAATTTTAGGATACATGTATTCATTGGACCAAGCAATAGCCTCTAATTTAGTAGATTGGGCTGCAACTATAAGGGCTACTTAAAGGTAGCTGAAAAGCTACCAGAAGCTCACAAGGTACTCATTGGAGAAGCCTGCATTAGACAAACATGTACTCACAGTGGAGGGTCTTCCTTCAATGGGTATTCTCTTTTGGGTTGGGAGCCAGTGGACCTGTGAAAGAAAAGAAAGATGATCATCTTTGGGTTTCTATCAAGATAGGGTGTGGGGAGAAAGAGGAACATGTGACGAACAAGAAAGATTGTGCAACAAGAAGGAGGGCAGCACAAGGTGATATCAAACACAGACAAGTAAAGTTATAAAAGAATATTTTAGGCTTTGTCCCTCAGACACGTAAACACACCTTCATGCAAATGAGCCCTTTTAAAATGCTCCTTTATTTCAGAAACCCTCTTTATATTGACTTAGAATTGGTGCTCATCCAGCTCCACCTTCAAACAGGGACATGTGAAATCCAGTATATCGGTTTAGAAAGTCTTGTATGGTATTGCACTGTTTTTGCATCCATACAGTGCTCTATGCTGTTGATGAAGAACCAAAGAGCAGTAGAGCACTGGCGTACAGATTGCAACCACACCATAGGTTGTGTTTTATTGGAAGAATGTTGAATACTAGTGTGACCTAGGAGGGGAGCATTTTCATGTTGTGCTTGATGACCAGAGTAGTGCTCTTGCTCTGGTTGCTGTGCTTGAGCCAACAGCGGAATGTGGGATACGAGTGAGAAGTTATTTACTTTTGTGTCTGGCTGGAAAGCTGTGGGTCATCAATGGGGTCTCTCAGGGAGATGTTTTGGTCATGTGAATGAGTTTTATGAGATTGCATTTCTTGAGCTACTTTAATGATGGAGCTGCACTTATGTGGAATGACGGTGACTAAGACATATGTGTTTGTGTCGCCCATCCTTGAGAGGGAAAGTATAACTTTATTGCATGGATGCCTGTGGTTGCTTGCATTCCAATTCAAAGTCATAGACTAACAACTTGGGATGTCTCTTTTGGAGAATGGCAGAGACTGATTGCATGACTGGTCCCTGTCTGGAATGACCCACTGACCAGGGACTGGCATGTAGTCTCGAGTAAGTATTAGGATTTGAGACTAACTCAAGTATTCACAAATCATCAATATTTGAGGTTCTCCCACAATTCGAATAAACAGAGGGCCTGATTCACATCTTCACACACTCAAGACATTGCTCAACCTGTACCACTGACTCCTAGAAGATATGAGAAGGAACGCCTCAGGTGACCGCATAGAAGCCAGCTCGAACGACAGCTAAGAACTCTTCAGCATCATTAAAGAGTTTTCCAACCCCTTGGTGACTGAAAGCACCATCACCCCCTCCCAGGTACCCTGCGACACCCAGGCAAACTTTTACCATGACAAGATCTCCACCATCTACAAAGACTTCCAACCTCAGCCCGCCGCCGACGACATCCTCTACCTCCTTGCTCCCTCAGTCACAAACTCCAACCACCACCGGATCACCACCTGGGACCAGCTCATCATGCAGAACACCACTGACATCATGCTCTCCCTCCACTCAGGAGCACCTATGGATACTTGTCCCCACTGCATGTTCAACCTCAGCAGCAAGATCTTCAGCGACAAGCTCACAGCCATCTTCAACACATCCATCACCTTGGCCATGTACCCAAACAAGTGGAAGCATGCTGTAGTCAAAACTTTTCTCAAAAAACTGTCCGCTGACCCAGATGAGCTCAAAAACTACTGGCCCATCTCCCTGCTCCCCTTTTCCGCCAAATTCCTCAAAAAGGCTATCAACCACTAACTAACAGAATACCTCGAGAACAATGTTCTTCTGGACGCATCCCAATCCGCATTCCTCATGAACCACAGCACTGAAACCTCCCTAATTGCAGCCCTTCTAGTCTGGGGAGACGCGGCTGCCAGGATCTTCCTTGACCTCTCAGCGGCCTTCAACACTATGTCCCAGCACACCCTTATCCAGAGGATGCATTACATCGTAATCCAGGAGGACACAATAATAATCCACATTTGTAAAGCGCACAATCACCCGTAAGGGTCCCTAGGCACTGGGGGCCGTCAGGAAGATTAAGCAAGCTATTGCCCAGAGTCACATGGTGCTGGGCTAATCTGCCACCGGTGCCAGGGATCAAACCGTGATCCCCAGATTCCGGAATCAGTCGCCCTAGCTGCGGCGCCACACCTCTTCCTGTGGTGGTCACATGTATACCAGTGGGCAGCGTTCCTTCATGAATTTGCTTGCCTGAACTATTATAGAAGATCACAGTTCTAGGCTAAAAGAGCCTGGGGTGAACAACCAGGTCCTTTACAATCTCCTTGAAATACCCAGCAACTGCAGATGCTATTTTGTCACCCGAGGCAGCTGGAGTGGGGTACAGCTGAAGTGTCAAAAGACCGCAACAAAGATCCACATCTGGACATTACTAATGAAAAGGCCATGGTTGGCCACGCACTTCTGAATTGCTCAGACTACAGCCTATCACTTGTATATCATTTGACCAGCATAGGGTGATTAGCTTGGTTGAAATACTTTTTTTAATGGTAAAGATGAGCACAAAGCAGAGCTCCCTGCTAGACTAAGGATATACTCATAAGAGTTGGCATCAGTATGATCAAAACTTGAGCACTGGAGAGAACTAGCAGGAGTTGTCCCGCTTCAGCCGAGGGGTTTTGTTCTCAGCTAATGGAGTGGACGTTGTTGTTTCAGGACAACTCTGGGTTCTAGGTAGGGTTACCATATCCTAGGGGAGGGTAAAAGGTGACTGCTGTAGAAAGCATCATATGTGACTTTGTATTAATTTGCCATCTTGCAGGGCAGTATTTCCTAAGCTTTTACTTTCCATGGATCCCCACTTAATTCTTACTGGAATCCGGGGACCCCCACTGAATCATTATTGGAATCTGAGGGCCCCCACTGAATCATTACTGGAAGTCTGGGACCCGGCCTAACAATTTCAGGGTCTTGAACCTCAAATTCACAAATGCAATACATTGACATTTTAGTTTTATTGCAAAGGTTGACGCTTTTCTATATTCATTTGAGGACACACTTCATCCGTACTATATTCTATAGTATAAGCTGTACGGACACTGCTACCACAAATCAATGTGAGGATACCAACTTTAATTTCACATTCTTTCACGTTTACAATTTTATATTTTGCTTCCTCATTTATATATACTTTACAAGTGTGTTAATATTATTTAATGTTCCGAGTATGGGGTCCGCGGACCACAGATTAAGAACCGCTGTTGTAGAGGATTGGGCTTGATGAGATTTAAAGTGGTGTTTTGCGTGTCTCCTAGTGCCCGGGGAGTGATGACTTATTCTGAACCAGTGATCTGTGGATCTTGCTCTCCCTAAAACCGGGGCAGTGCTGGCTAGTTTTAAACCACTGGTTTATGGATCTCTTTAGGTTAAAAGTGGGGCAAGAGGGGCCTAGCACCGCCTCCAACACATTATAAAAAGAAACTACATGCTGGTTGCATACATTAGATGATTTATTAACTATAACTAACCGTCGCCACCATGGGCAGGGGGCAACAATATAGACCCAGTGACCTCACTGGGACTAACCAAACAAACCGGTTCAGAAGACGGGGATGGCCTGGGTCACCCACCACCCAAACGTACCAATACCCTACTGACTTACAGCCAACATTACTCCCAAAACAAAAAAGAAGAGAACACAACAAGGATCCTTTTAACTACACATCACATAGTAATAATATTGGGAGGAGTCTTTGGGCTGATCTCACAGATGAGCTCACGTACCTTCAGTTTCTGCCTCAGGATTCAAAAGCACCCTTTCACACACACTAACACTTTTCGCTGGAGGGGTGGGGGGAGGAGTGGTCTCGCTGGCGGCAAGATGGCTGCACCTTGAGTGAGCTCTGCTGACCGGATGAGAACTATCAGGCAATATCCTGATCGCAGGCTTGCCAAAGCCGCCTGAAATACAGACTGCGACACGGAACACGCCGCTGCCCCACCCGATCTACTTGCAAGATGCGGAGCTGCCCGGAGAGGAGACTGAGGAGCGGAACTTGCTGTGGCTCGCTGGATCGTCGCTGTGGCTGGCTTGGTGGCCTGCGGCGGTGATGACTGCGGTGCGGTTCTTGCTGACCAGCACCGACTTTATCTGCGCTGCCTGGGCTGGCCCCGTTAGTGCTGGTAGACGAGCGGACCCTGGGAGGCTGAAGACGGCGGCAGCACGATCCTGTGAGCGGCCTCCTGCAACGAGACCCTGATTAAACATGGTGGACCCCTCCTGAGCGCGGTGAGCATAGCAATGAGCTCTTGGACAGGCCCTGACTCTGCGACGCTGTGGCTGGACTGCAACCCTGCAATCTGAGGGCCCCTTCCCGCCCTCCAGAGGGGTGTCGGGCTGCCAGACAGTCATACCCTTGGCCACCCTGCGCTGTGGATCTCTATGGCCGTCCTCCATAACGTCATTGCGGTGCGGCCTGGGGGTGGACTCCCAGGCCTGAACTGAGGCGGCAGCTCTTTGACCCCCCAAAGGGATTTCCTGACGATAGCGCAAAGGACTCCTGCGGCTTGCCTGCTGTGAGCAACGCTTCTGCTTGCGATGCGGACCTGAGACGAGCTGCTCCGCCTGCCTGAATCCCCCAAAGAGTTGTGGGCTGGGGTGGTGCTCCGGCTGCAGCCTGTCTGTCGAGAGGGGCTCTGCAGCCCCCTTAAACTGGTGCACAGTGGACTGCTTATGAGCTCTCTAGCCCATTAAAACTCTGATCCCTATTAGTTGCCAGGCCTGCTGCCCGGCGCCACTGAAGGGCAGAAACACTATCCTCCGGTCCTGCCTTAAGGTGGGGGATCACCACATCTGCGCTGGAGTCAGAGGAAGGAACCAAAAAGTAAAACAAGAGAATACAAATATAGCAAACCGCTGCATACTCTAGGCTCAGGAGCTGAGTGGCGAACCGGAACTCCCAGCTACAGGGGAGTCTGCACTTTGGGGGGGGTCCCCATGATTTGATGGTAGGACGTGACCTGTGAAGAAGACCGCTCTTCAGCAAATACAATAACTGGTTCTCCCTGCAGCCTTCGGGTGGGGTGGTGGGCTTGTTGGCAGGCACACCTGCTAGCCTCCCTGGGCTGCGTAGCTGTGGACTGGGCCAAGCACTCAGCGATCTCTGCTTCTCCTTGGGCCTCCACTAGAGCCTCGATATTGTGACTTCGACGTAGTTGCCGTGGAACGGGGCCTCCGCCCTTTGTTCGAAACGGGGAAAACTGACCAGAAACAGCCTAAATTGAATTTCGAGGGCAGACTCACTGGCCGTGGCGGCAATGCACAGCAAGATGCTGGTGATTAGGCTACCCAAATAGAGGGTCCTACTGTGCAGGATGATGATACGAAGTCATTGCTTATAGAAGTCAAAACCAGCCTGAAGACCATTGACTAAAATTGATCACCTGGCACTGCACCTAGACCAAACAACGCATCGACTCCCACGACAACCGAATCACGCACTTGGAGGCACGACTTTCAGATGCTGATGACTCCATTGCCGAAACACAACAGAAACTGCTCAAAATGGACAAGGTCCTAGACCTCATATGCGCCAAAAACGAAGATCTCGAAGCGTGATCACTTAAGAATAACCTGCACATCACGAGCCTTCCGGAGACTACGGCGATGGGTAGGATGGAGGATTACCTAAAAGCACTGTTGAGCAAACTCTTTGGCCCACCATTATCTGAATGCTTCATAGTGGAGGGAGCCCACCTTTCCCTGGGGCCCGGCCTCCTCCAGGAGCTACAGCAAGATGAATCATCGCCCGCATCCTAAATTATCTGGACTGCGATGCCATTCTGAGGAAGGCGAGAGAGATGAAGGAAGTACAGCATCAGGGCAACACCCTAGCTTTTTATCCTGACTTCACCCAAGTGTCCGAAATGCCAGAAGAGACTTCCTTCCGGCGAAGCGGCTGTTACAGCAACTCAACATCACATATGTTCTCCTGTATCGGGGCCTACCTGTGAATTGATACAGAGGGCAAATCCCGCTACTTCAAAGACCCCAAGGTGGCTACATCCTTTGCCAAACAACTGAACAAAGACCGCTCACGTACTTTGCCGCTGGAGGGTGAGAATAACCATCTAAGTGATAATGATTAGCCTCCTTTCTTTTACTGTCCTTGCTGTCTCTGGGGGCATGAACACTGGTGTTTTTTCTGACGTTACTTGTTCCCCGCTATAGAAGTATTTCATTGCATTCACAGGCGAACATGGATGGGTCTATTGGGCCTATAGCTATTATTGTACACTCTCACCTGATCACCACCCGCCTTCGGACGGGGGATGGCCCGGCTGAGGCCTCGCTCCCACTTGGGATGAATCCCTCATTACCAGTTTCATTTTTTTGTTGCTTGGGGGCAGTGGGGAGAATGTATCTCAACCTGTTTGGGGGTTGGAGTGGGAGATGGGAAGGCTAGGGTAGCTGTAGACAGGGGCAGGGAATTCACCCCTCTGTTATGTGTTTATGTTCCTTGTAACTGTTCAGTTTGTCCAGTATGTGGCATCCATTAATTTATTTATTTAAAAGGTTTTATATAGCGCTGGCTAGACCCGGAGGTATCAGAGCGCTTTACATGAGCATCAGATCGTAGTTACAGGTTACATTGTTACAAAGGTTACAGTTATTAGAGCATGGCAACATAGTTACTTGTACGGTCAAGATAAACAATAAGCACAAATACGAAAAGGGAAAAGCAAGCAAGGGGAAAGATTCAGGGGAGGGGGGAAGGAGCTGGGGAAGTAGATAAGTAATGAAGGTGGGAAAGAGGAGGGGAGGGTGAAGGACAACTCAAGGAAAGAGGAGAGGAAGGGCGACGGTGACACAAACCGGTAGACGAGTCAGAGCAACGTCCAAAGTCCAGTAAGCTGTGATCCCAGGGGAAGTGGTATCACTTCCCTATCTCTGTTGCGGGAGGCTCCCTTTACGCAGTGGACTCTCGGAGGGGTCTCTGAGACTCCAAGGCCTACATAGTGGATCCTTCCCCAAAAACGGGAGAGGGAGTGCTTTGGCAAGCGGTGCCATACCATACCTCAGCTGTAGGTGGCTCTCTTGGCGCAGTGGACTCTTTCAGCGGGTAGCTGAGACTCGAGTGTCCTACTCGGCTGCATACTCAAACTATGCCAGAGGGGTCACTATTCTAATCCGACGTGGCTTACCGTGGCATACTGATCGAACACACACCGACTCTGCTGGCAGATAAGTCATACTAACAGGCATGCTCTTTCCCCAACCTCTAATACTAGCTGCCATTTTTGGCCCCAATTTCAATGACCCAAACTTTTTTCTGAACTTTTGGGAATCGTTCAGGTGGTGATAAGAGGGATATGCATTGCAAAACAGGCCGGAGTCCTCCGGGCCATTAGGACCACTCTCAGGCGCTTGGAGTCTGATCTCCAAGCTCTAGACCAGGCTTACTGTTCTAACCCCAACCCAGATATACTTGCAAATATTAGGGTTAAAACCACTTAATAGAACTCAGAGGCCGAACGAGAGATCAGCTGCCTTGGCCGCGAGGCGACGGCCTGCAGATACAGTGAAGGTGAGTGTCCAGGTAAAACTCTGGCTAATCTGCTGCAGAAACCCCATGCATCCACTTATTTGACAGAGCTATGCTCTGATTCGGGAAATACAATTACTGCGCCAGACAATATCATACAAATAATCTCAACTTTCTACTCTCAACTTTACACCTCGCGCTCCGAGCAGGACCCTGACTCCCTGCAAAAATACCTCCACTCGATTGAGCTCCTATGGCTCAGACTGGCCCACCACGAATATCTTGATGCTCCATTTACTCCCAGTGGACAAGGCAATCGGTACGGACGGCGTTACGTCGGCCTTTTACAAAGAGTAAGCCCCGATTTTAATACCCCACTTAGTGGAAATGTATAACGAATCCCTTGAAGTCGGACGCCTTCCCCCATTGCTCCGTGAGGCACTCATCACCCTAATACGGAAACCCGAAAAGCTGCCAACATCTTGCGACTCCTATCGCCCTATTTCGCTCATCAACACGGACAATAAAATACGGGCCAAAGTATTAGCAAACCAACTACTCCCCCTCATGCCGTTAATAATACTTCCAGACCAATCTGGCTTTATTCCAGGCCGCACCACCTCACATAACCTCAGAACCATTTTTTTGGTAATGCATCAAATTAATCCCACCCTCCCCGATGTGGCTGCGCTCCTCAATGCCACTAAAGCGTTTGACTCCCTCGAGTGGCCCTTCCTGTTCTCTCTGCTGGCCCGCCTTGGCTTCAGTATGGGCTTCATTCGAAACATTAGATTGCTATACAACCTCCCAACCGCGAGCATACAATTAAATGGGCAGATCACCAATCCCATCACAATCACTAGAGGCACACGGCAGGGTTGCCCACTTTCACCCCTGCCTTTTGGCATTGCCATGGAGCCCCTCGCTGTATGACTACGTCAACACCACACCCACCAAGGCACGGGTTCTCCGCCCGAGCTTTGGTCACCTCTAGGTTGCAGACGACGTCACACTATACATCCGTGAGCCACACAAGAATTTGGAACTAATGACCAGAGAAGTCACACGTTTTGGGGGATACAGGGGTGTCAACATTAATTGGAGTAAATCCATATTGTTGCCCCTTACTGATGCAACAACCTTGCTCGACAGTTTCCGCCGAAATGGCAAACTGAACTGATCAGGTACCTGGGCATTTGGCTCAGAGAAACACAGACTAACTCTGGCCTGCAAACTATGGTAGGGCCATGAAGTGGTTAGAAGCCAAAATCCGAATCTGGAATAAACTTCTGCTTTCCTTGTCAGGCCGCATCCCAATTGTTAAAGTGATTATTTTGCCCAAATTTTTTTGGTTGTTTTTAAACATACTGCTTCCTCTCATGATGCAATTCTTTAATCAGTTGCGATCTAACTTAATCTCTTTGGCATGGGTGGGACGCAGCCGCGAATTGCCTATGATATTTTGAAGCTCCCTTTCGCACGTGGCGGCCTTGGCACCCCTAATCTGAAACTATACGCTTATTGCGCCCAGGCTAGTTTTCTACATTTGTGGCTCCACCAACACCACTCCGCCTGCATACTGCGGTAGAGGCGGACCTGGCCTCTAATTGGCCGCTTAGCACAGCGCTGTTCCTGCCCTACAAAAACCCCTGAAAAGAAATCAGCACAGTTGAATACCTTCGATGGGCATGAGAGGGACTTCGTAAATACACTAGGAACAACCAAGGGCCTTGACTCTACTCAGTAAGGCTGATTCAATATAGAACAAACCAAAACAAATGCCAGTACTGAACACTATTTACCAACCACTATAGCACTGGTACCAATGCAAGTCTGTCACAGGTTCCATGAATAATCAATTTCAAAAAAACTTTATTTTAAATCTTTAACTTATTTTTCAATAAAAACATACCAATACAAATGAATGATCAATGAGACAAATACAAGAAATACAAAAACATTCCTTCCAAATTACACAACTTATCAAAAGACACCACAACCACTAAAAACTCTTTCATTCAGTCAACATTCATTCCTGACACATAACCAACTCCACACACTCACCAAGGTCACCTGCGGGTTAAGCCAGATTCATTCACAGTTTTTTGGAAAGGCTAAACCGAAAGGGGTACATTATGCACTCAGCCAAACACAAAGCTTTACCAACACTAAGTAAAGCAATGCACCAAAAAATCAACAGTTAACAAAAAATAAAGTGCATTACAAGCAACAACTTAATTTTAAATATGTTTGTTTGGCAAGAGAATGCGCAAGGTCGAAGCGTGTTTGTATTTTATTGAAAAATAGGTTAAAGATTTAAAATAAAAAAGTTTTTTTTAAATTAATTATTCATGGAACCTGTGACAGACTAACATTGGTACCAGTAATCTAGTGATTGGTAAATAGTGTTCAGTACTGGCATTTGTTTTGGTTTGTTCTATATTGACTCAGCCTTACTGAGTAGAGTCAAGGGCCTTGGTTGGTCCTTTATTATTGTGCGGCTGCAGACCGGTGAGGTCCCTTGTTCTGTCATAAGAAGTTAGACAGGGAATTGACCTGTGAGTAGATGAAGGGGACTGAGGTTCTGGTGACTGGTTTCACATTTTTTCATTTCTTTTTGTATTTTTTGTTTGAGATTTTCACTTTTATTCTGTTTTTTTTTTTTACTTTAAGGACTATGACTGATAGAGACACTTTCGCCTAAAGTGAAGATCATATCCAACGGTTAATGAATGCACCCCCGGTGTTTGCCTCTGCCACCTTAAGTGCATCTGCTAAAACTAGAAAACTAATCAGACAAACTTATTCGGTTACGGAAAAAATGAATTAGGCCCGACCTACACGGGGATTTTCTTTTGCAACATCTGCGAGCTGGTACAATACCTGGAGGACTCCAAATCAGGAATATTCTGGTGATTTTCACTGAGGATCCAGAATACAAAAAGGCATATAGCTGCATTGAGACCAAGTGCAGTAGGGACCTAATGGTCTTAACTGTGGAGACAGCACATCAGCTCTCTTAAACAATTAGAGGAAATAGAGTTAGAAGCCGAAATAAAAAATAATCAACTAATTACTGACTAAAAGAGTCTCCTTGAAAAAGTTGAGAAAGAAATCCTGGAGTTGAAAGACTATACCGTGAACCAGAAGAGTAACCAATTTTAGAAGGATAAAAAGAACTTCTCTTTGGAAAACGTTTTTACAATCAGACTTTTACACCCTGACCGATTCCAGAAGGTTCCTCACGGAATTTCAGGGCAGGTCAAGAAACAAATTCCTCAGCTTTTCTGACACCTCTTCGTCATCTGAGGGCGAAACAGACACGAGTGAACAATGTGGTAATACAAATAGGAGAGGTATCAACATCAGCAGCAAAATCTGCCTCCTTCTTTAGGAAGAGGCCAACAAAGACAAAGGGGCCGGAATCGGTACAACAACCAACCATGGGAAATGACCACCAGGAGACAGTACTACAAGAACTAAGGCTGTCTCCTATTTTTAACTTGTCTGACCGTGTGTTGACCGATGTTGAAAAATCTGTACTTGAAAAAGGCCCCTTGTTTGTTTTGTCGCAAAATACGTCAAAACATTTTTCATTGCCGAAATACCCCCGAATAATCTTGAAGTCACAGGTTTCTGGAAGAAATCTGTTTTGCCCTCCATCCAATAAAATCCCAAAAGAGGTGTTAACCTTTGAGAAGACGGTCCTTTCGGCTATCACTGAGATGGAAAAACGCAGGCAATCTGTTAAATATAACATATCAAAGGCACAGAAGGAAGCAATTACTTGTTGAAAAATGATACATCTGTAGTTATTAAACAAGTGGATAAAGGGTGGTCAGTGGTCCTTTGGGGCACTGCAGAATAAACAGCCGAAGTCTTGAGGCAACTGGAGAATGTAAGTTGCTACAAAAAAATTGCGAAAAATCCAACTTCAGGGGCAACTTTTTGAGATCTTAAAAAATGGCTTTGAACAAGGTTTCCTGGGACCAAAGGAATATACGTTTCTTCAAAATAAATATCCACGGGTTCCTGTTTTTTACGTCCTATCTAAAGTCCATATAAATGAGACAAGTCCATCAGGCAGACCAGTAGTCTCTGGCTGCGATTCTCTAATCGAGCCCATCTCGAAGTATATATATCATTTCTTGAAACAGTTGGTCAATAACATCCCGGACCATCTACGAGATGCTACAGCTTTCATCAATCGGATTTCAGCAGTTGAGTTTGATGAATCCCGTGAAATCATGGCCACCCTTGATGTAGTGTCTTTGTACACTCAGATCCCTCAGGATGAGGCAATAGAGGTGCTGACGCATTTCTTGGAAACAAGGACCAATCCAACCAGGGTCCCAACGAGTTATCATTAAATTGGCCAAATTTGCAATCTGCAACAAAACTATTTTGGCTTCGGCAGTGACTTCTTCCAAATAAAGGGAGTAGCTATGGGATGTCCATTCCCGCCAGAATTAGCAGTGTTCTATATGGGGCTTTATGAAGAAAAATTAATCTACAGCAACAATCCATTTCAAGAGTGCATCGCTAACTGGATGCACTATATAGATTATGTTTTTTTAGTGTGGTCAGGAACCCAAGAGCAGCTCAATGACTTTCACAGTTGGTTGAATACTAGCACAGAGGATATAAAATTTAGCCTCAACTCCTCCCGACATCGAATTACTTTCCTTTATGTGGTAGTATATCCCTCTGAAGGTAAACTGGCTACTACTCTCTTTAGAAAGCCTAGGGATAGAAATAAGGTTTTGCATTTTAACAGCAACCATCCCAGGAGCCTTAATCAAAATTTGCCCTTTGGGCAATTTCTAAGAATTCGTCGCAATTGTTCATCCAAGGACGAGTATTGGCTTCATGCGAACATGCTAGTGAATCGCTTAATGGAAAGAGGCTACCCTAAAAAAATGCTGAAAAATGCCGTGAAACTGGCATGGTGGATACCACGCGGGACACTTTGAAAAAAAGTTAAACCACATATGGATAGACTCGTGTGTGTTTCCACGTTCTGCCCCAACTCCAATCAATTGAAAAAAATTATCAATCAAAATTGGCATTTTCTGAAAAATCTTGATAAAGCGTTGGCACAGGCTCCGCTTTTTGCATTCAAAAATGAGAAAAGCATTGCGAATCATATTGTTTGGGCTGATCTACCTAAGTCTACATTGAGAGGCTATCTTGGACTGGCACCAATCATTGCTCATCATAAATGTGGGTCCTGTACCTGTTGTGATCAAACGTTGGAAGGATCAGTGTTCTCCCACGAGGGGGTCCATTGGAAACATGAAACATTCACCAATTGCAAATCGAAAGGCGTGGTGTATGGAATCCTTTGCCCATGCCCTAAATTGTATGTGGGGAAAAACAAGCCAGGAGATCCACCAGAGAGTGACACAGCATAAATCTAGCATTAAGAGAAATGTTGAAAACGCCCCTCTAGTTAACCACTGGAAGGCTAAGGAACATGTGGTGGGTGATCTTAAATGGACCGTGATATCCAAAATCGAAGCTGATCCACAAGCAGGTGACAACAATTTACGACTGTCCCAACATGAGGCGATGTTCATCCTGAAATTTAATACAGCTGTTAACGGGCTAAATGAGATCTCTGAAATATTCAAACTTTAAATCTGCAGGGACTGAGTGTGAACCTAGTTCTGTGGGCCCATGCAGATGGTGTGGCATTGACAGACTGCCTGTGGTGTAAGCCATTAATGTTGTTTTGTATAATCTGCGTACTTGTTGTTTAATGAGCTTCACATCTGGACTCACTGGGCCCTTGTGAAGTGGTGCCAACGTTGACCTGATGGTTAAGACTCTACACAGCTGGCATGTCTAGCCTGTTCATGAGGCTGTGCCCTCTGTGGATTACTTTTTGTAACAATAATGACTTGTATGCCCGTGTTTTGAAATGGTCGAGATACACTTATCTCGATGATGCCTACCTGTCCCACAACCCGTTGTGGGTCTTTGAGCCGTGGAGAACCGAGACCGGGTCGACACAAAAGTCGGGGTTTCATGGACTTTGTTTCCAATGAAAGGGCATACGCTGCATGGTATCACTAATTCGGATACAAGGTATTTACAATGGCAATACCACTGAATATGGAGGTTTTGACTCACGGATAAGTGATGCGTTCAGCTTGTCACACATGCCGAGATAGGTCAAACACGCCAATCTCGATAACGCCTATTACTCCCACAACCCCTCACGGGTCTGAAAATCCAGACCGGGTCGATACTAAAACCAGGCGTCTACGGACTCTTTACAATTTAGGTGCATTTACTGCACGGTATCACTGATTCGATTACAGGGCCTTCACCACGGCAACACCTCTGAATACGGTTGTTTTTGACTCACGGACAATCTTTGCACGAAGTTGTTAATAACGTTTTCACGACGGGATTTAAACTTCCTTTCCCATGATGCCCTAATTACCCATAATCCGTTGCAGGACTTGGTACCGCAGGCTGGTTCGGCTGGGGCTCCTTATGCCGAACGGAGAGTTGTGAAGCAGACCCCCCTACTTTACAAGGTTAGTGAAGATTATGATTTGACTCTTTACACACGCATTGGGCATTGTTTCAGTTCGCGTTATGATTCTGACGGACACTTGGGCGAGCGGATGTCTGTATTAACGTACTAAGGGATTGAGTCGGGCAGGTCAACCGTGATATGCATACGATAGGGCTCCATGCTGGGTGCCCGGTTGATCGTAGCTATCTTTACTGTTTCAGAAAGATGCCATAAGATTGGAGAAGGGTCACAGATCAAATAACTGGCCGCCATACATTGCATATCTTACTGGTACGTTTTGCGATATGTAGTTCGAGTCTTGACCACATCGATGATTAATACGGTCTGGCTAAGAGATTTAACCTGCTTGCCTCATAGATGGACGGATATAGTCGAAATTCACATATCATTCTCCTCAATATTATTGTTGAAGGTATAAGGATTATGGATGACACCACAATGTAAGCCCATGTTTCCATTCATTCTGGGCTTGCACATTTTGACGTAGATCTGACGGTTTTTGGGCCACTGCTTTGCCTTATGAGTTTCTTCTGAGTTTTTTTCTGATTTTCAGACACGCTGAGTATTGACACAAAATAGAACAGTCTCTCATTTAGGAGTAAGGTAAGAGGCGGCTGCATCAGCTGGGTGCGGTTTTGCCGTTGTTTTACATTCAATGATCGGAGTAGTAAGAGTATTGTTTCTCTTTATTTTTTAGATTGTGATGGTTCTGAGGAGAACCGTGCTAGTCAAAGGGTTCAAAACGTGTCAACCTTGCACATTCTCTTGTCAAACAAACATATTTAAAATTAAGTTGTTGTTTGTAGTGCACTTTATTTTTTGTTAACTCTGTAGATTTTTTGGTGCATTGCTTTACTCAAAGTGTTGGTAAAGTTTTGTGTTTGGCGAAGTGCATGCTGTTCCCCTTTGGGTTTAGCTTTTCCAAAAAACTGGGAATTAATCAGGCTTAACCCGCAAGTGATCTTGGTGAGTGTGTGGAGTTGGTTATGTGTCAGGAATGAATGTTGAATGAATGAAAGAGTTTTGAGTGGTTGTGGTGTCTTTTGATAAGTTGTGTAATTGGGAAGGAATGTTTCTTTGTATTTCTTGTATTTGTCTCATTGATCATTCATTTGTATTGGTATGCATTTATTGAAAAATAGGTCAAAGATTTAAAATGAAAAAAACGTTTTTTTTTTATTGATTATTCATGGAACCTGTGACAGACTTGCATTAGTACCAGTGCTCTAGTGATTGGTAAAGAGTGTTAAGTACTGGCATTTGTTTTGGCTTGTTCGTAAATACACTGGCACAGACACCTTATACGCCCCATCCATGCAACTTTCCGAAAATCCTGCTTTTCCCCCCATTACAAAACAAAGGTATGGCGCGCCTTGCGAAGGCAATTGGAATCTGTATAAATGCTGATTTATATCCAGATGGCCAAATCCTCCCCCCACCTGAGCGCACTGCAACATCAACACCAACACTGCTAGATAGCCTACTATACCACCAGATGTGTGCAACGTGCAAAAACGCGAACTCATTCACGGCGCCACCTCCCACTAACGTGGCACTGTAATATATACACACAACAATTTCACATCGAAAACTTGTCACTAGATTGTATTCTGTATAAATGGCAGCTGCATCTATTGATGCGGAGCGGTCACGCAGCACATGGTGGACAGACTTGTTGGACTGCCCCACACTTGAGCAATGGCAATATTGCTGCAACCAGACAGAAAGAATCCCTCCCAACTATAGGCTGAGGCAGATACACTTCAAATTTCTTCACAGGCTATACCATACCCCTCTCGCACTGCACAAGATGGGCCTCACTGAGGACACGCGCTGCCCGGGTTGTCCGGCGCTTGACAACACTTTCCCGCATCTGGCCTCGTCTTGTACTAAAGTGGCATCCTATTGGCTAAAGGTATGCAAGACCATCAGCGCTATTACCTCAATCACCATCACACCGAATCCCCTTCTCTGCTTACTTGGTTACGCAAAAAAACAATCCCGATGCCTGCTGGCGCTTGGTGGCAATGCTACTGGTTCTGGCCAAGTGTAGAGTAGCAATACACTGGGGGCAGAAACCGGCACCAATGCTCAAATCCTGGTTCGCTGATGTGGCATACTGTCAGACACAACTAAAAGAATTTTAGAATCTTTTGCGGACAGCGAGCAGGCTGCAAGATATTTGGGGACCACTAGTTACTTACTCACATGGCTTGGCTGAGGCTGCCTCAAACTATAACACCACCATGGGCAGTCCTGTACCCACACCTGTATGAGTGATGATGCCCGGCCGGAGATGCCTGTAGCTCTATAGTCCATGACTATCACTGATCTACCTTGCCTCTATATGACTCATTTGTTCTAGAATAATCATCTGATGTGAATGTTTGGGGTCTGAACGGTGGAGTATCTCCTCCTCTTTGGAAGGATGCGGAGGTGTGAAGAAGGTGGGCAATGTGATGGTCTGACCTATGTGGAAAGAGGTAAATACTTTGTGCAGAAAAGAGGGCATAGTATGGAGGACTACTTTGTCCAGATGGACAGCAAGAAAGGGAGGTTTGTAAGATAAAGCCTGAAGCTCACTAACCCTGCGAGCAGAGGTGATGGCAAGCAAGGAAGCAGTCTTCAAAGTAAGGAGACAAAGAGGACAATTATGTACTGGCTTAAAGTGAGCCCACATAAGATAAGTGAGGGCAAGGTTTTCAAGAGCCACTGAGGCATTACGAAAGGAGAAGGAAGAAAGCGATAAGTAATGCCCTTCAGAAATCTATTAACAATTAGGGACTTGAAAAGAGAAGGCTGATCAGGAAGGCGAAGCAAGGCCGAAATAGCCGAAAGATAACCTTTAAGAGTGCCCAGAGAAGAGCCCTCCTGGGCCTAAGAAAGAATGAAGAGGAGAACGTCTGAAAGAGGGGCAGAAAGGGGATCCACAGCCTTTGCTGTGCACCCTGCCACAAATTTGTTCCATCTACAGGCGTATACCGTTTTAGTCGAAGGACGCCTGGCTGCCAAGATGACATTACAGACTTCGGGAGGAAGGTTGAAAGCTGTCAACTGTCACCGCTCAATCTCCATGCAAGATGGTGGAGGCTGGACAGGTTCAGATGAAGGACACAAGCTGCGACAGAAGATCCTCCCAAAGAGGCAGTCTAATCGGAGGATCGATGGCCATGCTCAAGAGCTCGGGGTACCAGACTCTTTGTGCCCAGTCCAGAGCCACAAGGATGACTTGGGCCTGGTCACGTTTGATCTTCTTCAGCACTCTGGGCAGAAGTGGTACAGGCAGAAAGGCGTACAGGAGGCCACAATTCCACTTGCGATAAAAAGCGTCGCCGAGCGAGTGACGTCTTGGAAATGCGTAGAACTGCTGACATTACGCGTTCTTTTCGGTGGTGAATAGATCTAACCAAGGCTATACCCACTGCTCAAAGTGACCTTTCAACACCTCCAAGTGAAGACGCCATTCGTGATCCATCATGCACTGGCATTCAGGGAACCTACCAGGTGTTGAACCACCATGTCCAAAGTCAAAGAGTCTCTTGACACAGGGTCCATGACCCAACCCCGCCCTCTTGGTTGCAGTACCACATGGCGGTGGAGTTGTCCGTGACCACCTGCACTACTCTTCCTTTTTACATAAGGAAGGAATGCTTTAAGGGGAAGATGAATCGCCCGAAGCTCCAAAAGGTTGATATGGAGCCCCGAGTCTGCCGGAGACCAGAGGCCTCTGATCTCCGCCTCTCCCATGTGGTTGCCCCATCCCAGGAGTGACGCATCTGTCACCACTGTGAACTCTGGTTGGGGAAGGGAGAGGGATCTGCCGTGGACTCAATCCTGGTTTGTGAGCCACCACTGCAGCTGACGTGCAGTTACCCTCTGAGATCTGGACAACATCGGAAAGATTCCCCATATGCTGTGCCCACTGGCACTGCAGATCCCACTGCAGAGCCAGCATATGCCACCTGGCATGATCCACCAGCAGGATGCAGGAGGCCATGAGGCCCAGCAGCTTCAGAGTCAATCTCACCAAAATCAGGGATAGAGGCTGAAATATTGGTATCGTAGGCTGAATATCCCAGACTCACTGCTTGGGGCAATAAGCTCGAAACTGTGCTGTATCCAGAACTGCTCCGATGAAAAGGAGCTTCTGAGAGGGAGTCAGGTGCAACTTAGCACGTTGATAGTGAACCCCAGTGAATGCAGGACGTTCGCCATAGCCTGGAGGTGGGAGATGACAGCCTGGGGCGAGCCCGCCTTCAACAGCCAGTCATCGAGATAAGGGAATACTGAAATACCAGATCCTAGCAGATGAGCTACGACCACCTCCATCACTTTCATGAACACCCGAGGGGCGCTGGTAAGGCCAAAGGGGAGCACAGTAAACTGAAAATGCTTGTGGCCTACCATTAACCGTAGCTAACACCGGTGGGCAGGCAAGACGGGGATGTGAAAATAAGCATCCAGCAAGTCCAACGCTACCATCCAGTCTCCAGGGGCGAGAACAGACAAGACCTGAGCTAAGGTTCGCATTTTGAACTTCTCCTTCCGGAGGAAGCGGTTGACATCCCGAGGTCTAAGATAGGACGCAGGCCTTTGTCCTTCTTGGGTACCAGGAGGTAGTGGAAGTAGCTACCATGACTTCTGGCACTGGAACACGTTTGATGACTTCCTTGGCCAAGAGTGCTGTAACTTCCTGGTGGAGCAGGGCCAGATGATCATCTGAAATGCAATGGAGTGTTGGTGGCATGGAGGGAGGGTTAGTCTCAAAGGGGAGGGAGTAGCCCCTGCCCGACATGATGGTGCGCCAGTGGAAGAGGTGATGGTGGATCCTGCTGCCCACTAGCAACTAGTGGCCCTGAAAGATAGGACTAGGAAGGTTTGGATGCTGCTGAAGGATCCAGAAGGATGTCAGTAAGGGCCTCATTGAAAGGCAGTAGGGGCTCCGAAGAGGCTGCTGCCGGCTGAAGCACCTCAGTCAGGAGGTTAGTCCTGACTGCTACCGTAGGAAGCTCAAGGCCCAAAGCCTCAGCCACCCTACGCAACACCACAGCGTAAGAAGCTCCCTCCTCCTTAGCCATGGTAGGGGGAGAAAGCATACCAAGGAATGGGGAGGTATCCAGATCACTGGCATCACCCAATCCTCTCTCCAGTCCAGCTCTTCAATCTGGTCTGCTATAGGGTCAACAGACCCCTCCCAGTCCTCCTCACCCTCATCTGCCTGCCAGTCAGGGCGGTAGGGAATGCCAGGGAAGAAAGCGGTAAAAAAGTACCCTCCGTCACTGGTACCGGCGTCGGCCGACGTCGGTCTGGCTCCATATCGAGGGAAAGGCTGGGGTCGAGGACGGCTGAGGGTGCAGCTGCCTTCGTGGAGCGTCGTCACTGGATTCGGTGCCTGGGAAGGTACTGTGAGGTCAACTGGCACTGATCCGGATCCAGCCTGGATCCATTGGGGCCGTACAGCACTGGGGCCGGGGCCACCAACATCAAAGGCCTAGAGCCCCCAGCCGAGTCTGCAGGGCCTGAAGTCGCGCCAGCGGAGTCGGCCTGCCCAAAGATGGAGTGGAGGCCTTCATAAAATGCACAAAGCAGGAGATGCCCAGAAAGGGAGGGAAGCGTGGAGCCGTCCCAGCGGGCTCCGAGGATGGAGCTGGACATTGGCGACGCTCTGGGTCCTGTGTTGCATCTGCGGACAGGCGGGGAGAAGGCGAAGAGCGACAATGCTTCTTCGCCTACTTTTTGTGCTTCGACTTACCTGGTGAGTGCAAAGACTTGGACGAATGTGATGGCTCCGCGGCGGGTTCCGCAACCTTCCCCTCGACCGGGACCTTGAACGGTGCAGAGCGGACTGCGGGGCCTCCAAAAGCTTTTGGGGCCGCTCCCGCAATGACTTAGTGTTTAAGGCCCAGCAGCCGGAGCACGACTCTGGGTTGTGGTCGCGCTCCAGGCACCAAAGGCGCACGAGGTGCAGATCGTGACCGACATCAACTTGTGACAGGAGTCAAAGGGCTTGAAACTGGGCAGACAATTTGACATCCCTCGTGCACCACGAGTTGTAAGACTAAAAAAAGATGTTGACAAAAGTCAAAAAAAAATTAGCCAAAAAGAGACTAAGGGGCATGCTCTCTCCGAATCTGTGCTGGCTGGCGCAGAAAAGACAGAACTGACGTCAGTGCGTGGGGGCAGCACCTAAGTAGACAGCATGACTTAAGTGACATGGAACAAACCTACTG
Source organism: Lissotriton helveticus (assembly GCF_964261635.1). NCBI lineage: Eukaryota > Metazoa > Chordata > Amphibia > Caudata > Salamandridae > Lissotriton > Lissotriton helveticus. The sequence goes on from NC_136069.1 coordinate 1,661,517,182, forward strand.
AACACAATCTATTGTGGATCCTACTCAAAAGACTTTGCACAAGTGTACAGAGGAACAAAGTCGACTGGAATATTGAACTCAGCAGGTACAGAAGCAGCAACCAGCCTTGTGGAGACTCATGCTTTTGGACAATTATACAAGTCGAGACAAGAGTGAAACTCTGTTAGACTAGCAATGGCCAAGCAACTTTTGGAGGACATTACTTTTTCTTCATTCCTAAATAAAGAACACAGAAGTCTGGCTGTATGCTCAGAGGCTGGAGGCGGTAGATATTAGAAAAATGGTTAGGGGTTATGCCCACATAACCCTCCCGTACCTGAGCAAGGGACATCCAAGGATGAAAATGTAGAACAAGGGGTACTCGAGGGATTAATCAAACTTTTAATTACAAACAAGAAATAATTAATTATCTTGTTGACTGCAAATTATTAATTTTATAAGTAACAAGGGAGACCCAACAGATAGCTAAGTACCATGGGTATAACAACGTTATAGTGAACAAAACGGTTCTTAGCTTATTTTCAAATCAACAAACCAATGCTGTATAGAAACACAATGGAAAACTATACTTGTTATAAAATTTCCAAACCCAGCCGGGAAAGGATTTTATTTTATAAAGAAGCAATGTTCAATTCAGTAATACATTCATAATCACATGACACAAGCCTGTGTCGTACATGAAAAAGAGGGAAATAGAAAGATAGCATAAGGGTGAAAGGGGTGTCTATCAGGCAAAGAGCGAGAGCAAAGACAGGGTACTGTTTATAAGTAAAAAATCAATCACAGTATCGCCTGGAGTGGAACATAAACAATCTTATTGCTCAATGTTATAAATATGAAACCACTCATGGGTGTCGACGTTTCGATCCCTATTGCTCAATAAGATACATGGGATCATCATCAGGACATTTGTAATACACAAGACATGCCTGATTGTAAAAGAAGCCTGTTTGGGAGAGACGAAGAAAAAGGATATTTCAAACAACTTAAGAGCAGTTTTTCAGACGCATGCCAACTGTACATCGAAATCGCAGTGTGTGGCCAAGTGCACAGTGAGTGTGACTCAATCAAGCATCAAGTAACAGCATTTACAACACCTCGGAATCGCAGTGGCGTGCGTGAAGGACTGCAAGAATCACAGTGACATGACGTGATCGTGCTCCATTCAGATGGGTATGGGGATTGTAGGTAAGACGTGTCTGTGATACAAAAAATTATTTATTAGGAATGAGGGCGGGGGTCACTTATAATCCCCGTGTGGTGGTACCCTTTTGTCAATTGGTTCGGAGAAACAATGGTAAGGAGGGCGCAAGGTTGGTTCACCCGAGTTTTAAAAGTAACACAGCCCATGAATTCTTAGTTAAAACCGCTAGAGCAGGACAACATACCAGTTAGTGAAATGGCATGGAAGTCTCTTCGAGGGTCCGTACAGGTATTGTAAAGAGACACAATTAGGCAGTGCTAATCGTTTTCCAACCGTGAAATCGGCGCTGAAAACAGAAAGGCGCATTAAGTTTCAGGCTGCGGGAGCGGCTCTGTGAGTAAGGGCGGCACTCGGCGCGAGGGTGTCTAGCTTACCTTGCAGTGTTGCAATTAACACGCAATGCGAAGATTCTAAAATTAACAGTGCAGGTAATCAAGGACCATGCACGTAGGGTCCCAACAATGTGGATTTAGACGCTATAAAGAGAAAGGGAAAGGAATGAAAACATTGCAGACCGCGGGTGGGTCATAACTAAACAGCTTGGACGCGCAGCAACTACTTACTCAGTCCCGATGAGGACTCGTCTTCACGTGGCTTCTCGGTCGATGCCGAATGGAAGTCAGTGGGCTGGGGGATCGCGCCGGGATAGTATAACCCAAGTAGGTCACATGACCATGAATGCGGGTGCCATGCCTAAGAGGCCAGATGTCTAATGCGGGGGCCATTTTGTAATGGATAAATACCGGGCAAGGAGTGCGGGTGCAAACATGGTAATAGTGCCAAGGTGACTTCAGATAAAGTGAAACATATCGTTAATAAGAAACATTAATTAGCACACTTACATGGGGTCACATTTTCAGTTTTCCATGTAACCATGGAGTATTCATGGAGTATTCACTGCGAAGCATTGACCCAGAGGGTTAGTCCATTACTGAGTTATCTGGATTCATTGCACACTGTTCAATCAAAGCAACATAGTCCATTGCTGTCTTATCTTGATTTATTGCTCACTGTTCAATCAGAGCAACGTAGTCCAGTCCTCACTCCGATTGAGCCCAGTCCGAATAGTATTAAATTGAATGATGGATTTCAATTCCTCACGATTTAACAACTGTTGTAGGTTACCACCCCTCTGCGGTAGTTTGACGGATTTCAGAACTGTCCATTGCAAGTCTTCCGCTGTGTGCTTCATGCTGGCATAATGTTCAACCAGGGGCGCATTAGGAGTACCACACCTAATGCGGCTTCGATGCTGACTTATTCTGGTCTTAATCTTTTGGGTGGTTTGACCCACATACATCAACGGGCAAGGGCATTCTATGAATAAGTCAGCATCGAAGCCGCATTAGGTGTGGTACTCCTAATGCGCCCCTGGTTGAACATTATGCCAGCATGAAGCACACAGCGGAAGACTTGCAATGGACAGTTCTGAAATCCGTCAAACTACCGCAGAGGGGTGGTAACCTACAACAGTTGTTAAATCGTGAGGAATTGAAATCCATCATTCAATTTAATACTATTCGGACTGGGCTCAATCGGAGTGAGGACTGGACTACGTTGCTGTGATTGAACAGTGAGCAATAAATCAAGATAAGACAGCAATGGACTATGTTGCTTTGATTGAACAGTGTGCAATGAATCAAGATAACTCAGTAATGGACTAACCCTCTGGGTCAATGCTTCGCAGTGAATACTCCATGAATACTCCATGGTTACATGGAAAACTGAAAATGTGACCCCATGTAAGTGTGCTAATTAATGTTTCTTATTAACGATATGTTTCACTTTATCTGAAGTCACCTTGGCACTATTACCATGTTTGCACCCGCACTCCTTGCCCGGTATTTATCCATTACAAAATGGCCCCCGCATTAGACATCTGGCCTCTTAGGCATGGCACCCGCATTCATGGTCATGTGACCTACTTGGGTTATACTATCCCGGCGCGATCCCCCAGCCCACTGACTTCCATTCGGCATCGACCGAGAAGCCACGTGAAGACGAGTCCTCATCGGGACTGAGTAAGTAGTTGCTGCGCGTCCAAGCTGTTTAGTTATGACCCACCCGCGGTCTGCAATGTTTTCATTCCTTTCCCTTTCTCTTTATAGCGTCTAAATCCACATTGTTGGGACCCTACGTGCATGGTCCTTGATTACCTGCACTGTTAATTTTAGAATCTTCGCATTGCGTGTTAATTGCAACACTGCAAGGTAAGCTAGACACCCTCGCGCCGAGTGCCGCCCTTACTCACAGAGCCGCTCCCGCAGCCTGAAACTTAATGCGCCTTTCTGTTTTCAGCGCCGATTTCACGGTTGGAAAACGATTAGCACTGCCTAATTGTGTCTCTTTACAATACCTGTACGGACCCCCGAAGAGACTTCCATGCCATTTCACTAACTGGTATGTTGTCCTGCTCTAGCGGTTTTAACTAAGAATTCATGGGCTGTGTTACTTTTAAAACTCGGGTGAACAAACCTTGCGCCCTCCTTACCATTGTTTCTCCGAACCAATTGACAAAAGGGTACCACCACACGGGGATTATAAGTGACCCCCGCCCTCATTCCTAATAAATAATTTTTTGTATCACAGACACGTCTTACCTACAATCCCCATACCCATCTGAATGGAGCACGATCACGTCACGTCACTGTGATTCTTGCAGTCCTTCACGCACGCCACTGCGATTCCGAGGTGTTGTAAATGCTGTTACTTGATGCTTGATTGAGTCACACTCACTGTGCACTTGGCCACACACTGCGATTTCGATGTACAGTTGGCATGCGTCTGAAAAACTGCTCTTAAGTTGTTTGAAATATCCTTTTTCTTCGTCTCTCCCAAACAGGCTTCTTTTACAATCAGGCATGTCTTGTGTATTACAAATGTCCTGATGATGATCCCATGTATCTTATTGAGCAATAGGGATCGAAACGTCGACACCCATGAGTGGTTTCATATTTATAACATTGAGCAATAAGATTGTTTATGTTCCACTCCAGGCGATACTGTGATTGATTTTTTACTTATAAACAGTACCCTGTCTTTGCTCTCGCTCTTTGCCTGATAGACACCCCTTTCACCCTTATGCTATCTTTCTATTTCCCTCTTTTTCATGTACGACACAGGCTTGTGTCATGTGATTATGAATGTATTACTGAATTGAACATTGCTTCTTTATAAAATAAAATCCTTTCCCGGCTGGGTTTGGAAATTTTATAACAAGTATAGTTTTCCATTGTGTTTCTATACAGCATTGGTTTGTTGATTTGAAAATAAGCTAAGAACCGTTTTGTTCACTATAACGATGCAAATTATTAATGACATTTGTATACAATAATTCATATAGACATATACAGGGACAGCGAGGGAGGCTCAGTGAAAGGATAATAAACAATATATATATACACAACAATACAGCATATACAATATATACAAATCACATACACAATCTATACATAACAAATACTACAATCTATCAAAGAAATGTACCCTAAGAAAGAAATACACAACTTATGACCGTATCCACTCTTAGCTTCGAGTGAAATACATAGCAAATAGGTAGTCCCACACTATGCGCCTGACAACTAACTTCTCTACACAATATTTACTTATTAAGGTGCAAAAGAGAAAACTCAAACTTAGTTATAGTTCTAAGGGGACTCCTTAAGGGCAAGGTGTCGACGCAGTCGCGGTCGCGTTTCAGCCAGAATTCTTAGGCTTCATCAGGACATGGGTACTAAGGCATACAGCCCGGCTGGTGGAAGTCTTCGGTGGAACCACACCCGCCAAAGAAGGGGTCTGCACTACGTCCACTAGAGCAACAATGTATCTCTCCGAGTAGTCACACAACATATACATTCAATCTCGTGGTCTAGATCAGCGTTCCAAATCACGCCTATATATCCGCCTACTCTTACTCAGCGGATCCGGGAACAGCAGGCACAATCACTGCATGGTCCTCACTGGCAACAGCAGCCGTCCGTGAGGTGGATATAGCAGCAATGTGGAAATGTGCATTACATACTCGGACCTTGGCCACCCCCATGGCAGAGATCGCTCTGCTGCAGACGAGTACGACTTGACAGGACAGAACACATGAAGAAAGCCTCACACATTTGAATTTTGCGCTGACTTACCATGGCTGATAAAGGAAAGGTCCTATTTTGATTAAGGAAATTGAATGTTAGAGTGTTAAATAACAAGAGGTAAGGGTGCCACAGTCTGGTCTATGTTATGAGACCCCCTGCGGAAGTATTATGGTTACATGAGATCCACCAAATTCCTGTAAAATTTGACTGGGTGGTACGCAACTGGGGCAAACATTTATACTTTGCTGGTTACGCAGCATATTCCAGAGGAGTTGTGGTGCTGTTTCACAAAGGCATTCTACACCAACACATTGCTTACATAGTGTAACTAGTTGTAGACCCTGAGGGGAGGTAACGGATCATAGAAGGGGTACCCGCATCACCATAGTAAATGTGTATGGTCTGAATCATGACAACACCCAATTCTTGGTAGGGGTTAAAAAAGGCAGGAGTTAAAAAAACAAATAATCACATAATATTACACTTGACAGTACACTAGACAGTACCAAAGTTAGGGATATAGGGATAGACATTGGGCTGGGATGAGAAAGGCGCTATGCAGAATCATGATCTCTTGGACTTACGGAGATCAGTATATCATGACCAACGATGTACACATTTCACTCATCTGTATTATATGACCTCCATGGGTCATATGACCTTGACCTCCATAAGGAAAACATTGTTCCCTATAGAGAAGAAACATCTGCTGTTACTTTATTATATGCTATAAAATGGAAGGGGGCACTAGTGGGGCACACTTATTGCTTTGCCATGGTGAATAGGGCTACTCCTGCTTCAGCACGAGTAACATTCCAGAGGATAAAAAGACTAGCAAAATATTTGTGAATGAACACAAATATACAAGTTTTGGCTGTTCATCAAGTTTTACGAGAGAAACAACCAAGAGCTAATCTAGCAGATTGTCGACCAACATATCCACAATTTGCCGGTGGAAATTTCCACTAAATCTGATTGTTCATTTGAATCAGGAAAGCAATTGTTTTTCATATCAACACAAAGAGGGCATATTATATTTTTGATACTCATTTCATCTCAAGCATATCAACAAATCAATCAATTGAAGGAAATATTAAATTGTCTTTGGAATGGAAAATGTAATAGCATGGAAATAAATGTGAAAACCAGTCTTTGACAAGTTTGTTGTTCCATTTCCCATAGCTCTCTATTTGTCACTACTTGATGATCATTATCTTCATCAAAGCCCCCGGATCATGATGAAGCAATGAGCCCAGCAAACATGATAAAAAGGCTCAAATCTCCTGGATGAGCCATGACTGATATCTTGCCAGGTGCTTTACCAGCATTAGCCTGTCTCGTATCCCTACGACAACAAGCTATTTGTCAGAAACCGAAATAAATGAGACAACTACCACTCATCCAATCAGGCAAAAGAGAGATTGCCAGAGCCTGAGATGGATATCATTAATGAAAATCTCCAAATGTCGTGCCAGCAATTCAATGGTGCATTGAGGCTGCCTTAACTCTGTTCCGCCTGTGACATGGGATGAAGGTTATTCCGCTAAAGTGGAGGGTATCACTGGTAGAAACCAATGGTGGTTCTGATCACTTCCCAAACTGGAAGCAACACCAGAACTTTATCAGTTGAATTATCAAGAGAATGTGCCACATGGCATGCTCCAGGGTACTCTTCTTGCCAATAGCTACATATACAACTAGCACAGGTTATAAAACAATGACACCTGCAAGTCAACGTGTACACAGACAATCCAATCTTTCCTGAAATCCGCGATCCAGGTGTACATCAACTGCTTCTCGGTTGAACTCTACCTTTGCCTTGATCTTGCAAAATTGGGAAGTTTGTGTACAATCTAGAAATAGTGTCAGTTATGAGCAAAAATGCTTTATTCATTGTCTGAATTCAGTACCACTATGTCCCAGTGCCTACTGATACCAGAGCATGCTGTTACTGAGTGTAAGGCTTAACCTCCAGCCACACCTCATGCGCAGTAAACACTGATATAAGTACCAGTACATAATGATACCTATGGTCTGCATGCACTATTATGATGTACCAGTGCCTAATGGAATCAAAACTTGCCGTCACTTATTTCAAGGCACTGCCTTCCGCCGCACTGTGGACAGGATTATCAAGGCTTTGCACTAGTGAATTGTCACAAACTCAGAGGCAAATCAGCGCAAAGTTTTGAATTGGGATTTACTTTCCAGCACCAACGTTGATATGGCAGATATTTGTCACAGTGTGACAGAGGTACCATCAAGCCTAAGGACAGCAGGAGGACAGGGTTTGTAAAGGACCTGTAAAAGATTTGATGGATGTGTCCATCAAAACACCTGTTCAAAATCATCACATCACAACACCGTCTGCTCCAACTACTTAACAGGCACCAGAAAATACATCCACATTCCAGAGCTTTAAGTATTTCATTTAAGTCTGACTTGGCAGAGCAGCGGTCTTCAAGACCTAGTGACAACAATGCCTCAAAATATACATAGAGTTGGCTAGCCTGACACCCCCCGCCCAACCCCTCAAAAAGAATAGTCTCTTTCACCTCATGGTCTGTTTTTGTATATTTCCACATCCATACAGAAACCATTTTTTTTGTTTTGGTTTTATCACTGCAGCAGAATACATAACTAATTTTTCTAGGACACTAAATGCAGGACAGACCCGTTGACTTGCCAATGCTTATAATTGTGAATTGTTTTGTGTTGTAAGCATTTTTCATATGTCCATTGCCTCCTTGGGCATGATCACAATACAAGGAACAACCACCTCTCCGGGAACCTCTAAATTGCCTCTTCTGGAACCCTTATCTGGCAGGGAACAGACCTGGCAGTAGAATGTCACCCTACAGAAGACACATGAGAGGGTTCTCCTGTGAAGCCTCCAAGATCCCAGGAAGGAAGAGCCCAATGTTAGCTCCTGGAGGAGAGGAGGGAATGAAGATCGAAATTCAAAAAGGAATGAGGTAGTGTCAAAGAAAAATAGGATGAAAGCAAGGATAGAAGGTAGACGGGAGCAAGGAATATGTTAAAGTGGGAAAGAACAAAGACCAAAAAGAGGAAAGGATTCATTTACTATAAATCAATGAAACACTGCATGAGAAGAAAGTGAATTGGACATGACAGACAATAATGTCTCCTTGGTACCGCACTTACTCTATCCAGGGGTTGTGCGTTTCTCTGCCCTCTTTCTCTGCCATGTACGAAGGAGGGTCATAATGAGGGAAGTCCACCTGCGGAGAAGCAAAACCGTGATTAGACGATGCATAAACACACACACACCCACCCCTCTTAATAAAAACTCTGACTTTGCACACACACCTGAACTTTTCTACACCAGAAAAGCAGAAACAACCCCTGGTTAAAGAGATACCCCCAGGTATTTTCCCAGTAGGAAAATATAGGTGTTCCCAGAAACATGGTTGATCTTATCCTGGGTTTAGGGACCAGGATGAAACCTGATGATGTAGGATGTCACTGACAAAGTGGATGAGGGTCTTTAAAACACCAAGAAAGGTTGTTTAGGGGTTACCTGCCATTTGTATCTATTGGTTGTAGGATACCTTTTTGTGTGACTGGAGTTTTGTGTCTGGACAAAAACTGGTACAGCCGTCTGCCACTAAAAATCAGGAGCAGACATATCTAAGTTAATTTAGTAATGCAGACAGGATGAGATTGCCAATTCCCTACTCTACTTAATAATAATCTCTGATGGTAATAGAGTAATAGAGTGCTGCTGAGCGTATCTGACTATTTGTTTAGCGCTGTATTTGGGACACAGTCATAAGCACCATACAAATTCAATTACTATACAATACAATGAAATCGTGCAACCACACCATGTAGTCTTTAAAAAGATACGTTTTTTAACTTGCAGAAATGTTTCACATTAGGACATAAGATTTTATTACTTCATTGGGTGTCATTTATTATGACTTTTCAAGCATGAGCTTACTAGAAACATTCAGGTCCCGGTACAACCATGCCATTAGTGAACTAAAACAAATCAGTTGTCAAGTGTTGTGCACACCATATATGGACTATATGATTATTAGGAATGAAGCAACGTTGTAGACTAATAAATCAGAAATGAGAGACTTTTGTCCAGCACACAACCTGAGCTCACAGATTTGAAGCTGCAAAAATGAAATATTTGTGTCTTGGATGTGAAATTGTATGTGTCATTGACTATCTATATTACCTACTGGCGGTTGCCAGTAGTTAGTTATAGTTAGGGCCTATTATCCATAGGTAAAGCGTTTTTTGATTTGACAATATCTTTGGCTCTGTTTGACATATCCTCACTAAATTTTCCAAAAAAGGTTTACTCCGGTCAGCTCCTGTCTTGAAAGTTTTGGGATGATTCGTCAAGTGGGGGCCGAGGAAAAAGGGGGGTTCCAGAACGTGTCTTCGCCATGTTAATTTACATAGGAAAAGTTAGCCAAGGCTACAGCCCAAACTGCTGAATGGAATACCACCATATTTGGCAAAAAGGTAGCGTTTCGTTCAGAAAGCAATCTTTTTTTAAATGGTGTAAATCCGTTCAGTAGTTCATGAGAAATTAAAAAAACAAAAACTTTCGATATCTGGGTAGAGCCTAACTACACATCTCCTCCAGAGCACAAGCTTGCCTCTGATTGGCTGCCAACACTCCAAACCAGGAAGTGTTGGCAGCCATCTTGTGCCTCAGACGAGGGAGAAAGAAAAATGTAAGAGAAAGATTAAAAAACAAGAAAAGGGGGCAGGGTAAAAACACCATGACCCCCCAGCCCTGCTCAGGGAGGGACCCCAGGCCCCCAAAGAATTTGGGCGGTGTTGTGCCAAGTGCATGAATCCGTTCGAAAATGTAAAAAAATGAAGCGCGGTCTTCCGTGCTTTGCTTTCAAAGCCCCCACGGGTGGGCCAAGTCCTGAGGGCAATTTATTTATGTAGAGCAACTTCCCCGGGGCTTGATCATTTATTTGCAGGGGCACGTGCCCCCCCCGCGACCCTGGGGACCACCACCTCTCCAGGGGCTTAATTTCAAGGGTGGGGGGCCTCACGGACCCCCCAAGCCCGGTGGACTGCCACCTCCTGGGCGCTGTCATAATTAACTAGTGTGGGGGGCAGAAACCCCCCACACTGCCCCGGGGACCACCACCTCCCAGGGGCACTTTGTATTTAAATATAGGGGTTTGTTACGGATCCCCATACCCTGGGGACCACCACCTCCTGGGGCTTTGCAAACATTGGGAGGGGGCAGCGCGCACCCCCCGCCCCCACCGGAGCCCTTGATGGCCCTGGGGACCGCGACCACCAGGGCTGGCTCCTGCAATGTCCCAGGGAGGCTACGCCCCTTTTTACACCACTGTGCAAATGCGCCTCTTGGCACACTGGTGGTGGGGCGATTAGGTCCTCTTGTGTCCTGAGGACCTCAGGGCACAAGTGAACTTCATCCCCCGGAGTGGAGTGAATGTACGTGTGTGTAGTGGCATTATGTGGTATGTTGTGCAGTGAAATTATGTGGATAGGAAGGATGTGGTATTTAGTGTATAGGAATTATGTAGAGTGGGATTATGGGTTATGGAGAGTAATTATGTGGTATGGTAGTCTGTGTTGTGGAGTGGTAACCTCAGGTTTAGTCTTCCTCGTTTCCATAGAAGCTCAACTATGAACTCAGTGAGACAAAAAAAGATGGAATCACTGAGAAGCACTTGTTGACCTAGTCAGAGGTATGAGCAGGCCACTGGAATTATGGGACTGTTTGGCTGCACCGACTTTCGCACAATTATATATTTTCTGCATTAGCCAGATAATTCATCATCTGCACCCTAATCTAAAGATTTGAACAAAAAAGCCATGTTTCTAACTGAAACGGGTCAAACGTTACCAAAAATGCAGGGACAAGTGTTACAGCGTGGTGGAAGTCCCTTTGCAAACCTAGAATGGTCACGTGTTACTTAGTGCAAACTGTCAGTGTTAAATTGGTATTAATGGTGTGCAAGTCACTCTTGCTTCCCTCTACGCCTTTTACCTCTTTCTGCATTTCTGTTGCTTCTTTCTGGACGTTTTTCTTTTTCTGTACTTCTTGACTACATTCTGCAAATCTTATATACTTTCTGCACCTCTCTTCCCTCTTTCTGCATGTCTGTTGCCTCTTTCTGCACGTCATTTGCTTCTTTCTGCACCCCGTTGTCTTTCTGCACTCGTCTTCCCTCTTTCTGTACCTCTCCTGCCTGTTTTTGCATCTCACTTGTTTCTTTATACACCTCTGTTGCTTCTTTCAGCAATTCTCTTGCTTCTTTCAGCAATTCTCTTGCCTCTTTGTGCACTTCACTTGCCTGTTTCTGCACTTCTCCTGCCTCTTTCTGCACCCCTGCTGCTTCATTCTGCACTTTCCATGCTTCTTTCTGCACCAGTCTTCCTTCTTTCTGCACCACGGTTGTCTCTTTATGTACCTCTTTTGCCTCTTTCTGCACTTTTCTTGCATTTCTCTGCACCTCTCTTCCCTTTTTAGGTCTCGCTAGAGCTAGAGCCAGCGCGCATGCGCTGGTCTGCGAGACATTAAGTAACTGGCTTTTAAAAATGCTACCAAAGGCAGCCACCAGCTTACTGTTACGTGCACAAGCACACACGATCACCAACTTTCGCGCGCGTGTGCACTCAAAACTCCTGTTCGCGCCCGCACTTCACTTTCTTGTGCTGTTGCGGCACGCGCATCAGTAGAAAAATGCTTGTTTTAAATAGCTGAGAATTCTGAATCGGGCTCAAGATAGTGTTTTGCCCTAGCAGTTTTTTGTACTTGAATATTTGTGCCCTAGTTTTTTGAATGAGGCCAAGTGTTTGAGTAGGATTCCCAACATTCACTAACTAAGGGTGTGTGACAAGGGCACATTCACTACAACCACATTGGACCATATGCACTATGTGGCTCCAAGTTATCGAAGTGGCTAAACATTTGCAACCACAATGGCACATCTAGGTCCTGTTTTCCCCACATTTCACCCTTCACCCAGCGGAACACATCGACTCAACCCGTGGCACCTTCACGTACGTACCATGCCTCTAAAAGATATGTGCGTCATCAACATGTTATATTTATGTCATGTTTGCAATGTTAGAACATGTTTAACTAATCCTTTACATTTTAAAAGTTGTAGTGAAGAAGCAAGCCTTAAAGGAGTTGGAAGGGCATTCTAAATCTTGGGCGCTTTTAACTGTAGTATGTCTTCAGCTAGACCTCACCCAGTCTCATTGAAGGTGCTCCTACTACAGCAAACTTTGGCAATGCCAAGCTTTCTCACTCGTATATAAACATACTCGTGAGACCGATTTGCATTGCCATTGCTTGTTCTATATGTAGAGAGATGTGGCGTTCTGGGCTGTGCTGAAGCTCCCTCGTGTGAATGGGGAGTTGTTTCCTGTATTGTGCAGTCTTCTTCGGATGTTTGAGTGTACTATGTAGGTCTGTAGATTTCCAGCACATTCTTGTATCTGTGATATATAATACAAGTGCAAAACAGATGTGATGTAGTGACTGTGGCGTGCAAATGCTATGGCTTGAACATTAAGTAACAACTGCTCTCGATGGTGTTAATATATATGATGTGCACATAAGTATCTAGAAAAAAGAACAACCTGCCCAGCAGCTACCCGTCCTCAGTTGGCATTAAACGGAATTGGAACAATGTAACAGATGTTACATTTTACGAGAGTAACACCCGACTTGTAAGATGTGAATGCCTCTGGATAGCTGAAGACTGAATATCTAAACGATACTAGCTTTGAATCACGCTATTAAAGCGTCGAGAGTTGTTCTCTGCCTGTAGTGTGTCAGGCTGAGGCAAGGAATTATCGTCACCCTTGCACTTTCATGGCTATATAATCTTGCACATTCGTGAGCACAAAGGCTCCAGTGGGAGGCAATGTTTTTGCAGAGTCGTTGCTGCTTCTTCCCCTCCAAGATGGATTTTCTCCATTAAAAAAAGCATTACCTAGTTTGATGTAGGGGGATCTAGGCGCCGAAGGATCGACTTTCAAAAACCATACAAAGATCCATGAGCAGCTGGTTTGCTTGTTGAGGCTTCCAGGGCAAGCTGCAATGAGGTGTGTGAGTGTGAGTGAGTGAGTGTGGGTGAGTGTGTATGTGTGTTTGGAGCCACTGGCAGCCTCGATTGTTTGCCAGAATACTGTGTACAGACACATCGGACAAAAATAACATGTGCTAAATATGGTTACAAAACTATATCATCCCACTGTCTGCAGATTTTCTAATATTAACGTCAACGGACAATATTTTTGTAGTCAATATTCGGATACCCATATTCTGGTACCACGCTGCAAATACACACGTTCAGGCACACAAAGCTGGCTGATGTACACGAGAATTCGAAGTCACATAACCATACAGGAGACCAACGTCAGGCCTCTCCCGACTCTTCTTGTCCTTATACATTTAAGGGCATCAAATACCACTATCAACGAATTATACAGAAAGTCACTGAAGCGAGAAAGCCTCTATCAACTCGCTCAACGAGTGCTTGCTGCAAACCATAGCTGCAGTGAATATGAAACTGCGAGAAGTTAGATTTGTTTCTTGATCAGAACGAGCATGGCAGCTCCGAGCACGGTTCTCCCCTCTTTTATTACACGTATATATGTAAGGGGCCTATCTTCCAACATCCAGAGCTGTATGTACTCGAAGTCACTCATAGGCTTGTGTCTCCTTTTCCACAGACATAGATTTTACGGGCTGTATGCTATCAGGGTAGTTGTCGAGACATGACAAATTGGAACAGACAGTATAGCAAATTAAAATAAACCCTGCTAAGGCATGGTTGTTGTACCACAGCCAAAGCAGAAACACAGCCAGCAATTAGTGAGATGCATTCATACTTGTAAGGGGGCTTGTGATCTCAGAGTCCTGTCCGACTCTAGCCTCCACATGCCACAGCAAGTTACAGCTACATTCAAGACAGTGTTTTAATTTCTTATGGTAGTCTGAAAACTGTGCATACCAATCTCAAGGCTTAACCATTGCACCTGCCTAATCGAGATCACAGGAATGCCCTCTTACGAGAATTTCTACTTGTACTGGTGAGTAAATACAAGTTAGTTCAAGGCCGGGCTGCATTTTGCTTTGCACATAAACCACCTCTCTATGTATAATAATGCCTTCCAGGGAGATAGAGAAAGCAATTCAACATAGCTGTAAGGACTTCTTGTACTCTTAAATGCAGAGGCTTTCCCTTTCCATTGATGAGCCATTTGTTTTGTCTGGGCAGTTTACACTTAAGCATCCATAACTTTCTTACAATAAAGAGAATGCATGCAAAATTTGCATCTGTTTTCCCATGTATTGGGTATTCTAAAGGTACCCAGGGTTTGTAGATTCCCCTGTAGGGAAGCAAGATAATAGACAAAATGTTACATTTATTTGTAAATGAGAAAAATGTGCTGTGCATGAAAGTTTTTTTTTCTAAGAAAGGCAGCAACAAACTGTTTGCTGTGGTAAGATCACAGGGCCCGATTCACAGAACTAACTGAAGACAAAATCCTAAACTTACTACTTTTGGTATTCACAGAAGGCATTTGTACGTAGTAACGTTAGGATTTTGTCTAAAGTTTGACTTAAGACAGAGACAGACTTAAGACAGAGATAGACTTAAGACAGACTTAAGACAGACTTAAGACAGACTTAAGACAGACTCCTAACTTTACTACTGCTAAATGCCTTCTGTGAATACCAAAAGTATTAAGTTTAGGATTTTGTCTAAAGTTAGTTCTGTGAATCGGGCCCACAGTCTTCTTCCTAGCTTTCGGGAACAGGGAGAATTGTAAAAAAACATTGTTTTACTCAGTTTTTGCAAATTACTACGAGGTAGTCCATTTTTCCTATTTTTTGGGTTTCTACCAATTAGCGGCATGTTGCAAAAGTAGATGTGAAACCTATAGGTTAAAA
This sequence comes from Lissotriton helveticus, assembly GCF_964261635.1. Classification (NCBI taxonomy): domain Eukaryota; kingdom Metazoa; phylum Chordata; class Amphibia; order Caudata; family Salamandridae; genus Lissotriton; species Lissotriton helveticus. The sequence continues at coordinate 1,661,532,420 of NC_136069.1, forward strand.
ACCTGGAAAGCTATACATGCATGAAAAGTTGGCAACATTCTGGATTCGGCAAAAGGGTTACTTGTATTCATCACTCACGGTTGTCCCAAATAATCTTCTCATTGAAATACAAAATAATAAATATACATAGTAAAAATAGAAATAGATGCCAATGTTTTACTCTATAATTTGTTTTGTCCCAGTGGCTGATTTACAAAAGTAATATACTTTTATGTCTTTCAGATGATTCTGGCCGCAGGGATATAGTGTTTGCTGGTTGTCCAAAAGATATGCGATACCTAGAGTCATCAAATGGGATGCAAATTATAATTACTTTTTCCTGTGTACAGACAATGCCTCCATTTTAATGGTAGAATCTAATGAATGAAAAGTGGCTATGAAGGAAACATACACATTTGAGAAGTTTGCCCACTATAATCAGTTTAGTGATCATTTGTATAACAGTGAATTTGGGGGTATAATAATAACGTGAGTCAAAGGCCAATTTGCAAAATGTGTTCTTTGTTGCACATTGGCTTACATTTGAAAGTCAATGTGCATTGGTAATGCTAATAGGCCTGGCCTACGAATGAAAGTGTTTTTTCTGTAATACACAGTGGCTTACATTCGAAAGCCAACAAGAACTAGTAATGCCAACAGATCTGGCTTATGAATGAAAGTGCCTTTTGTGTCATTGATGGGTTTAAGCACTCACCAGGTCATCATATATACACCCCGTCACTCTTCTTGCCTCATTTAACCATTCACCAATCCACAGACTCATTCTTGTATTCACCCTCTGACTCAACCACATCAAAACACAATCAAACTCAATAACATATGCCACAATAAATAAAAAAATAGAGGTGGAAAAAAGAAAATATGCTGCTGCGTAAACACAAGAAGCATATGCTGCAAGAATTAAACTAGCTAGCAAGAGCAAAAGGCAGAAAGGGGTACTTGAAAGCCGCACCACTTAGTTATACATAAATCTTAAACTCCCTTCTCAGTCAGAGTTGCCCACCTCACTGATCTTCTGCCCTCAGACCATACAGTTACAATACACAAGAAACAAGCATTGGCATAGCCAATAGGTCTAGCTTTTGGGACCTTCTAAGTATTTAGTTATGTAGCACAATATCCTTGGTGCAACCACATCAACTGTTGCGTGGCTAAACACTTATAAGGTCCCAAAGGCGAGACCTATTGGCTATGCCAATGCTTGTTCTGCATGTCTGTTACCTCTTTCTGCACCTCATTTTCTTCTTTCTGCACCCCGGTTGTCTCTTTCTGCACTCGTCTTCCCTCTTTCTGTACCTTTCCTGCCTCTTTTTGCAGCTCACTTGTCTCTTTCTGCACTTTTCTTGCTTCTTTCTACACCTCTGTTGCTTCTTTCAGCAATTCTCTTGCCTCTTTCTGCACTTATCTTGCTTGTTTCTGTACCTCTCTTGCCTCTTGTTGCACCACTGGTGGCTCCTTCTGCACCTCACTTGCTCCTTTCTAGACTTCTCTTGCCTCTTTCTGCACCCCTGTTGTCTCTTTCTGCATTTTTCCTGGCTTTTTCTGCACTTCTCACCCTTCTTTCTGCACCCCTCCTGCCTTTCTGTACCGGTCTTGCCTCTTTCTGCACCCATCCTACCTTTTTCTGCCCCCCTCTTGCCTCTTTCTCCACCCCTCTTCCGGCACTGCTCTTGCTTCTATCTATACCTCTGGTGCTTCTTTCACCAATACTCTTGCCTCTTTCTGCATTTCTCTTCCTTCTTTATGCAGTCCTGCTGCCTCTTTCTGTACCTCTCTTGCCTCTTTGTACACCTCTCCTACTCTTTCTGCACTCCTTTTGCCTCTTTTTTCACCTCTGTTGGTTCTTTCTGAAATGAATTAAATGAAAAGACCATTTATATAGCGCGATAGTTACCCTTAAGCGTCCCAGCGCTGTCTTTCTGCACTGCTCTTGCTTCTTTCTGCACCTCACTTGCCTCTTTCTGCAATTCACTTGCTTTTCTCTGTACCTCTTGCGGCACCTGTGTTGCTTCTTTCTGTACTTCTCTTGCCTCATTCTGTACCTCTTAATTAGAGGTAGTTTTAACCCCCTGCCCTATTATGTACTAGGGCCATACAGGGGAGGTCATGCCAATCACAGGTGTACCCAAATCCATAGTGTACCCGAGTGTATGTAGGTGTTTTGACCGTATTCTAAGTGTCTTCCAGCATAGCACTGGCTCCGGGCCAGATTAGTCAGTAAGTTACCACCAGTAACCATCAGCATAAAGTTGGGGGCACAGAATGACTTTGCGACAAGGTCTCTTTCTGTTCCTCTGTTGGTTCTTTGCGGATATTTCTTGCTTCTGTCTGCACCTTTTTTGACTTTCTGGACTTCTGTTGCCTCTTTCTGCATTTCTCTTGCTTTTTTCTGTGCCTTTCTTCCTCTTTCTGCACATGTCGTGACCCTTGACCCTGTTCGCAGGGCCGGTCGCTCCACTCACCGCACGGCCCCCGTGTGCCCTGGTCACCGCTGCTGCTGCTGCTGCATCTCTCGCCGCCTCTCCTGCTGCCCTTCTACCCTGTGACTCTGCCTGCCTCCGTGCCCTCTCTGCTTGGGCCACTCTGTTCTGCTTTTGTTTGCTGCATTGTGTTGTGCCTCTGTCCCGAGGCTCGCCCCCTCACCGCTACCCCCGTGACTGGTTTCCTGCTCATGTCTCCCCCCACTGGCCCCGCCCCCTTTTCCTGCTCCTCCCGATCCCCATTCGCCGCCCCGCTCCCGCCTCCCAGCTGCTCCTCCCTCCCACTTTGCCATATATGGCGGGGACCGCGCGTACGCGCCAAAGGCAAGCCCGTCTACGCCCGTCCACGCCTGGACCGCGCCCAGCACCAGAACCCCTGGACCCTGCCGGAGTCAGCCCACCCGACGGAGATACGACGCCACCACCCTCCATGCACTCAACACCGGCCGACAGCCAGCCTGCTATCGAGCCACTCCAAAACGCACCCACGGAGCATTCACCTGCCGCGCCTGCAAGTTCACCTGCCCTCGGTCCGGCACCGCGCCCGCCAGTACCGGCGCCAACCACAACCCCCTCGAATGCATCCTGCTCAACACCCGCTCCGTCCACAAACACGCCGCCGAACTCTGGGACCTCCTTGACTCCAAAGCGCCGGTCGTCGCCTTCCTCACAGAAACCTGAATGAACGCCTCCTCAGCCCCCAACATTGCCGTAGCCATCCCGGACGGCTACAAGATCATCCGGAGGGACCGCGTCAACCAAGCCGGAGGGGGCATCGCCATTGTCCACAGAAACACCAGCCGCATCACCACCGACAACAACAACGCCATCACCACCGCCGAGCACCTTCACTTCAAGATACACACCGACCCCAAGACCACCCTCAGAGGTACCCTCATCTACAGACCCCCGGGACCACGCACCCACGTCAGCGAAGCCATCGCCGACTTCATCAGCCCGCTCGCTCTCGCCTCCTCCGACTACATCCTCCTAGGGGGCCTCAACTTCCACCTGGAGAACAACAAGGACAACACCACCACCTCCCTGGTAGACAACCTTGGACTCAAGCAACTGGTCAACACCCCCACCCACCGAGCCGGCCACACGATCGACCCAGTCTTCTCCTCCAGCAACCACGTCTCCTTCAACCACGCCACCAAACTCCACTGGACCGATCACAGCTGCGCCCATTTCAACTTCAGGAAAACGACCCACCACCGCCCTCAACAAGCCCCCGAAGATGCTGGAGCAAGATCACCACCGACCAGCTCACCACCTCCCTGAACCAAAACCCACCCACCAACACTATGGACCCCAACGAAGCAGCCTGCAACCTCACACAGTGGATCACTGACTGCGCCGATGCCCTCGCACCACTGAAGAACCCCCCAAGCAACCGTGAGAGCAAAAAAGCCGCCTGGTTCACCAATGATCTCAAAGACTCCAAGAAATCCTGCCATGCCCTCTAGAAAGCCTGGCACCACGACCAATCAGCGGAAAACATGACATCCCTCAAGAACGCCATCCGCGAACACCACCAGCTGATCCGCACCACCAAAAGGTCTTCCTTCAAAGAACGGCTGGACAACAACGCCCACAATAGCAAGGAACTCTTCAGCATCGTGAAAGAGCTCTTGTGAAAAAGTTCTCCAACCCCAATGCCAGCAACGACATCACAAGACCTCTGCAACTCCCTCGCCACGTTCTTCCACCGCAAGATCGCAGATATACACGACAGCTTTGGCGCTCAGACCACAGACCCTACCACCGAACCAGCACCCCCCACCACCACCCTCCGCTCCTGGACACCCGTCAGCACAGAAGACACCACCCACACGATGAACACCATCCACTTAGGCTCCCCAGCCAACCCTTGCCCACACCACATCTTCAACAAAGCGAACTCCATCATCGCACCCCAACTCCGGGACATCATTAACAACTCCTTCGCATCCGCCACCTTCCCGGAGAGCTGGAAGCATGCGGAGATCAACGCCCTCCTGAAGAAACCCACCGCAGACCCCACTGACCTCAAGAACTTACGCCCCATCTCGCTCCTCCCCTTCCCCGCAAAAGTCATCGAGAAAACCATCAACAAGCAGCTGACCGCCTTCCTCGAGACGAACGGCTCCCTCGACCCATCGCAGTCCGGATTCCGAGCAAACCACAGCACCGAGACCGCCCTCATCGCAGCCACTGACAACATCAGGACCCTGCTGGACAATGGGGAAACTGCCGCCCTCATCCTCCTCGACCTATCGGCTGCTTTCGACGCGGTCTGCCACCGCACCCCGACAACCCGCCTCCACCACGCCGGAATCCTAGGAAAGGCCCTGGAATGGATCACCTCCTTCCTCTCCTACAGAACCCAAAGAGTCCGTCTCCCGCCCTTCCGCGCAGCAGCCACCAAGATCATCTGCGGCGTACCCCAAGGCTCCTCGCTCAGCCCCACCCTCTTCAATGTCTACATGAGCCCCCTCGCAGCCATCGCACGCAGGCACAACCTCAACATCATCTCCTACGCTGACGATACCCAACTGATCCTCTCCCTCACCAACGACCCCGCCACTGCCAAGGCCAGCTTCCAGGAAGGTATGAAAGACATCGCAGAATGGATGCTCAGCCGGCTGAAACTGAACTCCGACAAGACGGAAATCCTCATCATCGGCCCATCCATCTCCGCCTGGGACGACTCCTGGTGGTCCCCTGCTCTGGGCACTCCCCCACCAAGCCCACGGACCACGGACGCAACCTGGGTTTCATCCTCGACTCCTCCCTCACGATGACCAGGCAAGTCAACGCCGTCACCTCATCCTGCTTCAACACCCTCCGCATGCTCCGAAAGATCTTCCGTTGGATCCCCACTGGAACCAGGAAGACGGTCACCCAGGCCCTCATCACCAGCCGGCTGGACTACGGGAACGCTCTCTATGCAGGGACCACTGCTAAACTTTGGAAAAGACTCCAGCGCATACAGAACGCTTCCGCACGACTCGTCCTGGACATCCCCCGACACAGCCACATCTCCGCCCACCTGAGAGACCTGCACTGGCTCCCCATCAGCAAGAGGATCACGTTCAGACTCCTCACCCACGCACACAAAGCTCTCCACAACATGGGTCCCGAATACCTCAACAACGGCCTCACATTCTACACACCTACCCGCCAGCTCCGCTCCACCAGCCTCACCCTCGTTCTACGTATCCGCAGAACCACCACCGGAGGACGATCCTTCACCTACCTAGCGGCCAAGACGTGGAACACCCTGCTCACCCACCTACGACTGACCCAGGACCATCTCTCCTTCAGGAAGCACCTCAAGACCTGGCTCTTCGAGCAGTAGCTCCCACCCACTCCAGCGCCTTGAGATCCTCGCGGTGAGTAGTGCGCTCTATAAATTTCGTGATTGATTGATGTCCTACCTTTGTAAGCATAGATAGAAATTAGCATTTAAAAAACCTTTGAAATTCACTGAACAAAACCACAGGTTTCAGGGATTTTATAGTTAGTCTGACATTTCATTCATACAAAACCAGAGAAATTCGGCTGTTCTAGTTAGTTCAGCTAACTATAACTCGCGACCCCGCAAGAGAAATTCGGCTGTTCTAGTTAGTTCAGCTAACTATAACTCGCGACCCCGCAATGTACTGCTGATGACGTCACATATTATATCATTCATGAAATGGTCAGCGACATCACTGATGACATCACTGATGAGATCATCCACATGATAATCTGATGCACCTCCTCATACCTTAATATAACCTTTGATACAACCACTCTAAAATACAGACAACCATTTTCGAAACCATAGACACACCAATACCAGTTAGTACATATTCACTAATTCCTAGGTCTACACACACATCCACTCATTCACCCATACAGCCACTCATACATGGAGTCAACCATCAATACAGCACTATCATATGCACTTACATATGTATACTGACACTCACACACCGCCACTCATCCATAAGTTACTCACACACCTAGTCAGTCTTGCAAAGAATCAATCACACTCCCATTTACTCACTTATACAGTTACACACACCACCTCACTTATTCAAACATATATTAACACATACTTACACTCTTATACAATAACGAATACAAGCACACACTCATCCATACAGCCACTCACTCACATATAGTCATTTATATACTCCCAACACTCACATATACTGCCTTTCAGATATGCTATTACTCACACATGTACCACTGAAGCATCCATTCACTCACCAACACACCCATACACACACTCACCCACCCATACAGCCCTTTATAGATGCACTCTTGAACCCATACACCCAGTGAATCACCCACTCGCATATCTATGCACAGAGTCACACCCCGACTCACCCACAGACACTCCTGCACCCTACAGATACTCAGACAGCCAATCAATAACCCATATAGACCCTCATTCACCTCCTTACCAACCCATGCAACCGCTTACACACCAACTGTCAAACTAAACTGTGTGAATGTCTGTATCAGTCACTAACCCATGCATTCAGTAAGACACATTTAATCACTCACTTATACTGTCAGTCACGCACCTACTAAATCATCCATTCAGACACGTATACACCCACTCATTCTTAAATACACCTTAGCCTATATAACACATATTTAAACTTTACAGACACACAGTCACTGGATGATGTCATCAGTGATGTCATTTGAGATGTCATAAGTGATGTCACTGACAATGTCATGAATGATGTAATATATGACGTCATCAGCAGTGCATTGCGGGGGCGCGAGTTATAGTTAGCTAAACTATAACAAACAAATTTCTCTGGTTTTGTACAAGTGCAATGTCCAACTAACTAACGTCCCTGAAACCTGTGGGTTTTTCAGTGAATTTCTAAGGTTTTTTAAAAGTGAATTCCTAACTATAATGTCCCTGAAAACTATTGTTTGTCTCATTGAATATATATATATATATATATATATATATATATAAAAAACACACAGAAGAGTTGCCCCCTTGGTGAAAGCCACACGACGCCAGGTAAGTTATAAGCGGTTTATTGGGAGAGCTGCAGTTGCCTCGTGCAAACATCCAACAAAAAATTAAAGTCAATCGCCAACGCGTTTCGTGCGCAGTACGCACTTCTTCACAGGCTGACTTCATGAATGGTGCAAGCAAGGTCAGGGCACCTGTATTTCATTATACCAACACGCCCCAGTGGGCGTAAACAGTCCCGCTGCCTGCTGGTTGATGTAGTGCCGTGCATTATTTTCCAAGTGGATTGCTTGCCAATAATCATTCAGAGTTAATTAAAAGGTCCCCAGTGGGTAGATGGAGGTTTCCATCAAGGCAGCGACACCATCCGCCTCTCCTCCCCGCTCCTAGTGCCTCCAAATGCCGGCGTAGGTTGACGCCAGCACGCAGACCGAAGGCTCGGCAGGGCTTCCACCGCGGCCGGACCAGCCGCATCCATACAAAACACACAGAAGAGTTGCCCCCTTGGTGAATGCCACACGATGCCAGGTAAGTTATAAGCGGTTTATTGGGAGAGCTGCAGTTGCCTCGTGCAAACATCCAACTAAAAATTAAAGTCAATCGCCAACGCGTTTCGTGCGCAGTACGCACTTCTTCACAGGCTGACTTCATGAATGGTGCAAGCAAGGTCAGGGCACCTGTATTTCATTATACCAACACGCCCCAGTGGGCGTAAACAGTCCCGCTGCCTGCTGGTTGATGTAGTGCCGTGCATTATTTTCCAAGTGGATTGCTTGCCAATAATCATTCAAAGTTAATTAAAAGGTCCCCAGTGGGTAGATGGAGGTTTCCATCAAGGCAGCGACACCATCCGCCTCTCCTCCCCGCTCCTAGTGCCTCCAAATGCCGGCGTAGGTTGACGCCAGCACGCAGACCGAAGGCTCGGCAGGGCTTCCACCGCGGCCGGACCAGCCGCATCCATACAAAACACACAGAAGAGTTGCCCCCTTGGTGAAAGCCACACGACGCCAGGTAAGTTATAAGCGGTTTATTGGGAGAGCTGCAGTTGCCTCGTGCAAACATCCAACTAAAAATTAAAGTCAATCGCCAACGCGTTTCGTGCGCAGTACGCACTTCTTCACAGGCTGACTTCATGAATGGTGCAAGCAAGGTCAGGGCACCTGTATTTCATTATACCAACACGCCCCAGTGGGCGTAAACAGTCCCGCTGCCTGCTGGTTGATGTAGTGCCGTGCATTATTTTCCAAGTGGATTGCTTGCCAATAATCATTCAAAGTTAATTAAAAGGTCCCCAGTGGGTAGATGGAGGTTTCCATCAAGGCAGCGACACCATCCGCCTCTCCTCCCCGCTCCTAGTGCCTCCAAATGCCGGCGTAGGTTGACGCCAGCACGCAGACCGAAGGCTCGGCAGGGCTTCCACCGCGGCCGGACCAGCCGCATCCATACAAAACACACAGAAGAGTTGCCCCCTTGGTGAAAGCCACACGACGCCAGGTAAGTTATAAGCGGTTTATTGGGAGAGCTGCAGTTGCCTCGTGCAAACATCCAACTAAAAATTAAAGTCAATCGCCAACGCGTTTCGTGCGCAGTACGCACTTCTTCACAGGCTGACTTCATGAATGGTGCAAGCAAGGTCAGGGCACCTGTATTTCATTATACCAACACGCCCCAGTGGGCGTAAACAGTCCCGCTGCCTGCTGGTTGATGTAGTGCCGTGCATTATTTTCCAAGTGGATTGCTTGCCAATAATCATTCAAAGTTAATTAAAAGGTCCCCAGTGGGTAGATGGAGGTTTCCATCAAGGCAGCGACACCATCCGCCTCTCCTCCCCGCTCCTAGTGCCTCCAAATGCCGGCGTAGGTTGACGCCAGCACGCAGACCCAAGGCTCGGCAGGGCTTCCACCGCGGCCGGACCAGCCGCATCCATACAAAACACACAGAAGAGTTGCCCCCTTGGTGAAAGCCACACGACGCCAGGTAAGTTATAAGCGGTTTATTGGGAGAGCTGCAGTTGCCTCGTGCAAACATCCAACTAAAAATTAAAGTCAATCGCCAACGCGTTTCGTGCGCAGTACGCACTTCTTCACAGGCTGACTTCATGAATGGTGCAAGCAAGGTCAGGGCACCTGTATTTCATTATCCCAACACGCCCCAGTGGGCGTAAACAGTCCCGCTGCCTGCTGGTTGATGTAGTGCCGTGCATTATTTTCCAAGTGGATTGCTTGCCAATAATCATTCAAAGTTAATTAAAAGGTCCCCAGTGGGTAGATGGAGGTTTCCATCAAGGCAGCGACACCATCCGCCTCTCCTCCCCGCTCCTAGTGCCTCCAAATGCCGGCGTAGGTTGACGCCAGCACGCAGACCGAAGGCTCGGCAGGGCTTCCACCGCGGCCGGACCAGCCGCATCCATACAAAACACACAGAAGAGTTGCCCCCTTGGTGAAAGCCACACGACGCCAGGTAAGTTATAAGCGGTTTATTGGGAGAGCTGCAGTTGCCTCGTGCAAACATCCAACTAAAAATTAAAGTCAATCGCCAACGCGTTTCGTGCGCAGTACGCACTTCTTCACAGGCTGACTTCATGAATGGTGCAAGCAAGGTCAGGGCACCTGTATTTCATTATACCAACACGCCCCAGTGGGCGTAAACAGTCCCGCTGCCTGCTGGTTGATGTAGTGCCGTGTATTATTTTCCAAGTGGATTGCTTGCCAATAATCATTCAAAGTTAATTAAAAGGTCCCCAGTGGGTAGATGGAGGTTTCCATCAAGGCAGCGACACCATCCGCCTCTCCTCCCCGCTCCTAGTGCCTCCAAATGCCGGCGTAGGTTGACGCCAGCACGCAGACCGAAGGCTCGGCAGGGCTTCCACCGCGGCCGGACCAGCCGCATCCATACAAAACACACAGAAGAGTTGCCCCCTTGGTGAAAGCCACACGACGCCAGGTAAGTTATAAGCGGTTTATTGGGAGAGCTGCAGTTGCCTCGTGCAAACATCCAACTAAAAATTAAAGTCAATCGCCAACGCGTTTCGTGCGCAGTACGCACTTCTTCACAGGCTGACTTCATGAATGGTGCAAGCAAGGTCAGGGCACCTGTATTTCATTATACCAACACGCCCCAGTGGGCGTAAACAGTCCCGCTGCCTGCTGGTTGATGTAGTGCCGTGCATTATTTTCCAAGTGGATTGCTTGCCAATAATCATTCAAAGTTAATTAAAAGGTCCCCAGTGGGTAGATGGAGGTTTCCATCAAGGCAGCGACACCATCCGCCTCTCCTCCCCGCTCCTAGTGCCTCCAAGTGCCATGCACCATTCATGAAGTCAGCCTGTGAAGAAGTGCGTACTGCGCACGAAACGCGTCGGCGATTGACTTTAATTTTTAGTTGGATGTTTGCACGAGGCAACTGCAGCTCTCCCAATAAACCGCTTATAACTTACCTGGCGTCGTGTGGCTTTCACCAAGGGGGCAACTCTTCTGTGTGTTATATATATATATATATATATATATATATATATATATATATACATATACATACATATACATACATATACATACATATACATATACATACATATAAATATTTAGATGCTCCCCTCTGTTATCGGACCGTCTAAGGAGCTGCCCCTCTTATAGCTGATGCCCTTTTCATGAAACCTGCTCTCACCATTCTTCAAACCTGATGCTGTATTTATATTTTTAAGGATCTAGGGCCAGATGTTCAAAGCATTTTTCTGGTCGTAAATGGCCTGATTTGCACAATAAGTCAGCTTGTGACCGGAAAAATGCTTTTTCTAAGGTACAAAATGCAAATGTTATTGAATCACAATTTGCATTTACGATTCAATATTTGGAAGGACGTGTTTTTAGGCGTCCCTTCCAAATACCAAATCGATATGGTATGCATTACTGTTTTGCAACCGAATTCCGGTCACAAAACAGTAATACTTTACCACAATTTGAAAAGTGGTGGTGACCAATTCGCAAATGGGAAGGGGTTCCTCAGGGTCCCTGGACCCCTTCCACTTTGAGAATGTTGAAAAAATATTTTTAAAGAGCAGGCTGTCTTAAAAAAAGAAACTTAAATGTTTACGTTTTTTTCTTTTTAAATGCATCCCGTTTTCCTTTAAGAGAAAGAGGCTGCATTAAAAAAAAAAAAGATTGTTTTATTTAAAAGCAGTGACCCCAGCAGGCCGCCATCACTGTGATGGGAGTGAATCCTATTGGGTCACAAATTGTGACCTACCTCATTAATATGCATGAGGTAAGTCTACTTGGAAACCACTAGGAACCGCTAATGAAACTCAGAGTTTCATACATTGGGAATAGTGATTTCCTAATTGCGTTTTGCAGGAAATCTCAATTAGGAAATCGCTGTTCCTAATCTTCATATATATGGCCCCTTGTTCGGTGTTGCCTGCTCTCAACATGCTGTGCATCCTTTTATCTAATGCTCCCCTTTCGCTGCTTGCAATAGGAGGTAATGGCCAAGTGCCTGCGATGAGCAGCTATTCTCATCTACGAGGATTATCTTTGTGAAGCAGGAGGAAAGCTGTATTTTTCAGAACCCATCATGGTCTTGCGTGGCATGCAAGTAAGAAAAGAGGAGTTTAACGTATTAGCATCCCTTTGTGGCTGAATCAGAGAGACAACTTTAGCTCAGTCTGTCTGTTCAATTTGCATTGGTGCAAACAATTCAGGATTTGAAATTGCTGTAATAACCCTTTTCAAGACCCGTTTTACATAAATCTCAAATATATTATACTTATTTTATATATAGATCATATTTATGTATGATTTAAAAAAGGGGACAATTTCTTTTTCTTCCCCTTCCCCTTCCCCCTTTTCATAGGCATTGATTTAGATAGACAGAGGTCCTTGGGTTACACTATATAAAGAGCTTTCTCAGTACTCTTCTATCTTGCACCATGGTGCAAGGGAAGCTTACTGCTAAGAGGCATCATTGCTCAAGAGAGGATGGCTATGATGAGAAGATGCGTGAGGAGGATAGGACTGCAACTGATGCTGGAGGTTTCAAGATCTCGAAGGATGAAATACAGTATTTGATGTTTCCTTATCAGAGGCCCTTCAGATATGAAAGGATATTCCCAGTAAACGCGATTTTCCTTCTTCTCCCACCTCTTTGTTGTCATCAGTGAATATGTCATCATCTTCTCTTTCCTCTTGGCCTTCAACTGAATAGGAGGAGGAGGAAATTTAGGTTTCTGGATCTAAGCATAAGACAAAGTTTATTCAGAAGTCTAAACGGTCTTCTGTATTTTGATACCTGGAAGATAACCTTCATGTTTCTATGGAAATGGGATAGTGAGTAGCAGTTCTGGATGGTTTAAATAGTTGCAATTAGATCCCGACTTTTTTTTTCCTAAACAAGGATATTATGGATTTGTTATTAAGAGGTTGGAAAAATCCAGAAAAGTCAGAACTTCAGAATGTCTTTCTCACTTATATCCTTTAGCGAAAGGGGATATAGAAATGACTGCATCTATTAACACTGACCCAGTGTTGGCTAACTTGATGGGACACTCCTCTATGATAGCTCGGGAAGTTCCAATAGATGATTTTGTGGATCATAAAGTGGAAGCATATTTGAAGATGGGTTACTCAGGGTTAAACTTGGCTTTAAGTGTAGCTATCTTTGCGGTATATGCTTCTCTATCCCTTGGCAAAGAATTTTAAGCTTTGGATACAGTTGTTCAGGAGGGACTAGAATGTTTAGAATTGTTTCCAAATATGAAGATGCAAGATAAATTACTTTCATTTTGATTGGATTTAGTTTTAGTTTTGTGTTGCGCTCAAATGCCCATAAGCGTCTTGGCACTGCTGCTGCCTTATCATTCAGAAACAGAAAGAGGGGAGTGTGATATGCTTTAAGTTCCTAGTGTGTGAATAGCCAAGTCTTTATTAATTTCCGAAAAGCCAGGAGATCCGTACATTTCCTATATGAAGCGGCAGGCCATTCCATAGCTTAGCGGCTCTTAGAAAGAAGCTCCTGCCACCCCAAGTTGCATGCTTTGCTCTTGGGAGTGTTAGTAGCATCGCATCTGAGGAACTAAGCTTTCTCTATGGAGAGTACCAGACAAATATTGAGCGAAAATAGTTTGGTCCTGTATTGTATAGTGCTTTAAAAGTGATGCAAAGAGTTTTAAAATCCAGATGTCTGATAATAGGGAGCTAGTGCTATTTGAGCAAGGCCTAGGATGCTGGCTTATGTTTGGGAATTCCTGTTAAGAGTCCAGCTGCAGCGTTTTGCAGCATTTGGAGTTTTTGCAGGGACTTTTTTTGAATAGCAATAAAAAGGGCGTTTCCATGGTCTATTTGTGCAAGAACTAGAGTAGCAACTACTGCTTTTTGAAAATCATGGGGGATGTAAGGGTACATTTTTATTGTTTTCCGTGTGTAAAACACGGGGGATGGGAGTGCATTCACTTGATGTTCGAAATTAAGTTTATCATCAAAGATGATTCCTAAGTGCCTTCCTTTCTGTACTGGTGTTGGTAAAGGTCCCATATTCCGAGGCCACCAGATTGGTGACCAGAAGGATTTATCTTTCCGATACAGTAGGACCTCTGTTTTTCCTCCATTCAGCTTTAAGCAATTTGCTCTCATCCATTGTTCTGTTTGGGTCATACAGAAGCTAAATCTGTGTGCAACTTTCAGATGTGCATTCTGATATTTGAAAGCATCTGCTTTTCTATGGCTTCCACTGTTGCGGCCTGATGTCAAATTTATCTTAGGGACTGGAAGATTGAGGGGGCCCAGAAAGCAGGGTTACGCCAAATGACCTTTTCTGTAGGTAGTCAAGTCAAAATATTTATATAGCGCGCTATATACCCAGAGGGTCTCAGGCGCTTGAAGAAGGGTGGGGAACTACTTGTCGAATATCCAAGTTTTAAGTTGCTTTCTGAATGCTAGGTGGTTCTGAGTGAGACGAAGGTGAGTGGGAAGTGAGTTCCAGGTCTTAGCTGCCAGGTAGGAGAAGGCTCTACCTCCCATGGTGGTTTTGTTGATGCGAGGTACGATAGCAAGGGCTTGGTTGGAAGATCGCAGCTGGCGGGGGGGGGTGTAGAAGGAGAGTCGTGTGTTGAGGCATTCGGGTCCAAGGTCGTAAAGTGCTTTGTGAGCGTGGGTCAGGAGGCGGAAAGTGATCCTCTTATTGACGGGGAGCCAGCGGAGGTTTTTTCAGGTGACCAGAGATGTGTTCTTTGCGCGGGATGTCTAGTATGAGCCTGGCTGAAGCGTTCTGGTAGGTTAGGTTATTTGGGGATTACTTCAAAGCATGCACAAACATTTAGAGTTGAAGTGAAGTTACATCAACCTCTAGGAACACTAAGTAGAAGTACCTAAAGGTTTTTAAATCCAATTTTATTCAGGGAGGAACAAGCCTAATCAATTGCTTTCAACTAAGGCACATACCTCTGCTTCTTCCACCAAAACTCAGGACGAGTTCCTGAATATGGCGAGCTCACAGTTGGAAGAAACCTCTTTCTATTTTCTTTCCAATCTTACTCACCAAGCTATGCCCCTGTAAGTTATACTCCGTCCCAATTTTATTTTTACTCCCCACCATATTGAAAATTCACCAGCCGCCACTGTGTGAGCGCTGATCTGCTTTTGTCTCTTGACTGTCGCGAGTGACGGCTGAAATCAGAGCTGAGGAACATATTGTGGGGTGCCTCCAGACAGACGAATCTTATTCTGCACTGCTATAGAGCTCAAAGTCAGTTAAAGGTCACTGTGCCTAATAAACTTCAGAATCAATAAACAGCAACTCAATTAAAATGCATTTTCCAAGTTACAAAAGGGCAAAACCTTGAAAGAGTGCATATGACGAGACAAGGCTCAAACTCAGTTCCATGACCATGGGAATAGATCCAACAGAAAGACATGGGCTTTCAACATCTTCTTAAAGATCAGATTCCTGTACACTGAAAGGCGTATTCTATACAGAATTGACTCCTCCAAAAATGTCATTCCATTACTGCTGCACCATTGGCGCAACCTGCTTTCTCCTCGTGGCTGCTTTCAATACGAAAAGGAACAAGAACCTTCCAGAAAAACATATAGAAACCTGCTTGAGACTTGTTAATCCAGATTCCAGTAGCTGGTATCATCAATGAATATTGGAGTGCCTTCACCTTCTCTATAAAAAACCTATATGAGGGACATTCAGAGCAGCAATAATGACAAACAAAACTAAAGCCCAGGATTTGCATATTTATTTACTGTAAAGAAATGTAGCAACAATCATTAGACTAGCAAATGTGAATATGCAGTGTGTGGAAGAGCCAGGAGCTGGGGGAGATGGGGCAACTCCCTTAAAGCTCCACAACAGACCTTGCCTCTTTTTGACTGACTGCAGTGGGACAAACCAAAGTGGCCCACTCTTATCCAGCTTCAGAGGACATGAATCACTGGGGGAATGACCCAAGCCCTGAGCCATAGATGCAGGAAGATTGGCACTAGAGTTAGTGCTGGACCACCACAGGCCCAGATGAACCATGGCACTTACTTCATCGTCAGAATCAGAAGCCCCACAGTGCTTCTTCCACCCCAGAGGGTTTACAGAAGGTAAGCAGAGCAGATTGAGAGTAGCTCAACTGGGAATGGAAACCCGTCCAGAAATAGACTGGAGAGGGAGCCTGCTCCTGTGTTGTAAGGTTTGCAGGGGGTACTGCAGAGATGCAAATAGAGCAGAGGGAGCAGAGGGAATGCCCACTCCCCAGTTCAGAAGACCTGTGGGGACATGCCTCTCCTCGTACATCCAATTGACCTAGAAAGAGAACTGGGCCTCACAGCTGTCCCCTTCTGACTCTCAACACAGACTTGGGTCACAGAAAGAGACCAGAAGAGAAAGTCTGGCACCCCGGTGTCACCCAGATACAAGCATACTATACATTGGCACAACTTAAAGGATGACAATATACTGCAAGGGTGGTGATGATAGTAAGCCTCAACTGTGTCTAGAGCATTTACTGGAGAAGAAACATAAATAAGTATTGTAGGAAGCTGGCTCTGCGTATACTATACCAAAGTAAGGTATAGTGTGCACAGAGTCAAGGGTATCCCCAGAGGTATAGCAGAGGCTAAATTAGATAATCACCAACAGCTCTATTTGTGGTAGTATGGTCGAGCAGTTAGGCTTATCAGGAGGGAGTGCTAAGCATTTATTGTATTCATTCAATTAAGGCTGATGTCACACACTCAGAGAAAGACTCCAGACCAATTAGGTTATTATAAAAAAGGTATACTTATGGTTTATTTGTAGCCGCACTTGGTATACAGGTAGGCAATTACTTGCAAATGCACGACTGTTCAAGGATATCCAGTTCTTGCAATTGTAACAGTTACAAGTTGATATTGCTTTTCAGAATGATTTACACAGTAAATACTCGGATTACTTTCGGATTACTTAACAGTAGTGCTCACTTTTCCCCATACGTTAGCAGTTCTACATAGAACATGTTCTAGACCCAAAATCTCATACTATGGGTCTGTGTGGGAAGAAAAATTGTTATAGATCTCAGAGGTAAGTATTTGACTTACGAGGTTGAGGTTTCAGGGTTAGGACCAAGGTTCCCCAAGGTTCAGGTGGAACTTTACTCTCACCACTAGTGGCACTGGGGCAGCTGGGTACAGATTGCAGGGGCCCAACGTTAGCCAACGAGCTAAAGAGCCTTTGGTTGGGGTCTGCTGGCAAGCCACTTGGGTGTGGGAGCAAAAACTCCAAAGGTTGCCGTCGGCATTGCAGGGCCAACGACCAACACAAGAAGTGCACAGCCAGCGGCACTGAGGTGGCTGGGGGGAGAAGGCGAAGTGGACGCCAGGGTCCCTGGGTTTATCAGTGGAGATCGTTGGTTTTGGAGAGCTGCAGGCTCGGTCAGGGGGACTTCTTGGAGGTGGCCCACGACTGGGTAGGTGACTGGGGACCTGGGAGGAGGCTTGAACACCATTGGTTGGGCCACCAAAGGCTGTGAGGCGTCAAGGGCTGGGGTGTGTTAGGTTTTAGTTTCCGTAGGCTGCGATCGGTCGCGGTCGTCGTCCCTGGACCACTTCGGTCAAGGGAACAGGGTCTTACCACCTTCGGCCTCGGTCAGGGGTACCCTTCAAGGGTCTGGACTCTGAAGGTTAGTCTTTGTTTTTGAGCAAATCTGGTGGTCAGAGTAGACAGAGTCTTCGAGTGGAGGGCTGGGCAGGTCCTGCTGGACACACCGGGTTCTTTGCTGAAGGCAGTTTGTGGTTGGGACAGGCCGGCAGACCTAGGGCTAAGTCAGTTGGTGTCCTCAGTTTATTCCTGGGCCAGCACGGCTCTTTAGTCCTACTTTCTTCCTCGAATCTGAGGCAAGGTTCAGGGTCGCCCCTAAATACTAAATTTAGGGGTGTTAAAGGGGTGTGTAGGTCGGGGCCAAAGGGTCCCTTCCCTGGGGTGGGTACACCCCCTTTTTTGCGAACGTCCTGGGGGAGGGGGCATGAGCCTCTTCCTAATTGGCTGAGTCTCCTCATCTTCAAGATAAAGGGGACTGAGATGTGTAGTTCACCTCGCCTCCCTCACCTGAGGGGTGGGGGTAGGCGATGGTGGGCACACCATATCTTCCTAGTTTGGATTTTCTGCCGATTCTCCCGCCCATGTGGGAGTCAGAACCGGTGGGAGTCAGTTGCTGAGGGCAGCAAAAGGCCGGGACAGCATCTAAAGGGGGCAGGCCTTTGAAGCTTCCCATTTTGTGGGTGCAGCCCATCTTGGGGGAGGAGGCATGACACCTCTGCTCTGATGGGCTTTGTTTCTGGACCCAAAGAGCGGAGGCCCTCTACCCAGGGGTCAAGAAACCTATCTGGTGGTAGCAAATGGCGGGCAGACATTCAGGAACCACACCAGAGCTGGTCAATTTTCAGGGGGCATCTCTAAGATGCCCTCTTAGTGCATTTTACATTAAATCCAGCACTGGCATCAGTGTGAGTTTAATGTGCTGAGAAGTATGCTGCCACACTTCCCAGTTTCTAGTAAAGCCATTACGGAGCTGTGGAGTTCGTAGTGACCAACTCCCAGACCATATATTCTTTGTGACTTTACTACACTTACAATGTCTACGAATGGGCTCAGACACAGTAGGGGTACAGGGCTCATGCCGCTGTACCCTCACCTTAGGACTAGTGCACCCAGCTAGAAGGGTGACTTACCTAGGCCTTAGGCAGTAGATGACAGGCATGGCATGCAGGAGTGTGTGTCATGTCGAATCTTCACTTTTCTCTGCACCAAAACACGCAGCCTGCAATGGCAGATTGTGTGGGTTAAGGTGCAGGGACTCTAAGGGTGGCACAATAGGTGCTGCAGCCTCAGCGGTCTTCCTTGGTCACAGTGCCCTTGGTCCCCATGGTGTCTTTTACAAGGGGCCTACCTCTGGCCAGGAACGTGCCAATTGTGGGTAAAAAGGTACAATTTTGTGAAAGAACACATGCCTTGTGAACCTGATTGGCGGGACCCAGGGCACATCAAGTCGGGTTGCATCAGATGTCAGGCAAAGATTGGGGGTAACCATGCACAGGAAGGGCACTTTCCTACAAGTATCAAATACTATGTCCATTACCTTTGGTGTCAACAAACTGTTATTCAGATTAAGGGAGTGGCACATAGAAAGGTGCTCACTTAGACCATACAAAGACACCAATCCCAGAGACCGCTGGGACAAATTAATACAATTCTCCCCACCTCAACCTATATCTCCACGTAACAGTCCACAGGGACAACGTTCAGGGCATAACACCTAACAAAATCCTACCAATGCATGTATAAACCTGCTCCAATGCCTAAACGGCTACAATAGCTTTTGTTCATGGGAACAGTCCCAGGCAGATTTCAGAAATCTGCCAAAAATAACAATAGTGATAGCGCGGAATGAGATCCAGAATTTAAATATTATGGTTCAACCTTTAAATTACCATCACTTACAGGGTCTAGCCCAGTTCTTGTGCTAGTTTATCCTTGCCTCAGGTGATGGATCTTTGCCACCGTTCTATGAGTTAATCAATTTCAGCATCACAAGGAAATTTCAAATACTTTTCCTAGTAAATCAATGATGAGAGTTTGAACGTTTTTAAAGATTTATTCTTATTAAGAGATTAGTAGGTGTCTTTTCATTCTTTTTATTCAAATTAGTCAATAAATGTTTAGTAATCTAACAGAAATCTCATAAAAAGGTTTTGTTCGATCAAATAGTCAAATAATACATCAAGCTCTTTCCATAAAGGAATAAAACCCGATTTTAAAGAACAGGACCAAGAATTTCAAAGTGAGATAACTCATGAAGAGTTCTAGTTTAAAAGAAAAGAGATCAAAGGCGCATTAAGCTCAAAGCCAAATATATAGGCAACAGAACGTACAATAAAGGGTAGTTCATGAAACTCTGCTGAGTCTCAGTAATATGAGAAAATGGTCATACAGCTGCAGTAGCAATCTGTTAAACAAAGCATCAAAATACAGTAAGTAGGAACAGAAGCAACAGTAGCCAGAACTGTCAGTTTAGGACAAGAGTGTAAATCATCGAAAAAGGAAGATCCCAAAAAGCAATGGGGAAAACCATTCAAAAAGCATTTCCCAAAAAATATTGAAACTAACA
Organism: Lissotriton helveticus; assembly: GCF_964261635.1. Taxonomy (NCBI): domain Eukaryota; kingdom Metazoa; phylum Chordata; class Amphibia; order Caudata; family Salamandridae; genus Lissotriton; species Lissotriton helveticus. The sequence continues at coordinate 1,661,552,500 of NC_136069.1, forward strand.
TGGAACGTGCACTAATATACAAGACATGAATACATGTTGCAAACATTGTAGCAGACTTCTTCCTCTCTGGACCAATCAGATGGCAGCACTCCTCTGTGAGCAAGTTGAGCTCTTCCTTTCCCATGAAAATACATGCAGCTTGCAAAACATTATCACAAGATAGCTACAGATATTAATAATAATAATACAGAGCTTATAGAGCGCACAGTAACGCCATCTCGGCGTGTCCCCGTGCTAAGAGCTACTACCAAGCACCAAATTAGAGCCTCTATCCCTACACTGTGTAAAGCAGTGTTTTAAGTTTAGCCCTGAACAGCGCTTCACTACACTCCAATCTCAGGGCAGGAGGAAGCTTGTTCTAGTGTTGAGCTGCTTGGAACGCAAAAGATCGTCCGCCCATTCTGGCCTTTCTGACCCTGGGCACTATCAGCAGCCCAGTACCCTCAGACCGGAGGGTCCTTGTTGGTTCATAGCGGCTGACTAAGTCCCTAAGGTAGCCGGGCGACCTGCCCCAGACAATTCGATGACAGAAGAGGAGGCATTTGAACAGCACGCGCTTCTTCACAGGTAACCAATGAAGCGCATCCAAAGCCTTCTGAGAATTAGCTCTCCTGGGTCTTCTTAGCACCAGTCTAGCGGCGGAATTCTGGATAACTTGCAGGCGACCAAGGCTGCCCTCGTTGGACCCTAGGAACAGGATGTTTCCATAGTCCAACCGAGAGGTCACCAGTGCCTGCGTCAGTGTCCTTCTAGCCGCAATAGGTAATAGGTCCAAGGTTTTATTTAGGGTCTTTAGTACCCCAAAACACTTGCCCACAAGACGCCTTATATGGCCTTCACAGGAGAGGGTGGGGTTGATCCAGACTCCTAGATTCTTTGCCTCCTCACAAGGTGTTGGAGTAGGGCCAAGGCACGAAGGCCACCACTCGGCTGACCAGCTATTGCTTTTCCCTCCCACTACCAAAACCTCCATCTTAGAGCCGTTAAGCTTTAGGCAGTGGGAGTCCATCCACTCAGCTAGCGCCTGCATGCATGATCTAAAGTTCGTGGCGGTATTGGAGGAGTTCTGCGATAGAGAGGTCAGCAGCTGGGTGTCGTCGGCGTATGATACCAGTTCCACCCCAAACGACTGTACCACCTTCGCCAGGGAGGCCATGTACAAATTAAAGAGTAGGGCTCAAAGCTGAGCCCTGAGGCACTCCCTGATCTAGTGGCATCTCTACCGAACGACATTCCCCTTGTTGTACCTGGAAGCATCTTCCTGTGAGAAATGACTGCAACCAGTACAGCGCGGGACCAACGACCCCAGCTTCGTTAAGACACTGTAGCAGGATGGAGTGCGCTACAGTGTCAAAAGCTGCGCTGAGGTCGAGCATGATCAGGGCCATTGTATGTCCCGCATCTGCTCCTGCTCTCAGAGTCTCAGTGGCACGTAGGAGAGCTGTCTCGGTCGAGTAACCCGCCCTAAATCCAGATTGTGACGGATGAAGTATATTCCCTCTCTCCAGGTGCTCCGTGAGCTGAGCATTGACCACCTTCTCAGCCACTTTCGCCACATATGGCAGTAGGGAAATGGGTCTGAGATTTTCCAGCACCTCGATACTTACATTCAGTTTTTTTCTTATTGGCAGTACTATGGCCTTCTTCCACTCCTCCGGAACTCGTTGAGTGGAGAAAGAGGTCTGTAAAACATGTCTTATGTGAGGTTCCAGGGCAACAAGACCCTCCGCGATGACCCAGGAAGGGGCCGGGTCGTTGGGAGAACCGGACTTCACGCTATGACAGATCTTTACTAGTCTATCAGCGGAAGGGACCTCGAAGGTTTGCAGAGAGGAGTCAGGGGTCATTAACGAACCACCTGTTCTAAAGTCTATGCCCTTTCCCGGTTGTTGAGTAAAGGAGGCATAAATGGCTTTGACTTTCTGAGAGAAAAAGTCAGCGACTCTATTGCATCCCTCCACAGTGGCCCTTAGGGGGATATTTGAGCTGGAGACTAATGATATTTCCTTATATATTTTAAACAGTTCGCGAGAGGAGCTCTCGGCTACCACAATGCGTGCCTGGAAATATTTAGCTTTAGCTCTGCGTACCGCGTACTGATAGCTTCTATGTGCTAAGCTGTAGCTATTTTTTCCCTGTTCGCTAGGGTTCCTTCTCCAGCTCCTTTCAAGTCTTTTACAGTTAGACTTGATTTGCTGGAGTTCCTGAGTAAACCAGGGGGCAGTACGTTGTCTACCTTCTCTGGCTTTACCCATGCACATGGGAGCCAGCTCATCCAGGGTGGCAGTCACAAGCTGATTAAATTCATTATTGGCAAGATCACTATCCGTAGCAAACGGTAGTTGTGCCTTCTGAATGGCTCTAATGAAGGTCTCTTGAGAATAATGTCTCCATTTCCGTCTCATACCATTCTTAGTCCCAATCTCAGTGGCCCTCTGTACCTTATAAGAACATTGGAAAGGGACCAAGAAATGGTCGGACCAAGGGAGCCGACATGGGGTAAGGGCCTTTATCATATCCCAGCTGGCGAAAATAGGGTCTAGACAGTGACCCCTCTCATGTGTGGCAGCAACACTTAGCAAGTCCAATTGTAATTCTTTTAGGACTAAACGAACATCTTCAGCCTCCTTCTGTAGGGGATCCTCTAGATGTAAATTCAGATCCCCCAGCACTAGTACTTTGTTGTGTTTGATCGCAGTCTGAGTGACACTTTCTAGTAAACTACTTCGGAAGTTACCCAGTGACCCTGGAGGTCTATATATTAGGATGCCCGAAATTGCCTCGCGTTGGGTCAGTTTGATGCTGAATTCACCAGCTTCACTGTTATTTATATTTACTGGTTTCAAGACACACTCAAGAGGGAGTTTAACAATGATGGCAATGCCACCTCCCCTTCCCTTTTCTCTATCGAGTCTATGGAGGGTATACCCTGGCGGGATAGTATTCACTATATCAGGATCCGAATGTTCTCCTAACCAAGTTTCCGTTAAAAATAGTATGTTCAGGGCCTCATCCTGTAGGAGATCCCATAATTGGAGAGAATGTTTACTGAGGGATCTGCAGTTTAGGAGCCCCCCCTTTACCGTCATCTCTTCAGGGTCAGAGGCATCCAGCCGTACACACCTCTCATTGAAAGTACAGTGAGGACATAGACCCAAATCTAGTGGCTCCATCAGGTGGCGGCACGCCGTGAGTGACGGGGGGGCAAAGGTCTTTCAGCCTCTTACTGGTGTAGGACAACACGTGGCTCGCACGAGATACAGGGGTCCGGGCCCCTGGCCCCGGTCGGCCGCGGACGGGCGCAGACGGGCTTGGCTTAGGCGCGGCTTCGGCGCGCATCCGGTGCGCCCGCTGCGCCAGCCCGCTGCGCCGTCTGGTCCCTACACACATGTTATAGGTGGAGAGGAGGGCGGGAGGCCGGCGCGACTAGAGCGCAGCCCCTGCCCACACCCAAGATGGCGCCCGCCGCCGCCTCAACCGGCAAGTAAAACGGCTGGGCGAGGCTGAGAGCGAGGATTATAGCGTGTGTAGGGGTGTCAGAGTGCCTGATATAAATTCCCACGTTATTCTGAGAATAAAAATCCCCCCCAGACTAAAATTGATCAAAGATAAAAACGCGATCTAAAATCAATATAGAACACACAGGTACAACAGAAACTCACTGATGCTGATAGCTAGCTCGCAGCCCTAGTCCTCCCTCTAGGGAGAGCTCTAACAGGCAGCGAGCAGCAAGAGGAGCCCTGTTAAATAATCTGGGAGGGCGGGAGGCCGGCGCGACTAGAGCGCAGCCCCTGCCCACACCCAAGATGGCGCCCGCCGCCGCCTCAACCGGCAAGTAAAACGGCTGGGCGAGGCTGAGAGCGAGGATTATAGCGTGTGTAGGGGTGTCAGAGTGCCTGATATAAATTCCCACGTTATTCTGAGAATAAAAATCCCCCCCAGACTAAAATTGATCAAAGATAAAAACGCGATCTAAAATCAATATATAACACACAGGTACAACAGAAACTCACTGATGCTGATAGCTAGCTCGCAGCCCTAGTCCTCCCTCTAGGGAGAGCTCTAACAGGCGTAGTTAAGTTTTGGAAACACAAGCTTCTGTGTCCATAGGCATCAAACACAGGTTGGCCTCCTAAATATTAAGGGTCCTATTATGATGTTGGTCGGAGTTTCCTTCAACCAACACTGTCTTGGTCTCAGGGCTGACGAACCTCCCGTCGGCGGTTCCGACCACCGGATTACAATGCGACCTAACACTGTTTGGTCGCATACTCACTTTTCTCTATGGGAACTTGTGTTACAGCCGAAAACCGGCAGTAATACAGGCTCCTATTGAGAAAAGGGTGTGTGTGTAAAACCCTGCCCCCTTTGGCAGGCTCCCTATGGTGCCTGACACACAGTGCAGGGTTTTACAAGGGGGTACCCTAGGTACCCCCTCAACCACCAACCGTAGGCCATAGAGGCAAGGGGGCCCTGCTAGGGGTCCCCCAAAGTCGCTTTGACGGCCTTTCCGTGCCGGAAACACTAGCATGGAAAGGCTACGGGAAACCAATGTTCGAGGCATGTGGGCTGCTAAATTCATATCTATTGCATAGATCGCCGCCTAGTGTTGGGTCCGGATGATTGCACATTGTTGTCTTGGAAGAGTCTTCGAAGTATCACGAGATAGGTGGCTCCTCCCCTGGACTACAGTGCGCATGGGCATCGACTCCATCCCCAGATTGTTTTTTTCCGCCATTGGGTTCGGATGTGGTTTCGACGTCTCCTTGTCGGAATCGAAAAAACGTACATCTTTAAGGCCAAAAGGCCTTCGTACCTGCGTCGGTATTGTTCGCGTGCGGTCTCGAGCTTCATCCGACTCTTCGGGTCGGAATTCTGCGGAGTCGAGTAACTCTTCGGACATCGAGGCCCTCTTGTCGCAGCAAGACACCGACAATCTTACCATGGAACGGAGTCCGTTCAAGTTCTGCCCCGTCTGTGGGTCCAAGTACCCACATATCGACGTGCATCCAGTCTGTAACAAATGCCTCTCGCCGGACCACAACGAGGACAACTGCATGGCCTGCTCAAAGTTCAGGTCAAAGAAAACGCTCAAGCTTCGGCGCGCGGCGCGCCTCGAGGCCCGGCGAGCGGCTCCGGCACCCGACGACATATTCGACGACCCCGCAGAAGAAGGCCGAAGCCATCATCTTCAGATTTCACCACCGTCGACGGAGGTCGAGGCCAATCCCGAAGAACACGTCGAAGGACAGAGCCAAGACCTTGAATACGTCGAGGAGGTAGGGGACGACGAAGAAGTTTATGGGGCCGCGGAAGATAGCTCGGAGGAAGAGCTATGCCCCGAAAGTTACATGATTCAGCCGCAGGTCACGGGATCGCCACTCGGCCTTACCCACGACCCTGAACCGCTGTCCCCGGCCCCGCCTTCTGGCCCGGCCGCGGACACACAAGCGGAGACGCCATTGCGCGTATCGAAACCAAAACCAAAACCTTCGGAATCGACGGCACCAAAGATGGCCGACGTACCATCAAAAATAACAAAGCCTGCTCCCTCCTCGACTCCGTCGCCCTCCGGCCCTCCGAAGTCGAAGAAAGCTGTCGAGACGACAGCGCTGCAGAAGGTGGCCAAGGACCAGTCCTCGAAGATGGTCGTCCAGCACGTGTCGAGCACGGTTACGCCGGCAAAGTCCACTAAAGCTGTTGAAGCAAAGTCAGCACAGGACCACGACCCGAAGTCCGGTGGCACTGCGCATCGGCACAAAGACACCAAATCTAAAGCAACGGCATCGGCGCCTAAGCCTACAACGGGGGCACGGACCGTTGCGGCCGAAGATTCGTCGGAGGCCAACTCGTCGCCACCGAGGTCCTCAGATAGTGGCAGACATGGGCCATCGGTTACCAAACCCTCTGCTTCATTCACAAAGCAGGTCACTGACTCCTTCAAACGTATTCGGGAGAAGGCTTCGACGTCACCAACTCACACGCCATCGTGTCCGAAACCGGTGGACGCACCTGCGAAGACTTCAACCAAGCTTCTCTACACTCTGCCGCCGAAGGTGGCACCGAAGGCATTTGCACCCAAATCGGTGCCGAAGATCACTGAAACGTCAGAACCTTCGACACAAAGTGGCCGATTGGATCGGCATCAAGCCTCAGAAGAACACTCTGAGCATTACATCGATGCCGACACCGGGAAGTTGACCCTCTATAAACGAAAGATCACTTCCCAACCATTGGAATCCTATGTCATTCCACTGAAAAAGAAAAGGCCGGCACAGGACATTCCTGCCCTTGTTGAACCTATTCAGCCTCCACCAAGGAGGAGTCCATCACCTTCCCCCAACCAGTCAGGGGGAGAGGACGATAGCCAGGATGAACAGTACAATTTCCCAGCTGACAATGACCCTGATGTACAACAGGACTCATATGACGACACTGGTGACCAGGGAGGCCATCAGGTGGTACAGGACCCACAAGGTTTTGGTGCACGTACATCCCCAACTGAGGATTCAGCGGCATTTAATGCCTTGATAGAGCGGGCAGCTGCGAATCATGATGTGGACATGCATGCTGACCCGGTGGAAGAAGATTTTTTGTTTGACACTTTCTCGGTCTCAGAGAGAACAGTTAAGACACTTCCTATGCTAAAAGGTGTCCTTAAGCATGCCCCAGAGATCTTTAAGGAACCTACCAGGGCGAGAGTGGTGAACCCACGTATCGAAAAGAAATACAGACCGGCACCTGGGGACCCTGCATATATTCGGGGACAGTTGCCTCTGGACTCGCTGGTGGTCGCCAATGCCCGCAAAAGGGCGAACTCCCAGACAACGGGTGAAGCTCCTCCCCCAGACAAGGAGTCGAAAGTGCTTGAGGCATCGGGCAAAAGGGTGGCTGCGCAGGCTGCCAATATCTGGCGTATATCGAACACACAGGCACTATTGGCACGATATGATAGGGCGCATTACGACACCCTAGAGCAGCTCCTTCAACACCTACCTGATCAGTTTAAGGAGGGAGCCGAAATGCTCATACAGGAGGGAAAGCTCATTTCAAACGCTGCAATAAAGTGTGCACTTGATGTGGCTGATACAGCGGCTAGGGCGATTAACACTAGCGTCATGTTAAGGCGACAGGCATGGCTTCGCATATCAGGCTTTAAGCCTGACATTCAAACAACAATACTCAACCAGCCCGTTAATCCTGACAGACTGTTTGGCCCAGATGTTGACACCACCCTCGAAAAAATTAAAAAGGACAATGAGACAGCTAAGTCCATGGGGGCGCTTCAGTCTCAACAGTTCAGGGGGAGCACTTTTCGTCGCTCAGGTGCACGCGCTGTTACCAGAGGACACTTGGGTCAACAAACACAATTCACGAAAGGTGGCGCACAATCCTCGTACCCCAAACAGGGCAGAGGAGGTTACAGAGGTAATAGTGCCAAGGGCAGAGGCAGAGGAAACAACAACTCCCGTTCCTCTGCCGCCAACAAACAGTGACTCTCTGTCACTGCCCCCCGACCATCCAACACCTGTCGGGGGGAGACTCCAGCAGTTCCTGCCAGTCTGGACATCCATCACCACAGACAGGTGGGTAAGACAGCTTATCCAGTACGGTTATTGTTTGGAGTTGACCTCCACTCCACCCAACATTCCCCCAAGACAACGTCCTATGTCGGCAGAGCACTTGCACTTATTGCAGCAGGAAGTAGTGGTGATGCTGAAAAAAGGCGCAATCGAGCTCGTACCGGTGGAGGAGGAAGGCACAGGGGTCTATTACCTGTACTTCCTTATCCCAAAGAAGGACGGATCCCTCAGACCCATTCTGGATCTACGCCCCCTCAACCTGTATATACTGTCAGAACACTTTCACATGCTTACACTGCAACAGATTCTTCCCCTGCTAAACCAAGGGGACTTCCTAGCAACCTTGGACCTCAAGGATGCTTATTTTCACATACCACTCCACCCATCCCACAGAAAATACCTCAGGTTCACCGTCCACAAAAGGCATTATCAGTTCAAAGTCCTACCCTTCGGAGTGACCACTGCCCCCAGAGTGTTTACAAAGTGTCTGGCGACAGTTGCGGCGCACCTCAGGAGACAGAACATACATGTCTACCCTTACCTAGACGACTGGCTCGTTCAAGCAAAGTCGGAACGGAAGTGCGCCGCAGACATGTCCCACACCATTCGCCTCCTTCACAGTCTGAGGTTCTCGCTGAACTACCCAAAGTCGCACCTTCAACCAGCCCATGTGCGGCAGTATCTGGGCGCAACAATAAATACCCTGACTGCTATGGCTCAGCCAAATCCGGTCAGGATCGACAACATTCAGTCGCTGATCCAGAGGTTCAGACCGCAACACTCACTACCAGCGAGAGTGTTCATGCAGTTGATAGGCATGATGGCCTCCTGCATCTTCATAGTCCCGCACGCAAGGTTGCATATGCGTCCGCTCCAAGAATGCTTAGCAAATCAGTGGACACAAGCTCGGGGACAACTGACAGACCTAGTGTTGGTGACCGGTCGGGCATACAACTCTCTGCATTGGTGGAATCCACACAACCTTTGCAAGGGACGACCGTTCCAAGAGCCTGTGCCACAGATTATCCTAACAACGGACGCATCTCTCCAAGGGTGGGGAGCTCATGTGCTCCACTACATGGTGCAGGGACTGTGGACAACTCAGCAACAGAAGTTGCACATCAACTACCTGGAATTGATGGCAATCTTCATGGCGCTCAAGTCCTTCAAAGTACATCTGTGCAACAAGGTCGTGTTGATCCGGACGGACAACATGACAGCCATGTACTACATCCAGAAGCAGGGAGGTACTCACTCTCCACAGCTGTCTCATCTGGCTCAGAGCATGTGGAAGTGGGCCATTCAGAGGAACATTTTCCTCATGGCAGAACACCTCCCGGGCAAGGACAATCAGATGGCGGATCTGCTCAGCAGATACAGCCATCAAATGCACGAGTGGGAGCTACATCCATCAGTACTCCACCCGTACTTCCAGCAATGGGGTCATCCAGAGATAGACCTGTTTGCCACAAGGGAAAACGCAAAATGCCAAAGCTTTGCCGCCAGGTTCCCTCACCCAGAATCGCAAGGGAATGGGATATGGATGAACTGGTCAGGCAGATTTGCGTACGCTTTTCCCCCAGCGCCTCTCATTCCGCTGGTGGCAAGAAAGCTAAAGCAACTCTCGATGACGCTCATCCTAGTTGCTCCAACGTGGGCACGCCAACCATGGTACACCACGTTTCTAGAACTTTCCGTGGTACCGCATCAAAGGCTGCATCTCTCTCCAAGCCTCTTGACGCAGAGCCATGGCGACATTCAGCATCCAGATCCGCAACAGCTCAACCTGGCGATCTGGCTCCTGAGGTCCTAGAGTTTGGCTACCTCAACCTGCCTCCTGAATGCATGGATATCATACGAGAGGCGAGAAAGCCCACTACCAGAGCTTGCTATGCAGCAAAATGGAAGCGGTTTGTCATTTACTGTACAGAACACAATATCAACCCGCTGGATGCATCCATTCCTATCATCATCTGCTATTTGTTACATCTTTACAAATGCAATCTAGCGTACGCTTCCATTCGGATACACTTATCCGCCATAGCGGCTTATCTCCAGAACAGACAGCCTCTCTCTGTTTTCAGGGTGCCTGCCATTAAAGCCTTCCTGGAGGGACTGAAACGAGTCATTCCTCCGAGAACACCACCAGCTCCAGTGTGGAACCTTAATGTGGTCCTCACTAGGCTGATGGGCCCACCTTTTGAGCCACTGCACTCCTGCGAATTCAGTTCCTGACATGGAAAGTGGCTTTTCTCATTGCTATTACATCGCTCAGGCGTGTTAGTGAGCTGCAAGTGCTCACAATCCAGGAGCCATTCATACAAATTCATTCAAACAGGGTAGTACTACGCAATAACCCCAAATTCCTTCAAAAAGTGGTGTCACAGTTTCATATCAACCAAACTATTGACCTGCCCGCATTCTTTCAAAACCCACAAACAGTAGCGGAAAGAATGCTCCATACATTGGACGTTAGGAGGGCGTTGATGTACTACATTGACAGAACACAACACTTTAGGAAAACACAACAGCTTTTTGTTGCCTTCTCAGCACAGCACAAAGGCAACCCTATTTCCAAAGCAGGAATAGCCAGATGGATTGTTAAGTGCATTCAAATCTGTTATCAAAAAGCTAAACGTACTTTAACAATACCCCCAAGGGCGCACTCCACACGCAAGTTGGGGCCTCCATGGCCTTCCTGGGGAACATTCCTTTGGAAGACATTTGTAGAGCAGCCACGTGGGCTACACCGCACACATTTACCAAACATTACTGTGTCGATGTGCATTCCAAGCAGCAAGCAGCTGTAGGACAGGCTGTTCTCAAGACACTTTTTCAGTCTTCTGCAGCCGGCACGGGCAACCGCCGTTAATGGAGGGACTGCTATGTATTCTATGCAATAGATATGAATTTAGCAGCCCACATGCCTCGAACTGAATATGCTACTTACCAGTATGCATCTGTTCTTGGCATGTAGGGCTGCTAACATTCATATCGCCCACCCTCCTCCCCGGTGCCCGTAGCGGCTGCAGATACTCTCTTGCATTCAATCATTAGCATGGACATCCTTTACACTATTTCACTCCATCTCTGCCACAATGGCTAAAAACAATCTGGGGATGGAGTCGATGCCCATGCGCACTGTAGTCCGGGGGAGGAGCCACCTATCTCGTGATACTTCGAAGACTCTTCCAGGACAACAACGTGCAATCATCTGGACCCAACACTAGGCGGCGATCTATGCAATAGATATGAATGTTAGCAGCCCTACATGCCAAGAACAGATGCATACTGGTAAGTAGCATATTCAAACATAATCCTGACGACAGAAACGCCATCCAAAGGGGATTACAGTGCCCTTCCGACCGGCCAGAAGACTCAGATCTGGTTAGAACAGTGTCAGAATGACTGGCTCGTTTATGTTCTGACCACCAACATCGTAATCAGGCGGTCAGACCGCAAACTGACCGTGGCGGTCAGAAAACCTCTGACTAGCGGTTGGAAGCTTGCCGACCGACTTTTTTTTTGTTTTATATAGTGCAAACTTGACTCGAATCAGGTATCGGAGTGCTTTACATAGCACCAGTTGCATTACATCAGGACACATTCATTTATTTTTTATTTTTAGGTACAGGGTGATTAAGTGATTTGCCCAGAATCACAGGATGTTCAGCGTCATTGCCGAGACTCAAAACCAGTTCCGCAGATTTGAGGTCAACCGCCTTAGTCATTAGGCCAACTCCTCATCTTCTTAATCAGCCCCTAAATGTATCACTGCATACACAATGAACTACGCTAAACGAGAGAAACATCTACTAGCAAATACTGTTTAGTAATGCATTTCATTAATACCAAGGAAAAATATTGTTATAAATATGCAACTATTCTATTAAAAAATGATGTGAAATATGGTGCGAATTGGAAGTTTGATCATTACAAATTATATGTTGCTTAGGGAAATAATACATTTATTAAAACCGGAACATTCAGCAGTTATGACAAACCTTTCTAAGCATGTCACCTTAAGGTCAGTCTTCTAAATTACGTTTGTGCACAATATGTTTACTTCTAGTTAAAGGAATCGTGATTCTTAGCATTTCTGCGGCCTGCACACAGAAAGCTATGAGTGCCTCTCGCAATTTGCACATTTTAAAAGTGTGTTATTTCAGCTTTTAATTTTATATTATTATATTAATCAGAGCACATTTTAACTGTTGATCTAAATAATTTACATTTTATTTGGTGTACTTTCTCAGTGGCACAGGAGGACATGCTGGAAACCATTCTTAAGGAACTGCCAATAAAGTCACTATGAACAACATGGAAGACCACCCAACTAAAACAGCTGACATAATTTTCATTCCGAAGGATATCTGCTTTCAAAACGCGAGTACTGGCCACTGATAGACTTGCAATAATTAAACAAGCATTTGCAATGCAATAGGTCTCGCATTTACGCGAGTTCGAGCTATTGACATTGCAAATGACAATGCCTTTTGTTTTTGTTTTTAAAACAAATAAAAGGCATTGTCATTTACAATGCCAATAGCTTTAACTCTACTAAGTGCGAGACCTATTGCATTGCAAATGCTTGTTAAAATATGCAATGGCCACCGGGAAGTGAAAGCCCTGCCCTTTGAGGTTACCCAGGAGCAGCGATCCCACCGAGAGAAAATGCACAATGTGAAGGGGTGGAGGAGAGGGGCAGAAGTAATAGAACCTGGCTGGTGGTGAAATCAATGTGGAAAATAGACTCTCTGGAAGCTGGGCTCAGCCTGCAGCGTCGGCAGTTACTCGCGCTCCCCTGTGCCTTGGAGCCTTGCGACCGACCAGCCCACTCATGCCGCGGGCTAGCTATGTACACACAGACATGCTCACCCCCACTCAGCGCCACTGCACAAATCTCTGTCACCGGAGTTGCCTCCCTCACTCCACAAGGTACACATAGTACCCTCTCAACTTACCAGCAGTGTGAGACTTCCTGTGACTCGGCTCTGTACAGCTTCAGCTGATGCTCAGGGGGTGTCAGGCCGAGGACAGTGGCGGTGCCAGGTCACAGTGCGCACAGTAGGTTCAGTGCAGCCCTTTAGATGCAGACAGACAGCTGATCAGTAGTCCGACAGATGCTACTTTTCGTCAGCTAGTTCTTCTGTCCTCCGTGCTCATGCATATGCTCTTTGGTGCGCATGTGTATAGTGTAAGAAATGCACGCTTACACAAAACGAGCAACTTAAAAATGCAGCTTTGTGCGGTGCACAAGAGATGGAGCCGTGTCAGAGCATCGGGCGCACGCTGTGCTCGGACCCGCTGCCAGTATCACAAAGTTTGTCTGTGGCTATCTGGCTGTCAGTATGTGTACACCATAGCTGGTAGGAGACGTACAAAAGGAAAGAAGAACCGGAAGACAGCAGAGCACAAGTGACTGAGGAATAGGGGAAAAAAAAAAAAAGGAAATAGGAAGCGGCGGGAGAACAATGAAAACACAGGAAAGTCTAACAAGATGGCAGTCGCCAGTCCATGTGGGCAGGGCCAAAAGTAGACTAGGTGGTAACCCAAAAGCCCGATTTTCAATCACGCACCAGCGTTTAACAAACTATGACACGTTCCAATTGAAAACAAGGACAGGGCTTGAAGTACCTTCCGAAACTGTATTGATTCCAAAAGGCTCTCACATGGAACGCCTGGCGAGACCTAAAAAATGGCTGAGACCTTTGACTGGGAATAAGACCACAGGAACATGCAGAGAAAGATAACTGAATTTGACATAAAAAGGAGAGACAATCTTTGCTTCTCAAGCACTACAGAAACTCTGAAAAAGGACAACATGACGGCAGTCAGGGGCATAAGTCGTCTAGAGGAGTGTTTGGCTGGGCGTCTACTAGCTGGTGGAAACCATATTGTGGACTTTTGAAATTTTAAAGGATGCACTCGCATCTTTCAACTGCTGCATCGACATCTGCTATGACGTGTGAGCGGCATTATGAAGGCAGCACTGTAGGCAAAATCGTGCTATGACATGTGGGTGACAATAGATTACACTTTATTGGGCTGGTGTGCTACCGTTCGGAGGGCTGGATAAAACCTCAGTGGCGCGCGTGTAAGCATTCATGTTATGTTTTTTTTCTTTTCTTTTTTATTAAAATATTGAGCAATCAAATAAGGGTTACAAGGATGGGCCTACAACCACACGGGCCGGCCGCTAAAATCAAGGCACCATAAAGAAAGGCATACGATCCCTCCCGCGGTCAGGCACAAAGCCGATACCAAATGTTGCTCGAAATATAGAACAGGACACAACAATTTTCTGTTATATATACACAAAAAACAAACTACAAAAAAGGCGAATGCATACTAATCAAAGTCAGCCCAGAAGGCGGAGGGGAAACTCACTAATCAGGAACACGAAAGCACAATCAATGAGATACGGCAAGGTGGGTGGGGGGAAGCGGGGAGGATAAGAAAATCAGAGAACAGCATAAGAAATTTCGGGAACACCAGTCTAGGGAGATAGGGCAACATCGGGTGCGTCAACCAAGGGAGGAGTACAAATATTCCCACGATAGTCGTTCCACTGACCCCAAATCCTCGTCCATGCCCTGGGTCTGCCCCTAGCTATATAGACGGTCTTCTCGCGGAACATGGACCAGTCCATGTTGTCCTCCCACGCCGAGACGTCAGGAGGTCTAGCTGCGCCCCAGAGTTCGCAATGTCCCGCTTCGCAACCATGTACCCCAAGGTCGCCCATCTGGTCTGGGCCACAGAATAGTCGGTGGGTTCCCACACATTCAACAGGCATCTTCGGGCCTCAGGCCGTAGGGCAATTCAAGTCACAACAGTCATCACCGCAAGCACATCAGTCCAGTAGGCCGCCACCCCTGGGCACTCCCAAAGAATATGCAGAAATGTAGCACTCATTCCACATCCACGTTTGCATAGACCGTCCGGGGAAAAACCCATCACAACCAGACGCGGACCAGTAACATACACCCGGTGGAGGATCTTAAGCTGAACCAAACGGAGACGGGCAGGAATGGCGACCTCTTTCGGAGAAGAAAGTGCCGATTGCCAATCTTCGTCATCCAATTCCAGCCCGTCGCCGACCCAAACCTCCCTAAGTCGAACAAGTAGATCAGCACGATTATTGATCAGCTTTTTGTAAATCAGGGAGATAGTGCTATCGGGAAGGTGGCCATCCAGAATGCGATCTTCGAGGGGGGAGGACTCGGGGAGGGCCACATCAGGAGTCCGAACAGTGGCAAGGGCATGGCGGACCTGCAGATATCGAAAAAATTCCCTATCACTCAAGTCATATTCGGTCCGAAGGGCCTCGAAGGACTTCACTCTACCGTTCACACAGACATCACCCACTCTGCATATACCAATCATATCCCAGCGGTCAAAGCCCTTAGTAGACCAGAGACATCCCAAACGCTCAGAAGCATAAAGTGGAGTCGCCAGTGTCAGCCGATTCTCCCATCCCAAACTCACATTCGCGGCGCGCCACACATTGACTGCAATCCTGGACGGGCCCGTAAGATGGCGCCCAGCCGACCTGGAGTAAAGCGCTCTATTAAAATCCCCTCCCGGCAGCTGGAGTCTATCCATTTCAAAGGCCGGATCTCGACCTGGGGAATACATTGCGTGGTTAATGGCAGACAGTTGGGTGGCCCAATAATACCTCTTGATATCAGGGAGCGCCATGCCCCCGTCATACCAAGGGATGGTAAGTTTTGCAAGGGCGATACGCGGACGACCGTCCCAAATCAATAGCCTTTGGAGACTCTCAATCTCTCGGAAATAGGCAGCGGGAATGTCATCATAGGAATTCTGAAGTGCGTAGAGGAACCGTGGCAAAGACATCATTTTGAAAAGGGCAGCCCTGCCCAGAGGAGACAGGGGTAACTTACGCCAGCGAGCCACATCCAGTCGCAGTCTAAGAAGCGGGGGAAGGAGATTACGTTCAAACCGGAGTGAGGAGTCCAGCGTAATAAAGATCCCTAAATATTTGAAGCCAGACTGGACAACCTGGATAGGAAATCTATCCGGCAACGGGGGCAGAACACCCGAAAGAACATACACACAGGACTTAGCCCAATTAATAACCAGACCAGAGTTAGCGCCGAACGAGGTGAGAACGTCAAATAGAACATTTAAAGATTTGCGCGGGGAAGTGAGGTAAAGAAGAATGTCATCCGCGTAAAGCGAGACGCGGTCCTCAAAATCTGGTGACCAACGGATCCCTTTGAGTGAAGGTTCCCATCGAAGCCACGCAGCCAATGGCTCCAAAGCAAGAGCAAAAAGTAGCGGAGACAAGGGGCACCCCTGTCTGGTCCCCCTACCGAGGCAGAAGGGAACAGAAACTCGACCGTTAACCACAACCTGCGCCAAGGGTTCGGCGTATAGCAACTTCACCCAACCAATAAATCCAGGGCCGAAACCAAATTTCTCAAGAGCCGCCCAAAGATAGGGCCACTCTATCGTATCAAAGGCCATCGAGGCATCTAGCGAGGCCAAAATGGCCGGCTCCGCCAGAAGCCCCGCCCTCGCCATGGCTCCGTGGAGACGACGCAGATTAAGAGCCGTGTTACGATGCGGGATAAATCCGGATTGGTCCGGATGAATCAAGCCGCTAATAACCGTCAGGAGGCGGGTGGCCAGGAGTTTAGCCAGAACCTTGGGCTCAACATTCAACAGGGAAATGGGCCTATAAGACGAACAAAGGTCCCGGGGTTTACCTTCTTTAGGAATAACAACGATCGTAGCCAGACGATCATATGGGAGAATGCCCCGCTCCCGGGACTCCAAAAACATGGTACGAAGATAGGGCGCTACCTTATCAGGACGTAGCTTGTACAACTCAATTGGCAATCCATTCGGGCCCAAAGCCTTGCCCGAACGGAGTGAGCGAATGGCCGTCGCTATCTCGTCTGTGGAGAAAGGAGACTCCAAAGCGACTCGGTCTAAGTCGGAGACACAGGGCAGAGCTATATCACGCAACAAGAGGCGAGAGTCATCAACATCCCGGTCAGACACAGGGGAATATACCACACGAAAATAGTCAGCAAAACATTCCACTATTTCAACCGGGTCAGTCACTCCCACACCATTCAAATTCTGAATCACCGGTACCACACGATTCGCCCTCTCCTTGTCCAGCCACGCCAGCAATTTTCCCGCTTTGTCCCCCACATCATACAAACGACCCTGTTGCTCCCGAAACATCAATTTAGCCGCGTCCGTAACCAGAGACCTATAAGCAAATTGTTTCAGACCCAGGGCGTGGAGTCTATCAGGAGTAACAGTCGATTCCAAGTCGGCCTCCATCTCTACAATGTCCCTCTTGAGTTCCACCACCTCCCGATTCCTTGCCTTCTTGGATTCAGCAATAAGGGAAAGGGCCTGTCCTCGGATCACTGTCTTAAAGGCCTCCCACAGGGACACCGCAGAGGAGACGGACCCCTCGTTGTCTAGAAAGTAATTGTCCAACGACTTAAGCAAGGGACCACGGGTCTCGGGGGCGGTTAGATACCATGGATTGATAGGAGCTACCCGGCCCGCCGCTTCCACCCCCACCTCAAAACAGAGCCACAGCGGAGAGTGGTCGGAGATGCCCCGGGGGAGGTGTCTAATCTCCCGAACAGCAGATGACTGCGCCGCTGGCATCAGGAAATAATCCAGTCTAGACAGACTCCCATGGGCCCCAGAATGGAAAGTGTATTGAAGCTGAGTAGGGTGCAAGAGTCTCCAACAATCCACCAAACCAAAAGTATCCAGAAACCCACCCAGCCATTGTTGGGCCGAAGGAGTGTCCCTAGGGGGGGTGACGATCATGTAGACCGGAAAACACAGAGTTAAAGTCACCTGCTATGAAAAGAGTACTATCTGGGAGGCTCAACAACACCCGGCCCAAATCGGAAAAAGTAGAGGTCTGTAGACCGGGGGGTACATAAACGGCAAACAGGGAAAGGGTCCGACCCTCATAGCGTCCCACGAGGACGGCGTAACGCCCCCGATCATCAAGGATCACATCATCAATAGCCAGGGGGAGGGAAGCCCGGACAAGGATGCCCACCCCCCTGGAACCCGTGGTAAACCCCGAATGGGCGACTAGACGATAGCCCCACCTGTTCATTGCACGACAAGTATTGCCCACTAGATGAGTCTCCTGCAGAAAGACAATATCAGGCGACAGACGTCGCAGACATCGCAACACCACACCCCGCTTTATACGATCCCCCAGACCATTGACATTCCACGAAATAAACCTCAACCCGCTACCCCCCATCCCACACAATGATGCCGGAACCCCCCCCCAATGAGCAAGACATCGAAAATACCATTAGCAAGATAGAGTCGCCTTGAAAAAACAAAACACAAACATCAAACTTCCCATCAACCCACCCCCCAACTACCAAAAAAACACCCCCCACCCTGCACCCCTGCAAGAAGCTAAAAAGCCACCCCAACATGCAGTGTGCCTGTCGCCCAAGAACCCCCACTCTACAAAAAGACCCCGGAGGAGGAAAGGCCCTGTCCCACCCGCCACCCCGATCAAGATAAAGAAGGAGGAGAACACACAGAAAATAGAGGCACTTAGGCATAAAATCCCGGGAGAAGTTACGTGGCACGTTGACCGGGGAACAGACAATAAGTTCAGCTTTCTACACCACCCTCGGCACCACCCAGGTGGTTGGTGGGCTCAGTCCCAGGAGGTCGGTCCGGCAGAGAGTCCAGCCAGTCAGTCACGGAATCAGGCCGATCAAAGAACAGGGTCCGTTCATTGTATTCAATTCGCAGCCTGGTCGGAAAAAGCATTGCGTAGCGCAGCCCCAAGTCCCGGAGATGCTTCTTGACTCCACGGAAGCCCATACGCTGTTTCTGCACCAGTTGAGAGAAGTCCGGGTAGAAGTTCACCGTGGCACTCTCAAAGGCCACCGGGCCCTTCACTCGCGATGCCTGCAGGATAGCGTCCCGGTCCCTATAATGAAAGAGTTTCGCAACAATAGGCCTCGGCGGGGCGCCCGGCTTGCCCTGGCCTCCCGGAACACGATGGGCACGTTCCACTGCGAAGAATTTAGTCAACCCAGACGGAGAGAGGTAGTTCTGTATCGGGTCCTCGACCAGGAGATCAACAGAATGCGGGTCCGGATTCTCCGGGACGCCAACCACACGCACGTTACAACGACGTGCTCTGTTTTCAAAGTCCTCCAAGCGCCGGGTCATGAAATCGTTCACCCTCCGGAGATTGCCAATCTCCGTCTGTATCTCCGAGACGTCGGCCGTGAGGCTGGATGACTTGAGATCCAATGACTTCACCTTCTCATTGGTTTTAGATAGGTCGGCCCGAATCAAGTTCACATCAATAGCCACTGTGTCGATTTTGTGGGCCAAGGCCTCATACTGTTGGCCTATCGTTTCCTTCATGCCAGAAATGGCGCCCATGATGTCCTGCAAGGACGGCTCCATCGACGCTTCCGCCGTATGGTCAACTGCACTCGGGCCAGGCATGGCGGCTCCAGGGGACCCCTTCGAATGGGTGTACCGGTCCATGACGTTAGATTGGACCGGGCCCCCGCGAAGGGGCGTTTTGGTCTTCCGAGTCTCTCGGTCCCCTCTGCCCGCCATGTTGGGGACCGCGTCCCAGGAAACTCACTCGACCCAGTGAAAATGGCCGCAGGAGAGCAGGGCGTAGTAGCCAAAAAGCAACGGCGAGGGCACATCTAGGTGTGAACCAGCCTGTAAGGACAATGAGCAAGCCAATGGCACAACAGCAGTCCGCTGCCGCTGGACCCAGCAAGGGCCAGACTCTTCTGCCAGATGTCGTAGTCTGAGGCAGAATCGAAACCGAAACTTAAGAGGGGGACCCACAAGTCGAATCCCCCTGCCGCTGTTGTTCAACTCAGACACGGCCACAGCGCCTCACCCAGACCCGGGCGCACCTCCAGGGCGGACCCCGAAAGTTCGAGTCGTCGTATCTTCGGTGCCCCTGGTCCAAATCAAAATCCAAAAACCACAGGAAGATCAGCCCAGCGTCCTCTACACAAATCCTCGTGAAGAATCAGGATATAGTCAGGATATTATGCCGGGAGTGGCGGGGGTCCGGAGAGCGCTGTGCTCACGCGGCCATCACGGATGCCCGCCAAGCTCCTCCCCTCATGTTATGTTTTGAATTGATGCGGTGAGTCTCTTACCGTAGTGACATACTTGCAGGAGCTTATGGCGGGTACTGATGCTCCACGTTTTAGATTGTAAACATGCTGCGTGGGTGTTTGGCCAATCAGAAGCAGCAAACGCCATTGGTTGTCTTGGTCATTGTTCACACGGAGGGAGCCGGAGTCGTTGCCTAGGCAACGAGAGACACTAATGCGCATCTGGAGCCGGAGGTCATTATCTACTTTACGAGGACATTACGGCGAGCCAGAAGATTGTAGCGAAGCCGGAGAGCAGCGGTCCAGTCACTGACCAGAACATCGCGATTTGAAGGAACGCTGGAAAAGTGGAATTAGCTTTCCAGTGCACAGCCAAGGATGAATGAGTTATTAACTGGGGATTCCACGGTGACAGTATTTTTTTTTAGGTGTTTCTTTGTTGCTTTGCTTTAACTCCACAGGCACTTTGTGCATATAAACCTGATCAGTGGTGACTACATTATTTCATTTTATTACAAATCCACAATTGCCTGCTGGGCAGAAAATCTGGATTTTATTAAGGACACGGAGGCTAAGATTATGCAAATCTCCTTTATTGCGTAGCTCACAGCAGCAACAATGAGAGATCTAGAACTTGAATGAACATTCCAATAGAGAGGATATAGTCCATGCACACACAGTAGACTTCCTTCTTTGTTGCTGCTGCTCACAAGATAAGTACCTTATATTTGCTCTCCGCACTTTATCTGTCTGTGCGCTCTGTGTGTATTAGATTGGGTCGAGGGAGACTGTATTGAGTGTGTTTCTTCCCACCCTACTCCCCTCTTCCCTTTGTTCAGCAGCATATTTTACATACTTTACATATTTCATATACTTTGTATACTTTATGCACTCTACTTGCTTGTACATCTTGCCAGTTATCTATCTTCTTCCTTAGCCTGGGCAACCTTGTGCCCCCCCTGCGTGTGGTTTTCTCTGCCCCCTCTTGCCTCTCGAGCGGCGCTCGGTGTTTCTTCCCACCCGCCCGCTCCTTCTCTTTCCCCCTCGGCTCCTTAAGGCCGAGCGGGGCTCCTCCCTACGGGCCTGCGTCCCTGATATCCTTCGTTTTCCCCAAAGTGCTCCTTGTTAGCCTTTCACGCGGGACCGGCGTCTTTTGAAACGCCGGCCCGCGCCCTTCGTTGGTGCACGCTGGGACTCGCACGGGGACCGGTGTCTTTTGAACACCGGTCCCGTGCTCTGGCCTCACACACGTCTCCATGGTGACAACACGGCGCCCTCGCTTCAACGCGAGGTCGCGCCGCGTTACCATGGAGACCAGACTTAAGACGGACGAGTGAGCCTCGCTCCACACGCGAGAGACTTACGAGGCTCTTCCCCTCCAAGAGCTTTAAGACCCTTACCTGCCTCCGTTTCCTCCCGGATCCTCGGCGCTATCGACCTCATACCCTCCGCCATCTTAAACAAATTAAAAAAATTAAAAAAAAGGGGATGATTACAGACATAAAAGAAGGACTAAAGGACTAAAGGGCATAATTTACACGAAATCAACAAGGGACTCACAACCCTTACTCGGATTGTTAGAGGAAAGACCCTTTCCACTACCCCTGTTGCCATAACTACCTTACATCCATTTTGTCTTCAACATTCTTTCTTTTTCAGTTGATTTTCACTCCTTTCTGATCTCAGCCTGTTAACATGTCCTCTGACCCTTCTTCCTCCTCTATGGAGGACAAATTGGAAAGCCTTATTAACAAAACCCTTGACAAGGTAATGGGATCCCTTGAGGACACCATTAACAAGAAATTGGAAACCCTGGCCAAATCGGCTTGGCCACCTATGAGGACCCAAGGGGACCCTACCGAGGCCTCAACAAGCCAAAGAAAAAGGCAGTCCACTTCCAATCCACCCCAAATGGCTAAAAAACCCAGAAGAGCAAAGCCTTTACTCTCTGATTCACGCTCTGGCGGTGACTATGCTGGTGCCTCGGGCACGCTGGATGGGCAACTCAGAGGCCCTAGCCTTCCTATCCCCATTGACAGCGACGATGGAGGTGAAGACGAAATTGACCTGTCTTGCTCCTCAGAGTTTGACTCCGACCAGGAGGAAGGCGAAATCAGAAACTTATCTGGTGAGGCATCAGGGGCCTCGGGCTCAAAAATGGGGATACTTGACCCCTTTGGGGAACATATGTTTGACCCGCTCCTCATCAAGCATCCACTCTCCCCAGAGTGGACACCATCCCAACACATTGCCGAATACCTGTCCTTTTGGCTCCGCAAAGAGATACCAAAGGAGGTCAGGGCCCGCCTCAGGTCCGAATGTCCTCGCCCCTCCCTCCCCGACAAAATAGCCATGACCCCCGAACTAGACACCAAAGTAGTGGCATTCATTGCCAAAACGGGGAAAGACCCCAGGAGGGGACTTGACAGAGGACTCAAATCCTGCCAGGACAGATTACTGGATATTACAGGCCCCCTGACCAAAATGTTTGAGATGGCCGAAGGAGCTTATGTCTCTGATTCCCCCATTGACCCAAAAGAACTGCGACAGTGGGCGCAAAGGGCTATATGCCTCCTGGGCAATGCAAACACTGCCCTCTCTAATGAAAGACGGAAGAGCGTGCTTCTCAAAATTGACCCTAAACTAGCTGAGCTATCCAACAAGGAAGGCGGCGCTTCCTCCCAAGGTCTTCTCTTTGGAGAAGAATTCATTAGGGATATGGCCAAATATGTGGGAGTTTTTAACTCCATCCAAAAATCCCAGAAAGATATTAAAAGGGTTTTCAATACCAGAGGAGTTTTTTCCCGGGCCGGGAGGATGCGGGGTCGATTCCCCGGCCGTGGAAATGGCTCGACAAGACCCTTTGGAGGACGAGGAGGAAGGTCCTTTCAGTCCGGTTATGGCTTCCAGTCATCATCCTTCTTTCCCCAAAGACAACGATCCAGAGGAAGAGGATTCAGAGGCGAAAGGAGGACAAGACCCTTCTCTACCGGTAAGATCTCCCAAAGACCCTTCAGATACCCCTATAAAGGTGGGCGGGAGACTAGCCCTCTTCTCTGGGAACTGGACCGTAGTAAGTCAGGATCCCTGGGTGTTAGACACCGTCAGAGGGTACAAAATAGAATTCGTCGGCTTCCCTGTCCAGAAGAGACTTCCCCGAGAAATACGCTTCTCACAAAAAGATTCTGCTTTAGTTTCCCAGGAAGTAAAGGACCTCTTTTCAAAAGGTGCAATCCGGCAGGGGAAAGAAATAGGCTTTATCAGCAATGTCTTTCTCGTAGAGAAGAAGGACAAGAAAATGAGACCCGTCATAAATCTCAAAGAGTTGAACCAGTGGGTGGTCTTCCGACATTTCAAAATGGAGGGAATCCACCTTCTCAGAGATGTCCTGAGGAAGGGCGACTGGCTCACTCGCCTAGACCTCAAGGATGCATATCTGACTATCCCAATCTGGCCCCCTCACCAGAAATTCCTTCAATTTCTCTGGGAGGGCAAACTTTGGCAATTTTGCAGCCTTCCCTTCGGCCTCTCCTCAGCCCCTTGGTGCTTCACCAAGGTTCTTCGTCCCATAGCTGCTTGGCTAAGGAACCAAGGGGTCAGACTGATCCTTTACCTCGACGACATCCTGATAATGGCCGAATCCAAAGAGGTCGCTTCTCGACACACTACCCTTGCCATAAATCTTCTGGAACATTTAGGGTTCGTGATAAACACGAAAAAATCCTCCACTTCTCCAACCCAAGTCACTCAGTTTTTGGGTTTTTCAGTAGATACTCTCCATGCCGAGCTGAAGCTTCCTGGCGACAAACTCAGGAAACTGAGGAAAGAGCTGAGGAAAGTGCTAAAGATTCGCTCCTTTCCCCTAAGGACCCTAGCGAGGATATTGGGTCTACTCTCCTCAACTATCCAAGCAATCTACCCAGGTCCCCTTCACTATCGAGCGCTTCAGAGGCTCAAAGCCAAAGCCCTCAGATTCAACACGTCCTACTCTCAAATAGTCTCCCTGGACACCAACTCCAAGAAAGAGATCATATGGTGGTTAAAAAATGCAGAAGCCTGGAATGGCAGAGCGATCTTCAGAGAAGAACCAGACCTAGTCATTCACTCGGATGCGAGCCTGGAGGGTTGGGGCGCGACCTGCGGCGACTGCTCGACCGGGGGACTTTGGACCCAACAGGAGAAGGATCTTCATATCAACTGCCTGGAACTCCTGGCGGGATCCTTTGCCATCCAGAGCTTTACCAAAGATCAGATGAAATGCTCGGTCATGCTTCGCATGGACAACGTGTCCGCTGTGAGATACGTGAACAAAATGGGCGGCCCTCATTCCAAGGGCCTCTCGGACCTAGCCAAGAACTTTTGGGCCTACTGCCTCAACAAGGGCATTAATGGTCATTGCCGAACATATTCCGGGGTTGAACAATGGGGTAGCAGACTGGTTCTCCAGGAACTATGTGGATTCAAGCAACTGGAGATTAGACAGGAACACCTTCCTTGCGATCCAATCTCGGTGGGGCCCCTTCGGGATAGACCTCTTTGCAGACCGTCTCAATACTCAGTTGCCAAAATTCTTCAGCTGGAGACCGGACCCTCTGGCCTTGGGAATAGACGCGTTTTTTCAGAACTGGCTTGGTCTGAGACCTTATGCATTCCCACCTTTTGCCATGCTTCCTCGCCTCCTTGTTCAAGTCCGGAGGAACAAAGAGTCCATAGTAGTAATAACTCCCCTTTGGAGCTCCCAAGCGTGGTTCCCCATCCTATTGGAAATGAGCGTGGATTTCCCAATCCTCATTCCTGTCTTCAAAGACCTACTGGTAGGACCTCACGGAGAATACCATCCACTCCTTCTTCAGGGCACCCTGTGTCTGATGGCCTGGAAGATTTCAGGAGACAGTGGCAGATCCCTGGACTTTCGGAAGGCGCTTTCAGGCTCATGTCAGAATCATGGGCCCCCGGTACCAGGAAAGCATATAGATTGGCCTGGCACAAATGGGTTTGCTGGTGCCTTCGACGGGGTTATGATCCCGTTTCAGCTGATATAGTTCAAGTTCTTAACTTCTTAACTGAAATCTTCGTTTCGGGTCTGGCCTATCGGACCGTTAACGTTTATAGATCAGCTATTGCTGCAGGTCATTGCTTGCTAGATGGTTCTTCGGTAGGCCAAAATCTTCTGACCAAAAAACTTATGAGGAGTATGCGGGTTTTGAATCCTCCTCTACCAAAATATTCCGCTCTCTGGGACGTGAGAGACCTCCTCAGACTACTCTCCTCTTGGGGCGAGAACTCTTCTCTCTCTTTGAAGAAATTGTCTTTTAAATTAACTGTTCTTCTCTGCCTCGTCTCCTTCAGACGTACCTCGGACGTTAAGGCCTTAGATGTCTCTAATAGGGCTTTTCAACCTGAAGGTGTTTGCTTTTTCATTAAAAGACGGACTAAAACTTTGTCAACCTCTGTTTTCTATCCCTTTTTCCCTCAAAATGAGATCTTGTGTGTGGTACGTTGTCTCTTGGAATATGAGAAAAGGACCTTAGGTCTAAGGGGTTCTGTAGATCAATTAATCATTTCCCACAGGTTCCCTCATAAAGCTGTTTCCTCTCCCACCTTGGCTAGATGGGTTAAGGATGTCATGAAAGAAGCTGGTATTGATACTTCAATTTTCGGAGCTCACTCCCTCAGAGGTGCTTCAGCTTCAAAAGCTTTTATCTTGGGTGGCGGCCTCCAGGATATCCTTAGGGCTGCAGACTGGTCAAACGAATGCATCTTTAAGAGATGTTACTTTAAACCTGTTTCAAATGTGATTGATAGTGTTTTGAACACACTTTGAACTTGCATAATATTGGCCTCCGTGTCGTGCCATAAAATTTAGATTTTTCACAGCCTGCTGGGCAGAAAATCTGGATTTTATTAAGGACACGGAGGCTAAGATTATCCCACCTCTTTTATTCCCACCCTGGGAATGTTTATTACCTTCTTACTCTTCTTTTTCAGATTAATTTCTTCAAAAGAAGACTCGGATGAATTCTCTATGGTTCTACGTTGGATCCAGAGTCTTCTAAGTTATTCCTGATTATCTTGTTCGCTTACAAAGAAGGAAGTCTACTGTGTGTGCATGGACTATATCCTCTCTATTGGAATGTTCATTCAAGTTCTAGATCTCTCATTGTTGCTGCTGTGAGCTACGCAATAAAGGAGATTTGCATAACCTTAGCCTCCGTGTCCTTAATAAAATCCAGATTTTCTGCCCTGCAGGCTGTGAAAAATCTAAATTGTCTTCATTATTTTTCAACAGGCATGTGCAGGGATGATACGCATTAGTTGCTAATGGGAAAGGTACAATTATGTAACAGGTACCACCTTGTTAACTCTGATTGAAGGCAGTTTTTTTATATGGATATGTCAATTATTAGGATCTCACAATTCTTACAGAACCTTGGGGTGCCTGACATGGATTGGGAGTATTTTTGTGTACCATGTTTAATTATCTATTTGCAGTTGTGAGTGTTGCACTTTTGGATGAATGCATGTTTTTTTTTTTTTGCAGTATGGGTGCGTATTACATTTTGAGGTACACAGTGAAATTTCTTTAAATGTAGAGGTGTGTTTGGGTTAGGTAATACTTGCTGACCATGGGTGGTTAGTGGGTCGGAATATACCCTGTATACCCTGCTTAGTACCCTTTATACTCTACATAAATCCCTGTGTGTGGGGATGGATTGGATGATACCTTGAGCATGCGAGGAGTTCCTTTTATGTTGAAATCTCTATGGTTTCAAGATACCTATAATTTGCAGTAGTGGAAGCGGGTGTTCCTTTGTCCTGCAGTGTGTGCAGTAGTGGGAACACATGGGTTCCTTTTTCCTACAAGGTGTGCAGGAGTAGGAACATGAGGTTTCCTTGTCCTGCAGTGTGTGCAGTAGTGGGAACATGAGGGTTTCTTATCCTGCAGTGTGTGCAGTAGTGGGAACATGAGCGTTCCTTTGTTCTGCAGTGTGTGAAGTAGTGGGAACACGAGGATTCCTTGTCCTGCACGTTGTGCTGTAGTGAGAACGTGAGCATTCCTTTGGCCTGCAGTGCATGCAGTAGTTGGAATGTGAGCATTCCTTAGTCCTGCAGTGTGTGCAGTGTTGGGAACATGAGTGTTCCTTGTCCTGCAAGTTGTGCAGTAGTGGGAACATGAGCGTTCCTTTGTCCTGCAGTGTGTGCAGTAGTGGGGACATGTGAGTTCCTTTGTCCTGTGAGGTGGATACATGTACAAGTTGAATCCTGCTATATTTATATATCTGGTGTTCTCTTGCAGGAGCAGAACATATATAGTGTGTGATCTTTAAGTGTGTTATCTTCCTTTACAATCAAAGGAGGGTAATGATTTAGGTAATGTAATCACCGTGATTTTATTTTATGATGTGATCTTTCTTTACAATCTAAGGATTGGTGTTAAACCTGGTACCGTTGGCGTGAGTCTCCCTTCCATTTTTTTTTTACTGGTTGCCTCCTCTGTTTTTTATATGATTTGCTGGTTTAGATGCTTTGGGCACTGCTCTACTGCTAAATCAGTGCCACAGTGCAAGTGCTCCCTATGATAAATTGATGTTTTGATTAGTGACTCCATTATTAACTTATTTGGCTTACTGTCATATCCTCGTATTGTGCACCACATGTACCCGGGGCTTGTAACCCAAATGCTGCTGGTGGGCTTGCAGCACCGATTGTGCCACCCACCAAAGCAGCCCGTAAAGTGTAACTTGGGCCTACCACGGCGGAGCCCGTGTGCAGTCTCGCACTGCCGCGTTGACTCGCCAGTCCTGAAACCTTCCCTTTTCTGCATATCAGTCACCCCGTTGGGGTAATCTGTTGCTAAAGACTGATTGAGTAAATGATCTATTTTTGCATAACTTTTATCATCGCAAAGTATTAATTGTGATTACAGTATTGTGGATTTTTGTCATTTGTTGTCTGGTGATAAGTCTATATAAAGAATACTTCTTTTCAAACAACCCCGGTGTGGTATTTGTCTGTAGTGTTTTCACTGTATTACTGTATGTGTTCACAAATGCTTAACACATTGCCTCTGAGATAAGCCTGTCTGCTCGTGCCAAGCTACCAAGGGGGTGAGCAGGGGTTATCCAGTAGTGTAATCCCCTTTCCCTGATTTAGACGTAAGGGGCCCTATTTGGACAAAGGTGTTTACCATTGCCAACTAGAGACCCCGAGTTCAAACCAGTGGAATAATTTATTTAAGGGGATCTTGTAATTTAAAATTAGTTAAATTTTTACAGGACGTGCGTTTTCTTCCACTCTGCGTCTTGTTGTTTATTTTGTTTTCTGAAGGAAGGAGATATGTTGCTATTCTGTGATCTCTTTTAGTTCCTTGCTGCTCAGCCTGTGTGAATGTGATGCAACAGAATGTTCATGACTGCACGGTTAGGATGAATTGTCAGTTGGAATGAGTGGGGTTGAGCAGCAGGATGCTGCTCCTGGTGGGGCTCAATGCTTACCATCTTGCTTGTAACTGAATAAACCTACTTATATAATCTACACTACAGGCTACTGGACTGAGCACCTACAATGGCCTTACTTCGTTATATAAAACCTAAGACTTAATGGACCACTTGTCATGAGTTCCTGGGTAGTTTTCATTCATGTGAAATTACAGAGTTTGAGGGTCCCCACAGGCAGGCAGCAATATTCTAACATTAAGGAGTATCAAGCAAGATCCTATCAAGGCTAATATGGTGCAAGATGATTCCTCCATATGTTTGTGCTCCAGGTGGCTTTCCCTATGTAAAAGCAGAATGATTAATAGGGTTTTGGAAGAGATGTGCTCTCTCTCGTCTGAAGGATAACTCTGATTTTAACAAAGCAGGCAAACAAGCAATGTTCAGCTTTACAGTCAGTTACAGGTCAAAGTGAATGGGGCAAGGTGATTTCTCTGGATCTAATGAGTCAATGTGTAGAAAAATGGCTGTATCAGTGCAAGGATGAGTGAAAGAGTGGATGGATGGAAACATTTATTTACCCACCCTTGCCTCACTCTTTTATTGACCCTTTTATCCATCCATAATGCAATATACGTACGCACTCTTTCTCTCTCTTTCCCTCTCCATCTCTCTCTCTTTTACAAACACACAAGTCAACAATGAAGAAGCATTTTCAGTTCTAAGCCAGAGTTTTGCCATTGCTAGCTTTGAAATACTCAAAGGATGGCAAACCTCTAAACCTCAGAACTAAAACAATTTGGTTGCTAGATGGCAGAAGAACCCAGGTAGAATCCCTGACAATATAATGCTATATTTACTAATGAACTTGCCTCTTCACATTCAGTGTTCTACTGTATTCTGAATTAGTGTAGAATGTGAGGATTATTCAATCACGCTGAACTCTATCAACACAAACATACAGAAATCAAACAAATTGGAATAAAGATAGTAGTTCTTCCATTTTAAGATCTCTACCAAAATTACTACAGGTGGCAAAAAACATCGGAGTAACATTTGACTCACACCTCTCCCTTATTCCTCACATAAACAAAACTGTATTGACTTGTAAACGCCTGATAAGGATGATTCGGAAAATCCTTCCCCTCAATCAATCAGGGAGTTTTAAGCGCGCTACTCACTTGTGAGGGTCTTAAGGCACGGAGGAGCAGCTCTGGTCAGTCGAAGAGCTAGGTCAAGGGGGTCTTCCTGAAGATGTGCAGGGTGGGGGCACGTCTGATGTTGATTGGCAACTCGTACTAGGCCTTGGCAATGATGTAGGAGACAGTTCTTCCACCTGTTCTTGCTCTGCGGATGCGTGGGGGTGCGGCGAGGTCAGTGGATCGGTGGTTCCTCTTGGGTACATGGAAGGAGATTCTGTAGTTGTGGTATTGGGGTCCGATGTTGTGGAGGCATTTGTAGGCATGGGGGAGTATCTTGAAGGTTACTTTTTTCTTGATGGGGAGCCAGTGGAGGTTCCGCAGGTACTGGGTTATGTGTTCATGTCGAGGGATGCCGAAGACGAGTCTGGCTATGGTGTTCTGTATGGTCTGGAGTTGGCAGAGCTGAGACTTGTTGATCCCAGTATAGAGAGCATTTCCAAGCAGCAGTCTGCTGGTTATGAACATGTGGATGACAGACTTCCTAGATTCGGGGGGATCCATTTGGAAGTCTTTCAGAGGATGCAGAGTGTGTTGAAGCAGATGGAGGTGACGGTATTGACCTGTCAGGTCATGGAGAGAGAGGAGTCGATTATGATGCCAAGGTTTCGGGCATGGTCTGCGTGGGTAGGGGGGGGGCTACCGAGGATGGTGGGCCACCAGGAGTTGTGAAACAGTAGAAAAGAGCGGCACACTGAATTCTCCAAAGTATAAGCAATGTATCACACGTGTTCGGTTGGGTGCTAGTGGGTGTCTCCCTCTGACCAAAGGGAGTCAATTTAAACAAATACTGTAGCACTGTTATAACAGGGTCCCCATCTACCACTCCACTGGGATAATATCCCGGTTTTTATTCACAGGTAAAACAAAAGTTCATAGACCGTAAACTGAGTTTTTATCAAAATTAAAATTTTAAACTTTTAAACCTGGTTACGTCACAATGGTTTCTCCAAAATGTTATTATCAATGAAGTTACTATTCAAAGCGTCCCAATTTCATCTTCACTGCATGGATACAATCAATGTAGAATCCACATGTATTTATGGTTATTATTCCCAATGCATTTTGGGACCAAGCCCTTCGTCAGGGGAAACCCTTTATCTGTAGAATGACGTAAAATACAAGAGCATCATATCCTCCATGAGTTAGCATAAGCAGTAAATTAACTGACGTCAACATAAGATTCTTTAGTTTGATGAAAAGTGAAACACGTCAGAATGGATAAAATCACATATCGAATGCAAATGTTAAACAGCGAAGCTGAATGTGAAACAAGAGTGTTGCTTAAGCGAGAGGTCAAACCAACCGTGTTAATGGAAAATCATACCAAAAGTGCTTGTGGTGTACCACAAAAGAAACAAACGTGAAAAAGTCAAAGCAACTGTACTCTGTTAAGTCGGATAAACGAGTGCGCTACCCCAGTGCACCGAATGTGACACGGCAGATACGTTCGGGTGTAAAATCAAAACGACCGGTGCAAAATATACTCTTCTACTAAACGTGCAATATAACACGAAGCAGATTCATTAGCCGTAACAACGATATAAAAGCGGTGAAATAATAGCAGAGGGTGAACAAGAGATGCTTCTTATCGGGTGAAGAAAACACAAGTTGCCTGCATGTCCTTATCACATTGTCGTAGAATCGGCATGCATCGTCAATACAGGAGCATCAACCCAGTGAGTACACGCCATATTTAAAACTGAAGAATAAAACCGGAAGTATGACCCTGGTAGAAAGACTACGTTTGGGGTGAAGAAAGTGAGTTAAAGAATAGATCGCCGTGGTGGCCATCTTATAACGGAGTAGAATAGTAAAACAGAGTGCATGTGCCGGGGAACGGATCAAGGTGCAAAAAAGGGTGAGCGTGTTCATTTGGAAATAAACAAACTAAAAAAGATAAAGGATTATCTGTTTAAAAAAAAAACATAAGTCAGTGTACTCGAGAATGAATATGAACAAAATTACAAAAAGCGGCTGAATTCCAAACGTTCATTGAGCCCCTTCGGGTGACAAGAGTCAAATGTATTCTTTTTTTTTTAACCTTTTAATGAAAACCGGGATATTATCCCACCAGGAGTTGTCCCATGCAGAGGGGGAGGGTCTGAGGATGATAACCTCTGTCCTCTGAGTTGAGCTTCAGGCAGCTGCTGCTCATCCAGGATGCAACGTCTTTCATTCCTTCCTGGAAGTGGAGTCTGGTGGTGATGGGGTCCTTGGTGAGGGAGAAGATGAGCTGGGTTTCATTGGCATAGGATACTATGCTGAGTCAGTGCTGTCTGACTATGGCAGCGAAGGGGACCATGTAGATGTTAAAGTGTGTGTGGGGCTGAGTGACGAACCTTTGGGTACTCTGCAGTTAATTTCTGTGGGTTCGTAGAGGACTGTGAAAGTCTGATTCTTGTGTTCTGCTGGTGAGGAAGGATCCGAGCCAGTCTAGAGCGGTTCCCTGTATGCTGGCTTCCTGGAGTCTGGCGGTGAGCTGGGGTGTGTCCTTGGTCGAGGAGGGTCCGGATGTCGTCTGTGGAGGCAAGTAGAGTGGTCTCAGTGCTGTGGTTGCTGCGGAATCCAGATTGGGAGGGGTCAAGGATGGAGCTTTCTTCGATAAATTTCGTTAGTTGGATGTCGACGGTCTTCTCGGTGACTTTGGCCGTGAAGGGGAGG
Organism: Lissotriton helveticus; assembly: GCF_964261635.1. Classification (NCBI taxonomy): domain Eukaryota; kingdom Metazoa; phylum Chordata; class Amphibia; order Caudata; family Salamandridae; genus Lissotriton; species Lissotriton helveticus. The sequence continues at coordinate 1,661,584,530 of NC_136069.1, forward strand.
AGGGAGATTGGTCGGTAACTTTTTAGGTCTGTGGAATCTGCTGAGGGCTTCTTGAGTAGGGGTCTAACGTCTGCGCGTTCCCAGTCATCGGGAAAGATGCCGGTTTCAAAGGTGGCGTTGATGGTGCATCGTAGTTCAGGAGTGATGGCGGCGGTGGCTCTGTGGAAAATGTGAGGGGGCCCCCTCCACCCTACATGCTCCAGGATTACAATGGTTCGCCCATTAATACTATCTTGTCTAGACTACAGCACTACTTTACTAGAAGGTCTCCAGAATACGCTACCCAGAGTCTAAAAGGAGTACAAAATGCATCGGCTTGATTTGTTTTTGGGTGTAGCTGCAAGAACTTTATCTCTAGCCATTTGCAGAAATTGCACTGGCTTCCAATTCGAAATAGAAGTCTGCATAAGGCCTTCATCTGAAATAAAACTTTACTACATTCTTCAGTGTTCACAAGATACATACCTTCTACGAGTTCCGATGGCATGTAACAAGATGTTATCACATTTAAGATCACAACAGGACCTCTTCCATTTCAAAAGACAATTAAAAACTTACCTGTTCAGTCTTCAACTTAAAGATCTTCGGCAATTTTGACTATTACCATGGGCCTCTTTAATTTCTCACCTTTCTTGTTCTTGATCCTTCACAATCTTGTGTTCAAGCGCCAAGATGCCTCTTAACCCCTTCGACGCGGATGACCAAGCCAGCTCGTCATGGGCGTTACCTGCGCTACGCGCATGACGAGCTGGCTTTGTCACAAACCGCGTGTTTTTCAAAAATCAGCGCACAGCTGGAAAACCCGCTAGCGCGCATGCGGTTAAGAGGTCAAATATCCGCAATACAAATTTAAGATACTAACAGAGTCCTACACTGATCAGTGCTGTGTGCCAGTCTAGTACTCCTCATTTAGTATGTAAGAACCTTTCATGGATCCCTTAAATACTACAGGACTACGAACACCAGCTCAGTACTAAATAAATCCCATGCTCTAAACGTGTAGTTTTGTTGTGGTTTCCAACGAACAATAAATTCATTGAAAAATTTGAATACGACAAGACTGATCAGGACTGAGGCTTGCTTAAAGTGAAAGTCATCACAAGATGCCACTTTATGGCTCCAAAACCAGTAGCCACAAACGTGCTAGATTGCGAAAAAAGGTTCTAAAAAATTGCCTTGTTGCTATGGCTGGAGGAGCACCTAAACAGCAAAATGTCAATTTTCCTGGGTCTGTGGAAATCCTTTCACCGACACTAATTGCGAAGAATACTAAGTATTTTTTTTTTATAGATCAATATAAAGCTTTATTGGTCACACATCTTCAAAAATAGTAAATAATATAAAGGCTTGCTTAATGCCAAATAGAATATAGATCTATGAACTCGGTTCAATCAGGATGAAAATCGCTGAACGTCAGCAAATGTATGCTATTTTATTTGATTTCTCTATGTTGCCCTCACTAATGATCTGGTCGGCTACTGGAATGCAATTAAGATAAATTTCCATTGGTTAACACAAATTTTTGTAGAAAAAGAATGTACAACTTCTTACTACACATTCGATTTTCCACATAATGTCTTCATTGAGAGAAGATAACGTGCCATTTGAGACAAGTTCACCAAGACCACAATTACTATAAATATTGCTGATCTTCCAGTCTTTTAAGTCCAGGGACTTGTTGTTTCTGTGTCTCAGTGCCAAGTAGACGGTTCAAGCCCAGAGAACTGATTCTAAGGCTTCTCTAGGTTCTTGTTATGTGGATTCTAATAATACTAAGTATTAAAGGCACATGCTCTGCTTATGGAATATTATATACAAATGAGAACAAGTGCTTAATATAAACCAGGCAATGTGGGGTGAACAGTGTTTTGATAGAAAACATCAGACTTGGGAGCTCATCTTTTAGCGTGGAGAAGTTTTACCTTATCCCCAGTTTAGACTCACCTGCCATGGCACCAGTTCATCGGGCACTGGGAAGCGTTCCACATTAGAGGCAGGGTACATCAGCTGGCGGGAATTCACGTGGTATTCACATGTGCTGTACATAGGTTTGTCCTCAGAGGTTGGCTCCTCAGCTTCAATGCACTTCAGGTTTACTGCAGGAAAGAAAGGGTATTAGTTAGTCCCAATACCCAGCAAGCACTGGTAGCTGGAGGGCTTTAAACAGTGGAAGATCCAACAAGGGGGGGCACAGTTTCTTGATACACTGACACAGACTGGAAAGCTGCCCTATACCAGCCTTTCATGTAACATATCTCACTGTTACTGCATGACCACTTGTATTGGAAACCCACAGCCAATCAGGGGTTTTCAGCAAACAATGCTTTAAACTCAAGGGATTCTTCAGACCGTACTTACTATGTTAAAAGCCAAACTATAAGTCATAGAATGCACAGTGATGTTGTTTAAAAAGCCAGGACTAGCCAATGGTGTCACATAAGACATATGCCCCCAGGTGGGTTTATTAAATATCAGGATTACATACCGGAAATCTTCATTACTCCTCGACAAAAGACGCCACGCGATGGAGCCGGCTGGAACTTTGCTCTGAACCACTATTATATTGGGCAAATCTAACTCGAGAGATTCGAACTCGTGTGTCTGAAACTTACTAAGACAAGAATTTTTATATTCAAAATCATTTCTTTACCGCTAAACCGAAAAGAAGAATCCCTGCATATTGACGTAAAGCTCATTCTAATTGCCCTGAAGAAGTCCGTGGAGGACGAAACGCGTTGGCTACATCTTTTGAAGAATTCAATAAAGATTGAACGTCCAAAAAAACATCTAACGACTCTGCCATTGAATGTTTTTACATTGTAATTCACGAAATGTGTATACTATTGTACAGATTCTTAAAATAATAGTTTTGTGTGCTGGATCAGTATTGCTAAAAATGATGAAAGATTTTACTAGTGTATGAAAAGGTGTATGTGATTGTCACGTGGATGATGTCATCAGTGATGTCATTTGAGATATCAGTGATGTCATTGACCATGTCATGAATGATGTAATATGTGACATCAGCAGTGGATTGCGGGTGCGCGAAATATAGTTAGTACAACTAACTATATAGGAGCAATTTCAATGGTTTTGTATGAGTGAAATGTCCAGCTAACTATAACACCCCTAAAACTTATAGTTTTTTGAGTGAATTTCAAAGGTTTTTTTAAATGCTAATTCCTAACTATCCAAGGCCTGAAACCTATTGTTTTTACAGTGAATTTCAAAGGTTTTTTAAATGCCAATTCCTAACTATATAAGGCCTGAAACCTAGGTTTCTTTCCAGTGAATATATATATATATATATATATATATATATATATATATATATATATATATATATATATATATATTTCCATATATCCAAAAAGACTCGTCTTACCTCGATTACTTTCAGGAACACAACGAGCACGGACCCAGGATTCTTCCTCAATACCAGTTTGTTTATTTACAGGTTCACAGATCGACTAACAGGTAGATGGCAGCCATTACGCGTTTCATCCCTCCTGGGGACTTGATCACATGACATGGCTTTACCAATAGCATTACATTTTAAAGGTTACACTTTTTTCTTTCTTTTCTCTTTTTTCACTTTTTATGTATCCTTGATTTTAATTGGTTACTAGTATACCATGTGATTATTGTGCAAAAAAAGTGCTCAGTGCTCATTTACATACATTGAATTAAAATAAAATACACATTGTCCATCCATAATTTTGCCTCATAGTATGATCAAGCAGCGAAATTTCTCACGGTATGAAATGTATAATTTTAAATAATTCAATTTTACCTTGCTCCTTTATAACAGTATAAATACATGGGTGACTTCATACTGCTTCTTTTCATACCAAACCGAATGGTTAATACACATATTGTTTCTTGGTTGTGTATGTGTTTCAGGTTTTGGGTTACCATGCCTCAAAGACTCAAGTCAATATCTAAATATATCCATAAATATATAAATAACTAACTATATCCACGAGTAATATATAAATACCAATCTATATATCAATACGAACATAGCTATGCGCCTAAATGTGCAAATGCATATAAATATATTTATGAGCAAGTTGGTGTTTTAAATGTATAATAAATATATAGATAAATACATAAATAGATAGTTGACTGTCATTCATAATATTATTTAAGAATATCTCATAGCCTTTGTATACACACATCTATACTAACCCACAGAGTGTATTATTGGACGTGTTAGGATAAATCCCTTTTTGACTCTGTTTGCAGTTTAGTTTGGAGTTAGCCCTTATGTTTATTAGATCTGTGGTATTTAAAGTTAGTATGATAATTTGATCTAAATCTTATGTTTTGGTCATACTAAAAAGGATGTGGTTCGTGCAAAAAAGAGCTGTGCAAACTAGAGAAAAATGTGCTTCATTAAAAACCCTGGTAACTTAAAAACATTTCGGGGGAATGTGTTTGTAAACAGTAAAATTCTGAAGGCGGTTTCTTTTCTTAAATTCTGTTTCTGAGCGATCCTAGTTCATGTACCTCATCTTGTGACTCTACAGTTTATGTTGCTTCTAGGAGGACTAGATAAAACAGTTGTTGCGGCTGCCATACCTTAAATTAAAGACTTGTATGCAGTTCCTCCGAACTATTCAGCCCGTTTGGATGCTTGCTATCTAAGTTTAGAATATAGTGCATCTCTAATATTCTTAGGGATTTTTCTCTATCCCCTCCTCTTTTGTTTCTTGGAACCGCATCAATGAGGAAATATCTCAAGTCTTTAGGATTGCCATCATGTTTTTTATGAAAATGGCGTGCCACCGGAAATGCCCGATCGTGATTTTTTATAGCTCGTATGTGTTGGAGTATCTGTTTGTGTCCCGGCAAGATGGTACTACTGACATATCTTAAAATTGCACGGGCATTCCAACACATACACCACATGATCCATTGTGCAGTTTAAGGATTTTGTTATTTCCTGATTAGGCCCTCCAAAGGGTGTGATATACTCAGTTGTGGACACTCCATTTTGGCATGCTTTACATATTTTACATTTGTAAAATCCTTCTTTGTGCCAACCAAGATCCCTTGGTTGGCGTGCCACATGGATTATTGTCCACCAGAGTATCTTTCATGGATACCCCCCTCCTGTATTTTATTGAAGGTTTTTTTGGAGACTGTTTTGCCTATTACAGGGTCTTGTTTTATGAGGTGCCAGTTTTTATTGATAATTTTTCTTACCGCTACCTTTTGACTATTGTAATCTAGAATGAATCATAAATCACTTGATGTTTCATCTGGGGGTAGTGGATTGTTTTGGTTGTTTGTCCATTAGCTTTTCTCTTTTGACCGAATTACATTTCATTAAAGCTTTTTATAAACATTTGTTGCTGTAACCTCTGGCTTTGAGTCTGCCAATACACTCCTGTTGTGCTAATTTTAATGCCTCATTACTGCAGATTCGTTTAATGTGCAGTAGCTCACCATAAGGGATACTTTGCACTAGGTGATTAGGATGCGAACTGCTGGCGTGTAAAATTGCATTTCCTGCCGTTGGTTTCCGGTGTAATTTGGTTTCAACCTTGCCTTGATTGATCAATACCTCTACATCTAAAAACACTACACCGGTCTTACTTATATTTGCTGTGAAGTTCAAATTAAGTTAATTTACATTGAGTGAAGCAATGAACTTACTTGCCTCCTCTTCCGTACCCAGGCAGACTAGGAACAGGTCGTCAATGAACATCCACCAGTATTTTACATGGTTCGTTAGTGTCTTCGCGTAGTTTGCCATGAGAACCAGCTCCTCCCACCAGTACATGTGTAAACATGTGTAGCTGGGGGAGAAGCTGGCTCCCATGGCAACACCGCGCAATTGCTGATACAATACATTTTGAAACAAAGATGTTATTTGTCAGACAATTCCACCATGTTTACAATCATTCTGTTGTGTTCCGTATAAGATGGTCCTCTCCTTGCCAGGTAGTGCTTCAATGCTCGTAGTCCATTTCTGTGTTTGATGGACGTATAAAGTGAGGTAACGTCTTAAGTGATTAAGAGATAATCATTCTGCCATTGAAAGTCTTATTTTAAACAAAAAGTCCCCTGTATCCTTGACATATGAAGCAAGCTTTTGTACATGTTCCTGTAGAAAGAAGTCCACGTATTTTGAAGTGTTCTCAAATATGCTATTTTTGGCTGATATGATTGGCCTCTCCGGCGGATTTACATTGTCCTTATGCACTTTTGGTATAAAGTACAGAATGGGAATTGTAGGATTTACTATCCATAGGTACTTTTATTCCTCAGTTGTTAAGAGGCCCATTTCTCGCAATGCCATCAATTTGACCCGAAAAGAAGATTGTGTCGCATTCCAGGTAATTTTGTTACTAGTCCCGTAGCAGGTTCATTCTGTCAAGTGGTTCATTGCTTCTTTGAGGTAATCCTCCCTTTTCCACAGTACCACGTTTCCACCTTTGTTGGCGTTTCTTACTCCTACTTCCTTGTCATTCTTAATTTTGGTCATTAGTTGATGGTATTGTAATTCCTTTATGGTTTTCTTGACCTTACTTTTTTTCATTTATTGATTAATTTAACTTTAAGTCCTTGATGACTTGGTCTTGGAATATATAGATTGTGTCTTTCAGCATTAATGCATAGAAAGATGATGGTGGTTTAACTCTATGCGAGCTGCGGGTTTTCCCGCTGTGCGCTGACTTTTGCGAAAACCCGTGGTTCATGACGAGCTCAGCTCGTCATGAGCGTCGAAGGGGTTAAAGGGAGTCTTGCATGGTACCACGACATTATGCATTGTGCTTTTGACCAAAGTTCCACTGGCTTGGTTGCCTTCCTGCATCAGATCATAAAGAGTCTCAACCAGTCCTTGTGATCCCTGTTCCATGTTTGAATCGGTCTTATTTTCTTGTATTTTTCAAGATCGGATATAGTGGGAAAATCTTCACTATTTGTTGCCTTTTTGGTTTGAGCATGAAACTCTCTCAGTTTTAGTTCTCACACTTTTGTAAATGTCGACCCTTGATTTTGATTAATTGAATGATCTCAAGGCAAAAGGAGAGACCTAGAGCCAATAGTTGTTGTTCTGCAGTGTTCAATAATAGATCTGTCAAATTGATTACAGTCATTCCACTGGCTTCATGTGTGTCAATACTAATTTTCTCCAGTGTTTCCTCTGTTTCTTTTGTTTCTTTTGTTGCTTTTTGTTGCTGGTTTCTTCTATTGGCTTTTCTTCTCTCCCTCAGTTTTTTACTCCTCCTCGACTTCCGCTGGCCCGCTGTTTCCGTGGCCTTAGGGATTGGAGGCGCTCCATACATAAAAAAAATCTACTTCCTCCGTGAGCGAGTGTTTGCGGGTAGTAGCTGATCTTGACCGGTTTCTATTTTCTGACCCACTCTCCACATTGGAGCTTTCCCGACGCTGATGCTGATTTTGATCTGGATGCTGATTTTGATTGAAACCCACAGCCAATCAGGGATTTTCAGCAAACAATGCTTTAAACTCAAGGGATTCTTCAGACCGTACTTACTATGTTAAAAGCCAAACTATAAGTCATAGAATGCACAGTGATGTGGTTTAAATAGCCAAGACTAGCCAATGGTGTCACATAAGACACATGCCCCCAGGTGGGATTATTAAATATCAGGATTACATACCGGAAATCTTCATTACTCCAATTCCACATTCCTCACCCAGTACTTTCTAACCTAGATGTGAGACCCACCTTACTGAGGGCTCTATCTCTCATCCTTTGTTTCTTTTTACTTCCCAATCCACCACCTGCTTTAACTCTTTAAAGGGAATGATAATGATGTAACCAAACTCCCAACTTCTCTCTTTATAATCAAGGCAGGAGGGTTGTTTTGTAAGCAATGAGATGAAGAATGTAGAATAGGAGGGATAAGGATTCCTGGTAAGTAATCCAGACATTTGAGGATTTGGGTATATTATATGGTATAGCTGGTGGTTGTGTGACGAAACCACGCTTTTTTTCAACGCAACCATTTAAAAGCAAATATCTTTACCACGCATGTCTTGTCTTTAACATGCTTTTCTTTACCTCACATATACTTTTACTATGCATGCCATTACAACAATAATATAAGTATTACCCAGCTAATTATGAAGGTTTTTAAAATACACACATATACATAACACACACACACACACACACACACACATATACATATACATACACATACACATACACATACATATACATATATACACACATACATACATCCAGGAAGAAGAAAAGGCCACAGCAGGGGAAACGTTGGAAGCACCTTTATTTCAAAACAGATGGCAAAGAAGTTCAAAACACCCGCTGTGGCGAATGCATTTCGGCGTCTTTCGCCTTCTTCAGCGCCGTGGGTGTGACGATCAGGAAGCATGTGAGTATCCCAGATTTAAATGTCCTGCCCCATCCAGCTTCGTGAAGGACTGCTCCGCCCCCTGAGGTAAATACCAATCGCCTTAACCTCCATGCAGACGCCTCATGGACAGCACCTACAGGTCCCAGCATGCACTTCTTAATGCTGGTAGGTAATACGCGGGGTGGATCCGTGCCGCATAGAACCCCAATGTCCAAGAGTACCGGAACGGAGTGCTTCTTCGAGTCCCCAACCGCATCAACCACCTTGCCGCAGGAATCCTTTTAGCGGGCACCTGTAGGCGCTGTCCATGAGACGTCTGCATGGAGGTTAAGGCGATTGGTATTTACCTCAGGGGGCGGAGCAGTCCATCACGAAGCAGCATCTGGCAGATCCAGTCCTAATTTTTCCCCTTCAGTGGGGTCCATTTCCCAACCATGATTTTTCCACCTGTTTAAAAATTAATGTTTTTCTAGCCCTCCAGTGGGCCTCAGGTTCGTGTCTACCAGCATGCTTTTCACTGGAGAGAGCACGCAGTATTAAAATGAGTCACAGTTCATTTCTGGGCTTTCAACTCCCCTTCCTAGGATTAAGATGCCGGAGGCATTGAAACGCGTCAGGGACTAAATTCAATTAGGCTTGCATACCTGTTTCCTGTGAATAAATGGTTCTGCTGAACTGTTCTGCGTGGAGTGCGTTTCTGAAGATTGGGGGCATTCTTTGACTGGATATATCTATATCTATATCAGACAGGTCATTCAAATCCACGTTCGCACCTCGTGATCTTACCTGGCGCTGAAGAAGGCACATAAGCCAAAATGCATTCGCCATCTGTATGAATAAAGGTTGCCTCCATGAGTTCCCCTAACGTTGGCCTCTGCTCTTTTTTGTAAGGAGTTTGCTGTGGAATATATATATATATATATATATATATATATATATATATATATATATATATATATATTCACTGAAAAAACCATAGGTTATAGACCATATATAGTTAGGAATTAGCATTTACAAAACCTTGAAAATTCACTGAAAAAACCATAGGTTATAGACCATATATAGTTAGGAATTAGCATTTACAAAACCTTGAAAATTCACTGAAAAAACCATAGGTTATAGACCATATATAGTTAGGAATTAGCATTTACAAAACCTTATTTTACTCATTAACGCGATTGCCCTGATTTTTAAACAAACGTTTCTAAGGAAATGCTTTGATCTAATTTCCTTCACTGTTCGCTTGACCATATTCCGTAGGCCATTTTGTATTTCTGGCTTCCATCTTAGTGAATGCGCTGCCTCGTGGTCAGCATGCCCTTTTGTCCTTTCTCTCTCCTGATGACCATTTTGATCTATCCCAGCAACCGGCTATTTTTAGCAGTGGTCGGGCCTGCACATGCGTATTCAAGCTCTCTAGGTTAATGATCGGTCACTGCTTAAGAATGTCCTTCGACTGACCGGTGGTACTAACCTCCTCCCACATGTTGGCTGTGTTCCAAAAATGCCCTTATATGTACCTAAAATCGTGTAAAAATGTACCACCTTTTTCCTGCATTCCTGTAAACTGTATAAAAGGAGCTATGCACCGATGTTCGTGTGATACTCCTTGCATTACCAAAGGGTGCTGTAGGATTGTACCACCACCCCATGGGGTCTTAATAAACTGGTCTTTTTCATTTTCCAGCTTCCGTGCCAACTTCTATTCTAAGGTATGAAGAGTTTTTGCAGAGTATGTAGGTCTGTTGAAACCAATACCACAAATTGGCGCCCGAACAGGGACTCATCGGCGACTCGGATGCCCGAAGGATTGGTCGTGACGAAGGATTGGAAACTCGCCCTGGAAGCGTGCAGCCACTGAGTGACCCGAGTCTTGGCACCCACGGCGTTTTTTCCCTTTCTTCCGATCTGACCTTCCAGGTGGTGCCGGTCCTCGAGTGAGATCCCGATCGTTGGGTTGCCGTGCAGTGTAAGTAAGTAGTAAGTAGTAAGTAGACCCAGCAATTAAAACTGTCCCAACTCACAGGTTGCCTTTTGCGGGAGCAAAAGAAATCGATCACCAAAAGGGTTGCCCCGGCTCTACAAATTTACGATGTTAAAATCAACGCTGCGACATTGTACGGGGCAGAGTTATGGGGTTTTATGGATTTATCAAGTTTGTACAAAATCCAGTGCAGGTTCCTTCGTGGTTTGGTGGGACTCCCCCAATCTACACCACTGATCCCTCTTTGCCACGACATGGGCTGCCGTCCAATTACGGATATGGCACGTTACAGAGTAGTGTCTACCTGGAGGCGTCTGTGGACTACAGAGGAGTTGTCACTCTTTGCAAAGGAGGTATCCGAGGTGAAGGCTATTGGGGGTTCAGAGAGAATCCCATGGTTGCAGATGGTGAAAAAGACCCTGTTTGACATGGGCCTTAGCCACCTGTGGTCCTCGCCAGATATTAGCAACTTTCCCTCAAAAAAGGATTTCAAGAGCCTATTCTGGGCTTCTACCCGCCATTCTCTGGTCCAGGCATCTGGCTCTGAAGATCTGACAGGGCGTTTTTTAAGATTTAAATTGGATCCGGTTCGGGAGCTATATTGGGATCTTATCTCAAAGCCCCTAGATAAAAAATTATATCACCAACTTCGGGTGGGCACCTTACCCCTCAATTCCTTCACAGCAACATGGAATAACAAAACTAGTAATCTATGTAGCCATTGCCCCGGGTGTAAGGAAACAGAGGGACATTTTTTGTTTGTTTGCCCGCGATATAGCGAACCTCGATCAAAGTGGCTAAAACCCATTTTTAAACATATAAAGTGTAATAAATCTTCAGATGCAATATGGGCTTTAAAAACAAACACTACTGGTTTTATTGTGATATGCTTGGCTAAGTACCTAGGTTGGGCTTGGGTAATCAGAACAAAAAGGAATCCTATCGATACTGGACAGAGAGTAAGCTGTATAGTGCCCACCACTAACACTTGTTAAAACACATATTAAGAGCTTTTTAACTATTATGAAAACATATTTGGATTAAATAATGTCTTGATTTTGTCGTTGATGGTTTAATAACTTTTTAACTTTGGATTCAAGTAGGACGTATTGTGATGATTTTATAAACTTTTTCCTTATATGTAACGATTTGTAACATGAATTGATGTCGATATTGTGGTTGTAAATATTTTGCTAAGTTGTCTTTTATGATTTCATTTATCGAAATAAAGACATTAAAATCTGAAGTAGTAATAGTTTATTAGCATAGTTAGTTAAAACCATTGCTATTCGTCCTTAAAAACATCCTTAAAAACATCACTTGAGTAAATTTACATTCACATACAATGTATATTTATAATTCCTATCAAAATTCATGAGATTTAATACATGTTAGGGAAAATTAAAATAGTAAACATATTGTTCTAAATGTCCTCTAAGTTGTGGCAAGGGGACAAGTTCCAGTATTCTCTTTTCTTCCACCTTCCGTATTTGATACTGTGTGGAATACCGGTAAGGGATTCTGCTTTGTTTGATAACCTCTAAAAACATGACGGTCAGTCAGTTTTCTGCATCTTTATTTCTACCTCTTTCAAGAACTTCACCAAGCTGCAGTTCAACTGCGGGTCACAGGGGGCAAAGCAGGCAAGAACTGCCTGTCTTCGTGTACGTATTCCACGCTGGTTGAAATGGTATTTCAATAGCCGTTTCCTTTCCACCAACAGCTTCTCACAGGAGCACAGCAAATGTTCCATGTCTTCGAGCGCCGTGCCACAAAGACGGCAGAGGGAACCCTCATTAACCCTCATCCACTGCGGGAAATGGCGTGTGCAAGGTAACACGCCCTATCTATATTTCAGGAACTTCAGTTTTATATGGCGTGAGTACCCGAGGTCAAGATAACTGTTGGCCTTGTTTAGAGTAAGAGTTTAGAAATATCCACCCATGTGACCTCATTGCAACACTCGCTTTATCTTCAATCCATGAGAGGTGTTTTATTGTTTTTTTAACTAATCTTTTGATCGTAATATGATTAGTAGGGGTGTTCCACAGCTCCTGTAGCCCTAGATTCACTAGGCTGTTTTCCAAGTATCTAGCGGCTGGCGATGCCGAATTTTGTTCTAATTCTGACCATAAATAACTATTTAGAGTTCCTTTGTTTGCCTTGCGGACTTTATCCCAAGTCATTATGTATGCACCTGGTCTTGCCAGAGACTGCTTCTGGCCTCCAAATTCAAGCCTGAGTTGGGCCGGGGAGGTTTGTTTTGGCAAGCTGAAAATGGTTCTATATGCCGCTGCCACAGTTCTATCTAGGGTCGCCGCATCCCTTCCTCTCTGAACTTCGCTCCCATAGGTAATTGTGGGCAACAGTTAGCTCTTATAACTTGTTCCAGGGGCAGGAGAGAGGGACTGGTGAGTTTGCCATTTAATTATTTTAGCGAGATAGATATCGCAATGCCTTTTCCTCTAATGCTTGCTTTCTGGATGGTAAACTGGCCGCTGTTATCGATTTTGACTCCCAGGTACTTATACATTGTTGTGTCTTCAATACGGTTGTTGTTCCAAAACCAGCCATAATTGGTTTTCCCTTTTTTGTTAATTGACATAGTTTGTGTCTTCTGTAGATTTATCGTTAGTTGATTCTCATCCGAGTACAACCGAGTTGCATTCACAAGATTTTGCAGCCCTATCTTTGTTTGACTGATTAACACTGTCATCCGCATATAGTAACGAGGGTAGTATATGGCCTCCTAATTTCGGTGCATGGGAATTACAGTTTAAAATTGGAATTAGATCACCTAAGAACAGATTAAAAAGGGTTGGGGCCAAAACACATCCCTGTTTTAGGCCCTTGTTAGTTGGGATGCGTCTGGACAGGTGGGATCCATGCAGTGACCGTTTGGTCGATTCTATAACTTGGCAGTTGGTACCTGGACGTTTGGAACATTTGGTAAGCTTTGGATTGGTAAGGTAGTCTACTGACACTTACTATGGCTTTTTGGATTTGTTTGAGCTAGCTAACATTTGGATCTATGATTGTACTGTATGTGGAGTGCACCTCACATAGCCAGGTAATGTAGAGACATTTCTCTGACTTTGTATTTGTTTGAACGGCGCACCATGTGTAAAACATTTTAAGTGCCATTTGGTGTAATATCGCGTTTGTGATATTTTTGACATGCCTGTTTTAAGCACACTCCGAGGAATGTGCTGTCTTGGAAATGGTACCAGTTATCGATTAAATGAATCTCAGCCGGCTCCCCCAGAGGGAACGCCTAATCGTGAAATGTACATAAAATTTGGCCTTCCCCCTATTATGTATAGTACATTATGGAACAAGTACACAAAAGCCGATCTTGAATTGCAATGGCCACTACATGGGTCGTTTGATTTACGAAAGGTTCAGTATGTGGAGCAGTGTTTGTTTCAGCGCAGGTCTAGACAGGATATGTTTGATTGTGTGCGTATGTGGGAGAAAGCGGTGCGTGAACGAATGAAGCGTGAACAAGCCTTGGCGGACAAGGAGCAGCGAAAGGCTGCCCATGTTAAAGCTTTACAGCTACAGGATAAGGAACTACAGGACCAGAAAGATAGGGAGATACGGGAGCCTAATTTACAAGTTAATGGCCAGTTTCCTATTCGACGTCCTCTATATCCTGTCCTTACTAATGAATCTGATGATTTTTCATTGTTAGATCGTTGCCCGCCTCCATATATTATGCCTACGGCCCCAGATGTGGATCCTGATTCATCTGACGAGCAGGATAAAAGAAGGGATACCCGATCTATGCTTTCTACTGCTCGATCTGCGGAATTACACGGGATGGCTCGTAAACTTAATATTGATGCTATTTCTATTTCAGAGACTGAAGATTGTATGCGTAAATGGAGTTGGAACCTAAGGCTATAGCAGTTGGTTGTGATAATTTACATAAAGGTGTTTTTGTTCTCGCAGATGATTTCTTCCGACTTCTGGTTCAGCTACGGGACGAGACGATACGACTAGGGAAGTTGAAAAAGGCAGCGGGTTCGACTGCGTCTGGATCAACGGTTGAGTCCAGGGAGTGCCCTATCTTTGGAGCAGATAAGAGTGATACAGTTCACATTATGCCTATGCGAGAAGCTGCGCCTTTGTATGTCCCTCCTAAAGGTCAAGGTACAGATGATAAGTTGTCTGCGGACTCAAAGGGCTATTTTATATATATTTGGGTTTATACTCCTTGGAATAGAGCGGATGTTATGGCGCTTAAAACTGCTTTGCCTGACCCATGCAAAAATCCGGCAGCTTTCTATGAGGGAGTGGACGGAGCTATTTCTTCGTGTGTTATGACGTTAGTTGATATTGATTTTTTTTTTTGGACTAATATTGCCTCCCGATATGTGGAGGGCAATTCGTAAGTTTGATGATCGACAGATTTTAGGTGCAGATTGGAAGGATCTCGTACAGGCCGATTTGGATAGAGAACCCGCGTGTAAGCCATGTCAATTAATTTTAGACCTCCCAGCGGCTATTTTGAATAAATTAAAAACGCTTATTCCCCCTAAAAAGATTGATTGGACGATGTTGGCCTCTTGTAAACAGAAGCCAGATGAATCAGTTTCTGATTTCTTTACACGCTTCGAGGAAGCGTTTCATGATTACAGCAGTCAATTATTAATAGAGGACACGGGCAGGCATTTGTTTGTTGATAAGTACGTGGCTTATCCCCTACCGGAGATTGCAAAGTGTTTGAAGGCTAGTGAAAGTTCATGGACAACTGCAACTCCTGCTTCTCTCCTGACTATGGCTCAGTATTATGAACGACAGGAATTGGAGACTAAGGAAAGTAGTGATAAAAAGGCGAAAGATTTGAAGACGAAGGTGATGTTGGCTCAGGTTTACGCTGCGCAGCCCAGGGGATCTGATAGAGTAGACGTGGGTCTTATGGCCCGCCTTCTTCCTGCCCTGACCTCTCTGCAGATCAGTGTGCATACTGTAAACAGTTTGGGCATTGGCTTTCAGATTGTCCGGTGCTTCGAGAACAGCGTATTCAGCATGGTTGAGGAAAGAGTAGGTTTCGGAATAGTTATTCAGGTTTGAGGGTGGAGCGAACGATCGTGGGAGGTTTCAAGTTAGAGGTCGTGGTCAGGCTGACCATAATACTTTTGATCAACGGAATCAGTATCAGATAGCTGAGGGTGAGTCTTCTAAGTTTCAGGATAATGTGTATGCATAGGATTGCGTAGGATGGGGTCAGTTGAAGTACCAGTAGATCAAAGGGGTCCATATATTTCAGCGCATGTTTTGGGTTCCACTGATCAGTTTCTGGTCAATACAGGAGCTACTCGTAGCGCTCTGTCCAAACAATTGGTTCCAAGGGCTCCCCTGTCTGGCGAGACGATTACATCAATAGGGTTCGATGGAACACCTTCCCTTAGCCCATTGTCTCAGCCCCTTCCATTTCACATTGATAAATTCACTGCTCCATGTCCATTTTTGTTGTCCCCAAATACACCGGATAATATTGTGGGACTTGATATGCTCAAGCATTTTCGAAGGGGTGCGGGTCATTTTGAATGATAATTACCCAGAGTTTGAGAGATCGTGCCTCCTTCAGGAAGCCGATGCGTTAGCCTCCCTCCCAAGTACTTTATGGGCCACTTCTGATACTGATGTAGGACAGATGATTATCCCGCCCGTACACATCACTGTAAAGGAAGGAGTACTTTTGCCCCGTGTACCACAGTATAGAATATCTAGAGAAGGTGAAGCTGCTTTAACCCATATCATAAATGACTTGATTGCTGCAGGAGTAGTGGAGGAAGTTCCCTATAATGTTTGTAACAGCCCTATTCTTCCGATTCTAAAGAAAGATACAGACACTAAGGTTTACCGTTTTATTATTGATTTGAGGGAGGTCAATAAGATAGTAGTGCCCCAATATCCTGTAGTGTCTGATATTACTACCTTGCTTACTTTGGTCCCACTACAGCTACCACCTTCTCTCTAATAGATTTAAAAAACGCTTTCTTTTCGATTCCCATTCATCCCGACAGCCGGTACCTCTTCGGCTTCACTTTAAATAATAGATCATACAGATTTTGTCGAGTTCCTCAAGGCTATACAGAGAGTCCCAGTATTTACAGTCAGGCCTTGAAAAGACAGCTTGATTCTTTTGAGCTACTGTCTGGAGTGGCTCTTATTCAATATGTTGATGATATTTTGTTAGCAGCAGACACGCATGAACAATGCGAGGAGAGTACACTCTCCTTGCTTTCTTTTCTTGCCAAGAATAATCACAAGGTTTCAAGGAAAAAATTACAATATTGTAGACCGAAGGAGACCTACCTCAGACATCTTCTGTCTAAGGAGGGGCGTGCATTGACATCAGATCGAATTCAAGCAATTTTAGACACACCAGTTCCTTCCACTCAGAAAGTTGTTCGTGCCTTCATAGGGTTAACGTCCTTTTGCAGGCAGTGGATATTAGGATTTTCACATATTATGAAACCTTTGTTAGCATTGTTATCCAAAAGTACACCGATTCCCCTTGAATGGACAGATGAATGTCAGAATGCAATTGAGACAGGCCCTTTGTTCTGCACCAGTGTTAGGTACACCAGACTACACAAAGATTTTTACATTATATGTACACGAGAAGGATGGGTGCGCATGGTCAGTTTTAGTGCAGACACACGGAGATAAGCAGCGACCGTGTGCATACTTTTCAGCAGTACTTGATCAGGTAGCACGGGGATTACCTGGGTGTTTGAGCAGTTGCAGCAACAGCAATGTCTATACGACAAAGTGAGGGAATAGTTTTGTTGCACAAATTGTTGGTGTTCGTGCCCCATGCGTTAGACGCCTTATTGAACCAAACGAAAACACAGCATTTAACTAGCACTCGTTTAACAGGATACGAGTTAACGCTGTTGGCGCCACATATTACACTAAAGAGGTGCGCCACTTTGAACCCTGCTACTTTATTGCCATATCCTGTTTGAGTCCCAAGAGGAAGAACAACGTGATTGTGTTTTCCTGACTGAAGAACAAACAAAGGGGCCGTATCGACTTACAGGATACACCACTTCCAGATTTAGATGGGGAACTGTGGATTGATGGATCGTGTTTAAAGCTGCCAGATGGTACGACTTCTGCAGCCTATGCAATCACGACACTCAAAACAGTGGTAGAGGCAGTTCGTATCCCACAAAAATCGACTCAAGCAGCTGAACTGATAGCTCTAACGAAAGCATGTGAGTTAAGTGCGGGATTGTGTGTGAATATTTACACTGATAGTCGCTATGCTTTTGGAGTAGCGCATGACTTTGGCCTACTCTGGACACGGAGCGAGGATTTTTGACTTCGCATGGAGTACAAATTATGCATGGAGAGTTAGTACACTATCTCCTAAATGCACTATTATGTCCAAAGAAAGTAGCGATAGTCAAATGCAGTGCACACAAAAAGGTGACAGATAAAATAGGACAAGGAAATGCTTTTGCAGACCGTATAGCAAGAGAGACTGCGATGTTAAAGAATGACTCTCCTATGTATGTGGTGAAATCACAGGCTGAGCGATGGCATGACGCCAGAGAGGAGATATTAGACATACAGAAATCGGCCTCTGAAGCGGAACTTGCAAGTTGGGCAACAGAGGGAGTGTTGGATGATGAAGGCTGTTGGCAAAGATATGGAGAGATGGAAATTGCCTGCCGCCTATTTGCAAGCAATGGTTCAAATGACACATGGGCTGGCACATGTTGGAGCTCTTGCAATTACCAAATTGCTTACACGAGTTTGGGAGCATCCTGAGATTGCCAGCATGGCTAAGAGAGTAGTGCAGACCTGTTTGATATGCTTACAGTACAATCCTGCCAAAGGGAATTATACTCTTGCGGAGGGTTTGCTCCACCGACCGCACCATTTGAAGTACTACAGATGGATTACATCCAGCTTGAACGCTGTAACAATTTAAAGTATGTCTTAGTGGTGGTGTGTGCCTTCAGTAAATGGATAGAGGCCTACCCCACGTAGGACAATACAGCGTTGACAACAGCTAAGGTGTTACTCACGGAGTACTTCCCTAGGTATGGAATTTGTAAATTTTTGTGGAACAGCCGTGCGAGTCATGAACAGGAAGCGGTGGATCCATTCTGCTAATTGTCGCCGTGTTTCTCCGGATCTGGTGAATCCTGCTGTGCTGTCTGATTATCAGGATATCTTGGATGCAGAGAAGAGCCCAGCCACTACGCCCAGCGAATCTGAGGGAGCCTTCCCGGACCATACTGTTTCTGGTGCGAGACTGGTTGAGTTACCGCCGTGAGGTTTGTGAAAACGGAAGCAGAGAATATCAAGGGGAGGGGGAGGGGGGATCCGTTCTGTCCAGTGTAGAGGCACCCGTCTTGAATCTCGGAGAAGAAACCAGCGGCTACCTCGGGGCTCAGCACTCATTTTTAGTTTTATTTTGATTGTTTTGAGACTATGACACCTAATACGATGAGAAATAAGAAGATTCTTGGTATTGTGATTTTTGTTTCTGTAATAGTGGTAATAGCAGTAATAGCTTGGGTCGTAGAACGAATGGCCCCGGCGAGAAACTATTTGCTGCCTACCACTCCAGTTCCATCTGAGCATTTCCATTTTACTTTGCCTTATCATGAAGAAAGACATAGACAAACTTATTTGAATAACAGTTTCATCCAAATTCTACATCACACCCATAATATGACGAACACTACGAACTGTTGGGTATGTGGAATGTTGCCTGGATATCAAAGGAAAGGAGGAACTCCACTTATTCCTATTCCATTTTCCCACAATGGATCTTGCAACGCTTGGTACACTCTCCTCTTCACCTTGAGATGGCCAACAAAAGGTGGACTTCTTTTCCGGCTTAATAAAGTTTGTCATAACGATAAAGATGGCTACCCACAAGCAGAAGGAACTAAACTCGAGTGGGAAGAATATCGTCCGGACAATGTATCTACACCCCGTATTTTTACTAATCTAAGAACTGTGAATATGTCTAGTTTATTTGTGATTACAGTTGTTGAAGCAAAAGCGGATCTTTGTGTAAGAAATTAAGGTACAATCCCAGTAGGGAAAAGCGTATGTACTACTACTCTAGCATTTGACACACCAAATAATATTGCTTTTGTAGCATCAGGTAATACGTATTTTATTTGTGGAAATAAGGGCTACCACCGCCTTCCGATTGGGTGGTTAGGAAATTGCTACATATCTTTTGTATTACCCCCTGTGTTTATCGCCCGCCAATGTACCATAATGATTTTGTGCTATATCACGACTTTATATTGAATAGAGTTAAAAGGACATTAGTTATTGAAGATGTTGACCAGACGGATACTGCCCTGCAGCAATAAGTTGACTTTAATTTAGGCCTGTTTTCATTCGTAGGAGCAGCTCTAAACAGTAGAAAAATAAGACGGCTAACACGTGTTGTGGAAGCTGTTGCTAATCAAACTGCCTCCGCTCTAGGGAATTTAACTGAGGAGCTTCAAATTACCAGAATTGTGACGCTCCAGAACTGCATGGTTCTGGACGTAGTATTAGCTAATCGTGGAGGTGCATGTCACATTATCGGAAGTAGTTGTTGTGTATATGTTCCAGACAACTCACCTTCTGTATATGATGCTATTTCTAAACTACACAAAATCGCTGCTGAAATCCACCCCGAAAATGGTACATGGACATTCTCAAATTGGTTCTGGACTTTGCTTAGTACTTGGGGTTGGAAACTATTGACTGTTCTTTGTGTTTTTATTGGAATACTGTTTTTTCTTTGTCTATGTATCCAATGTGGCCCTACACTATGTTCGGTATGTATTACTGCTTGCATTCCGTCCAAACGAGTTATTGCCAAAAATGAACAAATGATCAGCAAAGAAATAGCAAACATAATGCTAATTAAAATTGATGAGCACCCAGATTACTTCAGATATGAGGTAGCTTCTGCTAAATGCTAAAAGGGCCGTCTGTCGTCATTTGACAGCGATTGGGTTAGCATTTGCTTCAGCTACACGAACTTCTCACTGTTAGCTTGACCATATTCCGGAGGCCATTTTGTATTTCTGGCTTCCATCTTAGTGAATGCGCTGCCTCATGGTCAGCATGCCCTTTTGTCCTTTCTCTCTCCTGATGACCATTTTTGATCTGCCCAGCAACCGGCTATTTTTAGCAGTGGTCAAGCCTGCACATGCGTATTCAAGCTCTCTAGGTTAATGATCGGTCACTGCTTAGGAATGTCCTTCGACTGACCAGTGGTACTAACCTCTTCTCACATGTTGGCTGTGTTCCAAAAATGACCTTATATGTACCTTAAATTGTGTAAAAATGTACCGCCTTTTTCCTGCATTCCTGTAAACTGTATAAAAGGAGCTACGCACCGATGTTCGGTGTGATACTCCTTGCATTACCGAAGGGTGCTGTAGGATTGTACCACCACCCCTTGGGGTCTTAATAAACTTGTCTTTTGCATTTTCCAGCTTCCGTGCCAACTTCTATTCTAAGGTATGAAGAGTTTTTGCAGAGTATGTAGGTCTGTTGAAACCCAATACCACAGAGGCACACGGACGGACCAATGACAGTAGAAATATACACAGTATACACAGTACACAAATGTCAAGGTAACACCCACAGTGTGAAACAAATGCAATAAAACATTCGAAATAAACAACTCCTTGACAATAAAGCAAACATATTACAGTAACTTCGGTATAGAAGAGTGGACAACGGGGAGGCGGGTGGGTCAGTGAGGAATCCACAGGCAGATACTGTATCTACCAGAAAAAGAGTTACTGAAGGTAAGTAACTTGTTCTTCTGATAGATACATCTGCCAGTGGATTCCTCACCCTGTGAATAGAGTCCCACAGCAGTCCCCACTCCCGGAGGAGGGTGTCCACTCATCTACACCAAAAAATCCTGGAGGACAGAGCGCGCAAAGTGACCTTCCCTCCTCACCTCGGCATCCAAGCAGTAATGCGGGTGGCGGGAGGTCCAAGTCGCGGCCCTACAAATATCCTCTACAGGTACACCCCTAGACAAAGCGGAAGTTGACGACTTGTCTTGTAGAGTGAGCTCTTATACCGTCTGGAGGTTCCTTACCTGCCAAAGAGTAGCAGATCTTTATACAGAGGATGATCCATCTTGAAAGAGTGCGCTTGTGCACCGCTCTTCCTTTCTTGCAGCCAGCAAATCCAACGAAGAGCTGGTCATCCACTCGATAGTCTAGTCCTATCGAGATAAAAGCTCACCGCCCTCTTGGGGTCCAGACGGTGTAGTCTCTCCTCCTTGGAAAGGTGAGGGGGAGGATAAAAAGGTAGGAAGGGTAATACATTGTCCCAGATGGAAGGGAGTTACCACCTTAGGCAGAAAAGCAGCCCTGGTCCTAAGAACCATTCGTTCAGCATGAATGGTCAAGAATGGGGGCTTGGAACTAAGAGCTTGAAGCTCACTTACCCTCCTTGCCGAGGTGATCGCAACAAGGAAGACTGTCTTAAAAGACAAAAGCCTCATGGGGCACTTGTGTAAGGGTTCGAAGGGAGACCCCATCAAGAAGGTTAAAACAAGATTTAAATCCCATTGAGGCACAATAAAGGGAGTAGGAGGGAACTTATTTGTGAGGCCCTTCAAAAACCTTAAAACCACTGGAGACGTGAAAAGAGACGGCTGATCCGGCAAACAGAGAAATGCCGACAATGCCGAAAGATAACCCTTGACTGTGGCAACAGCAAATCCCTGCTGTGCCAAAGAAAGAACAAATTGTAAAATATCGGACAAACGAGCCCTCAAAGGGTCAACAGACTTCTCCCCACACCAAGAGACAAATTTAGACCATCTGTATGAATAAATGGATTTAGTGGAGTCACGCCTAGGCGAAAGAATGACATCCACCACATCGTGAGGGAGAGAAAAGGAGTTCAAGTTGCCCCGTTCAATCTCCAGGCATGAAGGTGTAATGTCTGGTGGTGGGGGGTGTAGAACCTGCCCCTTCATCTGGGAGAGGAGATCTGCCCTTAACGGGAGACGGAGCGGCGGGCGAGAGGAGAGGTGAAGAAGATCCGTGTACCACACCCTTCTTGGCCAATCCGAGGCGACCAGAATAACTTGGGCCCGGTCTTGGCAAATCTTCCTCAGAACCTGAGGAATCAAAGGTATGGGAGGAAACACGTAAAGGAGTGGACTTCCCCAACTCAACTGAAACGCGTCCCCTAAGGCTCCTTGCATCTGATACTGGAGACTGCAGAATGACGGGGAGTGAGCATTCTCGCGAGTGGCAAACAGGTCCACACGAGGAGTCCCCCACGTCTGAAAGACGTGACGAACCACCTCCGGGTGAAGCCTCCACTCGTGGTCGGTTGAGAACTGCAGACAGACTGTCTGCACACACATTCAGAACTCCGGCCAGATGATTTGCCATCAAACAAATCTGGTTCAGGACCAGAGGCGCAGGAGACTATCTGCAGAGACACTGCGACCCCACTCCTCCCTGCTTGTTGACATACCACATCGCAGTGGTGTTGTCCGTCAGGACCTGAACTGACCGAAGGGAA
This sequence comes from Lissotriton helveticus, assembly GCF_964261635.1. Lineage (NCBI taxonomy): Eukaryota > Metazoa > Chordata > Amphibia > Caudata > Salamandridae > Lissotriton > Lissotriton helveticus. The sequence continues at coordinate 1,661,607,429 of NC_136069.1, forward strand.
GGGAGGAAGGCCTAGAGTGCTAACCGTATGGCCCGCAATTCCAGAAGGTTGATGTGAAGCAACCTTTCCTCTGGAGACCAAAGACCCTTGACCTCCAGGTCCCCCAGATGAGCACCCCACCCTAGAGTGGATGCATCAGTTATCACCGTGGCCACCGATGGAGGCAGTGGGAAAGGCTTTCCCTGAGACAGATTGCCTTCCAAGCTCCACCAAGATAGATCCGCCGCAGTTTCTCTGGAGATCCTCACAGACTCCCAGAGATCTCCGTTGTGTTGGTACCACTGCCTGCAGAGGCACCACTGGGGCGCCCTCATATGCCAGAGTGCATGGTTGACCAACAGAATGCAAGAAGCCATCAGACCGAGCAGGCAAAGGACCTTCAGGACTGGAACAACCGCTCCATTGTAAAATAAAGGAATCCTTTTCTGTATGTCGGGAATCCTTTGTGGAGGAGGGAATGCACGACATACAGCTGTGTCCAGTACAGCACCTATGAACAGGATGCGCTGGGAGGGCACCAGGTGAGACTTGGGTACATTTATTGAAAAACCCAAATGGTACAACAACTGAGTTGTCTCCTGCAGATGCTGGAGCACTTTCTCTGACGACTCCGCCTTGATCAGCCAGTCGTCCAAATAGGGGAATACTGGAACTCCCGATCTTCGGAGATGTGCAGCCACCACCGCCATCACCTTGGTAAAGACTTGAGGCGCAGTAGTAATTCCAAAAGGAAGGACCGCAAACTGATAATGTTGTGATCCCACCGTAAAACGGAGATACTTCCTGTGCAACTTCAGGATTGGGATGTGAAAATACGCATTCTGCAAGTCGAGCGACACCATCCAGTCTTCTTCCAGCAGCGCCTGGAGGGCCTGCGCAAGGGATGAGCATCTTGAACTTCTCTTGTTTCAGATAAAGATTCAAGATCCTGAGATCCAGGATTGGACGAAGTCTGCCATCCTTCTTGGGAATCAGGAAATACCGGGAGTAGCATCCCTGACCCCTTTCCTGCTATGGAATCACCTCTATCGCACCCTTTCTTAATAGTGTCTGCACTTCCTCCTGCAGAAGTAAGAGGTGTTCCTCCGTGCAAAAACCTTGGCAAGGAGGGTAATTGGGAGGAAATTCCCGAAAGGGAAGAGCATACCCATTTTCTACGAGATTGAGAACCCAAAGACCTGATGTAACCAATTCCCAATCCCGTAGAAAGTGGGTAATCCGACCCCCCACCGGACCCGCATGATCCTGAATGGCTGATCTAGGGCTGCTTTTCTAAGGCCGGAGGGTTGGAAGAGGTGAAGGAGGAGGAGGCCTGACGACCTCTAGGACGAGCTCTTTGTTTACCCCTGTACGACTTGTACAAGGGATTCTGCTGCTGCGGCTGACCTTGCCGATAGGAGCGAAAGGAAGAGCGTCCGAATCCTCTGAACCTTCTGGTATAAGAACCCCTGGTCTGAAGCCCTAAAGATTTGGCAGTAGCCCTACTGCCCTTAAATCTTTCTAAGGCTGTATCAGCTTTTTTACCAAAGAGTCCAGCACCATCAAACCGCAGATCTAACAAAGCAGCCTGAACATCTGCTGAAAAATCCAAAGATTTCAGTCAAGCTGATCTTGTGGCAACCGCAGTACCCATGATGCGAGCCACCGAATCCGCAGTGTCTAGTCCACTTTGTATTACTGGACGAGCCGCTGCCTCTGCATCCGTTAACACCTCTTCAAAATCCTTCCTGCTGTCATCAGGGATCTTAGGTGCCAGAAGACGCAGTGTATCGATGAGAGCATGATCATATCTCCCCATAAGGCAAGTGGCATTGGTTGATTTTAATGCCATACTCGCAGAAGAAAAGGTCTTTTTAGCAACCTGATCTGGTTTCTTTGCATCCTTATCCCCAGGCACTTGAGGAAATGCACACAGTCTTTTTGGAACAGGCTGCCTGAATTACTAAACTTTCAGGTGAAGGATGAGAAGTCAAAAAAACAGGGTCTTCAGGAGCGACCCTGTACCTTCTTGCCACACTCCAGGAAACTGCTGGTGCTGTAAGTGGATTTTTCCAAACTTCCATAATAGGCTCCGTTAAAGCTTCATTAAATGGGAGTAACGGTTCCACCACAGAACTGGGTGAATGCAGAACCTCAGTTAGTAGATTGGACCATGAAGGACACAAAGAAACAGAAAAGTGAAGAAAATAGCAACAAAGTTACTAGGAGGCTACAGAGATTCCCCGAAACCGTTAGCGTCGACGACGCGGAAAAAAGGGAACTGATGTCATCACGCCGGCGCGGGCCTATTGTAGTGTCGGTGACGTCAGCGGAGTCGCGTGCGATGCGTGCCTCTAGGACATTGTCCATGTCGGCGCAAAGCTACAAAAGAATTTCCGAATGATGCTGACGCAAGGGGATATTCACAAGGTGAGGAATCCACTGGCAGATGTATCTATCAGAAATTTCATTCACATGAATTCCCCACAAAAATCAAAAAATTATTCCCCTCCTATCAGTTGCCTATTGCATGTCTCAGGGAGAATTTCTCATATTCCATTTTAAATACAAGAACCCAATATTGAGCCCAACATTAACTTCTATCATGCGTCCGTGTGTCTCATTTTATCCCTTCATGGATATTCCACTTTCGCCGTGCCTCGATCGTGCCCTCCAGTGGGCATATCCTGTTGTAATTTCAGTTACTAGAAACCCTTTCGCCGGTTTTCCAATTTTTGTCCATATATGTTCCATTTGTTATATGTTATACTATCTGAGTAGTTCAAACAGTTTTTTTCGATGATGTTATTTACTCGTCAGTAACAACAGTCTCCATATTCCAGTTGGTTATCTCACTCTCCTGGTGGCACAATCATGTTCCTTTGGGTCACTGTTTTGCATGATGTGTTTACTGTATATTACTATAGACTGGTCATCATTTGTTAGAGGTGCATATACAATTCATCTGACTGGTTTAAACCATGCGGTGTCATACTCCGGAAATCGATAATGTGGCGTGATTCTTTTTGCCGCAATAATTTCTCCCTGTTACCCCCTCGTGCATGCACGGACACTCAATTACATAGACTGTGTATTGACTTTTGCACGATGTCAGTTCTTTAATTTACCAGATTTTGTTGTTGGCCATTGTCGTTGCCATTGTGGTTTCCATTGTTGGTTTCACGATCTGGCAGACCTTGCAATTGTGGCATTTAATAAAACCCTTTGTTTTGAGCCATGTTTCCTATAGTTGTTTTATTTTAAAGTGATTATGTACAAGTCGATCTCTTAGGACTTAAGACAGACTTAAGACAGACTTAAGACAGACTTAAGACAGACTTAAGACAGACTTAAGACAGACTTAAGACAGACTTAAGACAGACTTAAGACAGACTTAAGACAGACTTAAGACAGACTTAAGACAGACTTAAGACAGACTTAAGACAGACTTAAGACAGACTTAAGACAGACCTAAGACAGACCTAAGACAGACCTAAGACAGACCTAAGACAGACCTAAGACAGACCTAAGACAGACCTAAGACAGACTTAAGACAGAATCCTAACTTTTCTACTACTAAATGCCTTCTGTGAATACCAAAAGTAGCAAGTTTAGGGTTTTGTCTTAAGTTAGTTCTGTGAATCGGCCCCTCAGTTTTTAGATGAAAAAATCTTTTTTTGGTTGAATTGTCTTTCTTGGGTTTTGTAAAGAATACAAAAAGAAAGAAGCAGGGGAAGAGGGCACAAACATCCCCATACTGTGACATATTAGCAAAGCTATGTATTTTGATGTACATTGGTGGAGACAAATAGAGAGCAAGTGCAGTATTGATAGGGCACTATACCATCACAAAGACATAGTTTCACATCAATATTGTCATTCCACATCATGAGAATGTGGTCTTTAACGTTATTAACAAATAACCAATATTAAAAATAGAAGAGAAAATAAAATCTGTTCCTTGTTGTCCGTGTATATACAGTGTACACCTGCTTGGGGGTTCTACCAGGCCTCCGCCTCTGCGCTTGAGTATGCATTTGTGCTAGGGATCGAACGAGGCAGGGGAGAAATCCCTGACTGATGTGATTATTTGCTGTACTATTTGAAATGGACCGAAATATATCGGTATGCACTAAATACTTATTTACTTTGTATGTAGTACTTGGTCTGTGGGACACAGCAGGAATATAGTTTGAAGCTTGGATTATGGTGTGTCAGAAGCCATGGTTTGCAGTTTTGAGTCAATAGCAACTAAATGGTCGTGCCACTGCTTAAGATTTGTTGCTGTGGTGTTGTTGGGGAGGGGGGGTGCAGTGTAGTGTAGTGTTATCTTGCTGGTTCATGTGTTCCACGACAAGCGATCTACGTAAGTCCGCGAGCCATATGCGTATATGCCACGGCCAGCGGCAGATTTCCAGGACATGACTAGTCTATGCTTGGTCGATCCCATTGCCAGGTCCAAATATATGTTAATTTCTTTTCGGCTGGAATTTCGCTTTGTACCCCAAGAATAAAATGTAGTGCCTGTGGCTCCACTGGGGACTCCGCCGCCTCTGTAAGTATCCCAGCTATTCCGTTCCAGTAAGTCCTAAGTTGAGGGCATGTCCAGACCATACAGGGGAATGTGGCATCTGTAGACAGGCATCTAGGGCATATATCAACGGAGGTAGAGAACTTGCGAGACAACCTATGTGGAGTTAAGTATGTATGGTGGAGATAATTGAATTGTGTGTACTTTAATCTGACAATGGTTAATAAACACTTAGGGTGACCTATACACTGGACCCACTGTTTATCAGTGAGATCCATTGTCAAGGCGCTGTTCGAGTATGTCCGCAATGGTGTCAGTAAGGGGGCGGGGTCTTGCCTAAGGGAATTGTATAGCGCTGCAATCGTCTTTCTGCTCTGGCCATGGGTCGGCAGTGGTTGCAATTGCTTGCCGTGGGATGCCTGCTACGCCTTACGACCCGTATTTGCATATCTCTAGTCCAATCCCTCACATGGTTTGTGAAACCTATAGATTGTGCACCTGGTAATGGTGGGCGCGATCTATATAATTCCAAATCATGAACGCAATTATAGTCGCCCCCCAGTACATTGAAGCAGATGGGTCACACAATAAGGAGAGGGTCATGGTTTGTAGGAACGCAGCCTGTTTTGAGTTCAGTGCGTATAAGGAGACAAGTGTCAATGGGGAGCCATCCAAGAGTCCCTCTAAAATGACATACCGCCCTTATGGGTCCACCCGGGTGTATAATACCTGCAGGGTAGTTCCAGTGCCACTCGTATATGGGTGCCCCTAGCATACCAGAGTACGTGGTCTCTATCACCATACCTCTCCACTGCTTATGTACTGGTGTGAGGGTCTGCTGAGTGAGTTGTGTTTCCTGGAGTAGCGCAGTAGCAATCTTATGTCTGCGCAGATATTGATAGAGCTTATGCTGCTTGGCGCAGCTAGCCAGACCTCGTACGATCCAAGTGAGAAAAAGATATATGTCACTCGTCATTATCGTCTAATGAATGGCAAACAGCAGGAGGAAAGTCCTCCATCCAGCATGACCAATCAGAATCGGATCCCCTCTCTGGCAGGTGTACCTCGGATCTTGCCTTCGCAGTATAGCATATGTTGATTACAGTATATGACACACCGAAATGAACAGGCAGCAAATAACATTTACTATACCTAACTCCCCTTCAAAGGCCTGTTTGCCAACAGGCAAAAGGCTATCTGCACTGAAATTCAAACGTACAAAATATCCAATTACAAACCAAGTACTGAGAGAGAGAGACTATCTGAGATACCATCGTAACAAAAAAAGGGGAGAGTAGAAGCAGAGAGAACAAGCATTGGAAATGCAATCGGTCTCGCGTTTGTGTTGAAGCTATTGGCATTGTAAATGGCAATTTATTTTACTTATGTGTTATGGAGTGTATGTATGTGCTGTGTAGGAGAACTATGTATGTATGTAAGAGATTTGTAAAGCAATGGAATCACCACCGTAGGGGTATCTCTGTGCTACCATAGAGAAGGTGTAAGACAGACACAGATCAGTCCCGGAATAATTCCATCTTCAGGAGTTACCTAAAGCGAAAAAAACTGGGGCATTTGCACAAGTCATCTGGCAGAGAGTTCCAGTATTTCGGAGAAAGATAGGCAACTGTTTTGCCTCTTGTTCGTATTTTCCTGTAGCAGGGGACCACTAGCGACCCTTTCCCTTCGGATTCGAGTCTACGATCCAGACAATAGACTTTAAACTTGTCCGCCAAGTAGCTAGGGCTCGTACCATAAATAGCTTTATGTGCGAGACAAGAGAACTTGAATTTGATTCTCTGGTGGATAGGGAGCCAGTGGAGTTGTTTTAACGGTGGCCCTGGAGAGGTGTGTGGCGGCTTTTTAAGAGCCAGGCGTGCAGCAACATTCAGTACAATCTGTAATCTACTGAGAAGCGATTCATTAGCCAATGCCAGTAGAGTATTACAGTAATCCATAGTCATAATCTGATCCTTCATTGATAACAATACATCCTAACGGACCCCTCAATTTTTTGCTACTGTAGTAGGAGACGGGGCAGGGCCTCACACTTCAGGCCACCACTTCGGGGACCAATAAGCTTGGGCCGAGCCAAACAGCAGGATTTCGGTCTTGGCCGCATTCAGTTGGAGAAAATGTTCCGTCATCCAAGCTGATATGGCTAGCATGCCCTTAGCAAAACGCTTATCAATTAACTGTGTCTTTATCAAAGGACAGGGGTAATTGTAGATCATCATCATAGGAAAATGGAGTAAAATCTTACGATCTGATAATCTTGGCTAGTGGGGCCACATAGATATTGAACAAAGTAGGACTCAAACAAGAGCCTTGGGCACCCCCTTGGTAAGCTTCAGGGTTTGGGATCGGAAGGGACCCACATTGATGGTCTGGGAACGCTGATCTAAGAAGCGAACAAGCCAATTAAGTGCCTGTCCCTCCAGACCGGCCTCTCAGTTGAAAGATCAATTTCTGATGAGACCATATTAAAGGCTGTTGTCGGATCCAACAAAATCAGCAGCACAGCTTTATTATTATCCAAGGTAATTTTTATGTGGTCAGTGACCCGAATAAGAGTTGTATCTGTGGGATGATTGGGTTTAAACCCTGCCTGGGAAGGGTCTAGAATGCTTTGGTAGTCAAGATAGGCCATTAGCTGAGTGCTGACATAACCCTCAGCCATTTTACTCTTAAGTGGCAAGAGTGAGATGGGACGATAATTAGAAAGCACTTCGGCAGGCAACTGAGCTTTCTTCTTGATTGGTAGCACTTGAGCAGCCTTCCAGTCAAGAGGCATGTGGGTTGGATTGGCTTAGCTAGTTGTGTAATTAAGTGGAGTGTAGTTGTGTGGAGTGGAGTGGATTTGTGTAGTGGCATTATGTGGCCTGGTGTGCTGTGGAAATATATGGTTAGCAATTTTGCGGCATTCAGTGTAGTGGCATTATGTGTAGTGGGATTGTGTGGAGTGGTAACTTGTACAGTTTGATTGTGGTGTGCAGTTGAATTTTGCTGCATGATGTAGAATTGTGTGGTGTGGATTGGGTGTATGTGGTGTTGTGTCATTGTATTGTTGAGTTGTATTATGTGGTTTGGTGTTAAATTATGTGGTGTGGGTTGGAAATGTGTCAAGCTGAATTGTGTAGTATGGAACTTTGTATATAGCTTTGCGTTTGTGGTGATGGAAAAGAACAAATAGGTAATGGCAAAGCAAAAGGAAAGAGTTGGAGCTACTGGCATTATAAATGTAAATTTCCCTTACCTATGTGTTATGGATTGGAGTGGATGTATGTGGTGTGTAGCAATTATGTGGGCAGGATTGGACTTGTTAGTTGTGGGATTCTGTGGTGTTAAACTGTGTGGTGTGGATTTGTGTAGTGTAACTATGTAGTATTGTGTGCAGGTGTATTATGTGGATCGTAATGATGTATTTTTGAGTGTATTGGAATTATGTGGTATGAGACTGAGCAATGGAGTGTAAAGATGTGGAATGGTATTTTGTGTTGTGGAGCGTTTTGTCGTGGAGTTTAAAGAAGACACTGTGCACAATTGAATGGTTCTTTTAAAAAAAGAAATATCAAAAAATTGTCTTCTAGTTTTTTTTTGTCCTTGCAATGCTGGCAACCTCCTCCAGACTGTTGTAATGCTGGTTTGTTATAGCTTTTATTTCTTATGCAGGGACTTAAAAATCGGAGGGTGGAGACTGAGAAATAGTACCTGAATTACAACACGAGCATCAGATGGACTCTAGGAGAGAATCAACAGATGCCAGATTCTGAGGGCACACTAAGGTGGTGCTGTGTAATGCTGAAGTGGTGCTGAGGTGGTAGTGTGCTGGTACAGATGTGATGCTCAGGTGATACTGAATGAAACTCAGGTAGTGCTAAGTGATGCTGAGGTAGTGTTCTGGTGTGGAGTAAAACTGAATGTTACTTATCCTCATCCTGGGACCATCGCCCTCCGCCTGGGACGACTCCTGGTGGCCCCCCGCCCTGGGCACCACTCCCAAGCCAACAGACCACGCACGCAACCTGGGCTTCATCCTGGACTCCTCCCTCTCGATGACCAGACAAGTCAACGCAGTCTCATCATGCTTCTACACCCTGCGCATGCTCCGCAAGATCTTCCGATGGATCCCGACCGAAATCAGGAAAACGGTCACCCAGGCACTCGTCACCAGCCGACTGGACTACGGAAACACCCTCTACGCCGGAACCCCAGCCAAGCTACAGAAAAGACTCCAACGCATCCAGAACGCCTCCGCCCGACTCATCCTGGACATCCCCAGACGGAGCCATATCTCAGGCCACCTGAGGGACCTGCACTGGCTCCCCGTCAGCAAGAGGATCACGTTCAGGCTCCTCACCCATGCACACAAGTCTCTCCACGACCTGGGCCCCAAGTACCTCAACGACGCCTGACCTACACGCCCACCCGCCAGCTACGTTCTACTAGCCTCGCCCTCGCCGCCATACCACGCATCCGAAGAGCCACCGCCGGAGGTAGATCCTTCTCCTACCTGGCGGCCAAGACATGAACTCCCTCCCCATCCACCTTCGGCTGACCCAGGACCATCTCGCCTTCAGGAGACAACTCAAGACCTGGCTGTTCGAGCAATAGCGGACCCCTTCCCCCCAAGCGCCTTGAGACCCTTCCGGGTGAGTAGTGCGCTATACACATGTTATGATTGATTGATTGATTGACTTAGGTGGTCGAGGTGGTGCTGAGTGACGCTGTGGCACTGAGTCATGCTGAGGTGGTGTAGCGGTGGTGCTGTGTTGAGGTGATGCTCTGCTGATGCTAAGGTGGTGCTGCATGGGTGCTGAGTTGCTGCTGAGGTGGTGCTGCGCTGATGCTGGGTTGCTGTTGAACTGATGATGAGGTGATGCTCAGGTGGTGATGAATGATGCTGGGTGGTGCTGAGTAGGGCTGAGGTGGTGCTTAGTGAGGCTGAGGTGGTGGTGCTGTGCTGGGTCTGAGGTGGTGCTGAGCTGGTTCTCAGGTGGTGCTGGGTGATGAATTTGTGCTGAGCTAACAGCATTGATGTTGAAGTGCTGCATTGGCGCGGAGTTGTTGCTAAGGTGGGGCTGCTTATCTGGTGGTGATGCACTGATGCAGAGATAGTACTGTGCTAATGCTAAGGTGGTGCTGCACTGGTGCGGAGGTGGTGCTGAGTCATGCTGAGGTGCTGCTCTACACTGGTGTTCGGGTGGTGCTGAGCTGTGCTCATTTGGTACTAAGTGATGCTGATGTGGTGTGGTGCTGAAGTGGTGGTGCACTGATGTGGATATGGTGCTATGTAAATGCATAGATGGTGCGGTCTTAATGCTGAGTTGGTGGTGCCGAGTGATAGTGAGATGGTGCTGAGTGATTATGAGTGGAGTTGAGTTATGCTGAGGTGGTGGTGCTGCACTGGTGCTGAGGAGGTGCAGAGTGATGCTGAATTAGTGCTGCATGGGTCCTGAGTTGCTGCTGAGGTGGTGCCTCACTGGTAGTGATGCAGAGAGTGTGCTGAGCTAATGCTGAGATGGTGCTGTGCTGACGATGTGGTGGTACGCTGGTGCAGAGTTGGTGGTGCACTGAGGAGGTAGTGTGTTGTGTTGATGCAGAGATTATGCTGCCGTGCTGCGCTGATGAGGAGGTAGTGATGTGCTGATGTGGAGATAGGGCTGTTCAGATGCATTTAATTAGTTTTAAAGCGCCACACATTCCAGTGTAGGGTGTCACAGCACTTTGCATCACACACAAATTACACAGAGACAACCAATCACAAGTGTATAAATTAGTGTAAAGGAAATGTTACATAATACAGAGGACTACAGGGTGTAGGAGTCACAAGTCATGCATATTGGTAGGCAGCATTGCTAAATAGTGCTTGGGCCCCAGAAGCACAATCTCAGAATTGAAAACATAACACCATAGTTGGGGGTTCTCTTAAATAAAAAGAATAAATTTCCATCCAGATGAACTCTTTTAGAAACTTTAATATCTCCTCTACTCTTTACTTTGCAGTGCATGCAGTTCTTTAATGACAGTTATAAATTCACTGTTCTGTTAGGATTTTAACTTATAAGCTGCAAGTAACAGATGAGCAGTAACCCATTGTCCCATTTACATTGTATGAACGTTGTAATCTGCATGGAACACTTTCTTCGCAGCTGGCATATTAACCTTCTGGCTACCTTGCAATGAGTTAAAACTTCTCCCATTAGACAACTCTGATCTCTCCTGCAAGAACATCAATCACCGGAGTTATCATGACATTTTTATTGTCAGGAAATTGCAGGAGGCCTGGAATGTGTGGAGTGCTTTTAAAAGTAAAAAAAACTGAGAAACATTGCCACTCTGAAGTCAGTATCCAGTGCAATCATTGGACAGCCCTTGTGCTGGCCCTTTGTTCTTGTTCTGTTTTTATATATTGTGATACATTCAAATGCATATTTTAAAGGCTACATTTTTCCAGAAGGAAACATTTTGGCCCCATGTTATGTTATGTTACTTTGGTTTATATAGCGCCAGCTCACCGACAGGTATCAAGGCGCTCCAGACCAAAGAAAACACACTTTATTCTTACTCACTGAAAATTACAGCAAATTACAGGTTAACCTGTATGTCCAAAAGCCTCCCTAAACAAAATCGTTTTCAGCTGTTTTCTGAAGCAAAGAAGTTTCGACTCCTTGCGTAAGGAAACTGGTAACTTGTTCCATAACAGTGGGGTAAGTGTGGAAAAGGACCTTCCGCCTTTTGTGGCCAAATTAAAGCGGGGACAAGTCATCAGTAGGGCATCAGATGATCTTAAGGTTCGTTTCGGGTTGTAAGGCATTAGACGATCCTTAATATAAACAGGAGCTTGCCCATGAATTGCCTTGTGTGAGATACATAGGCTCTTGAATTCTACCCTCTGCTTCATAGGAAGCCAATGAAGCTTAGACAGTAAGGGGGATGCATGAGATCTTCTCGGAAGTTTAAAAATTAGGCGTGCAGCGTCGTTCAAAACGACCTGCAGTCTGTTGATCAAGTTCTTTGGTAGACCTAAATAAAGGACATTGCCATAGTCCAGTCTTGATAATATGGTGGCCGAAACCACCGTCCGGAGCATCGATTCGGATAAAAGAGGGACTAGTCTACGCAATTGCCTAATTAGGCCAGTGCAGGTACCCACAACAGTAGAGATCTGGGTAACCATCGACAGATCCTTGTCAATCTTTATGCCTAGACTTTTCACATTGGGCACTGGTGTTGGGGTGGGCCCAAGTTCTTTTGGCCAAAACAGATCTCCCCAAGGTGAAATGCCCGTTGACACCACCAAAACCTCCGTCTTCTCGGGGTTAATTTTCAGCAGATTGTCACTCATCCAGCTGACTGTATACCTAAGGACCTCCTGTATATGTAGGTGTGCTACTTTGGAGTTCTCGATGCTAAAGAGCAGTTGGGTGTCGTCTGCGTAGTTAAACACCTGACAACTCATCTGTACCAAGGATTCAATAAGGGGTTGCAGGTAGAGATTAAAAAGTAACAGTGATAACGCGGATCCCTGCGGAACCCCACAGTTCATCCTGCCCAACTCAGAAATCTCCTCTCCCAATTGAATCCTCTGCTGCCTCCCTGTCAAAAAGGACTCTAGCCAAATGGCTAGAGTCCTTTTTTCCAAAATTCGCCAGTCTGTCCAAGAGCAGATCATGGCTGACAGTGTCGAATGCCGCTGACAGATCTAAAAGTATCAGGGCACTCGGTTTCCTACTGTCAGCCATGTCCCTGAGCTCATCCAGCACCGAGAGCATCACCAACTCGGTGCTGTGATGTGCCCGAAAACCTGCTTGGCGTCCCTGGAGAAGATTGTGTGATTCCAGGAAGGCAGACATCGACTGTAACACATGCTGTTCAAGAATCTTGGACATAAACGGCAGCTGAGATTGGTCAATAATTTTTCAGATTTGTTTGTTCAGCTCCTGGTTTTTTCAGCAAGGGTCGTACCCGAGCTTCTTTAAGCTTTATTGGGAGATAGCCCGTTTGTAATGAGCTATTTAAAAAAGAGACAATATGGTCTGACATCAAGGCTAATGCTCCTCAGAAAATAGTCGGAGGACATGGATCTGCCGGTGAGCCAGATTTTATAGAGGACATGAGGTGTTCAAGCCTCTTGACGTCCAACTCTGGAAAAGTTGAGATAGTACAATCCTGCGGTACTTCGATCAACTGCGGTGCATAAAGGCCACTCACCGTGTTACTCTTGATCTCAGAGAGGATAGTCTCAACTTTTTCTAAAAAGTAATGTTGGAACGTATTACACTCAATCTTTGTAACCGCATTCGTTGTTTTTTTTGTCAGTTCTGACAAAATACTGAAGGTTTCTTTCTGTACATTATGTGCACGCTTAATGCGGATATCAAAGTATTTAGCTTTAGCTCCCAACAGACTTTTCTTATAATCTTTTGAAAGGGTTTTATATTGTTCCGTGTCAGATTCCTCCTTGGATTTCCTCCATCTCCTTTCCATACTCCGAAGTTTTTTTTTAAGTTCTCTCAGAGGGGGGTATACCAGGGTGCCCCCTTCCCCAGACCCTTTACTCGTTGTAATTTCTCTGGGGCTATCTGATCGATTGCCTGGGAGATGGTCTGAGTTAAGCCCAGATAGTCCTCATCTAAATTTCCGCTGAGCGGAGCAAGGTATTGTGGAAGAATGTCCGACAGTGCTTGTGAGTTAACATTCCTCCATTGGCGTACTCGCTTCAGTTTTGGAACTTGACAAGGGGGTTTCCCACTAATGGGGATAGTACAGTAAATGAAAAAATGATCTGACCAGAGACAAGGTAAAACGCTGTCTATAGTGACCACAGAGTCTGAGGTCCAGATCAAATCAAGCGTATGTCCTTTAATGTGAGTAGGGCATTCCACCAGCTGTGTCAGACCAATTGAGGACATGACTTCCTCCAATTGTCGAGATACTGATACTTTGGGGGATTTTTCCCAATGAAGGTTAAAATCACCTGTAACCACCACTTTTTGGTATCTCAAACAGATATCGGATATGATGGGACAAAAGAGATCATTAAAAGCAGGCGAGGAGTTAGGGGGACGGTAGATGGTAAGAATCACCCAGCAAGAGTTTTCGAAAGTAAATTTGACACCAAGTATATCCGCCAGGTCTATCGAGTCTGCCATCAAATTTTCCATTGTCAAATGCCTTTTGAAAAAGATTGCAACTCCTCCACCTCGCAAGTTATTAGCTCGGTTATGCCAGACAACATCATATTCACTGGGCAAAGCGGCCACGATGTCTGGGGCTGAATTACAAAACCAATGAGGAGAAACTTCCAACTCCTCAGCTAGCATCCAAGCACAAGTCCGGGGGGGTGGGAGGGAGGGGGGGGATAAGCAGCATGCACATTAAAGTATTATTTCAAGCTGTGTTTAAGATTTGGTTTTACTATTTACATGATTTAGAGCTGCAGTAGCTAAGCATGGCTGGTTGCTGCTGGATTTGGACAGGAAGGACAAGACGTGAATGCTGCAATAAAATGTAAGCAGTTACATCTGAGCACCCACAGTGTAACAAGAGGTTGAAAACATAATAAAATAGTCCCCCCTACCAGCAGATCAACAGTACAAAGTGTAATGATATTGTACTAAGTCCCTGCTCCTTGGAGGAAAAAAGGAGGGACAAATAGGCAGGACTGGCCACTAGTAAGCAAGGATTTTAAAGGACATTGAAACAAACAAATGAGAAGCAAGGAATGGCATTTGGCCCACAGAGATATATGTATACTTAAGTATACAAGAGGTTGTACGCTTATGCTCTACCCAAAATAAACAAACCAAAACAATGCTGTATCAGCTACTTATAATCTTCATGAGGGATTAGTCGAGCTGCATTAGTGTCCGCATAGTGGCCGCCATATCGGAGTATGTTTGCCATATTTGTAGTTACTGGTGACATTTGGTGTTACAGATGCGCTGCATCGTGAGGTGGCCTGCAGTAGAGAATGACCCCTGATGGAGAGCAGCCCAAGTTCCTTGGAAGACGCCAGGATGAATCATCCAAGTTCATCCCCTGTTTGTGGTGTGAGTGCAGGTCCCCCTTCCATCAGCCCTGAGTGTTGTGACTCCGTTAACTGGTACGCTTGATCCAGGACAGTATCCAAGTAAGATTCTGACCTGGAGGGTGAATCCAGGTTACTGTGTTGTTCTGCCTGTTTAATTGCCTCCACCGGTTCTCGTTTATCTGATCTTTAGTGGGGCGCCTTGCCTGCATCTTATAGTGGCCTCCCCATGCACCTCTATTACACCATTCTGGGTGAGATGTCACTGCTGTCGCCCGCTGGGCACCAGCTAATTGGCTCCGCTCCACCCAGGATCAGGCTTCCTCAGGGAAGTGGCAAAGAGTGGTTCTATCTTCATGTCGGATTCGTAAAGTGGCAGGAAATTGCAGTGCATATTGTATTCCATGTGTCCTTAAGCATTGCTTAATGTCCATATAGGAGGATATGCTCCTTTGAACCGCTAGGGTGTAATCGGGATATATATGTACCTTAGTTTTTTCTGTTTCCCATGGGCTAGGGACCAGAGTCACTTGCGATATGTGGTCTCTGTCCCGATAATTGAACAAACACGCAACCACCGGCCATGTGGGGGGCACCCGGCCGGGGACGAGGAGGCCATCTGGCACCCTATGTGCATGTTCAACAAATAAAAATGTGAATGTTTACCATTAAGAATGTCTGTTGCGAAACATTCCTCCAGATATAGCTCCATACTTTGCCCCTCAATGTGTTCTGGCAGTCCCACTATCCGCAAATTGTTCCTACGGAATCTGTCCTCTGATCGTCTCCCCTGTTCTTTAGATATTCCACTTCTTTTTGCTGCAGTTTAATCTGTTCCATTGCTGACATTACCATGGGGTGTAAGCTGGCCATCGCCGATTCTATCTCTTCAACTGGGCCTTTTAATCTTTTGTCGTATTCTCGTAGGAATCCAACATCCACACATAGTGTATCTATCCTGGGGCCCAGCGTGGTTTTGATGTCTAAAACTGTTGCCATTATCTTGTCGAACCAGTGTGCAAGGTCTGCGTGGTCTATAGGCTTAGTAGTTGCCGTTTGTTCTATCTTTATCTGGGGGAGAGGTCTGGGTTGCCGAGTCCCCAGTCTGGTTCTGTGTCCTTTCTGCTCTGGGCTTACCCATTGCACTGATCTAGTTGAGATGCCTTGTGTTTGACCGGATTCCCTGGGATTTCCAATCTGGACAAGGGGCGGGCTCCCCTTCACTCCCGATGTGCGGGTCACTACGAGGTCACTGAGGAATGCCTTCTAAATGTTGAAGTGTCCACTAAAGGGTGACCCTATCCCTAGTAATAACATATGTTCAAGATGACCAGGTAGAGGGATCATGTACACTGGGCAGTGAAGACAGCTTAAGGCCTACTTAGGAATTCTCTAATGTCCGTCAGAGCGAGGTATTATTCATCAAGTAGCCTAGGAGGTTGCTACCACATGTATCCGAGGTTGAGAGAGCGGACCAAAGGGCCCCAGGTGAACTTCGAGACCATGCAAGAATGAGCGTCTCACCTGGGAGGTACTCCCCATGGGGCTCAGCCTTCCGCAAGATTCATTTCAAGGTGTCAGTATCATTCCCCTTGTGATATGCGCAGTGGGAGAATTCACCATGCAGGTAACACTAGTCGCGGTGGATCTCCACTGATTCGTCCCAGGGTACCCCAGCTATCAACAGGCCACATATGCCATGGCATGTACGTGTCAGGGGGTCCAGAAGCAGAAGCACAGCGCTGTTGAGGCCCCAGGTGAGTAGATAATGCCAGCAGTGGCCGTCGGTGGCACAAAATGTTTAATTTTAAGGCAGAAGTTCAGGCAAGCCTCAGCCTACAAAAGAAATAAGCGACCCCCTCGGAGTCGCACTGGGTCTTACCGAGCAAAGATGCACGGCCCCATGCTAGCGCCTCGCCACTGCATGTCTCCCTCTATAGTCGTGTCCAGCCCACCAGAGGGGCGCTGAGGCCACTTGCGTCGACAGCAGACGAAGGGGAGAGTCAGCCAAGCCCCAACTCCACCATGTGCAACACCCGCAGGATCCGCCGCGTATGTCAGCGAAGGCAGGCTCGGAGCAGCTGGGTCATACAAGGTACGTGGCCATCACCCAGATGACAGGCTACGTTGCGTCAATCCCCTCCGTGTATCCGGGGTCCGCCTTGCCGAACAGCCGCACCAGCCCCCCTAGCCAGGGATGGAGGACTTCACCGCAGCTGCAGGGCCCTACCTCACCCGACCAGCTCTGCTCCTCGGGCACTAGATAGCACAGTTAACAGCTATTGTGGTAGAGGTTGAGGGAGGTCTAGAAGGCTGCCCTGTCACACTTTAAACATCTCTCAGGTCTACCAATGCAGAGCCAGTGTGTGCAATTTTAGACTGCCATGTCGACCTGGCAAGTTAATATACTTCAAAAGAGAGTGACAGAGGGCACACCGATTTTTTCAAAAGTTTATCAATGTTGCGTTTGTTCACGTGCTGGCCCAGAATCGTGGTCTGCCCAAAGTCACGTACTTGTGAAAAACACTAGGAACAATGGGGCGACCTCACCCCATTTCCGGACGCACAGCGATATGTGCATACCGATAATGCAGCACGTTAAACCAAGTTTGTTCGACCGTTTATTCAAAGTTCATCAAAGTTATTCACGGTGTCCAGGATTTATCCATAGGCACTTGTGAGGCATCTTACTTTCATCACTGTAACCTCAAACGCTACAGACATGCCAAAGCCTTAATCAGTAGCTAGGAGTGCATGCAAGATATCTTTATCAGTTCATTACGATAACCCAAAGTATTTTGGGCCTTACCATGGCCCTTCGTCAGGGGTATTCTACAATTAAAAAACAATGTTTCAATATAAAAACTTTCCAAATCGGTGTTTCTTTGTACATGTTTAAATACAATACAAGCGATTATCTTGTCACCCATTCCCATATCAACGTTTTCCCGCTAATCGTGACCATAAACGCCCAAAAATGTATTAATGTCCAGGTCTCCCTCCCTCCCTCTATCTCCCTCGTTCTCCTCATGTATGGTTAGATCTATACATCCTCGTGTAATTCTCTTAAGAGCACAAGTTACAATACGGTGTTTCAGTTAATCTACAAGCAAAGTGTGACGATTCCTATAAGCGCGTGAATTAAGATGCAATATCTCAGGTGGTCTTCGAGCGAAATCTAATCCATCTGAGCCCTTACCTTTACAACGATCCAGACACCTTAGGATAGTGAGCACAATGCATAGTGGCTGTTGTAGTGTAATGACATCAGGAAGACCATTAGTTATTATAATGCAGGGTTACCGTTGTCCCTATATAGTAAGTTTAAATGGTGAATTCAAACACACGAAAAGGTGAGGGTGGTTATTCGGTGATGACGCCGATGCGAGGGTTAGGATAACGTAAATTGAGTGCAGTGGGAAACACAGGGTTAAAAAGGAGTCACTCTAGGGCAGAGTTTGAACTTAGGTGCTTAAATTGTAGGTTGTGGGTGAAACACAGTCAGTGAAACACCTTTGATCACAAGGTCTTGCCTTTTTTCATAATAAAAAGAAAGGATATTTAAGTGCGATGCATTTTTGGAGCGAGACATCTTCTGCTTTATTTGGGAGTTTGGAGGGCGCTGCATACTGCAAGCATCCTATCTGAAGGCCACGGGCTGGCATAGCTGCCTTACCTGTGCTTTTCTGAGATCTGAACGCTGTAACCGAGCCAAGCTACCAGAATCTCAAAGCACTGTAGCTGATCGAAAACAACTTTATTATTTCTAAAAAAAAGTGTGCAGGTTAAAGACCCTCAGTAAAACTCTTATAGGCACTTCGGTTGCTAGAAAGGGAGGGTTTTTTACCGTGTCTGGTTTCATCATTCAATGCCATCTAAATACCATCTAATAGTTTGCAATTCTTTTTAATGTACTCTTTAATCACCTCTTTAATTACAACCATTAACAAAGATTCACATCATCTGTACTAGAATAGGGAATTATACATTTGAAATGCTTTTTTAGTAAATTGTGTGTGTTAAGCCACGGGGAAAAGAGGTTTTGGAACGCACTACTAATCAAAACAAATCCTATAGTCTCAGCTGATTACTCATTACCCTATACTCATCCTCAAGAGGGCATGGGAGGTACATGGGATACAGTCTGCTCTGACTTCCTGCCTCGAGTCGATGAAATGCGGACCCAAAGCAGCCCCACTCCCCAGACTTACCCATAACAGGAGCCTTCTCTTCGGATGCAAAGCCCTTCTCTGTCAAGGACTTCATGATCCAGTTCAGGGCCACCGTAGACTGGAACATCTGCAACAAAAATCATTCCATTCCATTGAATTATTGTGTAGCTTGCATGATGGAAGAAGAACCATAAATCGGGCAACATTTCAAGACTGAGCGTAATCTTGAGGGGACCAATGAGCACCAAGAGACATTAATTAGGAAGGGAATGAAAATCTGATAAGCAGGAGTGGCCACAAAGTGTCTTATAAATGAAGGCAGTGTGTACTTTGCATTAGTTTCCACAGTTTGCATAATGTAAGATTAAAGACTCTGCAGCATAGCACATTGCTTCAGGATTCTGACTCCACCGTGCATGGACTTAAAGAAATACACTCTAGGCCCACGTTGACTGTGGTGTCAGGGAGAAGCAACCCACCCCATTCAAGTATCAAGTTACAAGTTTATTCAAGTGCTTCGTCTTTTTTAAAACCATTACACTAAAATGTATTAGTAAATAAACCTTTTAGACACTTATTTGACAGAAAATGGAACATAAAGATGTAAATAGACAACTATTCAAGATAAAGTCTATTTAAAATACAATAGTATGCCAGGCTTGTCTCTCCTATGCCAGAGCATTGTCTATTGATGTCTTTACAAATTTCAAATAAAGTTACTTGGCAATCGGTATGTTTATATTGGAGATTTCGTATGGCTCCAGTACTCCTTCTGAGTTCTTAGTTCACACTTATTGGTGTAATTTCATCACACTAATACCACAATTGTTAACTCAGTTATGACGTGTAAAAAATGGAGTCTTTACAGTCTCTTTTTAGGTTGAGCTAGACAGCGCAGCTGTCTCTTCGAGACCTGCTGTAATCAGTCTGTGTGCATCAAGTCCATCCCCTTTCTTGGCAATGCTTTTCATTTGTCTAGGTCAGTGTCCTTTTAAAATCCTTGCTTGCTAGTGGTCAGACCTTTCTCTTTGTCCCTCTTTTCTCTCTTCTGTTCCTTCCACAGAGCAGGTACTTAGCACTGTCTAATTCCGCTATGGTTCTTGAAATATTCTTTGGGGGCTATTTTATTTTTGTGTTTCCTGTTCTGTTACTATTTGACTGTGTTCAGCTTTGGCGCCATTGCTGCTTATATTTTACTGTAGCATTCCTCCCTCGCACCTCCTCTTAATGCATGGCAAGAAAAAAAATGTCACCTTGCAGGAAGGCAGCTCATTGGGTTAAGGTATCTGCTCTTGTTTTTTTTGGCAACCTGATGACCACACATTTGAATGTGGGCGATGACAACAAATCCTGGCACTCTCCATGGGAGATAAAATGAACACCGTGACGGCAGCAATGCTGGGAAAGTACAAGACGATGAGAGCAGACGTTCTATTAATAATTCTAGGAGGGCAGGTAAAAAAATAAAGCAGTCATGCCAGGCACCCACAGTACTTGAGGAGCCTTTGCATTATTTATCTGGCGTTGGTGAATGCATAATAGTGAACATTCCATTTTGTCCTAATGAACAGGTGCTGATGCTCGACCGGGCTTTCGGGCTTTTTTTTTGCATTTATCCATGTTTATCTTTTTTTCTTGAGAGAGTACAATTCGTTTTGTGGCTGTAAAAACAGGGGGCTGCTACCAAGAAACGACACAAGGGCGCCACATTAAAGAGCACTGTCAGAACAGATTTCAAAATGGCGCTTAAAATCAAACACTCATTTAATTTAACACTTTTCATTTGTCAGTGACTAAAATATGCGATGCAGCATACAATGAAAGGACATTCACATCTTGTTTCACAAATCCAGGGGCTCACAGACAGAGCACTCCAAAGCTGTTGTCACATGATTAAAAGGATTACAAATGTACACAGCCATGAAGGACAATTTTTCAGTAACGTATGTTTTTTGTAAATCTACATGGTTGGTGAGCATACCGCAAACTCGTGACACGTTAAACATTATAAAGCAGAAATATTCGAGGGGTTTTCTAGCACAAACCTGAATTGTGACTGGACCCAAAAATATTTTTTTCCTGTAAAAGTGTATGTCTTGGACGAGCCCAAAACTCAATTTCATGTTCCTTTCACCAGGAAACTAGTCATCTGAAATTTAGAGACTGCTTGGAGATCTTGTCACTCACTAGTGCATCCTACCCCGGCCATAACAGCAAGCAAAATACAGCAACTAGAGACAGGTTATCTGTAGACTGCTGATACAGGTTGATTCTTAACATCCCGAAGTATCAGTCAGCTAGGGAAGAGATTTCGAGCCTTGCACTGTCTCCCCATCAGGAAGTGCATTTCCTTCAAGGTCTTGAGTGTGGTGTACAATGTTATGCACAGCAGTGGTTCATCGCTCTTAAAAACCATATTTCAATGGTACAATCCAGGGAGGACCTTGAGATCCTCCTCACAAAAAAAAACTGGTTTCACACAAATATCACAGGTCCAGATGGGGCGGTTGCTCCTCTCTGGCAGCCACCAAACTCTGGAATACCTTGCCCCCCTTCCATTTCCAAGGTGGACTCTCTTCTGGTCTTCAGGAAACTTCTGGAAACCTGGTTATTTGCTTCATAGCTGGATGCTGGTACTTTTTCCTTCTCCCCAGTTCGCTTAGTGCCTTGACACCCATGGGTATAAGTGCGCTTTATAAATAGTATCCTATCCAATTGTGCATCTTTGAATTATCCCAGCCTTTGCTGGGTCATTTAAAAACATATTTATGCTATCAGAGATACAAGTATCACCGTTTGTGTGCCAGCTGCCAGAATGGGGCTTGGAGGGTTGGGGGGGGGGGGGATTGTCCATCTGAATAGGGAATGCACCATTCATCCAAAACACAGGTTATCAAAGATTCTGACCTTGCTCTTCAGTTGAATAGATGAATACTATTCCCTCTGCAGGTACTTTTTTTCAATGATTAATAGCAGCAACTAGTGCACTTTTTTTGGTGGCTTTTGTATGAGTAAGAAGAAGCATCTTTGTCAAGGCCATATTGATTTGTAGAAGTGTTTCGTGAAGACAAAATGCCTGCTTAGCAAACCTCCTGCAAAGATGCACCTTCAAAAATGCAGCAGCGCTCATTCTAATCCAGAGGAATCTACAATGGATCCTTCATGCTTGATATTGTTAGTTGCCTCTTTGCATTCAATGATGCCCAAGATTACACCTCTATAATGTCATTTGGGATAAATTACCTAGAGGTAAAACCCATACTGTATTTTCCCAGCTGCACATATTTGTGCCCCAATTCTAGGGCATCTATGAACCTCATCTAGAACCATGTTCTTGGGTATTTCACTATCTGAAAGACTCACTGGTCCAAGGACAGTCTCTCTCAATCCAAGAAGAATTCCATCAATCTAACTTCCGCTATCTTCAGATATAAGATTTTCAAAGCATCTTACTATGAGCAAACAAAGCAACAATAGTTAGTCGCAGCCTAAGTTGCCTTCCTTTTCAGGTCACTCCTCGGCGAGACATGCTGTAGTCAAGATATGGCCTTTAAAAGCTCTGCCTATTTTTAAGTTCAGCCCCTGTTACATGTGTTGTTACTCAGTTTGTTAGCACTATTTTCTTCTGTAAGCTGGAGCATTGAGACCAGTGCTCATGGTTTACAGAGCTGTTCTAAACAGAACTGTGACTCTTGCACTTATCTACCTTTATTTATTTATTAACAGTGCCTGTATGATTTACTTCTTTCTTTGCTTACCTAAAAAGAACATCACTCCCACCTCCCAAACAGCATGGAGCAGCGTTCGCTGTGGCCTTTATTTGATACAGCTCCCATATGCTTTTTTTAATTGGCTTGCCTCACCACCAACACGGCATCCAGCAGCGCTTGCCCTGCACTTTTATTTATGTCTTAACAGCACCTGTATATTTTTTTCTCTTGCCTTGCTTGCAAAGAACATTGCTCCCATCTCCCAAACAGCATCAAAGAGTGCTTGCCATCCACCTTTAGTTATTTAATTAATGGCGCATGCATGCTTTTTTTCTTGCCAAGTTTTGGTAGAGCTGCGAGGCGGACAAGGCATTTTTACCCAGGCTTGCACGCAGAGGGCCATGTTAGAAGCTGTAACTGATGTGGAGGATGATACATGAGGTGGCTTTGTCCCAGCTCTCCTCTAGCCTGCTTTCATTAATCATGGCTGTTTCCATTTTGTTGCAGCGAGCTGCTTTCGTTAGCTCTGGTATGTATTATGAGGGGTATTAACATTGTCTGTGAGCCTGAGAACTCTTAGCTTCTGGTATTATCCTAGTTTAACAGTTTCTATCTTACCTCTGGTGACATTTGCATGGTCTTGTTCCCTTGAGATGGTTTGTATTTCTTATCATTGCCTTAGGCATCTTCCCCCCACCATCCCTTCCTTTCAAGCCTTTGCAAGCAATAGGTCTCGCAATAGTTATATGCAAAGCTATTGCCTTTACAAATGAAAAACGAATACAGCAGGCATACATATCTTTTTTTTAAAACTATTTATTTTTAATTTATTTACTTTTGTATTAATGGCGGCACACCACGTGGTGTGCCGCCATTCTTACAACAGTCAATAAATGGAAAAAAAAGTTGTTCTCCGCTGTATTACTTTTACATTTGCAAAGCCAATAGCTCTGCATTTAACTAATGTGCCTCTTTTAATGACAACCATCCTTGCGTCAAGAACCTGTTTTATATCAGTTAGAGCTTTACTTGAATGACCAAATTCATTTTGTAAGTCTAAACGAACACAAAATGTCAGTCTACACTACGGACAGCAGAACTCACAATTTGAACTGTAACATCCCTGAAACCTACATGTTTCGACAATGTATTCCATACATATTTCATGTTTTCTTCCATACACCAACAATGCGGTCAGCCGAGTTCACAATTTGAATTCAGTCTTTTTTTTTTTTGGTCCTCATTTTCGCCCTTAGAATATCGCATAGAAGCACTAGGAGAGAGGAATATACTGTCACAGGTAAACTGGTAGTGTCAGCAGCCAACTAAATCGGTGTTGACACAGTATTATCGCACCTCTCCGAGAAGTGCCACAATATGATGACCATAGAAAAGCGATGTTGCTGCCGTTCAATACCCATTGCGAGTGGGGGAGCCATGGTGTTGGGTATGTCGAGGAGAGGAGCAGACCAAGCAGCGTAATCATAGGACAGTGGGGGGGGGGGGGGAGAGGGGGGGGCGGAACACAGTCAGATACCAATTAAACCCAATTCAAAAGGAGCCAAAAGTTACGTTTGTCAGGATTGCCATATCTTGCTAGGTCAACTTTTGAGGTTTTCAGGACTGAGATACGCCAGTCTAACAGGGTAGGAGGTGCTGGGTCCTTCCATTTCCTACAGATTTCTCTTCTGGCCAACAGTATACAGGAGAAAAGAAGATTTTTGGCAGGGCCTTGAACCTCCGATGATGTTCCAAAAATTGTAAGGATTGCGTTTATCGAGATCTGAAAGCCCAGAGCTATGGTCAATAGCGCACTAATTGAATCATAGTAGGGGAGCAGCAATGGACATTCGAAGAACATATGGATGTCAGAGGCTGCTAACAACCCACACTTGGGACATGCCCCAGGAGAGTCTGTTGAGAATTTCGATAGCTGCTGTGGTGAGTAGTATGCCCTATGCAGGGTAAAAAGATGGTTCCTGCGGAGCCAAGCGGGCTTCACAATGTCCCACATGATCTTAAAGGAGGAATACCATATATTTTCGAGGTCGTGACCAATAAAAAAAAAGAGCTCCACAGCATCACTGGTAGTAGGAATTCGCTGTCGACCTCTTCTAATAATAAATTATACCAAACTGAAATCTCCTTACTAACAGGAGGCTTGTCCAGCATCAGGGCCACTAGGCTACTATCTCCTCCCAGTTGATATATACCCTGGACAGAAATCTGTGAGTGGGCCCAGCTCGTAATCTGCAGGTATTTGAACCTAGAAAGACCCGACCCTAGTCTAGCTGACAAAGAATCCCAAGGGAGCAGAGAGTCTTCTATAAAGAGGTCCCCCCAGACCTCCAGACCAGCCTCTCTCAGCGGTGTTGCGAGGCTGTCAAGAAGCCATCCCGGACACCCCGGGGAGTCCCACAATGGCGACCTGCCTACAAAATAACCCACTTTTATGACACCTCCAAGTTTAACCCACGTTTTTGTCATACCCAGCAAGATCTTCAGCTTCACCTTTTTAAAGAACTTGGGGTCGCCAAATTTAAACAAAAAGCCCTGCTGGCCCACCCCTTCTCATCTGAGTAGAGCGGAAAACTTACTACCAATTTCCACATTCGTGGGCATTTTAAGCAGCATCCTGGCGTGGGAGAATTGAAATGCCCACGCATACAGTTGTAAGTCAGGAGCTGCGAGGCCCCCCTTTTCCCTCCGGCGCCTGAGTTTTTTCCATGCTATCCTCTGTATACGATCACTCCAAATAAAAGAACTAATGTCACCTTGAAGTTTAGCTATGATGGAGGGCTCAAAATACAACGGAACAGTATTAAACAAAAAAGAGACTTTTAGTAAAATAGACATTTTAACTAGGTTTACCCTACCTAAAATGGAAAGAGGGAGTGAAGACCAGGATCGCATAAGTCTTCTACAATCTCTAGCCACGGTAGAAAAGTTCAACATTGCGATTTTATCTATGTCTTCAACGATGGTAAGACCAAGATAACGCACAGAGTGACTCAACTGGGCCCCTGCCACAGGTTCAGGATCATTCCACAGCATCATCTCAGTCTTAGATGCATTAATTTGATATCCAGATATCTCACCAAAGTCATGAGCCAAAGCAATCACCGAAGCGAGAGCAGTACGCAGATCTGAAGAAAAGATGAGAATATCATCTGCGTACAGGGCTACTTTCCTCTCCCATCCCCTGTAGAAAAAAGACTTGATGTTACAATCATCCCTCAGCCGTTGGGCGAAGGGTTCAATATATAAATCAAACAGGAGAGAGGAGAGGGGGCAGCCCTGCTGGGTACCCAGAGTGATGTTGAATGGGTCTGACAATTCTCCATTAACCAGTAAAGAGGCTGAGGGATTCTGGTAGAGGAGACTCACGGCTCTACGAAAACCCTCCCCGATGTTAAATTTACCAAAGACCCCCGACCGGTATGTCCAATTCACCCTGTCGAAGGCCTTGGTGGCATCCAACGTGAGAATAGCCAGGGGAAGGGAGTCCATAGTCGCCATATCAATGGCTCCCACCAGATCATAGGTTAGTTCCAAGAGCTGGCGACCCTTCACAAAACCCCTCTGATCCTGATGCAGGATGCACGGTGCCACCACACCCAATCTACTGGCAAGAACTGACGTAAAAAGCTTGTAATCCGCATTTAAGATGGAAATTTGTCTGTATGAACCGCAACTGGTGGCTGGTTTACCTGGCTTCAAGATTAAAGTAATAGAAGCATCATTCCAAGAATTAGGGGAGACAAACCTGCCTGGAAAATCTGATTATACAACAGGGTTAAAAAGGGAAGAATTATTGGCAACAGGGCCAGATAGACCTCAGAAGGAAGGCCATCTGGGCCCGATGCCTTGCCCTTCTTACTGCCAGAAATAGCACGACTAACCTCTTCCTGCGTAATAGATTTATCTAAGGAAGCCCTCTGTTTCGACGATAGGGAGGGGAGAGGCACCCCCTTCAACCAATCGTCAACTTGCTTCGCCTCAATATGCTTGTCTTCGTGATATATGTTCTGAAAAAAATCACGAAAGGCTCTCCTGATATCGTCATCAGCCGAATATGTCACATCGTCAACCATGATTTGATCTCTATGGTTTCTGACTAGATCGGTTTTAACCTTCCAGGCTAAAAGTTTCCCGGCCCCCTCTCCATATTGAAAGTGGGCCAGCTTACTGGGCTCCCATCTCTGAAGAACCCGTACATTCAAAATTGAGCCCAGTTCCCCTTTTAAGGTGAGTAACTTATTTTGCCATTCTTTTGAGATTTCTGGGGAGGCAGCAGAATGTAGCGAGATATCCTCTTGCACCTTAGCCATATCGGTTTCCAGGGAAGGAACCGCTTCTCTGTAAATCTTCTTTTTATGTGCAGCCTTGTTAGTTATTAGGCCTCGCAAAAAAGCTTTAAATGCATCCCAAACGTAACCTGGGGAAGTGGACCCGATGTTATCAAAAAAAAATTGTGCTTCGATTTTTAGAAAGGTGATGTCGTCAGGAGCCGCGAGTAATGAACGGTCGAACGACCAGGTTCTAGGCGGGTTTTTTAGAAGCCCACCCAGTTCTAAACAGATGGCCGCGTGATCTGATAGATGGAAAGGAAGGTGAGAGATGTTTTGCACCGAGCTAACTAATTGCTGGCTGATCAGGATATAGTCTATTCGTGACTGATGGTGATATTTATAGTTGCGGAATGAAATGCCATGCTGAAGCCCAGATCTTAGTCTCCATATATCAACATAACCAAACTCCTTCTTTTTATCAAGTAGAAAAGCCCTAGTTTTAGAGGGGGTTATCGGTCTATTAGTCGGGGATTTATCCAGTTTAGGATCTAAAACTATATTGAAGTCTCCGGCAAAGATGGTCGGCTCCGGAAAGGAAAGTAGGTGGGAAAACACAGATCTCAAGACTGAAGGGTCGTCTTGGTTGTGCCCATAATAACCCACTATAGTAACTGGAGCCCCTGCAACAGCTACAGGCACAATAAGCCACCTACCCCCTGGGTCCATCAATTTGTCAATTAACCTTGCCTTTAAAGAATTTTTAAAAATAATCACAACCCCTCTAGAATTTACCGATTGTGTAGTGGACACACAGAAGTCGACCCACCTATTTTTTTTAACAACAGAGAGCATCTCTGTCTCAGTGAGATGGGTCTCTTGAAGAACAAGAACCCGAGCGTCTGAATCGCGAAGGTATTGCATTATCCTCCACTTTCTTGGGCTAGTAAGCAGGCCATTTATATTCCAAGAAAGAACTTTTAACTTATTCATAGGGACATCTCGCCCCCCCCTCCCCTGTCCAAAGGCTAAGGCCAGAAACCCCCCACAATATCTACTGTTTACCTTGGGACTTACAACTCTCTTGGGACTTACAACTCCCTCCCCCCCTCCCCCCGGGAAACCCTTGCTCTATCTATCTGGAAGATCCAGAAGATAGCGCCCCTTCTGAGTTCCCATCCTATCTAAACTCGAACTTTAGCCGTGCAAGGGAAAAAAAACGAACCCCATAAAAGAAAACAACGAAGACATAAGTATAAATATATACCATTCCTATTTACTGTTTCACATGGCGCAGATTGAGGGGGAGGCATAAGAGGCAAAGAAGGATATGGAGACTCTATAGCTTTATAGATAGGGGTAGCAGCAAGCGTCTCCACAGGTTTCTCACCCAAAATTAATGAGCCATCCATGATATTAACAACCTCCACCTCAACCTCAGCCTCAACCTCAACCTCAACCTCAACAGAAGCCACACTTATCTCACTGGATTCATTGATGTTAACATCATCAACAGCTTTATCATGCATCATGTTGGCTGTAGTAGTAGTTATGCCTGCAGTAATAGGAGTAACGGGAGCAGTAGGGGTAAGCCCCCTGGGGTTCTAATGATGCCATCAGGTATGGAGCACCTTCAGGAAGTTGCTGGTCTGAAAGGTGCATAACCTGCGGAATCACCTTAAAATAGGACCGTAATGACGGCGTTATCCTCGACCCGGTGCTGTTAGCTGACTTGGTTTTTAGAACCCCTTACTGTTTTACAGGTAAAAGCTCGTTTTGCTTTAACCTCTCCGGATAGATAGGAAGAGACTTTCTTTTTGAGGAGGTAAGCGGAGCTGTCTGACCCAAATCAGGCGTAGAGAGGTTGTTAACACTATGGGGCTCTAGTTCTTGCCCAGACCCAATCACTAGATTTCCAGTGCTTTTAGCCTCTTTACAACTAGGAGCACGCTTCCCCCTCCTTCTGCCTGCCTGCCGATTACAGTGGCCAGGACATGACCTCTGCGACCGGACATCACTTGTTCGTCCAGAACTTTGTAAAAGGCCTGACACCAGAAGTCTCGCAAAAACTGCAGACTAGTGAAAGTAGTTGGGCTGCCTCCAAACCCGCGGCTATCCTTCAGATGGCTCAATACTACGAACGGCAAAAGAACGAGAACGATAGGGCGACTGAGAAAAAGAAAAAGGACTTGAAAGAACGAGTGATGATTGCTCAATTGCAAGGAGTGACGACAGGAAGGGAACAGTATAGAGGAAACTACCAGTCAATGGCTCCTAGAAATCCACCCCCAAGAGACCGCACACCCGCACCCGGCGCTCCACGAACAGACCTCGATGAGAACCAGTGTGCGTTTTGCCAAGGATATGGGCATTGGAAGTCCCAGTGCCCGATCCTGCTAGAAATGTACAAAAATAGGGACGCAAAAGACGTAGCGGGTGGGCCGAAAAATAGAGGACAGGGACGAGGGCACGCAAACGACGCCAGCAATGACAGATCAGGCAGACCGAACACTTTTGACCACCCCCGACAGAACCAATGCCAGCAGACTGACTGTGACGATGCCCGCGACTTTGCATAGGACTGCCTAGGGCAAGGGAGGGATCCAGTCGAGCTCTATGTTGACCAGCAAGGTCCTTATGTCACCGCTAAGGTCCTAGGTACGAAGTCTCCATTTCTGGTAGACACTGGCGCGACACGTAGTGCGTTATCTAAACGACTGATTCCAAGGGCACCCTTGTCTGGCTCACACATAACATCAATAGGCTTTGATGGAACGCCCTCCACTAACCCCTTATCCGCACCGGTTTCCTTCGCCTTGGACAGTAACCCCACTGACACGACGTTTCTGCTTTCCTCCAACACCCCCGATGCCACTATGAGACTTGACTTACTGAAGCATTTCCGAGCTACTATCAGGTGTTCACAGGACGGAGTTCGAGTTATTCTGTATGATAACCCGACTTTGCTCAGACCTCATCCCGCACGACACATGTTCTCCATCTCTGACGCTGACGCATCCTTGCTTGACTCTCTGCATCTGCGGGCTAAAACTGACGCTGACGTAGGACGAATGATGATCGACCCCGTGCACATAACTGTTCGCCAAGATGCGATACTCCCAAAACTCCCACAGTATCGGATTTCGACCGACGGTGAGAAGGCATTGGTAATGATAATCTAGTCCCTGATAGAGGCAGGAGTGGTAGAAGAAGTAGTCAGCAATATTTGCAACAGCCCTATCCTACCCATTGTGAAGAAGCAGGGCGAGGGAGATGAGAAAGCGTACCGCTTCATCATCGACCTTCGAGAGGTCAACAAGGTAGTTGTACCTCAGTACCCCGTAGTTTCAGATATCGCCACCATTCTGACCCTGATTCCTTCCACAGCCACCACCTTCACTGTAATAGACCTCAAGAACGCTTTCTTCTCCATCCCCATCCACCCAGACAGCCGCTACCTTTTCGGCTTCACGTTAAAATCCCGCTCATATAGATTTTGTAGAGCTCCCCAAGGTTACACAGAAAGTCCCAGCATCTATAGCCAGGCCCTCAAGAGACAGCTGGACGCCGTTCAGCTACCGGAGGGAGTGGTGTTGATACAGTACGTAGATGACATCTTTTGGTGGCCGACACCACTCCACTTGCAGTCACAGCCACCATCCAACTCTTGCACTTCCTTGCGGAAAATGGCCACAAGGTCTCCAAGAGAAAGTTGCAATTCTGCCAACCCCAGGTCACCTACCTAGGCCACCTCTTGTCCAAAGACGGGAGAAAGCTTACACCCGATCGAATTCAGGCCATTCTAGAAACCCCTGTCCCAAAGACCCATAAACAAGTCCGCTCCCTGGTAGGACTCACCTCCTGCCGGCAGTGGTTGCCAAATTTCAGTCTCATTGTAAAGCCACTACTTTCCCTACTAGCCAAAGATGTCCCTTTCCCACTCCCTTGGACCCCCGAATGCCAATCTGCCTTCAAAGAACTTCGAGACGCCCTTTGTTCTGCACCAGTCCTAGGAACCCCTGATTACACCAAGCCCTTCTCTCTCTACACTCACGAAAGGGAGGGGTGCGCTTTGTCTGTCCTGACTCAAACTATTGGCCCCAAGCAACGACCATGTGCCTATTTCTCTGCCACCCTTGACCCCGTAGCGAGAGCCTTGCCTGCCTGCCTTCGAGCCGTAGCTGCCGCTGCTGTCTCTATCCGACAAAAAGAGGGGATCGTACTATCGAATTCCCTCACGGTATTGGTGCCCCATGCTGTTGACACCCTCCTAAACCAGACTAAGACGCAACACCTGACTAGCGCACGACTGACTGGATACGAACTGACTCTGCTTGCACCCCACATCACGCTGAAAAGATGCACCACACTGAACCCAGCCACCTTGTTGCCTCTGCCCGAAAACGACCCAAATGTCCCCCCTATACATGACTGTGTGACCCTCACAGACGAACAGACTAGGAGTAGAGTTGACCTCCGAGACACCGCCTTCACAGACCCTGACGGAGAGCTATGGGTATACGGCTCTTGCATCAAACTCTGACGGCACCACCTCAGCTGCCTATGCAGTAACGACAGCCCGAACAGTAATTGAGACAGCCCGCATCACACAACGATCCGCACAGGCGGCAGAACTGATTGCCCTCACACGAGCATGTATTATAGCGACAGGGACCACGGCAAACATTTACACGGACAGCCAGTACGCCTTTGGAGTGGTTCACCATTTTGGACTCTTGTGGAGAGAAAGGGGATTCCTGACGTCCCACGGCACGCCCATCCTCCACAGAGATCTAGTCTCCGCCCTGATTGAAGCAGTTCTCCTCCCCAAACGATTAGCCGTAATCAAGTGCCAGGCACACAGGAAGGTGACAGACTTAGTCGGACAGGGAAACGCACTGGCCGACATCACTGCTCGAACCACAGCCGAAAATAGGACGACGACTCACATGTACGTGACTAGGTCACAAGCTGAAAAATGGACGGACGCTAGGGAGACTATTAGGGACATCCAGATGGCCAGCTCACCACACGAATTGACTGAATGGGCACGGGTGGGATTGAAAGACGATGAAGGCTGCTGGCGGACAAAGGACACTAACAAATGGTTGCTACCCAACTCGTACCTGACCCCCATACTGACTATGGCTCACTCCCCTGCACACATAGGATCTGCCCCTATGATCAAACTCATCTCTAGGCTTTCCTGTTTTCAGTTTCTATTTTTGGTAAATTCTGGTGTTTTTTTTTCAGTGTTTTCAATATCTTAAAAAACAGTTGTCAGTGGTTACACATTTTCGCGCCACTAAAAACAACAGAAAAAGTGTTTTTCCGGTGTTTATGGAATGTTTTGCTCTTATTATTGCTTGATTTCTGCACTGAAAGAACATGGTATATAGACAATATACTTATAGTGTATATGAGGTCCAAATAGATTTTTGAAAATTAATCTTATTGTAGTACACCATACAATACTTCTTCAGTGAGTCTTTGGGTCATGTGCGCTCGCTCTTTCCTTCCCATGTAAACTTCTGTGAAAAGGCCCTCTCAGCATTCATTGCCCATTGGGCTGAGAACCATCAGCTAAGGGACACAGTTCGAATGACTCTTTCTTTGGTGCCACATAAAGCACGGAATGATAAATATTTGCGTTTTAGTTCCTATGCATTAGAAACCAGTGCACCAGAATGGACTAAAAAGTCAAAAGCATCCCTCATTAACTCTTAAGATTGTAAAGATTCGTTCAGCATACCATCTAACAGGTGGCAAAGATCTACTACAGGGAATCACTTCAGCTCGGAATCAATTTTGACAGGTCATCACACAACTTTTTTTATATACGTAGCTGAATCACTGAAAATACAAACAATATCACTCCAATCTTTGTTGAACTTGGAAAGAACCTTTTTTGCAGAGCATTACAAGTGACACTGCGTTCCATGTTTTCCAAAAGTCTGATGTCATGTTTTCACCACTATCCCAGATGCTTGGTGATATATATACTTGTCACTATACCTTGCATTGAATGTTTAAAGCCTGAGGTGTTGCAATTCACCTACTATCAATACTGTCCCACTAGAAACTATGGTCTAAGGGTTTTTACCCATTCTCTGTGGGTAAATGTGATGACACCTATTAGGACAGATTTTTATGAAACCAGCCATTTTACCTATCGGTGAAAGAATCTAATGCAGCCAAAGTACCAAATATGAGGTTGATATTTCCTGATTCTCTATAGTTTATAAAATAATTAAACTAGACCTAAAACATGAAACTAAACACTGCATCTTTAGACCAAAGGCCACAAAACTGAAAAAGTAAAAGGAAGAAGAAACAATATTTTAGTGGCATTCCTAAAGAACAAAACTCAAGCAGAATAATGTTAGCCAGTCTTTCTTACTGCTACTTGTATAACAAAGTTACATTGTATTGACCCCTTCAGGAAGAAAAAAATGACTTTCACTCTCTTTTTCCTTTCTTTGAATGGCATTTAGTTTGTGGTTGTCCTGGTGTTTTTTCAGTGTTTATATGTTTTCACCGGTGAGGGCTATTTTTCTTTCAGTGGGGTTTTATCAGTTATTATAGGTTTAAACCTAAAACCCCAGAGCCTACTCATCTCCAAGGTCTGGCACAACGACAAAATCCCCGACTCAGCCAGACGCCTGATCCAGCAATGCCTTATCTGCCTGCAACACAACCCTGGGAAAGGAACTGTGGTACCCCGGGGAGGGTTTGGGGTCCCCGACCATCCTTTTGAGGTCCTCCAGATGGACTACATCCAACTACAAAGATGCCAAAGCCTGAAGTATGTATTAGTCATTGTGTGTGCCTTCAGCAAATGGGTAGAAGCCTATCCAACCCGTGATAACACTGCCATGACCACTGCCAAGGTTCTACTGAAAGAGTTTTTCCCTCGCTACGGTCTTTGTCGAATTCTATGGAGCGACAACGGCCCCCACTTCATAGCTGAAGTTATCCAACTAATCTTGAAAGGGTTGGGTGTAAAACAGAGGTTTCACGCAGTCTTTCACCCCCAATCTGCTGGCTTAGTTGAGCAACACAACGCCACACTGAAACTAAAACTGTCGAAGATAGTGGCCACCACAGGACTTAAATGGCCAGATGCCCTCCCACTGGCATTGCTATCGATGCGCTCCACTCCCACTAAGCACCATTTGACCCCCTACGAGGTTGTATTTGGGCGACCGATGAACCTCTGGACTGCCCCTAAACCGACCTCCATTCACGACGTCCCGGATGTCCTACTGTCTGATTACTTGTGCAAATTGACTAAAACATTGTCTGTCATTCATCAGCAGGTGCAGCAGGCCATCCCCGATGCTTCCAGGGGTCCGGGTCACGATATCCAACCGGGGGATTATGTGCTGATCCGAAATTTCCAACGGGCAAAGAGTCTGGAACCCCGGTGGACGGGCCCCTGGCAAGTACTGATCACCACCCGGACGGCTCTTCGAGTGGATGGGAAACAGCACTGGCTGCATGCACACCACTGTAAGAAGGTCTCCCCGACCCTGGCCACGACAGAAAGCGTCAGCACCCAAGAAGAGCTCCTGAACAAAGACCGGCCATCACTGAACAGTTATCCTGATACCGAGGCACTCGAACTTGCAAAATTCTCTGATCCCACTGTGCCATCCAGGGAAGGGTATTTCCTGCGCCGAAAGGAGGGAGCTTCGGCTAAGTAGACCACGGACTAAGTTGAATCTCAGAACGGTAGCCTAAACACAACCAAGGGTTACCCGGAGAGCAGCAAACGAAGTCTACGGTTCTGCCCACTATCGAGCACCTCGAAGATGATGGAAGCGCCAGATAA
This sequence comes from Lissotriton helveticus, assembly GCF_964261635.1. Lineage (NCBI taxonomy): Eukaryota > Metazoa > Chordata > Amphibia > Caudata > Salamandridae > Lissotriton > Lissotriton helveticus. The sequence continues at coordinate 1,661,641,977 of NC_136069.1, forward strand.
GAAGATGATGGAAGCAACCGGAAATACCCACTACAGGAACCCAAAGACTGACAGTATGCACAAATCAAAGACAATTGCCCTTTTCATTGTCCTCCTCTTTTGCCTCCTCCTCATGACTTCCCTTTGGATCGTGGAAGAGAGCGCACCCGCTCATCAGATATTGCTGACCACTGCACAGCCAACCACTATGAAAGAGCATCACCTGATCTCCCTTTCGCCTCAGCTCCGAGAAAGGCGTAAGGAGTTCTGGAACAATTCCTTCGTGCAACTGTTGCACCAACACAACCTTGCCGCCAACGCCACAAACTGCTGGATCTGCGGGTTGCTCCCGCATGCCACCGGACACTCCATCCCTTTCATCCCTTCCCCTTTCTCAGTTCATGGCTCCTGCCTTGCCTGGTTGATCCTCTTGCAAGAGAGCTACAAGGACAACGCCACTTCTGGTCAAACAGTGTCACACTTCTACCATGGGTTCTGGCTGAACAAAACCGGGAGGACATCTGCTCCCTTTTGTCCTTTGACCTCTGGTTCCTCCTTCCGTATGGACATCCCTGCCAAGGAATGAGTTGAAATGCAGGTGTTCCATAATCCAGCCAGACCCACCTTCTCCTACCTACAGAAACGAACTGCTGCCACTCTGACTGTGGCTCTGTCTGTTATCAATGTCACGTGCCTCGTGTGCCTCGAAGGCCTGGGAACACAGCTGGTGGGTCACAGTTCCTGCCACATCACCAGAACATTGGACTCAATTGATCCCCCCTCCTTTGTTGCTTCTCCGAATATGTACTTTGTTTGTGGCACCAAAGCTTACACTTGGCTTCCAAAAGGTTGGGGGGGTACTTGCTACATCGCCTTCATTCTCCCTCCAACGTACGTGGCCCCAGCAAACCATCACCGGCAGAAGCGCGCAAGAGACATTGAACAAGCCGACTCCACCGGAGCACAGTTCCTGGATGCAGTGAAGGGACTTGTTCCTCTGTGGGGCCCAATGGCAAACAGCCGCGCCATCCGACACCTGACCCAGGCAGTAGAAACGACCATGAACATCACGGCTGGCATCCTCACTAACAATACGGCCCAGCTTCAGGCAGTCCGCCTGGTGGCTCTTCAGAACCGCCTTGTTCTAGATGTGGTTCTAGCTGACCGTGGAGGAGCATGCCGCATCATTGGATCCAGTTGTTGCACCTACGTGCCAGATAACTCGCCCTCAGTCTACAAAGCAATCGAGCACCTCCACAGACTTTCCTCAGAGGTTCACCAGGAGCAAGAAGGAGCTGGTTTTGGGGTACTTTGAAGGACTGGGGATGGAGGTTGTTTACATTTATATTGATACCGGTTGTGGTACTGTGTGGGTGTTGCCTAGGTATTCAATGCTTGCCACCTTTGTGTTCACTCATTACTAACTACATGTGCCCTAAGACTCCGAATTTCGAAGCTGAACGTATGAAAGCTTTGTATGATATCGAAATACGTAATATAATGGGGATAGACATAAATTGACAAGCTGGCTAGATATGTTGAAAAGGGAGGACTGTTAAAATCTGGATCGAGGCGTAAACATTATCGGCGCCATCTTGTCCTTTTCAGATCCATACGTGCGCGTAAGCAGCAACCATTTTTGATTGCCACGGCCTCTCTGCCCACTCCCGATAGCCAGCGTCTCTCTCTCCCCCTCACTCCCCGGCCTCGCGAGCATCCCCGACAACCCCCGGTCTCTCCTGCTTGGGTCATAAACGCACTTCCAGCGCGACCCTGTCTCCGAGCCACATCCCGTGCTGAACCCCCCTCACTCTTTCATCTCATTCATAGAACAGGCCCTTTTGATAACCTCTTCCTCCCTGCCCGATTGTCCGGCCTGACCCCAGGCCATCACATAGCTCAACAGATGCAGTTTATTGCCCCCTACAGTAGGACCTCGCCCCACATCAAAGGAGCGGGGATTAATCAATGCCTTCACACCCCTAGATCCGACCGATCGCCCACATTCCTGTTCCCAGCGGAATGTCCAGCTGCGCGATAGCCATCATGCTGAGATTCGGGTGGGGACCTCTACTGTAGATATGTGTGAGAACAGGCCTGAACCGGGGATTCCAAAGATGCCTTTTGAACTTTAAAGCAATACCACGGATGTCATAAATGTAATAAAGCCATAAACCTGTGTATAAGAGGCCAGGCTTCAGAGATGCGGTTAGAGCACCTCGAAACGATACCTCGTTGTCCGATCTGATGTGTTCTGCTCCGTCGGAAATAAACTCCTGTTTCCTGCCTTCTGTCTCCAGCGCCTGCCTCTTTATTTGGTAACCGCGAGTTGGGTGAGAGGCGGCTAACGCCGGGCAAACCTTGAAAGGGGGTAATCGACCTGATCTGCCTGACCCCTTTTTCTACACCTCATGACTTGTATACACCCAAACCACACCCATCCAGCACAGGCTTCACTGGACACGTGACCCTGCCAATAAAAAAGACCGGTCACCCATGCTCGACGCCATTTTAGAGTTGCTCGCACTGGATGCACTGCAGCCAGTACAGGTACACAGCCAAGGGATGGTGAATTTCGGTCCACTGAGGTAGGGGCATTACAAGTGCTGAGCGGGTGTGCAGCCTGCGGTGATGGTGGTCCCGACACCTCATGTTTTGTGTGCCCTGCTGGACCGCAGTGTAGGCCTGAGTCATGCAACAGGGGGGGCCTACAGCCACGTGCGTGGCCTCACTGGTCACTCAGTCAGTGGCACCGCAAGGACTGAGCGGGTGAGCAACCTTCGATGATGGATGCACTACGATGTCCTCTGCCATGGCAATATCAAGACTCCGCACCAAATGTGAGACTTGTTGGCTTGCGGGGCTGCATGATGTGGAGGGTGCTCTGTCCATAAAAAAGGTGAGCAGTGAGGCTTGGGTGTGCAGCGGCAGGCAGATACCTCTGGGCGGCGGGATGGGGTGCAACAGCCTGGATGCACAAAGGGGGCACAGCAATTTAGGCGTACGCAGTCATATACTCTGCCATTACTCCTTATTGCATTTTGAACAAGTTTTCCCAATAACAGGACAGTTTTTAGAGGCGGCTAAATGTCAGTCGCTCCCACATCTGTAGCAAAGTAGTTGAGCATTTCTTTTTTCATACTTTGTACCCTTAATTCACCATCAAATGTTGACAAAATTTTCTTTCTCTTTTTTTTTAAGGAGGTACGGTGTGTTGGGAGCATTGATGCATGCAGACACGAGCATGACATTCCGCTCGTGGCTGGCTCGCGTCGCTTTTGGAATGTTACGTTTTGAATGTGAGAAGGTTGGGAGGTAGAAGTTAACAGGGGGTTGAGTCATTCTTGATTTATACTTGCTGCTTACAAGAAGTGTTCTGAGGATCAAACCACATCAAGAGAATTACCGTCTCTGTCTTTTCATTCCTGCATACTGGACTTTCCTACAATTACTAATTCTGTACTATGTTTCAGATGTGGGAGCTTGAGGGTGCATTATATGTCCCTGCCCGTGGTTGGAGACCCACCAGTGACAGAAAGGTGAGCTGCAAAGACTTTCTCCAGTGTCACTCTCTCTCTCACTCTATCTCTCTCCTTTGATGTATGCATGATGCACATTCTTATCTTACTTTTTGTATAGCAGGCCTGCGATGATGCGTGGCCATCCTGCAATCAACACTCAACCTAAATTGTGAAGTCGGTTTCGCTGTGTGTACACAATGGGTGAGGAGGTTGCTTCGGCATGTGATAGAACCTCTTCGACACACACCGGGGGCGAAAGATGAGCAAAGAGGCTAGTTTGCGCAGCAGCAGACAGTCACCTCCGGGTAGTGGGAGTGGTTGGGGTGCAGCAGCCTTGGTGTGCAGCAGCAGGCAGTCCGCTCCGGGTAGTGAGTGCATATGGGGTGCAGCAGCTCAGGTGCGCAGCGGCTGTCATACACCTCTGGGTAGTGGAAGTGGATGGGCCACAGCAGACTGGGGGCCATAATATCAAGAACGGCGATAACATCGCCGCTTTGGTGGCAGGAAATTGCCGCTATATTGGCGACAAGGGGCTTGATAATATGCCCTTGAGATTTCCCATAGAAGCCCAGGTTCTGGTGTGAAGGACATCAAACCTGGGCTTCTATGGGAATTCACAAGGGAATATTATCAAGCCCCTTATCGCCGCTTTATTGGCAGTTTCCTGCCGCTAAAGCGGCGATAATGTTATTGCCGTTCTTGATAATATGGCCTGGGAGCGCAGCGGCTGTTAGACACCTCTGGGCAGTGGAAGTGAATGGAATGAAGCAGCCTGGGTGTGCAGAGGCGGGCAGACACACAATCTTATCTTCCTTTTTGTCTAATAGGCTGTGATGCACGAATTGACATCCCCGCCCCCACCATCACAAAACTCCCACCACTCAGTGCCACCAGAGCTGAACACATGTCCAACCTGTGATGATGCGTGGCCATTCTGACAATCAACACCCAATCTTAATTGTGAGCTCTCCTGTACCGCATGTACGCAACGCCTGAGAAGGTTGCATTGGCACGTGGTGCACCCTCTTACACACACGCTGGTGGCGGAAGGTGAGCAGAGAGGCCTCTTTCCGCTGCAAATGGCAGTCACCTCTGGGCGGTGGGGAGTGGATAGTGTACAGCAGCCTGGGTGCACAAGAGCGTACACACACCTCTCAGCAGTGGGAGTGGATAGGGTGCAGCAGCCTGAGTGCGCAGCGGCGAAACAGAGAATTACGCGTTTGCATTTGTATGTACTCTGCAATTACTAATTCTATGCCATCTTTCAGATGGCTAAACTTGAGGGTGCACTATGTCCCGGCACGTGGTTGGACACACACCGGTGGCCGAAAGGTGAGCTGCGAAGATTTTCTCTCGCTCTCACACACAGTTTCTCGTTCTCTCTTCCTCACACTCTTCCCTTCCCTCTCCCTCTCTCTTCCTCACACTCTTCCCTTCCCTCTCCCTCTCTCTTCCTCACACTCTTCCCTCCCCCTCCCCCCTTCCCCTCCCCCTCCCCCTCCCCCTCCCCCACTCTTCCTCTCTCTCACTCTTCCTCTCTCTCACTCTTCCTCTCTCTCACTCTTCCTCTCTCTCACTCTTCCTCTCTCTCACTCTTCCTCTCTCTCACTCTTCCTCTCTCTCACTCTTCCTCTCTCTCACTCTTCCTCTCTCACTCTTCCCCTCTCTCACTCTTCCTCTCTCTCACTCTTCCCCTCTCTCACTCTTCCCCTCTCTCACTCTTCCCCTCTCTCACTCTTCCCCTCTCTCACTCTTCCCCTCTCTCACTCTTCCCCTCTCTCACTCTTCCCCTCTCACTCTTCCCCTCTCACTCTTCCCCTCTCACTCTTCCTCTCTCACTCTTCCTCTCTCACTCTTCCTCTCTCACTCTTCCCCTCTCTCACTCTTCCCCTCTCTCACTCTTCCCCTCTCTCACTCTTCCCCTCTCTCACTCTTCCCCTCTCTCACTCTTCCCCTCTCTCACTCTTCCCCCTCTCTCACTCTTCCCCTCTCTCACTCTTCCCCTCTCTCACTCTTCCCCTCTCTCACTCTTCCCCTCTCTCACTCTTCCCCTCTCTCACTCTTCCCCTCTCTCACTCTTCCCCTCTCTCACTCTTCCCCTCTCTCACTCTCCCTCTCTCACTCTCCCTCTCTCACTCTCCCTCTCTCACTCTCCCTCTCTCACTCTCCCTCTCTCACTCTCCCTCTCTCACTCTCCCTCTCTCACTCTCCCTCTCTCACTCTCCCTCTCTCACTCTCCCTCTCTCACTCCTTCTCACACTGTTTCTCTTTCTCTCTTCCTTGTATCTCTTTCTCTCTCACGTTCTCTTTCCCTGGATTCCTCTCTCTCTCTCTCACTCTCTCTCTCCCTCTCCCACTTTCTCTTTCTCTCTTCCTTGTATCTCACTCTTCTTCTCTTTCTCTCTCCTTTGCAGGATGCATAACGCACCATCTTATCTTTCTTTTTGTCTTGCAGGCTGTGATTCACAAATTGTCGAGGGATGACACGCTATGCTGTGCATAGTTTTATTTATTGTTGTTTTGTTAAAATGTTTTATATGTAAATCCATACATGACTAAGATTCGTATTTGTTCAACCTCACAAGCATCTTTTTTATTATAATTGTGCAACATCAGCCGATTTGTTAGGTTCCAGTTTTCAGAAGATTCCCGTTACATTTGTTTGTGGGGGGTGGGGATGAAGGGGGATGGCAGACAAGGATCTGCTGCTGGGGGATGTAGGAGCGGTGTTGGGTGTCCACCTGCATGATCGTTGCCTCCTTTGCATCTGTTCTCAGAGACTTGCGAGCGGGTGGGCTGGCTCGTAGATGAAGAGCTGCGAGCTAACTCCAAGAGAGCGCCGCGGCCCGTCAGTTTGCAGATTTAGACCTGCGGACCAGCTCGCAGAGAAACACCTGCGAGCAGACTAGTATAGGGAAAGGTGCGGGCCATTGGCTTCCAAAGGGATAGCTGCGGAACAGTAATGTGGGGATAGGGAGCGTGAAGGGGGTATATCGCAGAGAGAGACCTGCGGTATATTTTTAGTCTTGGCTTCACAGATACAAATGCGGGCCCGAGAAGTCACACCGGAAGAGCTGCAAGCCCACCAGTGGTTCGCAGAGGGAGACTTGCGGGCCCAAGAAGGTTGTTGGGGGTATGCTGGTGATAATTGCAGCTTCTTTTACCTCTATTAGCTGCCTGCCCTTGGTTTCTATAAGCGCTGGGATGCCCCTGGGTAACCGTGCGCGGTACAAGATTCAATAATAATAATAATAATAATGTGGAAAAAGGGTGCGTTACCTGCTGATGTAGGTAGAGACAGCGTGAAAGTGGTATCTCGCACAGACAGAGCGCCGGTAAGTTTTCAGAATTGCTTCGGAGAGATGCGAGCTGACGGACTGAATCACAAAATGGCTTTTCAATGCTCATAGTGTGACTTATCAACAGTTCGCACCCAGGCTTGCAGAGGGACAGCTGCGGTCCGTGGGCTCGACTCGCAGAGGTAGAACTACGGGCCGTCGCGCCCAAAGGAACTGCAGCGTACTAGCTCGCAGAGGTAGAGGCACAGCAGTGTACTAGTTCGCAAAGCGAGAGTTGCGAGCCGACGGACTTGCTTCTAAAGGCATAGCTGCAAAGTGGTCATGTTGGGCAGAGGGAGCGTAAAGGGGGTATCTCGCAGAGAGAGTCCTGCAGTATTTTTCCAGTCTCGGCTTCACAGATACAACTGCGGGCCCGAGAAGTCGCACCGGAAGAGCTGCGAGCCCACCAGTGGTTCGCGGAGTGAGACTTGCGGGCCCAAGAAGGTTGTTGGGGTATGCTCGTGAGGTGGGAAGAGGGTGTGTTACCTGCTGATGTGGGGAGAGGCAGCGTGAAACGGGTATCTTGCACAGACAGAGCTTAGGTATGTTTTCAGAGTTGTCTCGGACAAATGCGAGATGTCGGACTGAATCACAAAATGGCTTTTCAATGCTCATATAGCGTGACTTAACAGTTCGCACCCAGGCTTGAAAGAGGGACAGCTGCGGCCCGTGGGCTCGACTCGCAGAGAGAGAAATATGGGCTGTCCACTCCCAAAGGAACAGCAGCGTAGTAGCTCGCAGAGGTAGAGGAACATCAGCTTACTAGCTCGAAAAGGTTGAGAGCTGCGAGCAGACGGACTGGGTTCTAAAGGCATAGCTATGAAGTGGTGATGTTGGTCAGAGGGAGCATGAAAGGGTTGTCTCGCTCAGACAGAGCTCCGGTATATTAAATTGCCCCCAGGACCTTATTCTTATATTTTCACTCTATGCGAGGCACAAAATGGCTGCTAACACTTCCTGGTTTGAAGTGTTAGCACCAATCAGAGGACACTTCCTTGTTTGAAGTCTTAGCAGCTAATCAGAGGCAAGCTTGTGCTCGGGAGTAAAGCTTCGCCCACATATATATATATTTGTTTCCTTTAATATCTCAAAAACTACTGAATGGATTTACACCATTTCAACAAAAGCGCACTTTCTGGACCAAGAACTTTCTCCCTGCCAAATTTGGCGTAATTCCATTCAGCAGTTTGACCTGTAGCCTGGTCTAAAGTTTCCTATGGAAAATGCATTGAGAAAACACGTTTTGTGACCCCCTTTGATCAAGGGGGGGATGAGAAAAATCACCCCCAAACTTTAAAAATAGGAGCTGATCAAAAAAGAGAACATTTTTGTAAAATTTCGGAAAGATTTGCAAACGACATCAAAGTTATAAGCACATGGAGAGCTCCAGGAGGGGGGCCGTGCAACCCCTCTCCCAACATGAGTGAAACCCCCGGGCTGCAGGGACCCCAGTGGGCCCCTGCGACCCCTGCGAGCCCCCGCTAATATTTTTTAAGAAATGCCCCCGGAATCTAGCCCACCCAGGGGCCTCATTAAAATAAAACGCGGGAAACTGCTACCCCAGCGCGAATTGCGCCAATATGCATATATATATTTTTTATGCATTTTTGGGCCCTGGGGTTCCTTCTGAGACCCCCTGAGCAGGCCTAGGGGGTCAGGGTGTTTCTACCCTGCCCCCTTCTCTTGTTTTATACCTATGTTTCTCTGTTTTCTGGTGACTCGCTTCTACTGAGTCACAAGATGGCTCCCAACACTTCCTAGTTTGGAGTGTTGGCAGCTAATCACAGGGAAGTACGTGCTCCGGACTTAGGCTCCGCCCAAATATCAAAACTTTCATTTTTCAATTTTCTCAGCAACTACTGAACGGATTTACACCATTTTAAAAAAAGGTTGATTTCTAATCCGCGCACTACCTTTTCAAATTTGGGGTAATTCTGTTCAGTAGTTTCGGCTGTAGGCTTGCACAAAATTTCCCAAGGCAAATTAATTTTTGACTTGTTTTTTTGATTTTCTCAAAAACTACTCAACGGATTTACACCATTTTAAAAAAAGGTCGGTTTATGAACCAAGCTCTACCTTTTTGCCAAATTTGGGGTAATTCCATTCAGCAGTTCGGGCTGTAGCTCTTCGCAAAATTTCCTATGGAAATTAACATGGAGAAAACGCGTTTTGGGAACCCCCCTTTTCTCTCAGCCCCCGCTTGACGAATCACCCCCAAACTTTCAGGATAAGAGCTGACCAGGATAGACTTTTTTGGGGAGAATTTCACAAATATTTGTCAAACAACGCTAAAGTTATTAGCGCATCAAATAAATGCTTTTCCTATGGAAACTAGGTTCTAACTATAACTACCTACTGGCGACCACCTGTAGGTAATATATCTTAAAATTACGTGGATGTGGAGTTAAGAATACTAAATGTATACTTACCTATTTGCACTTATCTGAGCTCAAGGGCAACTACCGTGCAAGCCTCAAAATACGTGACCTGCCTGTGGTGGATTTAATAGTGCACCTTCCGCAGTCCTCTAGCACGTGTAAACCCACATTTTCTGTCAGTCAGGTACAGTGAGAGGAGAACCACTGACATGTTTGGTTAAAAAGGTGTAGGAGATTTTGGACTTGAACAGTACACTTGTTAAAAACGCAGAGCCTAGTCCTCTAAGCCAGGTCCCCTTCTTAAATTTCACTACATATATGTTCATAACTAACTTACAAAAGCAGCTAAAACTGAAATTGTAGGTGCACATGGGAAAGACAAGACCTGTGGAAAGATGAGAATGATTAGTTCAACTAATCCATTCCCGAGTCATTTATTGATGAACATTAAAAGCATCAATGGTACATCACCTGCTCTTCTAGCAGCACCATCCTCTGTTCCATTGCCCTGGCACGACTTTCATGTTCAAACTCCAGTAGTTTAACTACTGCATCAACTCTAGAAAGAGAAAAGAGGCAATAAATAACCAGAGGCCTAGAGGCAATTATGATGCGAACATGGAAGAGAATTAAGAGTGTAAGAGTAAGCCATGTCATTAGCACTGTACCGATCCTAAAGAGATGAATGATGGTTAAAGGAAGAAGGTAACTACACCAATGGCATAATCATTCAGCCAAATCGATAGAAAGGGAAGAGTTAAAACCAATACTGTAAGTGCTTACAACTCGGTCAACCCCTCAGAGAAGAAAATAGGTAAAAGTAAGCAATACCATAACCTTTCTGCAACACTAAATAAAAAGAAGGGGGTAAGAAAAAGCAACATCACAACCACGCTACCAGCCACAACCCCTCTGCCAACCTAATCAGAAATATAATTCCCAGAATAACACAAAACACACAGAAGATTAATACCCTGCAGTCAAATAGCACCTGGAAAAAGATGAGATAACAACTTATCCTAAAGTTAAATACTCGGTGGATGGAAATGTTAAACTCTGTCTAAAAGACTAAATAAAGTGACAACCCAGAATTATCTTGCTGTGTTCCAAAGTGAACAGTGTGAGGACCTTGGTATGTGTTTTTATAGGGTTTTATTTATTTATTTGTATTCATTGCTTAACCTCATAGCTGCTACGGAACGTCCAGCTCCAGTGCTGGACGTTCCATTGCGCAGGTGCTGTTCGAACGGCCAACGGCATCACTACGGAGGTAGTGGTGCCGTCGGCCAGGTGAACGTGCGCAGCACTTAAGGGGTTAAGTGCTTTATGTTGATAGAACCATATAAACCTCATTAATTACACGTTAGTACATAAAAGCATTGTAAATGTTAATCAAATATAAACATCAATGTTTATGATGACAAGGAGAGAGCTCAATTCAATTGAAAAGAGGGACCATGGCTGACAATTCCCTAAGCCTACTTGCGGCTTCTCTGAAGTCATGACAGACCTCCTAGTATAAAACCCTGCATCTTCCAGGAGAGAGGGAGGGCTCTTGAGGAGTTCCGGCCCAAACAATTTTAACCCTGCAGGGTGGTTGAAAGGAGACTATACAGCACACTGAAAAGAACAGCGAAATAAATATGACCATCAAGGCAGAACCCCACGTGGTCTTGTGAGGTGCACCCATCGATCACTCTAAACTAGAAGAACAAGTTACTTACCTTTTGTAACTCTTTTTCTGGCAGAAACTCAATACCGCAGATTGCTCATCTTAGAATATTCCCCAGGCATCAGACTGGATCCGGAAAATCTTGAGCAATATTTATGTGATTCAGTAGATGGTCCTGAGCAGCTCCACATCGACTTCATCTGTGGCAGACATGATGTGCACAGTGCCTATATACGTGAGCTGACATCAGTTTATTTCATGACTGTTTAGTGCACCAAAAACACAGAGCCACAACTAAATGATGGTTGACAAATGAGCAGGAGCTTGTGGGTGAGAAGCCCCTTTTGCAGAGCAGGAAGATGGTCAGTGAGGAATCTGCGGTTAGGGAGTGTCTCTACCAGAAAAAGCGTTACAGAAGGAAAGTAACTTGTTCTTTTGCTAGAGGCTTTTAACCAAAGGTTCCTCACCTTAGCATAGATACCCAAGCAATACCTCAGATAAGGTCGTTTATACGAACTATCTCAAAACAGGAAATCCTGGAGGACTGAGGGGGTAAAATGCCTATAGCGACGGACCTGACCTTCCAAGCAGAACTTTGTGAACGTGTGAAGTGAAACTGACGTAGCAGCTTGACAGATGTCCATGACAGGTACTCTGTCTGCTAACGCAGTAGTAGCCCCGGTGGAATGGGCCTGCAAGACCTCAAGGGGCTGCTTCTTGGATACTGCACAGCAGATCTTTATGTAAAGTACAATCCATCAAGAGAGAGTACTCTGCTGTACGGTCCTGCCTTTTTTCATCCCAGGGAATACGAAAGAGCCGATTGGCTACCCAGTGGTCTTTTGTATGTTCAATGCAAAAAGACAAAGTGCTTTTTGGATCTAGATGGTGGAGATTCTCCTTTTCCTAAGAAAGTTGAGGTAAAGGGAAAAATGAGTCACCACATTCGGTAATCGCAAGTTAGAAGAACCAGTTTGAAGCTCCTTTGGCCTGCAGGGCCGGCACTTCCTTATGGAGCATGAGGAGAGGGTCCTCCGTCAGTGGTTCTGAGGACAGTGGGAAGGTAGGTGGGGCTTCCAGAAACAGATGGCAGAACCCAACTTCATGATTTGGAGCAACCACTTGTCGGTAGTTATGGCATGCGTTGTGGCAGGTGTTGCCTGATCCTGCCGCTAATGGGATGGGTATGCTGTGTTTAGGACCCATTGAAGTGGTTTTGAGGCTTTGGCAGTCGAGGGTACGGTTTTTACAGTACACTGGGTGTGGGTTGCATGTCCTTTGTGGTATCTGCATCCCCGGCCACAAAAGGACTGAGAAGGATGTTGGCCTGCATGGAAAGGTTGGAATTGCAGATGTACATGGGATCTCAGCAAGGGCCACCGAAGGGGTGAAAGGAGGTTTGTGGCTGTTGTTAAGAACCCAAGGAGAGAATCTGTTGGTAACTCGATTCTCTTTAAAGCATGTCCAGCTTAGTGCTGAATAGGCGAGAGCCATCAAAGGGCATGTCCATCAGGGAAGATTGCACAGCCCCTGAAAACTTGGTCGATCTCAGCCATACATGGTGGCAGAATGCCACAGTTGAGGCCTTGGACCTGCCTACTGAGTAGGTAGAATCCAATCTGCAATGAATGGCAAACTTCACTGCATCCAAACCATCTATCAGTGCCTGGTTCAAGATGGACGTATGGGTAGCAGCTGTGCAATGTGCCACACAAGGCGTGAGTATATAGGCCCAAGAGGCATGTTCACTGACCACAATGCCAGGCTGGTGAAAGAAAAGATTCCCTTCCCAAAGGTATCCAGCCTCTTTGACTATCTGGTGGATTGCTAGTGAATGCACTCTGGTTAAGTTTGGCTGTTGAGGCCTGCCCCACTAGGCTCTCGCAAGAGGGATGCAGGGTGTGGAACGCCGGATCTACAGGGGCGAGCCAGTGGCAATGGGCAATCATCCTGTCCATGAGAGCACCAGTGCATTATTTAGCCCAGGCCCCCAGCAGAATATCCATGAAGGCCTCATTAAAGGCGAGCAAGGGCTCCACAGAACTTACCCCCAGTGAAAGCACCTCCATTAAGACATTGGTCTTAACCTTGACGAAGGGTCGCTGTAGGTCAAGACCCTGCTCTGCCATTCATATCACGATGGCGAAAGATGCTCTATCCTCCGTGCCAGGGTTCAGAAGAGTGACTAGGCCAGAGTCTGGAGAGGTGTCCAGACCACTGACGTTGCCAGATCCTCATACCACATCTCCTCCAGGAAGCCATAGCCTTATTCATTATCACCCCTTTCCGGGAAGATGTGTCTGTCTAAGAGTGGCAAGTCCAGTCCAGGCCACACCAGTATCAACATTGAGTGGAGTAGTGGCGGCGCTGTCTCGAAGAGGATAGGTTCCGTTTCAAATGGCGTTGGAGATGGCACAGAGGGAATTGGGACAGGCATAGGTATCGGTGTTGGTGCCAGTCTCAGTCTAGATCTGGGAGCAGATCCTGAGGCCCTGGCTAGTGCTGGGGTGGACCAATCGGTGGTAACCAAGTAGGGGAACCTCTGTTTCATGGGACTTGAAGGCGCACCACAGGGAGCTGTTGTGTCACAGATGGAGTACATGGTGTAATCGCACTCCTTGAGTTAGGGTTTTTCTGGCTCTGAGGAGCTCGAGGAAGCGCAGGTCTTGCTAGGGGATTCTGACAAACTTGTGCATCTTTGACTTATCGGACTTGGACAATGACTTGGAGCGGGATGAAGATCGTCTGCGGGACCAGCTCCAAGAACGGGCCGGAGATCTCCCTCAGGACTGGGACGCAAATCTCTGTCAGGAGCTTCATCACTCACTTGTGAATTGCTTTGAGGTACATTGACTGGCAGTTGGCACAGGCCTTGGGGCTGTGAACGTGAATGTGACATTCCTCACATGTTTAAATATTTTGGGTTTGCTCGCACACCAGGGAGCAAAGCTCAAAATCGATAAAATGGTTGAAAAAGGTGGTAAAAAATTACCAAGGTAGCTGCACGGATCCGTTCTGTTGACACAGAAATAAAAGAACTGATTACAGTGTGCCATGGTAGCACCAGTGCAGGCACAGTGCACATCTCTTCTGATGCAGACGACTCAATCGTGGAGCCACTCAATGCTACCTACCGGCATGCAGAGATACTGCTTAAGATTTTCCAGATCCAGTCTGATGTCTAGGGAATATTTTATGATGAAGAATTTGCAGTTAGAAGTCGAGGTCACATGAGAGATGTGCCTCAATTGCAAACAACTCAATCAGCACCTACATCAGCTCATTCAGTAGACACTGATCCTCTGTTTCAGAAACCTCAGTAGAGTATTTATGGTAGATCACAATGGTCAGGAGACACTACAATCAAGCTCAAATCAAACCAGACCCACAAGTGATTTTGAGCACATAAATTTAACTTGGGTGGCACCATTGAAGTAGCGTTTGAATTCAAAATCCCAATTCGGATTCGCTGGATTAGAATTAGCAACATCTTACAAATGGCTTAGTGGATTTAGAAATACAGCAGTCCTGGCTAAAAGTTTGTCTTGTAGATAGATGGGGTTTGTACTCGGCCCCTGGTGCATGTTCTTCAAAATCCTGCTGTGCATGTGAATTAATGTGGTATGGAGCCCTGGCCTTAGATACTATTGATGGACACTCACTCTTACTTTCAGTTTGACAGGATCTCATTGCTCCATCTTCTGCTTAACATAAGTACAGTTACTCATGTGACTTCATTTTAGAAATGTCTGATGACAGCCATAAATGTGTGTGCTGCCTCACCCCCATAAAGCTCCTTGCCTTAGCAATTACCAGGGGACATCTGCCCTTTTTTGTGATTAATGCTTTTTTAATGTACATATTAATGAGACTCACCAAGCTTAGAAAAGTGTAGTTTTGATTGAAAATCCTGATGCTGGATTCTCATAAACTTGATCTGGAGCGATGGATGCGGTGGGGTGGGACCTTCACTCTAGGACCGAATGGGGCAAAATGTAAGATGGACGATTCGCCATAGTGCTCCCTGGGTGGAGGAGGTCCTGGAACTCTGGGGCATATTATAAACAACTAGCAATATTTATCGCTAAATTTTATCGCAGAGATAACATGCTATTAGCAACGTTTAGCTCTAAAGCGATAAAATATCCGGCAATAGCGGCAAAATGCATGAATATTGCTGGGAATCCAGCGATATTCAGGCATTAACGCCGATAGGGTCTTAACCTGAATATCCAACTCCCATTGTATATACAGGTTAAGAAGTGGTCTGAGCAGGCATTAGGTTTCGGCGATATTCGGGCTTCGCGCGAATTTTTTTAATCGCTTCGCCTGCATTGATAATAGGCGATAGCGAGGTTAGGTTGAGAACGCCCACTTTGCATGTCATTAGCGATAAATATCGCTGAGATGCAAAGCGGGCCCCAAACCAGTCGCTATCGCCTAAAAGCGGTCGCTAACTGTTGTTAGCGACAGCTTGCTGATAGGGCGATAAAATTATCGCCGCTTTCGTGGGAAAGAGTCCCGCTATAGCGGCAATAATGCCCTTGATAATATGCCCCTCTGTTCGTCAACCATGTCAGACAGTTTTTCCAGATTTGTATTTTAGAAATCTTTTTATTAAACGGTTGCTCAGTACACATCAAAGTATACAATTATGGGTATTAACATGACAATCCAGTATGGATAGAAAGCCACCATAGCAATTTCAGATAATGACAAAAGTTTTTCACAATTTTACCTTCCTGTGTTTTCCACATATGGCGATGTGGTTTTTGTTTTATTCAATTTATTAAATCAAATATAATAATCTTTTTGTCCTAACTTTCCAGACCTAAAGAACAACTACTGAATGGGTATTGTACTGTATCCTACCTTAAACATTTTTAAGGAGACCTATTTGGTGTCTCTACCAGGAGCGGTATTAGGGATCATTATGGTCCTGACGAAAAGTCTTGGGATACACACACATAAACATGCGCCTCTCACTTCCCTGTTTTTAACGATACCAGCAAGAGGATTGAATAAAATATTTGTTCCTACATAGCCAGGTATTTTTTAACCCTAGATTAGACCCTCCCACTCTTATACCATCCATTTCTTTATAGTATTTAACTAAAAGTGCTTTCATGTCTTCGTCGGTCGGAGCATTCCAGCCCCGCAGCGGGATGGGAAGAACCCTATGATGAAGCATGCCACCATGGAAAATGTTTGTGTGCGAGTGTTACTTTAAGAAAACTTTGTTTCCAAACTATAAAGAACAGTGGAAAGATAAACCATTTAGCAGAGGGATTCTACTTGGTTGTTATAGTAGTAAAATTTAGCAATATTATGTGTTTAGAGGAGTTCTGACAAGCTTGGGCCCGGTGCCACTGCACCTGCTGCACCATTCAAATCATGTCCCTGTTGTCTGCAAGGTAACTGCACTTGAAATTTCCTGTTTAGTAGTTAAATATAGCAACATTAGGTGTTTAGTGGTGTGCCTAGAGGTTTTGGTCCTGGTGTCACTGCACCTTCTGCACCATTGAAATCATGACCCTGTAGTCTGAAAGTTACCTGCACTTGTGACAGCCTGTTTAGTTTTGCGTTTTAGTAATAATCCGGGGTTTTTGGGGTCCTTAAAGTGTTTGGCCCTGGTGCCACTGCACCTGCTGCACCATTCAAATCATAAACCTAGTGACTGCTAGATAACTGCACAATAGTAGTAGTCAAATTTAGCAATATTCTAGGGCAGACTTACAAGAAACTGACGCATCTGTAGAGATGCGTCAGTTTCCCTGCGCCAGCCTGTGATACCCTTGCGTCACCATGGATGCGCCGTATTCACAATACGGTGCACCATGGCGCAAGGATTGACAGATGCGTCAGAAATTGACGCATCTGTTTGCCTAAAAGTCACGCATTGCTGGAGTTGTGTTGCAAGCGTGACGCAACTCCAGCAATGCCTGTGGAGGCCTATACTTATTGTACTACATCACTCCTTACACCTGCTTCAAGCAAGTGTAAGGTTTTGACAGTGGCATCCTGTAAGTGGCGCTGTGAAATCTTGTAGATTTCCCTGCGTCACTTTTATGAGGGTTTCCTGCGTGGGAACGCCCACCCTCAGATATCATACCTGACACAGGTATAATGTGACGCAGGGACACATCTCCCTAGATTCATCACGTAAATGGGCTGCATTGTTTATGCTGCATCACAAAAGTGACGCATTGACAATGCACAAGTAAATATTTAGAAAAGCTATTCAAAGAAATTATACAGGAAGGTGTCATCCCTGAGTCATGGCGAGGGTCTTTAATCACGCCAATCTTTAAAAAAGGAAACTGGGCACTTCCGGAAGATTATAGGCTTATTACCCTACAAGACACAGATGCCAAGCTGTTTGCTAGGATTCTGCTTATTAATTTAAATGAATGGGCATTAAAAAATAAGATCCTGCCATTGAATCAAACAGGCTTTATCAAAGGGCTGGGGACAACGACAAACATCCTGGCATTATCTCTTCTAATGGACAAAGCAATCAGAGACAAACAACCTCTGTATCTGTTTTGTAGATTTTAAATCTGCCTTTGATTGTGTCCAAAGAAACTTATTATGGAAAAAGCTCCTTAAAAAAACATTCGAAAGGTCCTATTGAAATTGATTCAGCTCCTGTATAGTAAAACCTGGGTTAGGGTGAGGATGGGGGATGGCCAAACGCTATCAAAGGAAATCCCAGCAACCGAAGGCCTAAAACAAGGCTGTGTACTGGCCCCTCTCCTATTCAATTTGTTCTTGGTGGACTTGACTGGGACCCTAGATGAATTAAACGCACACCCTCCGAAATTAGCTGGTACGCATATTTCTAATTTGCTGTATGCAGATGATGACATCCTCCTAAGCCACACTAAAGTTGGACGACCGCGTTTGATCAATCGAACATTCAAGTACGCAAAGGAAAACGGGATGGTGATAAATGAAACTAAAATCAAGATCATGGTAGTCACCAAGAATATAAAACTAAGACTTAAAAGTAAATGGTTCATGGACAACAACCAACTGGAACAAGTTGAAGTATATAAGTATTTGGGTGTACTATTTGATGAGAAGGTAACTATCAGCCACAAAAAAGGGATATCCAAAGGAAGTCAAACGCCTTGACTGTAGCATTCAGAATCTTACAAAAATCAGTTGGCAAACTCACATATGGGCCGCTTTTGATGATTATAGGGGCAAGATTGTTACCAACCATTACATATGGCAGTGAATCATTAATGGGAAAGGATACTGAATTAATAAATAATGCTCTATCTAAACATACAAATCATTATTCCATCTTCCAACTAATGCCTCGCCTGCACAAATTAGACTGGAGTTTGGTCTAAGCAACCAATACTATGCAAGAAAGGGTCATTTCATTAAAACCTGGAATCGGATAAAAAACGATCAAGATAATCAGATATCACAGTTATTATGGAAATAAATAAATAATAATGTTAAGTCAACTGCATGGAATTATCTAAGGAAGCGATAGAGGAGTTAGCGGTTATTACAATCTGGAATAATACAATAAGCAACACATCGTTCCAAAAAATAATCAATAAAACTACAAACCAACTATCCCTCCTAAAGGACAAAGATAGTCTGACAAAAAGAAAACATGCTTGGACAATAATAAATGGATACAAAAAAAAAAAAGAAGGTACAACAATATCTTGAAACAACCTGGTCGGAAAAAAATAAACAAGTTCTACTCAAAGCAAGATTCGGAATACTCCCAGGACTTTGTCATCTACCCCCGTGGAAAAACACTGAAAGTTGCACATTAAGCAGACTTTGTAAAAATGGAGAGGAGAACATTGTCCACCTTTTATGTATTTGTCATGGACTCCAAAATGAAAGAAGATCCTTACTTAAACTACCTTTTAATCAATAAGAACATGTAGGCATGCACTGAAATGTTGTCTTCAATCGAATGATATAGGTATGAATGCTACCTTTGTGAGGGTCATACTAACAGTGAAAACAAAATTAGGAGAATAAGTTTTAAAATTAAGTAGTTTAATGAAATTTAATGAATTTTATGGTGCAACGGCTTTTATTGGTTTTATACACTACAGTATATTTTATGTGTTTAAAAAATAAATTGTAATATTATAAATAATCAAACAAGAATTACATTACATTACTATTCAAAAGTGTTGCAAGGGGCTTGTAAATCTGCCCCAACGTGTTTATTGGGGTCCTTAGAGCTTTTGGCCCCGGTGCCACTGTACCTGCTGCACCATTCAAATCATGACCCTAGTGACTGCTAGGTAACTGCACTTGTGACTGCCTGTTTAGTACTAGCATTTAGCAATATTCTGTGTTTATTGGGGTCTCTAGAGCTTTTGGCCCCAGTGCCACTGCACCTGCTGCACCATTCAAATCCGGTCCCCTTTAACTGCAAGGTTATTCCAATTGTGACTGCCTGTATAGTAGTAAAATATATTGGTGTTTAGAGGAGTTCTGACAACTTTTGGTCCTGTTGTCACTGCACCTACTGCACCATTGGAATCACGATCCTATGGCCTGCTAGATAGTTGCACTTGTGACTGCTCGTTTAGTATTACAATTTAGCAAAAATGTGGGTTTAATGGGGTCCCTAGAGCTTTTGGCCCAGGTGCTGCTGCACCATTCACATCAAGTCACTTTTAACAGTAAGGTACCTGCAATTTTGACTGCCTATTTAGTAGTCAAATATAGCAATATTATGTGTTTAGAGGAGTTCTGACTACCTTTGGGCCCAGTGTCACTGCACATGCTGCAACATTCAAATCATGACCCTAGTGACTGCAAGATAACTGAATTTGTGACTGCCTGTTTAGAAGGAAAATATAGTATAGCTCTTGTATATTAACTTTATTTTTAATGTGCAATGTTTATTACAACATTTAGATTTACATAATGAGCAAATAAATTATGGTGTCAGTCTGTCTGATAATGCCTACAAAGTGCAATGAAAGGTACTGAGGCATGAATAAGACATGCCACAAACATTCTAAGGCTAAAGCACAACAAAGTAATACAAAGCAAGCATTCCTGCATACTGTTAGAAGCTGTCTGCCGTTTGAGGGAAGATTTATTATCTTGATGGTGAACAGGGGTTAAACAGTGTGAACAGCTTTAGTAGAAGTTATGTATCGTAAATGCGTGCAGCAGGGGAGTTAAAACAAAAAAAGAAGCTCCACACAAAAGTGGTTGAACTCAGTAATTCGGCAATGGGGACTTATAAGAGCCCCCTTTTAAGATATATTAAGTACAAGAGATGCCCCAAGCTGTACAGGCGAAACCTAAACAGGAATAATAACAGGAAAACAGGTATAACACAGTAATGTTCAGAGCATTAGGAGGTATGGAATCAATGCAATTCAGTGAAAGAGGCAGCAGCTTGGCAGAAACATTGTATAGGTTTACTTGCACAGAATAGATTACATTGCATTAATGCCATTAATCACTGGAAATGTAATATTAACCTCTTCCATGCTCGTGACGGAACGGTTCCGTCACGAGCCACGGGTGGGCTGTGCTGGTGACGGAACGGTTCCATCATGGCCCTGCCGCCGCGCCTGCGCGGCGCAAATTCCGCGCCTGCGCTGACGTTCTAAAGAACGGGCAGGGCCGTGACGGAACCGTTCCTTCACAAGCACAGCTCACCAGCGAGCCATGACGGAGCGGTTCCGTCGCAAGCACGGAACCGCCGTGCGGCCGCCCCACCCCCTTAGCGCTGCGGCGGAAGAGCCGCCGCAGCGAAGGGGTTAAATTGTGGCCTGGACCAGGGTATGGGGACCCAATGGTCGAAATCGGCCTTAAGAGGGGAGTCACGTGGCCTCCCTCTACGTGTAAGTTAGTAGTATGCAAAGGTCTTCCCGCTTTTTCCTACCTTGATGGGCAGCTTAACAAAAGGCCCCTGAGTACATTTCCAGTTGATTTTGGTAACACATCATTGATGCAGATTAATACAAGGACACCTCTACCAACACAAAGAAGCACTTCCTTCATTTAGTTGAGAGGAAGTACCCCTGTTTGGTGGAAACTTCCAGCTTGATTGGCATGTCTGCGGGCAGATAAAGAGATGAAAACTCTGCTTCCAGCAAGCAGGAGCATTTTGACAGTTCCTGCTTGCTGGAAGCGGAGTGTTTGCTCTTACTTGGCAGGAGCAGGCAGCTCTCGCCAACTAAAAGCAAATGGCCATCTTCCAAGGGGGAGCATCTTGGAAGATAGCAGGAGTCGGCTTTGTGGGGTGGAGGTCCCCAGGGCCACATTTCGCTCCAGCGTTTCCCCTCCATGTTCAAATTTTAGATTTGGCCCTGGCGAGGTGGTGGTCCCCAGTGCCTGGGTCCGTGCGGACCACCTCCAAATTGTTTAATTTAGGCTTGGGGAAGAGGTGGTCCCTGGGGCTTCTTAAAGCCCTAGGAGGGTGGTCCGTTTGGCCCCCCTCCTTTTTTTGTTTGAAATCTATTTTATTTTCAAAATCAAAAACATAGCTTGAGTCCAAAAGTAGACCGCGTTAAGCCCACAACCCCTTTTAGGGCCGGTCACGTAACTTTCAAGTGTTTATCAATGGATAGAAGAGCAGTTGTAGATTGATCATAACACAGCGTTTTGCCTACAACCCTTATTGGACCGGCCGCGTAAGCTAATACCTATATCATTAGTAGCGCGCTGTGGGATAGTTCAGGACTAATGCAGAACCAATACCATTAGGAACGTGGAATAGAGGCCCCTACAAAGTGGATAATGGTAGATGGACAGAAAAAGGCTCGAAAAAGAGAGAACAGAAGATAAAGGAGAGTCAGAGCTATTGGTGTGAGCGGGTGAACTGACGGGGAGTAGCTTGTGGTGGTGGTGGTGGTATCCGGCGTGGGTAACAGGGGCCTTACTGGACTTACATTGAAGGAACAGGCGGCATGGCCAATCGAGTTACACAAGCAGGCTATCCAGGTCTGGCGGGAGTGTGGCATCCTCAAAAAGTCACAGCGCTCTAAGCTTGGGGGCCAAGTGTCGCGCATGTTTCTATTTTACAGAGGTATTTAACTAAGGGGCGCCATATAGCGTTAAAGCGGGTGTCCCGTGATTGCAATCGCGCTGTGAAGAGTTCCATAGTTATTACATGCCACAAGCGCACAAACCAAGCAGAAATGGGGGGGGGGGGGGTCTCTGCATTTTTCCAACAAAGCGCTATGAGTTGCTTTGCTGCCCCCCAGCATGTGAAGTGCTATTGTCCAGTCGAGTGCTTTTAAATTATCAGGTTTAATGCCCAGAAGAATCGTGGCCATAGATTCAGGCGGGGGGGAAGCCCAGCATCTCCTTAATATGACTAAGGACCTCCTTCCAGAGCAGGATCAGGAGCGGGCAAGCCCACCAAAGGTGAATGAAGTCACCAGATGCATTCTAACACCTCCAACACAAGGGGGGCGTGGGATGGAACATTTTGTGCAGCCGGGCGGGTGTATAGTACCACTATGTCATAATTTTGTAAGCATTTTCCCTATGCGGGATGCTACGATAGACCCTAGGAATGTCTCGCCATAGTCGGCTCCACTGTGTAGGCGTGATTTCAATGATGGACGTCAGTTGCCATTGACGCGGATATGGGTGCGTGGCCGGCACCAGTGGGTGTTGTAGAATCTGATATGTCCGGGATATGAGGCCTTTCGAGTCATCAAAGGAGCGGGCCAGCCGCTCGAAAGGGGTGTATGGCCATGTAACAGCCTGCTGCATCTCTGATGAGGATACCCAGTGGCGCAGCTGTGCATACTGGAGACCTGCGTCTAGTGGGAGATGGAATTCTTCTCTGCACTGGGTGAAAGTTTTTATGAGTCCCCCCTCGAACAAGTCTCCGATCACTCTGCAACCCCCCTATGACCATTTGGCAAATGCTGGCGAGTGGAGGGCCGGACGGAATAGTGGGTTGCCAGTTATAGGAGTATGAGGGGGAAGGGAAGGTTGCCAGTCCCTTACGTGTTGCTACCCTGTCCCATATATCTATGACCGTTTTAGTAGGCACTGCAAGATAAGCACTACGGGAGTGCACCGTACGGTGGAGCCACGTGAGATCCCAGATAGTACGCCCGTGACCATCCGATCCATATGGAACCATACCTTTTTGCTTTCAGTGGTGGTCCATTCCGAGACAATGAGGTGAACGGCCCAATAGTATTCCAAAAGGTTAGGACATGCTAATCCCCCCTATCTCTTGGCGACATGAGGATCCAGTGGGAGAACCGCGGTCGGCGTCCACCCCATATAAAGTTAGTGATATCCTTTTGGAGGCCCTGTATCTGTTGTTGTGGTATAGGGGTGGGAAGACATTGGAACAGGTATAAGAGTCCCCCTCCTTTTTTTTAAAAAACGTTTGGGGAGGTGGTGGTCCCTGGGGTTTGGGGGCATCCGTGCGGCCCCCCATATCTTTATGTTGATCCAGCGGAGGTGGTGATCCCCAGGGCATAAAAATGCGTTTGAGGGGGCCACGTGGACCCCCATACTTTTTAATGGAGGCATGCCACCTGGGAGCTTGATTAAAAATAAGTGTGGGAGGCTGGACGCTGTGCTGTGCTAAGTGTGACCGTCTGGATCTTCTGGTCTGCGGTCGCTCCCACTCGCTCCCCCTCGATCCCTGCCTGTCCCGAGAGAGCGCCTCTACAACAGCATAGCGCCTGGAGCGCCTGGTATCGATATTTAGACTGCCTATCATTCTTTACGATTTAGTGCAGCATTACGATAATTTTAATTAATTCATCAGCGCTCGTGCAGTTTATTGGCATACCTGTCCATTGTTCATTGCTCTTAGCTGCCGCATTACGGTAATTTAATATATTAATTAAGCAGCGCTCGTGCAGTGTTTTTGGCTTTTTGACCGACGACTGTGCCCCTGCTTTGTACTGGGATACCCCACCGCCATCCTGCTGCTGTTGTCTGTTTACCTGGGCCCCGTGTCTCCTCCCCGCTCCCGCCTCCCAGCCGACCCGCCCATGCTCCGCCCCCCCACTAACCATTTAAGTACAGATGTCCCAACGCGCAGCCGAAGGTGCGCCAAAGGTAAGCCCGTCTACGCCCGTCCGCGCCTGGCCCGCGCCCAGCGCCAGAGCCCCTGGTCCTCGTAAGGTCCACCCCTCTCGCATTACTTACGACGCCTCCACCCTCCTAGCCCTTAACCCCGGCCGCTCCCCCAACTGCGTCCAAGCCGCTCCTGGACACACCCATGGACCCTTTGCCTGCAACTCCTGCAAGTTCGACGGCACCAAGAACAACTCCTCATCTACCAACACACAACAGATATCCGACCCCAACCACCTACAATGCATCCTGCTCAACACCCGCTCGGTCCACAGACACGCCATTGACCTCTGAAATCTACTAGACACCATCTCTCCGGACGTCGCCTTCTTAACAGAAACATGGATGAATGCCTCTTCAGCCCCAGACATCACCATTGCCATCCCGGAAGGCTACAAGATCACTCGCAAGGACCGTACCGGCCACACAGGAGGAGGCATCGCTATCGTCCATAAGAAATCCATCCGCATCTCAACCAGCTCAGACGTCAATCTCGCCAACTCTGAACACCTTCACTTCCAGATCCACACCGACCCCAAGACCACACTCAGAGGCACCCTTCTTTACAGGCCACCAGGACCCCGCGCACAATTTAGTGAAGACATCACGGACTTCATCACTCCACACGCGCTCCCCTCCGAGGATTACATCCTTTTGGGAGACCTCAACTTTCACCTTGAAAAGAATAACGACCACAACACCACCACCCTTCTGGACAACCTCGCCAACCACGGACTTAAGCAACTTGTCACCACCCCCACCCACATCGCAGGTCACACACTCGACCCTATCTTCACCTCCAGCAAACATGTCTCCTTCAGCTACACCACAGCTCTCCTTTGGACTGACCACAGCTGCGTTCACTTCACCTACAACAAGCCCACTTCCAACAACCACCCCCAACCCACTCTGCAAAGAAACTGGAAC
Organism: Lissotriton helveticus; assembly: GCF_964261635.1. Taxonomy (NCBI): domain Eukaryota; kingdom Metazoa; phylum Chordata; class Amphibia; order Caudata; family Salamandridae; genus Lissotriton; species Lissotriton helveticus. Next base: position 1,661,666,866 of record NC_136069.1, read on the forward strand.
AAAATCACCATCGACCAGATCTCCTCATCGCTTCTTCAAAACCCCCCAGCCCACTCCTCAAACCCAGACCAAGCAGCCACCAACCTCACCCAATGGCTATCCAACAGCGCCGACATCCTAGCACCACTGAAAAAACGACAAATCAAACTAGGCAGCAAGAGGACCTCCTGGTTCAACGATGAGCTTAAGAAATCCAAGAAACTCTGTCGCTCCCTTGAGAAGGCCTGGAAAAAAGACCCAACCACCAGCACCAAGGACGCCTTCAAAAACGCCACCCGACTACACCACCAACTGATCCGGAATGCCAAGAAAGCCGATTTCAAGGACCGACTAGATAACGCCCACAAAAGCAAGGAACTATTCAACATCGTCAAGGAATTTACCAACCCCTCGGCCAACTCCAACGACATCACCCCCTCTCAAGCCCTCTGTGACTCCCTAGCCTCATTCTTCCACAACAAAATTGCAGACATCCACAACAGCTTCGACAACCGACCCGAAGACCAACACACCCAACCCCCTGCAGGACCCCCACCCCCCCTGAACATCCTCAATGACTGGAAGCCAATCTCCACTGAGGACACCATCCGTCTGATGAACTCTATCCACTCAGGATCCCCCACAGACCCATGCCCTCACCACATCTTTAACAAAGCAGACTCCATCATAGCACCGCACCTTCGAGACGTCATCAACTGCTCCCTCAACTCCGCTAGCTTCCCGGAAAGCTGGAAACATGCCGAACTCAGCGCCCTCCTGAAGAAACCCACAGCTGACCCCACCGAACTCAAAAACTACCGCCCTATCTCACTCCTTCCATTCCCGGCCAAAGTCATCGAGAAAGCGGTCAACAACCAGCTCGCTGCATTCCTCGAAACCAACAAATCCCTCGACTCCTCACAATCCGGCTTCCGAGCCAAGCACAGCACTGAAACCGCCCTCATCGCAGCAACAGACGACATTCGAACTCTACTGGACAATGGTGACACAGTCGCCCTCATCCTCCTCGACCTCTCCGCAGCCTTCGACACGGTCTGTCATAGCACCCTTTTACAACGCCTCAGAAACGTCGGAATCCAAGGAAAAGCACTGGAATGGATCACCTCGTTCCTCACCGGAAGAACCCAGAGAGTCCGCCTTCCACCATTCAAGTCAGAGGCCACTGAAGTCATCTGCGGCGTACCACAAGGATCCTCACTCAGCCCCACCCTCTTCAACGTATACATGAGCCCCCTCGCGGCCATCGCACGCCAACACAACCTCAACATCATCTCCTACGCCGACGACACTCAACTGATCCTATCACTCACCAGAGACCCTAACACTGCCAAAACCAACCTGCATGAAGGAATGAAAGAAGTAGCCGAATGGATGAAGCACAGCCGTTTGAAACTGAACTCAGACAAAACAGAAGTCCTCATCCTAGGCACCTCCCCCTCCGCCTGGGACGACTCCTGGTGGCCAGAGGCCCTTGGAAAAGCACCCATCCCGACGGATCACGCACGTAACCTGGGCGTCATTCTGGATTCCTCACTCTCGATGAACAGACAAGTCAACGCCGTTTCTTCATCTTGCTTCAACATTCTTCGCATGCTCAAAAAAACATTTCGCTGGATCCCCACTGAAACTAGAAAAACAGTCACCCACGCTCTGGTCACGAGCCGACTGGACTACGGAAACACCCTCTACGCCGGTACCACCGCAAAACTCCAGAAAAAACTCCAACGCATCCAGAACGCTTCAGCCAGGCTCATATTAGACATCCCGCGTAAAGAACACATCTCTGGTCACCTGAAAAACCTCCACTGGCTCCCCGTCAATAAGAGGATTACTTTCCGGCTCCTAACCCACGCACACAAAGCACTTTACGAAATCGGACCCGAATGCCTCAACACACGACTGTCCTTCTACACCCCCTCCCGCCAGCTACGATCCTCCAACCAAGCCCTTGCCACTGTACCTCGCATCAACAAAACCACCATGGGAGGTAGATCCTTCTCCTACCTGGCAGCTAAAACCTGGAACTCACTTCCCACTCACCTTCGCCTTACTCAGAACCACCTAGCATTCAGAAAGCAACGTAAAACGTGGATATTTGACAAGTAATTCCCCTCCCTTCTTCAAGCGCCTTGAGACCCTCCGGGTATGTAGCGCGCTATATAAATGACCTGACTTGACTTGACTTGACTGGTTTAAAAAAAATATATTTGCTGTGGATTCACAACTATGTCTCTCTTTTGCAGCAACATTTTTTGTAAAAGGTGCTTTTTTGACCTGGCAGGGTACCAGGGGGACCCCCAGGACCAAGGCTAGGGAGTCAGGGTATTCCTACTTTAAACATGTGTTCTGGGACTTGGCTGAAGCAGAGCCCAAAGATGGCTTCCAACTCTTCCTGGTTGAATTATTGACAGTCAATCAGATTTCCCCATGGGGACTGTCGGATCCTCAGAGGATCCGCATCCCTAGATATACAAATGTGGGTTTCCTTTAATAACTTTAGAACTGCCAAACAGATTTACACCAAATAACAAGCATTTGCAATGCAATTGGTCTCGCCTCGGGGACCTCATATGTATTTAGCTATGCAGCACATTAGCCTGGGTGCTGAAACATCTACTGCTCTTTAACATGGATAGAAAGTAAGCATCAAACTGCATGACACACCAGGTATGGGAACACATGGAGAGAAACTTTGCCTTTCAGTGTGAAATGGTATAGTCCTAAACTCTGTTTTTAACATAAAATCCGGCCCTTTTGTGGTCATATGACTGAAAATACAAGATTTGAAAAAAATATTATTTTCAACGGGTGCTCGTGGAAGACTATTTCTATGGAATGCTTAAAGTGATTCTGGTATTCTACTGACCTCTGCTAGTCGTGTTCTATCAAGAAAGTTAAACAGAGGCAGCTATCAGAAATATTTTAAAAAAGGAAAGTCCCTCAGCAGAAAGCAATTCTGGTATTTTACTGACCTCTGCTGGCCGTTTTTCATCAAGACAGTTAAATAGAGGCAGTTGAACAGAAAAAAAGTCCCTAAGCGGAAGCAGACAAGCCCTAGGGCTGATCTCCAGATACCACAAAGTACATACACAAGTATATACTAAAGTTTACAAGTATATACTAAAGTATATACAAGAGGTCTCGAATGTTCGACCTAAAAAGGTCACTTTCTGAACAAAGAGTCATCTTTCTGCCAAATTTGGTGTAATTCCGTCCAGCAGTTCGCGCTGTAGTCATGTATGAAATCTCTATGGGAATTAACAAGGGAAACAATTTTTTTGACCCACCCTTTTTCTTGACCCCCCACTTGAGGGATCGCCCCAAAACTTTACAGGCACAACTAGAATCATTGGTACACTTGCTTTTGAAAATTTTGTGAAGATTCGGCAACCGGTGCCAAAGATTTAGGCAAGTCAAAAATGCTTTCTCTATGGAAACTAAGGGCAGTCTGTGCTGGCAAACTGCCCACTGTCACCGTCTGGACGGCGGGGTCCCGCTGAGCAGATTTGGATGTTCTGGTGGTGTCGGGTCGGCAGAGTATTGACGCGCGCGACCGTAGTGGTGAGGAGACGGATAGACGGGGACTTTAATTTTACGTAAAACCATATATGTTGTGTATGTAGGTTATGTGTAGTGAGCATATTTGATACTCTGCATTGCACCCTACCAACATACACACACCATGCATTGCATACCCGCACACGTCACAAACACCTACCTTCGATTCTGCCAAAGCATGGTGCCGGTCCATCATGGTTAAGGTGCAGGGAGGACCTGGAAATGGCAAAGAGGATGAAATTGCAGCCGGTACTATGTAAAAAGGTGAGTTTTCACCCCTTTTTCTCCCATTCCACCAGTTCGAAGTAGGCGAGATTTCCGTCGGAATTTCCTTCGAAATAGGCCACATCCAAATCTGGAGGGGAATCTGGGCTAGATCATAACTTGTTCATCTGATAGAGACTCCTAGCTACACATTCCTTACCTTAGCATAGATACCCAGGCAATAACTCTCTCTGAAGTGGGTCTGAGCAGATTTAGACCACACAATTCAGAAGGACCAAACAAGCAAAATGGCCAACATGACTGACAAGACTGTCCAGACAGTGATTTTTTGTGAATGTGTGTAATGATGTACATGTTGCTGCCTGACAGATGTGCAGGACAGGTACTCCATGAGCCAATGCAGTGGTTGAAGCCTTGGCATACAAGCCCTCAGGGTGTTGCTTTATGGTCAGTACGTAGCATATTTTTATGCAGTGCACTATCCTCTGTGAGATGGTGCATTTCAGCACAGTCTTCCCTTTCTCCACTCTGATGCAGCCAACCAACATTTGATAGTTTAGTGTGATCGAGGTAGGCAATGCTTTTTTTGGGTCTAGTCGGTGTAGTCTCTCCTCTTCCTTGGAATGGAGAGATGGAGCAAAGAAGGCAGGCAAAGGTGATATTTTGGCCTACATGGAAGGGTGTTACAACCATCAGAAGGAAAGAGACATGTTTATTCAAAACTACTTAGTCTTGGTAGAATGTCATGTAAGGAGGGTGCGCATAGAGTGCCTACAGTTCACTGACCCTCCTGGCCAATGTTATGGCCACCACAAAAGACATGGTGAGGAGTATCAGTGGGCAGTTCAGGGGCTCAATGAGTGCACACATAAGAAGTGTTATGACCACATTGCGGTCCCATTGGGGTATGATAAATGGTCTAGAAGGGAGCAGATTTTGAAGTCCTTTCAGAAAACGGGTCACAGAGAAGGATGGTCCAGCAACCACAAAAAAGCCACCAAAATGGCACACAAATAACCTTTAGTGGTGCATAAAGCAAAGCCCTGCTGGGCCAAGGGGAGAACAAACACCAGAACTTGAGATAAGAGTGCAGAAAAAGGTTAATGTTCCTGGATGCACGCTATGCTACACATGTTTGCGAATGGCAGGTGTTAGACCTGTCTGCCCTTTGGGTGGTCCCTCCTATTATTTATTTATTTTTGTCCCCTTTTTGCCCCTCAATTCCTTTCATTTTTATGTCCACTGGATTTTCTAGGTGTTGACCTGGGGGTTAGGTACTCCTTGACCCCATGGTTCCTCATAGGCCTAGAAATCCCTCCTTTTCCAAGGGCAAGCTTAGTTATACAAGATGGCGGCTAGTAACTGCCACAACTGATTACCTCAGGGACTGGCCCATAGACTTGTATGGGAGATCTAGAACTTTCTGGCCTGTTCTGGACCCCTGGAACTAGGGGTATAAATAGGCCAACTGTAAGGCGACCATTTTGTCTTTCTGAGAGGGACAGCTGGAGTACAGGCTGTGGCTCTAGAAGGGGTAGGACATTCAGAGGGTGGACTTCTTTTTAAGGGTTGCCTCCCTACTGTAATCACCGCCCCTATTCCTGCAGACCTGACCTGGTTAGTCTGCCGTCCAGTTGACCCTGGACAGGTAGTTGGCTCAAGTAGAGAGAAAGATCTAGCCCTAGCCTGGGGTGAGACACGGGAGATTTTGATGAGTGGAGGGGTGTGAAAAACGGCCCCACTGTCCAGTATTGAGGTCTAGCCAAACCCTTGAGGAACTTTGCAGGACTGGAAAAACTGATCGAGGGAATTAATCCATTTCCTCCCCCTTCGGCCGTTGTGCCTATCTGCTGCCTGCGCTTGGCTCCTGAAGTCACCCCTCACCTTTGTTTAGAGGCGCGGCTGGGAGTTCCATCCTCCGCCATTAGTGCTCTGGGTGAGGAGAATCGAGACCCCTGAGGAGTGTTCCGCCTGCCCTGCAGCCCGTTACTGACAGGGAGGCTAGGGACGGTTGGGGCTGCGGTGGTGTGTTGAGGCGGAACAGGCAGCCAGCTGGGCCTGAGGAGGCGCAATACTGCGCAGGCCCGGCGCAGAGCTCGCTGTCCCTGAAGGGGGGCGGAGACCCAGTCAGGAGGGGCCTAGGATCGCGCGGGTCCAATGGAGGGCCACTGCTCGTTTGAGCTGAACGGGGCAGCCTCTGCCCAACGCCGCTACTCTCCCGCGCAGAGACGTCGGTTTGAGGCGGAATTTAATAGAGGAGCAGGCCACGGAGCCCCGTCCCAGTGCGACCTCCCCTCGGTGCCGGCTTGGGTGACATTCGGCCTGGCCCTCGAGGGAGGCGCTGCTGGGAGAAGGAGCCTGTAGGTGAGAGCCGGACCCCTGGGCTTGTGCAGTGTCAACGGACAGACCCCAGTATACTTAACTACGAGTAAGAAGGGAACTGGGATCTGTTGGGGGTCTGGGGACTATCGACAAAAGGTCCCGGAAAGGAGATTCTTCCCCCAATTATCTGACTGGAAGCATGGAGTGACAAGGCAGGAGAAAGACCTTTGAACCCATTTGAGTCTATTGCTTAACCTTTCTTTTACAGTGGTGGAAGGAAAAGATTTCTTTGAGTTCTTTGGCAATCACTTGGTGTAACCTAGTGGAGCAGGTTGGAGTATTTGCTTCACCCATTGGTCCCATATGGAAATCCCTTTTTCTTTCCTTTGTAGGCAACAGACTCTGCTTCACATTGTGCCAAGGCAGAGTAACCCCAGTAATGTCTGTATAATAGAATCTGTTTTGCTGTGTAATAACCCTTGAGTTAAGAAACAATGTTTTGCTGTAATCGAGTGGGGGGAGAAATAATTAATGTAAAAAGGGACAAAACTGTCAGTTGAGATAAATAAGAGTATACAGAATCCTTTTATAAAACAGCCCGTATTTTTCCAAAAAACTGGTGGTTATTTTTGAATGGATGGACGCTGAGTTACTATAAGGGTGTGACGCAGGTTTAACACTTTTGCCTTTGGGATAGTCTTTTCTAGTTAGTGCTAAGCTACCCTATGTAGACTGGTAACCCCAGGTCCCACATAATTGGTGTCCAGCGGTGGGATGACAACTGTGCTTGCGTCCACTCTATAGTAACGTAGTGTACTCCGTAGACCTACATCTTGAGTTTTCTCCTAGCGGATTCCCTAATTATATTTTTGTTTTTCCAAATTTACTCCTGGTGGTGGGTGGAGGTAGCTTCTAATTATCCTCTTAACTAATTCCTTCCAAGTGGTTGTCCCTGACTCTTAATGGCAAAATGGAATTTGCCCTGGAAGAACTGGAGACCTATACTGTGGCCCAACGTAGAGACTTTTGCCAAAATATGGGAGTGTTCTTTAAGCGTGGTGCTAAAAAGGGGGAACTCCAGACCAGCTTGAGGGCGTGGGTGGCAGCACACCCAGAGGGAAAGGAGGAGGAAGAGGAGGAGCGGGACACGGTCATCGGGATAGATGAGTTGTACCAGCCTGAGAGGGAGAACCTACTGACAGGTCCCAGAACACTCTCAAGGGAGGGCAGCAGTGTTTCCGTGAGAAGTTTGACTAAAGCCGAACTAGCGGACAGGAGGGAGAAAAGAGTTGAAGTGGGTTAGCCCGGTTGGAAAAGGAGAAGGAGGAGCAGAGGATGGCTCATGAGTTGAAACTCAGACAGTTAGATCTCAAGGCCCTACAGGCAGGGACTCCCAATACTCCTAATGGTGGCAGCGAATCCAAGGATGCAACCAGGGAACCCAGACCCTATTTACCAAAGGATGTAGTCGCCAGCTACAGCGCAGGGGATGACATCGCTAAGTGGCTGGCTGCCTATGAGGTCTCCTTAAGAGCCCATGGGATACTGGAGAAACACTGGGGGGGGGTGGCTTGTATAAATACATGCCTCCTGCAGGAAGGTATACACTTTTGGCCCTAGAGCAGGGAGAGCAGACCCACTACCCCACCATGAAAGTGGCGCTGATCAAGAAGTTTGGACTGACCCCAGAGAAGTACCGGCAGAAGTTTAGGGGTAGTCACAAACTAGGCACACAGAATTGGGTGGATTTCTTGGACTACGCAAAGAAGGCATTACAGGGTTGGGTACAAGGCAGCGAGGTGAGGGACTATGAGGGGTTGTATGACCTTATTCTCAAGGAGCACCTACTCGAGAAATGTTTTCCCGAGCTGCGTCAACACCTGGTGGACAGCAAGCTGACCAACCCCCGGAAGCTTGCTGAGGAGGCGGACATCTGGGCTAGCACCCGGGTGTCCTCAAAGGGGACTGGAGGGGATTCCCAAAGGATCGGACAGGGCGCCCCCCAGAAGAAAGAGGGGGGAGATAAAAAGAGGGAGTTCTCAAAAGGCCCCCAAAACAGTTGCTGGGGAAAAGGAACAGGATTCACCCCTAAGGCTAACCCGCCCAGAAACCCTTATCCTGGCCAAAGTCAGCAGCCAAGGGTTGTCCACTGCTTTGAGTGTGGTGGCGTTGGACACTATAAGGGAGATGTCAAGTGCCCAAAGAGACCACCCCCTCCCACTGGAGGAAGAGCCCCGGGAGTAGCTAGTGTAGTGCTCGGGGAGGAGTTGCCCTTGAATAAGGGGGGAGAGTAGGCGGGTGTCACCTTAGTGTCCCTGGGAGATCGGGAGATGGTTCCTAAGATCCAGGTGCCCTCAAATACTGTAAAGTATGGGCAGTGGGTCACCATCAATGGCCAAAGAGGGGAGGCTCTGAGAGACACAGGAGCCAGTATGACTATGGTAAGGAGTCAACTGGTGTCTCCAGAGCAGGTGATTCCACATGTACTCCACCCCGCCGCAATGGCCGACGGCAGATTGGGCCACTACCCCGTGGCCTAGGTTCCCTTTGAGTGGGAAGGGGTTGCAGGTTCACTTTGAGTTGCCGTAAGCCCTTCCGTGCCAGTTGATTGTCTGCTGGGGAATGATATGGAGCACAATGCTTGGAAGGAGGTTGAATACCGGACTCATTCTGAGATGCTGGGTACACCTGACTGGGCCTGTGCTAGCACAAGGTCTGCGACTACCCGGAGGGGGAGTTCGCTTGGGCTGGAGCCTGGAACAAAGGCACAGCCAGCTGCCAAAAAGGGAAAGAACCAAGGACAGGAGAAGCCTGCCTTGGCTTCCACACCCCATGAGACAGATAGGCCACCTGCGGTGGTGGACCAGGAGTCCGTGGAGGGGGAAGTTGTCTCCCTGGAGAACTTACCTATCCCTGCTGAGTGGCATGTGGAAAGAGGGCCTACCAGGGAGGAGTTTTGTAAGGGCCAGAAGGAGTGCCCTACCCTTGAGGGACTGAGGCGACAGGCCGAGGCCCAGGCAGCAGGGAACGTTACTGGGAGTTACCATATTTACTGGGAGGATGAACTCCTCTACAGTGAACCTAAGGCACCCGTGCACGGTTCATCCCGGGCCTTGGTTGTCCCTCAACGTTACCAAGCCTTTCTTTTGGAATTGGCTCATGAGATACCCTTGGCAGGACACTTAGGACAGGACAAGACCTTTGCCCGGCTTGTCCCCCACTTTTACTGGCCTCAGATGAAAGTGGCATCCGACACATACTGTCGGACATGTGTATCCTGCCAAGCCAGTGGGAAAACAGGGGTGAAGCTGAAAGCTCCCCTGGAACCACTTCCTGTCGTCAGCACCCCCTTTGAAAGGGTGGGCATCGACATTGTGGGGCCATTGGATCCACCAACTACAGCTGGTCACAGGTTTATCCTGGTTCTGGTGGATCACGCCACACGGTACCCAGAGGCAATTCCTCTGAGGACCATTACTGCACCTGCAGTGGCTAGGGCCCGGATGGGGATCTTTACCCGAGTGGGTTTCCCCAAGGAGGTTGTGTCCGACAGGGGGACCAACTTCATGTCAGCTTACATGCGGGCTATGTGGAAGAAGTGTGGAGTTACCTACCGGTTTACCACCCCTTATCACCCACAGACCAATGGTCTAGTGGAAAGGTTCAACAAGACCTTGAAAGGCATGATAAGAAGTCTGCCTGAGAGCCTGCGGAGGAAATGGAACGTCCTCCTACCCTGTCTGTTTTCCTACAGGGAAGTGCCACAGAAAGGAGTGGGCTTCAGCCTCTTCGAGCTTCTGTATGGGCACCCTGTGCGTGGACCTCTCAGCCTGGTGAAGGACGGATGGGAAAAGTCTCCCAGGAAGCTTCCCCAGGATGTGGTGAGCTACATGCTGGCTTTCCAAATGGCTAAGTTGTGGAAGCAAGCTTCAGACAACTTGGAAGCCAGCCAAGCAGTGATGAAAGAGTGGTATGACCACAATGCTCACCCCGTGGAGTTGGAGCCTGGCCAGAAAGTGTGGGTGATGGAACCTGGAGAGCTAAGTGCCCTCCAGGATTGCTGGACAGGCCCCTTTGAGGTGATGGAAAAGAAGAGTAAGGCCACCTACCTGGTGGATCTTAAGACCCCTCGACAGCCCCTACGGGTGCTTCATGCCAATCGCCTCAAACCCCACCATGAGAGGCCCGAGGTCATCTTGATGATTGTGACTGATTGAGCAGAGGAAGCGGAAAGCAAGCCTCTCCCTGATCTCTTTTCGTCTCAGGAAAAGGATGGGTCAGTGGAGGGAGTGATTCTCTCCCCATCCCTAACTCCTGAGCAGCGAGAGGACGGCCGCCCGGTCTTGGAGCAGTCCTCCTCGTTGTTCTCCCTTGTCCCGGGAAGGACCCACCTGTGTACCCATGATGTGGACACAGGAGACAGCCCACCTGTGAAGTCTAAAACCTACCTGCGGTCAGACAAGGTGAAGGCCAGCATCCACAGCGAAATTACAAAGATGCTGGAGTTAGGAGTAATTGAACCTTCTAGTAGCCCCTGGTCCAGTCCGGTGGTTCTGGTACCAAAAGCTGCCCCGCCAGGCACCACTCCAGAACTGAGATTCTGTGTGGATTACCGGGGATTGAATTCAGTGACCAAGACTGATGCACATCCGATCCCTAGGGCAGGTGAACTACCAGTTATGTGTGATGCCCTTTGGGTTCAAGAACGCCCCTGCCACTTTTCAGCGGCTGGTGAACCAGGTCCTCTCTGGAATGGAGGCTTTCTCCACTGCTTATCTGGATGACATAGCTGTCTTCAGCAGCAGTTGGGAGGACCATTTGTGTCATTTACAAGCTGTTCTCCAGGCCCTGAAACAAGCTGGCTTGACAATCAAAGCCAGTAAATGTCAGATCGGGCAGGGGTCGGTTGTGTACCTAGGCCACGTGGTGGGCAGGGGAGCGGTGCAGCCCCTCCAGGCAAAGATTGAGGCAATCATGGCCTGGGAGCCCCCCCAAGACCCAAACTGAGGTCCGAGCTTTCCTGGGTCTCACAGGTTACTACCGGCGCTTTGTGAAGGGGTATGGTACTACTGTAGCACCCCTCACTGAGCTCACATCTAAGAAGCAACCTCGATGGGTAGTCTGGACGGAGGCTTGTCAGCAAGCCTTTGAGAAGCTGAAACAAGCAATGTGTGCAGCACCGGTCCTGAGGGCCCCGGATTTCTCCAAGGAATTCATTGTCCAGACAGACGCATCAGAGCATGGCATTGGGGCAGTGTTATCGCAACTCAATGAAGAGGGTCTGGATCAGCCTGTTGTCTTCCTGTCTAGGAGACTACTTCCCCGGGAACAGAAGTGGAGTGCAATTGAGCGTGAAGCCTTTGCAGTGGTAATGGCTCTGAAGAAGTTGCGGCCATACCGGTTTGGCTCGCACTTCCTGATTCAGACCGACCACCGACTCCTTCGTTGGCTGATGCAAATGAAGGGGGAGAATCCCAAGCTGTTGAGATGGTCTATCTCCCTACAGGGAATGGACTTCCGGGTGGAACATCGGCCTGGAGTGGACCACGCCAATGCAGACCGTCTCTCTAGGTATTTCCGCCTTAGTGATGAGGACTCCCAAGGGGTTGGGTAGCTCTCCCCACTTTCAGCTGGGGGGGGGGGGACGCGTGTTAGACCTGTCTGCCCTTTGGGTGGTCCCTCCTATTTATTTTTGTCCCCTTTTTGCCCCTCAATTCCTTTAATTTTTATGTCCACTAGATTTTTAGGTGTTGACCTGGGGGTTAGGTACTCCTTGACCCCATGGTTCCTCATAGGCCTAGAAATCCCTCCTTTTCCAAGGGCAAGTTTAGTTATACAAAATGGCGGCTAGTAACTGCCACAACTGATTACCTCAGGGACTGGCCCATAGACTTGTATGGGAGATCTAGAACCTTCTGGCCTGTTCTGGACCCTTGGAACTAGGGATATAAATAGGCCAACTGTAAGGCGACCATTTTGTCTTTCAGAGAGGGACAGCTTGAGTACAGGCTCTGGCTCTAGAAGGGGTAGGACATTCAGAGGGTGGACTTCTTTTTAAGGGTTGCCTCCCTACTGTAATCACCGCCCCTATGCCTGCAGACCTGACCTGGTTAGTCTGCCGTCCTGTTGACCCTGGACAGGTAGTTGGCTCAAGTAGAGAGAAAGATCTAGCCCTAGCCTGGGGTGAGACACAGGAGATTTTGATGAGTGGAGGGGTGTGAAAAACGGCCCCACTGTCCAGTATTGAGGTCTAGCCAAACCCTTGAGGAACTTTGCAGGACTGAAAAAACGGATCGAGGGAATTAATCCTTTTCCTCCCCCTTCGGCCGTTGTGCCTATCTGCCGCCTGCGCTTGGCTCCTGAAGTCACCCCTCACCTTTGTTTAGAGGCGCGGCTGGGAGTTCCATCCTCCGCCATTAGTGCTCTGGGTGAGGAGAATCGAGACCCCTGAGGAGTGTTCCGCCTGCCCTGCAGCCCGTTACTGACAGGGAGACTAGGGACGGTTGGGGCTGCGGTGGTGTGTGGAGGCGGAACAGGCAGCCAGCTGGGCCTGAGGAGGCGCGATACTGCGCAGGCCCGGAGCAGCGCTCGCTGTCCCTGAAGGGGGGCGGAGATCTAGTCAGGAGGGGCCTAGGATCGCGCAGGTCCAAAGGAGGGCCACTGCTCGTCTGAGCTGAACGGGCGGCCTCTGCCCAACACCGCTACTCGCCCGCGCCTGCGCGGAGACGCCGATCTCGAGGAAGACGACGGAGTCGGCTTGAGGCGGAATTTAATAGAGGAGCAGGCCACGGAGCCCCGTTCCAGTGCGACCTCCCCTCGGTGCCGATTGGGTGACATTCGGCCTGGCCCTCGAGGGAGGCGCTGCTGGGGAGAAGGAGCCTGTAGGTGAGAGCCAGACCCCTGGGCTTGTGCAGTGTCAACTGACAGACCCCAGTACACTTAACTACAAGTAAGAAGGGAACTGGGACCTGTTGGGGGTCTGGGGACTATCGACAAAAGGTCCCGGAAAGGAGATTCTTCCCCCAATTATCTGACTGGAAGCACGGAGTGACAAGGCAGGAGAAAGACCCATTTGAGTCTATTGCTTAACCTTTCTTTGACAGTGGTGGAAGGAAAAGATTTCTTTGAGTTCTCTTTGGCAATCACTTGGTGTAACCGAGTGGAGCAGGTTGGAGTATTTGCTTCACCCATTGGTCCCATATGGAAATCCCTTTTTCTTTCCTTTGTAGGCAACAGACTCTGCTTCACATTGTGCCAAGGCAGAGTAACCCCAGTAATGTCTGTATAATATAATCTGTTTTGCTGTGTAATAACCCTTGAGTTAAGAAACAATGTTTTGCTGAAATCGACTGGGGGGAGAAATAATTAATGTAAAAAGGGACAAAACTGTCAGTTGAGATAAACAAGAGTATACAGAATCCTTTTTATAAAACAGCCGTATTTTTCCAAAAAACTGGTGTAGTTATTTTTGAATGGATGGACGCTGAGTTACTATAAGGGTGTGACGCAGGTTTAACACTTTTGCCTTTGGGATAGTCTTTTCTAGTTAGTGCTAAGCTACCCTATGTAGACTGGTAACCCCAGGTCCAACAGCAGGCATATATCATCTTGGTGGAGGGATGCCCGGCTGCCAGAATAACATCAGACTCGAAAAGTAGAAAGTTGCCAACTGTTGCTGCTCAATCTTCACTCATGAAGGTGTATGGTGCACAAGTATAGGTGCAGGACCTTCCCTTGTTGGTGCCTCAGAAAATCCCCCCCAAAGTGCAGGGTAGCTGGTGGCACTGAAGCAGTCGGCAACTTTTAGCACACTTATGGGATGAGATCTTCTGTGAATCCGTTGAACTGTTTTGGTCATCCCCTTGGATTTGCTTAGCTGTACACCATTGGGTTCCTTTAACTGTTGCTATTAATTGGCCTTACCTGAAAGGAAGACTGGGATTGTTCTCTGTTCCTTTCATATACTTAGATAGGCTACATTGTCAAATTCCTAGCATACTGGGGTGTTCCCCTCTCTTTGTGGCTGCCCTAAAGAAGAGCCCTGTTTTATGTATTACTGACAGGTTCTCTGGTCGGCGGTCGAAACATTGCCAGAACTTTCATGAATGCCTGTATCTAAAATGTTCACGCTCGGCCACAATTTCATGGAAGTCAAATGAACTCATCCCAGTTGTAGAGACTTTTATTGAACTCTGTTCTTCATCAGGCTGTTCTATGAAATCTTTATTAGTTATTTATATATTATTTTTGACTACGTTTTAGGCATTTGTTTTTTCACTGCACAAGCGCTTTTACACTAATCACGAACACCATTGTTCTACAATGTATATAGTATCAATATTATTCTTTCATGAATTACCGTTTATGGATCCTGTTTCTCGTGATTTATGTAAACCAAAATTGTATGCATCTTCATTATTTTGTGAGAATTATTTTTGACCCGTTAGGCATTAACAGCTGAGTTTATCTACTTTAGTGTTCAGAGAATCCACCAATGCTGAACCAAAGAAATGCCCTGATGTTCCAGCCGTGTCAAGAGATGCAGGGCCTCCTGACAGGGTCCATGACCCCACCGGGCGTATTTGTTGAAGTACCACATGACGGTAGTGTTGTCCCTGAACACCTGCACCGCCATTCCCCTTGCCGAACAAATTAGGGTTCAATGCCAACTGAATCACCCGAAGCTTCAACAAGTTGATGTAAAGCCTTGACTGCACTGCAGACCAGAGTTTCAGATCTTTACCTCCCCTAGATGGTCTCCCAGTGATGCATCTGTCACTAAAGTCAGCTCTGGGTGGGGAAGGGAGGGGGGTCTACCACTAACCCAATTGTGGTTCGTCAGTTACAACTGCAGCTCTTTTGTAGTTCCCTCCGAGATCTGGACCAGGTCAGAAAGATTCCCCCGATGCTGTTCCCACTGGAACTTCAGGTCTCACTGAAGAGTCAGCATATGCCCACAGGCATGTGTCCCTAGCAGGATGTAGGAAGCCATGAGGAACAACAGCCTCAGAGTCAGTCTCACTGAAATCCAAGAAAGAAACTGCAACATCAGTATTATAGCCTGAATATTCTGATCTTGCCGTTCGGTAGTTAGGCCTAATAATACAGTGACTCCAGAACAGCTCTGATGAAAGGGAGTATCTGAGAGGAAGTCAGGTGTGACTTCATCATATTGATAGTGAACCCAAGTGAATGTAGGTCTGCTTTAGTCTGTAATTAGGGGATGACTACCTGTGTCATGCTCGCCTTTAACAGTTAAATGTTGAGGTACAGGAAGACTGGAACCCCCTGAGCTCTGTAAACTGCTGCAACCACCACCATCACCTTGGTGAAAACAAGGGCTGCTGGTGAGGCCAAAAGGGAACACAGCAAACTGAAGGTGCTCTTGGTCCACCGCGAATCTCAGTTAACACCTGTGGCAGGCAGGACGGGGGATGTGGAAATGTGTACTGCCTGTCCAAACTATATTAACTAACTCATGAATTATGTGGAGTGTCAAGATGTATAGTGGAGATAGCATCTCCCAGGCTAAAATCTGCCCGAGGATGGGGGCCTCCCCCATTGAATTTTGGTCGGGCCCCAGGGGATGGGGTCCACGAAACCTGAATCAGCCCGGGGAGGAGGCCACATGGCCCCCTCCCCCATGAAAGGACGAGTGAGTTTCTTGTACTACTTCATCATCCAATGAGTAGTGTGCCAGGAGGTGTGTTTGCAGAGTGGTGGAGAAAGGGAGGGCCTCCAACGAGCTTTCAGCAACCCTGCTGTGTGGGACTTACTGGTGGTAACAGCAGGGGTTCTTGGCCTACAATGACCTTCAGCAGCCAAAGGGACATCACCCCCCAATCAGTAATGCACCAAGAGGGGCATTTACAGAGTGGTGGAGAAAGGGAACAGGCCTCTGATGAGCTCTCAGCAACCCTGATGTGTGGAACTTAATGGTGGTAGCAGGAGGGGCTCTTGGTCTCCAACGGCCCTCAGCAGCCAAGGGGACTTCAACGCACAACCATTAGTGCACCAGGAGGTGTGTTTGCAGAGTGGTTGAGAATGGGGGCAGGTTCTCTGATGAGCTCTCAGCAATTGAGCTTGGTTTGATTTACTGATGGTAACAGGAGGGGTTCTTGGCCTCCAAGGTCCTCAGCATCCAAGGGGAATTCACCCCCCAACGAGTAGTGCACCAGGAGGCACATCAGCAGAGTGGTTGAGAAAGGGGTGGAGCCTTCGACAAGCTCTAAGCAATTCAGATGTGTGGGACTTCTTGAATCCGAGGAATATGAGGACATCTCCGTCAAACAAATAAGCACTTCCGTTAGTTAAGAGGAAGGACCCTTGTTTGGTGTAGATTTACCTCTTTGTAGTAGTAGTGTTGTCTTATCTAGATAAGGATTCATTTTATCACAGAGTCCAGGATAAAGATGTATGATGAACAATCACATTGCTGAAATGCACACAAGGCAACTGGAGACATTTCCTTGTGGTCCATTATGCAGCTTTAGTGTAGACATTTACCCAATAAGGTAGCACTCACTTATTATCTAGTAGAAAGTACTCCAGTTGGGTAGACATTTGACGCAACACTGTGAAATGTGGTTGGATAAACGGACCGGTGAGGTTCCGTTCTGGCCCTGATGCTCATTTCACAGAACTTTTACCTCGACAGGAATCACTTAAATATAAACATAGCAGGTGCCCCAATGTAAGCTCCACTTCTGTAAATAACAAATGATCCTACCTTCTTGGGCTTAACGAAGGCAAAGCAAGGGTGTTTCCACTCGTATTCCACATTGAAAAACTATACAAAATCCTTGGAGGTGAATTCACCATTGATCTACTGGAGCACAATCTGATGTGTAGTGACTCTGATAAGTGAGTGGTGTCTTTCTGGTCTTCTCCTCATGAGAGCAGAGTCCATGGTTCTCCCTTTTAAATACCATGAGTATGCAAATGCCCAATATCCGTAGTACCACTCACGCACCCATTCACAGGCCCACACAGGCACTCACACACACACTCATCCACACAAGCACTCAAATACCCATTCACACACCCACTAATACACTCGCAGACCCACACAGACTCATACAGCCACTCATACAGACCCATACAGCTAGTCATACATCCACTCAGACCCATACGGCCACTCACACACCCACTCTCAGACCCATACAGCCACTCACGGACCCACTCACTAACCTATACAGCCACTCACATACCCGCTCTCAAAGGTGACAGGTTACAGTTAAGAAAAAAAATACCAAACCATAGAAATTCACTGGGAAAAACCAAAGGTTACAGAAACGTTACAGTTAGGAAATAACATTTAAAAATCTAGAAATTCACTGAAAAAACAAAGGTTACATGGACATTATAATTAGGAAATAGAATTACAAAAATATTAGAAATTCACTGAAAAACAAAGGTTACAGGGAAGTTTTAGTTCGGCTCAGATTTCACTCATACAAAACCAGTGAAATTCAGAATTTACAGTTATGTGAGCTAACTATAACTTACGCCCCTGCAAAGCACTACTTATGATCTCACAAATTACATCACTCATGACATGGTCAGTGATATCTCTGATGACATCACTGATGACATATCAAATTACATCACTGATGACGTAATCCACAGAACCAGTCACACATCCACTCACCCACCCATATAACCACTCCTACACCTACTCACCCACCCATACAACTGCTCACACACCCACTTACTCATCCATAGAGCTAATCACACACCCACCTACTCACCCATACAGCCATTCCCACAATCACTTACCCATACAAGTACTCACACAGCCACTCACCCATACAGCCACTCCCACAATCACTTACCCATACAAGTACTCACACAGCCACTCACCCATACAGCCACTCATCCATACAGCTATCACACATCCACTTATTCACCCATACAGCCACTCACTCCTACATCCATACAGCCTCTCAACAGAGCCAACCACATCCATACAACCACTCAGACTCCCATGCAAGCACTCGCATGTCTACTCACTCACCCATACAGCTGCTCACACAGACACTCACTTTCTAATACAGCTACTAACACTCCCACTCAGTTAACCAAACACCACTCAAGCAGCCTCTCAGTCACCCATACAGCCACTAACACACACACACTCACACACAGTAATTCACCTATACAGCCACTCACACAACCACTTAGTCACCGATACAGCCACTCAGATATGCACTCACCCACCCATAAAGCCACTCGCACAGCCACTTACGCACCCATACAGCCTCTCATACCCACTCGCTCCCCAGTATAGGCACTCATATAGCCTCTCACACCTACAGCTACTCACACGCCCAATTATTCACCCATACAGCCACTCACACTTCAACTCACACACAGATGCAGTCACACAACCAATCACATAATATATATTAGAAATCGGATCACTCATTAGTAGTACAAAAAGGTATACTAATTTAACTTTTATAATACCTTAGTATATGCGTTTAAGACTCAAACACATTTAGAAAAAACTCACAATGACTGGATGATGTCATCATATTATAAACCCACAACTTCTAACCATGCATTTATTTCCACCTGTGAACTCTCCATGCTTGAGCCACTAGTGTGCTATTCAAATGCCTGACAACACAAAAGGAAGTTCCCCTTTGCTAAATAGGAGGATCACATGATGAAGCATGCCACACTATGTGGGTGAGGGACTACCTTTCTAACCGATTTTTATTTCAAAGTCAAGAGAATAGAGCATCACAGAACAAGGAAGTTGAGAAATGTTATAGGTAGACCACTAGTTGAAGTTTGCCATATATAATGTACCTGTCAATGAGGAATATTGCACCATTTGTTTTATTCACACTTCTCCAGAGCACAATTATTCTGGCAGGTATCTACATGCTTCTGTATGGGAGGTGAAAGGTTTCACACTGTACCCAAATGTAGTCACTGGTGACTTCACATAGGATGTGACTGGAGTTTTTGGTCCATGGGTCAGCTGACACCCAGGGAAACCGATCGGCATTTTAAAAAAACAGACCCACACGAGTGTGCTTTGTGTGGATCGAACTACATTTTCTTACTTAGAATTATTATTATTTTGTTGCGGTTTTATAAAATGGTGATGTCAAGTGACAGCAAATCTGAAAAGTGTGTATTTTTAGGGTGTCTAGCTGGTATTAGTGTACAACATGAGGCTCTGCGTGTTAAGTTCACAGGCTACTATTTTGGGCACTACAGAATATGTGAGAGCGAGTGAAAGAGTGAGCGAACATCATGAAATAAATGATCACCAGGAACTCCTGCCTTTAGTGCTAGTGCAGGCCACTACCGCCATATGCATTACAGTGGTGTGAGTGATAAACTTACTTGTAAGAGGTGTCTCGTATTGTCCTGTCTGAACTTCGATTCTGCTCATCTCGCTGGCTGAGGAGGTAGTTTTTCTTCATTTCTTTCTCCCAGAATAAGAGAACTTTGTTATCAGCATCACCCAACTTATACCCTGACACAGAAATTACAGAAACATCAGAAAAAGAACCTGTAAGTCGCATGGAATACACACACAGCAGATTACATTCATGAATCCTCACCTGTAATTTTAATTAGGATTGTCTAATACCTGCTAGGAATGTTATATGTTGGCAACATACATGTACCAATATCCACCTTCTGTTCAATAAGCCATTACGTAAACTTGAGTAACTGCCCTTGCCCACTCACTAGCCTTTCCGACATCACCAGCTCAATATCCAATAATCAATAAGTAATTATAAGCATTCTGTCCATTGGGGTCCTGGTCGACGCTCCAACAATCAGGAGTGAGCCTATGGGTCTCACCAGCAAAAGGACAGGCCGGCTCAGGAAAGATCCCTACTTAGTCTCCCTTGAGGCATGTGATTGGCTAGCCTGTGGTTCACCAGAAGCTCGAGCTGCTACAAGAAGAGGTCATATGGGGTCAAATATAATTGATTCCTGTGGGTCTAAATCAGGTGTTTTTAGTAACTGAATTGTTGCAGCAGTGTTTATCAAAGCACGAGGAACCAGATGATTCCAGGGCTTATAGAAGGGACAGCGCATGGCGTGGGGTCTCCTCAAGGGAAGATATTCAGTCATAATTTCACTGTTGGCCGCAGCAGGATTCCAAGGTTGAAAGCTGAGATGCATGTGGCCGGTGGCATAACGAAACTGGAGGGGTCCACCCTGTAAAAAAACATGGAGGGGGGCCCCATGCTTCAGACCCAGTCAGGACCTCTCAGGCGAGTGGCCCGCTGCCTAGGGCCATTGGATCCAATGGCCGTCGCTTTTCTGTGCATTTACAGTGTAAGGGGATGTAACCACCAAGGGGGGGGGGGAGAGAGAGAGAGAGTCAGGCAGTCTCAATGCCTGCTTGGGACCACCTTGGATCACCGCAAACTGTGGTGACTTGCGGGTCACTGTCAACCGAGGGTTGCGTCATTAAGGTGAAGAGTGGAAGGCTTTCTGGGTCAGAGGTCAACCCGCGGTAGTGACTATTAGTGCACAAGAGGTCGTGTGCTGAGCTGTTAGTTATATTATTGGTCCAGCAATGGTCTGGGTGAACGTGATCCTGTACCAAGTAGGTTGCGTGCGCCTACATCATTTAAAATGTGCTCGACCTTACAGTCTGTGATGGGGCAGGTCTCTCCAAGTAAGGTGTGCCTTACGGTTCCTGTCTGACTCCTTCATCAGATCGGCAGAGATGCCCGCCCTGCACCAGGGAACACCGTGCCTGCAGATACATTGGAGGTTTTACTGGACTGGGTGGAATTGATGGGTTAAATATGTTGGTGCTTTTCATGGTCACCTCTCTTGGTAGGTCTGGCGGGGCACTTCTTTTAATGGAACTGAGTTCTAAGAAAGGTGATGACTAAGGGGGAGGATGTGCCCTCCGTGTTACTGTAGTAATGATTTTGTGATCTTTGTCATGACTGATCCGGACTTAAATAATTTATTCTGACTTGAAGATTTACTATTTTTATTTATTTATTTAGTGTTTTCTATAGCACAAACATGACCCTGCGTAGGGTATCAGAGCGCTTTACAGTTGCATTTCCACAAACAAAACCTTATAAGTTACCAAATCACTTAATTTACCATGACTACATCAAAACATTAAGCTTCATGGAAAACATATACAAGCCCACACCGGGTTAATGAGCGGCTAGAGGAAGCAAGAAAAAAAGACATGAGAAGTTTGTAGACAATAGCTATACTGTATAGAATTAATGGAGAAATGTCCTCATATAGAACGATTTTGCTTCCATTTCTTGGTGGGGCGCACATCATTCTCAGGATCTCATGGGCAGTACAGGGGCCTCTTGTTAGGCTTTTGGTTTCTCTTGCACTTTGCTCCCTGTGTTTTACACCTTAGCCAGGTGTCCTAATGTACGTGCATTGCCTTGTTTGGAATTGTAACCAAGGGGCAGCTCCCATTGCTCTGTGACGAATAAGTGAGCGCACTGATTTCGGCTCTCCTGTTCCTCACGGTTGTTCCAAGTACGTCGAAGCAGGCATGCCAACAGGACCCGTGTGTTTGCAGTGCTGCGCTGGAGCCTCTCCGGTGTCCCTGCCCGAGTCACCTGAGCTCTCCCCATAGCTTGTCTCTTCTCTAGGCTGGGTGCGTGAGAGGTAAGTGATGGGTGCTGCGCAAGACAACGTCAGCCGCAGGAGCGGTAGTGACGCATCACGTTGTGGCCCAGTTCGCAGCCTTCTTGCATGCTCATACTGTCGTGAATGCGTGGACCAGGTGCAGGTGAGGACTCGAGGCTGCAGAAATGATCGAGGTTGTGAGCAACGACCATTAGAGGAAGAAAGTCAGGGTGACGTGCAATGAAATATTAGAGGAGATATCAAGAACATAATTGCTGCTCAAACTAGTTCAAGTTGGGACAAGATTGTGCTCAAGAAGTGGTATACTATCTTTAAGGATCAAGTAACGTTGGGTGATTTTGAAATCCACGATGGAATGAACCTTGATTTAATTATAGTACCAGTAGACTTCGCCACTACACCTTTCTTTGCTTTTTTACATTGTTCTTATTTGAAATGTCCCCAGAGCTGCAGCAAAACTTATTTCACTATTTAATAAACTGATAAAACTTGATTTTCCCTTTGCACTGTGGTGTTGAACCGCACACACATGTCACAGGTTCGGGGAAAGGGACATTACCATCCCTTGTTGCTGCAACAGAACATCCTCCCAAAGATCCTCCTGAAGGGGCAGCCTCTTTGGAGGACCGTTGCTCATGCTCAGAATACTAGACTCTCGGTGACCAATCCGGAGCCACAAGAATGACTTGGGCCCCCCGGCCCTTTCTGACCTTCAGAACTCTGGACAGGAGTGGTATTGATGGAAAGGTGCACATGAGGTTGGTGTTTTACTCAAGATGAAGTGTCTGAGTGAGATTTGCCTTGGAAACCTCAGCGTGCAGAGATGCTGACATTGCCTGTTCTTGGCAGTGGTGATCAAATCTAACCAAGGTTCTCCCCACTCTTGAAAGAGACCTTGCACCACCTTCGGATGGAGATGCCATTCATGATCCGCTAGGCATCGATGGCTGAGTTAGTCCTCCCTGGCATTCAAGGAGCCCGCCAGGTGCTGAACCCCCAGGGAAATGCCCTGCTGTTCCAGCCATGTCGTGAGATGTAGGGCCTCTTGACAAAGGGTCCAATGACCCCAACCTGCTGTTTTTGTTGCAGCACCACAAGGCAGTGATGTTGTTCATGAATCCTGCACTAGCCTTCCCTGCTCGAAGGAAAAAAGGCTTTCAATGCTCAACGGATCACCCAAATCTCCAGAAGGATGAATTGGAGCCTGGAATCTGCTGGAGACGAGGATCCTCTGACTTCCAAGGTGGCTACGTCAGCCCAGATGTGATGCATTTGTAATTACAGTTATTTCTGGTTTGGGAAGGGAGAGGGTGCTGCCACTGAACCAGTCACAGTTTGATAGCCATTCCTGCAGGTCTTTGCAGTTCCTCCAAGATCTGGACCTTGTAAGAGATATTACCCTGATGCTGCACCTACTGGAACTTCAGGTCCCATTGCAGAGCCCACATATGTCAGTGGGCATGTTTCACTAGCAGGATACAGGAGGCCATGAGGCCAAGTAGCCTCATAGTCTCCCCAACACCCAGGATAGAGGCTGTAACATAGCTAGATTATCCTATACGTGCTGTTCAGGAGGATAGGCCCAAAATTGCACTGTGTCCAGAACAGCTTGAATGAAAGGGCCATCCAAGAAGGAGTCCGGTGTGACTTCGGTACATTGATAATGAACTCTAGGTAATGGAGGAGATCTGCCGTAGTCTGGAGGTGCCACCATCCACAGCCAATCGTCAAGGTAGCAGAAGACTGGAACCCCCAACTTCCGCAGATGTGCTAAATCCACTGCCATCACCTTGGGACGCTGGTAAGGCCAAAGGAGAGCCCAGTGAACTGAAAGTGTTCTTTGCACCTCAGGAAGTGCTTGTGGGCAGGCAGGAAGGGAGTGTGCAAATATGCATCCTGCAAGCCCAATGCTACCATCCAGTCTGCAGGTAGGTAGGAAGAAGTTGACAAGGTGTGGTTCTAGGACAGGACAAAGGCCTCTGTCCTTTTCTTAGCAGCAGAATTGAGCAGGAATAACTACCAAGTCCTACTTCTGATGTGGGCACCCTCATGATGTCGCCTTTGGCCTAAAGAGTCAATGCTTCCTGGTGGTGTAAGAAGATATGGTTCTCTGTTAGCCGGTCGTAAGTTTGCAGCATTGGTAGAGAGGTTTCGAGAAAGAGGATGTAGTTGCCCCTTTGGACTATTTCCAAAACCCACTTGTCTGTTGTTAGAGGCTGCCTGTGGTGCAGGTGATGACGTATCCTGCCCCACACTGGGTGCCCATGTTGATATGAGGGTAATATAGAGGGGTTTGGAATGTGCGGCTTCCAGGGGAGTAATCTACTGGCCAGACCTCTCGCTGGTGGTCCCACATGGTCTGTAGGAACCGAGCTCATGCCACAAAAAGGCTGGTAAGCCTGTTTGCCTTAATAGCTGTGCGTTTAGGAATGCAATTGGTCGCCCCTCTGTAGCAACAAAATGGGCGAAAGGCAGACTGGTAGCAACAAGGGGCCATGCTGTCCTTAAAGGGTCTGCCTTCTCACCAAAAAGGTTAAAGACATCAAGGGGCATGTCCATGAGCGAAATTTGGACATCTCCTGAAAAGCAACTGGTTGCCAGTTAGGCAGGGCCCAGAAGGACCACTGACAATGAAATTGCTCTGCCCATTGAGTCAGTCATATCTAGTTCACTTCTGATGGTGAACTTTGCTGCATCTTTGTGATCTGCAATTGTCCGTAACAGTATGGCTCTGCCCTTCTCCGAGACCATTGGCAGCACTTGTGCAACCAAATCCCACACAGTGTGGCTGTCTCAGATCAAGAAGCACACAGTGTTCACCTACCGCAGTGCTAAGCTTGTGAAAGAGAACACCCTCTTACCACCAGTATCCGGCTTTTTGGATTCCCTATCCGGTGGAGTGGTAGGGAACACACTCAGGTGAATCCTGGAAGTGGAGGCTTGGACCACCAAGCTCTCCTAGGTGGGCTTCTAGGTAGGAAACTGGGGTCACAAGGAGTGAGACAATGGTGGTGGGAAGTTGTCCTGTGTAGGGCCTGGACCAGGCCCCAAGGAGGATATCTGCAAGGGCTTCCTTGAATGGTAGTTAAGGTTCAGTGGAGGTAACTCCTGGTTGAAGCACCTCTTTCAAGACTCATCTTGATTGCCAGCGGGGGCAACTGAAGGTTCAGATCCTCAGCTGCCCTTCACACCACCATTACGAATGAGGCACCCTCCTCCACAGTAGGGGGAGAGAAAAGGACAATGTCTGGTGTGGTGTGGTTCATCTAAGGGATGATGGAGACAATACGGATTGTCACCCTCTCCAGGACTGTCAAAAGAAAAAGGCACTGGCTCCAAATCAGAAGTGATGGTTCCGGTCGGTGCTGGAGTCGGGCAACGATGATCCGGCTCCAAGAATTCTGCTGGCTTCTCAGGAGACATCCCTAATACACCAAGAGATATCTCTCAAATAGAAATCGACAAAAAGTTGAGAAAAGGTCAGTCAAAAAAACTGACCTTCACTGGACTAGCTCTCTTCGATCTGTCCTGAATGGTACAGAAAGAAAAGAACGGATGCCAGCACGCTGGGTGGCGCCTATATAGGCACTGCGCAAGTCACTTCCAGCGGGGCCGACAGTACCGGTGGAATGCGGAATGATGCCACCTACTGGCTGGCGTGCAGGGGTACTGCTTGTACTGCATGCACATTTGCAGATCCAGACTGTCGCCTGGGGAATATTCTTAAGGTAAGAATCTGCGGCTAGAAGTCTATCAGAAAAAAAAGAATCATTCACAACCCTATCATTGTTCAGATTATTTTTGGGGTATATATAAATGAATATATGTGATCATTATTATTACTGTTTATTTAAAATCTCTTTTTCCTTTCCAGTACGTTTCTCATTACTGTGTACACTAGGGAAATTATTACATTCCAAAAGGGTGTGGTCTAAATAATTCAGAGTTCCTGTGCTGTTATATTTTATGTGGCATTTATCCTCTGCAGACAAACACAATGTTTCAAGTAATATAATGAGAAATTAGCAATGTTGCCCTGGCATAGATGGTCTGTGTTGTAGAGAAGTCTACGCTGTAGCTAGGTTTGTGTTGTGTTATATTACAACTCTTATGGAACGTCAGTAATGTCTATTACTGCAAGGTCATCAGCTTTACATTTACCTGACCTCTCTTCCTGGGAAGAGTCAGAGTCAAATGTCATATGATGTAATTTCCTGGGACTTCAGTAAGGTTATAGGGTGGGTGATATTCCATCCGCTACCCCAGGTATTTTTGTGAATCGACATCCAATGAAAAATACCGAATCCATAGAAAAACGTCTAACCTCTGGACATGTGCCAGGAGCAATCAGGAAAGACATCTGCCATATCTAGTATCTGGCCACTTCCACAAATATCTGTTCCAGCATAAAAGTGTTTAGAGCCGCCTCTACAACAGTCTACAAACCTTCCCCTTCATCTGGTGCCCTGAGAACAGAGCCTGACTAAGGAAGAGGACAAATAAGTAAGATTCAGATCTGAATCTAATCCTAGAAATGCTTGAGAGGATGTTGAAGAGCAAGAGTCAGAAAAGACAGAAAGAAGAGGTCGACAAAGGATCAGATAAGACACAATTGAGAAAATGTATACCACACTTACAAAAATACAAAAGCAGGTAAGCAAAGGTATGGATCAGACAATTGAGAAAATGTACAATGTACTCACTGAGACATGAAGAAGGTAGACAAAGGATCAGATGAGACAATTTATAAAATTTAAACTTCAAGGGAGATGAGGTAGACAATGAATCAGGGGCCATATGTAGGTATGTTTGTTGTGCGATTCTCAAATTGCTATTTTTGGGGAATTGCAATTAGAGAACAGCAAAACGAAATGTAGGTAGGATTAGCAATTTCTTTTTGCGAATCCCAATTATTCCTTATTTGCGAATTACAAATTGCGTTTCGCAAATAAGGAATACCTTCTCATTCATTCCTATGGGCTAGAAGGCCCATAGGAATGAATTGGAAGACTTTCTCAATTTGCGATTCTCTATTAGAGAATCGCAAATTGAGAATGCAATTTCAGGGTTGCAAGGGTGTCAATAGGACACCCTGTTGCATCCCTGAAATTAACGTGTGCACATGTGGCCCACATACATGCCCTACGGGCATGTATGTGACCCACATGGCACTTTGAAAAATGCCAAAAAAGTGAATTTTTCACAGAAATCACAATTTACCACCAACCTGAAGTTGGTGGTATTTTGCGATTCCTTAAGCCACAATTTGCACAACTTGGCTGCTTCCTACATTGCATTTAAGTAATCACAATTTGCAATTCCTTAAATACAATCGCAAAATAAGGAATTGCAAATTTTGCAATTCCTTATTTTGCGTGTGGCTTTTTGTGTGCTACATAGCACACTGCCCAAATTGCGATCGCAAACGCTGAAATTCTGTGAATTTCAGCATTTGCGATCGCAATGGGGCTACCTACATATGGCCCCAGATGAGCGAATTGGGTAAATGTACTCTTCACTCACTAAAATAGAAAAGCAGGTAGGCAAAGGATAGGACAGAATTGAGAAAATGCAGTTTACTCACTGAGATATAAGAGGAGGAAGACAAAGGATTAGAGGAGACATCAGATGAGACTTATTTGTGAAAATGTACACGTCCCTCAAAAATAGATAATAGGAGGACAAAGAACCAAATGAGACAGAATTGAGGAAATGGGCCCCTTTACTCACTAAAATGCTTCTCGACACGGAATTCCTTCTTCAGTATCACATATCTGACCAAGAAGTACAGGAGGTTTAAGAGGATAAAGGGCGGTGGGGTAGGAGGCCGGTTGCTATATTCCTTGATCAGGTTATGGCGCTGGAACTTCCAAATCTGATCGGTGTTGTCCTGCACTTCAGAGAAGGTATGGCTGAAGCAAAATGAGTAAATGTGAAAAGTTAGATGGAGGCATGCATTTGAAAAGAAACAATACAGCTAAACCATGAAATGAAGGAAGAGAATCAAAACACACCAGAGAATTAAAGAAGAGGAAGCAATCACTTTTGGGGAAGAAGAACGAGTGCACTAGAAAAGGCAGGGAAATTAACAAGTATCAAAAAAGCAGACAATAATTAGAAAATAGAGAGCAGACAGGAAAGGTGTAAGGAATAAGAAAGCGAGATGTAAAACAGATACCCAATGCTGTCAACTACTCTGATTTTGAATACACTGCTGTAAACCTGAGGAAAATATGGGTGTGTAGCAGAGTAAAATCTTGCCACAAGTGGATTAAGGACAACACTAAATGGGGTTAGATGAGGGATTGCAATTCATGTGGGAATAGAGACCATTACATTAGGCTGGCTTTACCATTCTAAATATGTCTAGATGAAACTTCACAAACTATTCAGGGAAAGAGTAAGGGCCCGATTTAGATCTTAGCAGATGGACTTATGGCGGAATAGTTTACTCCAGCCATTGAGGATCCTCTCAGCCAAATTTAGAGATGGCCACCAGCTCAGCAGACATCTCTTGACATTGTCAGGAATGGCCAAGACCATATATTAACCCGTTTACCGCTGCGGATATTCCCCCGCGGTGCTGGCGTTCGATGCAGTGGGTGCGGCTGCGTCGGCCGTGTTAAAAGATTGACAGAATATACCATCAAAATTACTGTATGTCTGTCAAACTTTTAAAATGTTTTTGCTTTTTTCAAAAACAAAATCTCAAAGTGGGATTTTGTTTTTGAAAATATAACATCTAATGGCCCACCCCCCACACAGTCATTTTGCAGTTTTCTCTGCAACTTACCACCACATTTTATGAGGTCAAATTCCCAAACTTCCGACAGGCCGTATTCTGTCAGGCTGTTGAAAAGGTACTTCAGCCTTAGATACAGAGTAATCTCTGTTGCTGAATTACTTAGGGTATCTGTAAACCAGGTGGGTGGACACTTAGTTTTGCAGAGAGGGTAGACTGCCTCCATCTCAAAAGAAGACCCTCTCCGCCAAACTCTAAATGAGCTCCTAAGTTGGGTTTACATATCAATAGACAATGGTAAGGGATCCGACAACAGGCTAGAAAATGCCTACCTGTTCCTCAACTCAAATGAGAAGAATACAAAATATTGGTTACAAGTTTACTTAAGGGAAGCACTTTGTGGACCTATCCAATCCGATGGCAGAGGGAGATTGGTATGCATCCACCGTTTGTGTATCTTGGAGTTGCTGTACCTAACTCTCTTGGGGCTACTCCGGCTTCAGGAAAAACTGCCATATCTACACACTAACACTTGTCCCCATAAAAGAGAGTGGCTAGTTCTGGTTTGCCAGTGCAAAGTAAAACCCTGGGTAAAATACTGAGCTGAAGAAAAAAATAGAAGAATGCGCCAAAACCTGTAGACTGAAAATAACTTGGGGCCTGATGGTTATGTTATGTTAACAAAAACTTCTAGAGCGCACGGTAACCCTGAGCTTTCATGGCGCTAATTATGGAGAGTGTTGCCGCGGAACGAACTATGCATAGGCTTGCTTGAACAACCATGTTTTAGGAGCTTTCCTGAAACCCAGGAGGTTATCACAGCTCCTGAGTGCCAGGGGTAGGGAGTTCCAGAATTTGGGGGTGAGATAAAAGAAACAGCATCCTCCTTGCCGTTTGCGCTTGATGGTAGGGGTGGTTAACAGGTGAAGGTGAGCCGATCATAGACTTCGCTGAGGTATGTGCTTTATGACCATACTACAAATGAAATTGGGACTTTTACCGTGCAGGACCTTAAAGGCTAAGCATCCAGTCTTAAAGGCTACCCGTTGTACCATCGGTAGCCAGTGGAGTTCCATCAGCCCAGGTCTGACAGATAGCCATTTAGGCTGTTTGTAGATAAGTCTTGCTGCCTGGTTCTGAACAATTTTTAGGCGTTTGAGTAGACGCAGTGGCAGGCCGAAGTAGATTGAATTCGAGAAGTTAAGACGCGAAAGAACCAGAGCTATCACCACCTGTATGAGAGCTGAATGGGTCAGCAGGTGAGAGATTTTCTTAATTTTGTGCAGTTGGAAAAAGCTGGAAGAGATTACTGCCCCCACTTGACCTCTAAGCGAGAGTTCTGCATTAATGGTAACCCCTAGGCTTTTCACCGAGGGGGAGGGAGTAGGGGGTGGTCCAAGATCGGCCGGCCAGTAGTGCGGGCCCCAGCAGATCTCACTCTTCCCCGGCAGCACTAATTCCGTCTTGCCTGGGTTGAGTTTCAAGTGGTTCAGATCCATCCAGCGCTGGATATGAAGCATAATAGCTTGAAATTCAGCAGTGGAATCAGGGGAATACAGTGGGAATATGAGCTGAAGGTCGGCTGCCTAGTTAAAAATTGTAATCTTTCTGTTTAACGAGTGGATCAAGGGCCTGAGATAAAGATTGAACAATAATGGGGACAAAGAGGAGCCCTGTGGGTCCCCGCATGTGGAGGTGAGTTTGGGGGCGGTAAAAGTTCCAAGTTTCAGTCAGCGAGGAAGGATTTAATCAAGCTGAGTGCAGGCCCTCGCAGACCTTCCTGTTCTGCCCCTCGCAGACCTGCCTGTTCTGCCCGGTTCAACAGAATGTTATGGTTGACCGTGTCGAATGCGGCCGACAGATCCAGGAGCACCAGTGCCTGGTGGGCATCCCTGTCCGCATTTGCTCTAAGAGTGTCCAGGACCACGAGGATCACTGCCTCGGTTGAATACGCCGGTCGAAAACCAGCTTGATTTGGCTCCAAATAGTCTGATTGTTCAATAAAGCTGGAAAGGCACATGGGCCTCCAAGATCTTGGCCAGGAAGGGGAAGAGGGATATAGGGCGGTAGTTCGAGGGATTCGAGGGATCGGCCCCAGTTTTTCTAATGAGAGCGACTACCGTAGCATTCTTGAATGCGCTGAGGACCGTGCCCTGAGCGAGTGACTCATTAAGGAAAGGGAGTATACTATGAGGCACAGTGGTAAAGATGTCCCTCAATACAGAAGGTAGACAACTGTTATTAGGCGACCCGGACTTGACACGAGTCATTAGCTCTAATAGTGTTTTAGGACAGATAGGTGGAAGGAGATGTACAGGATATATCCTCAAGTGATTCCTTGATGGCCATAGTGGGAATACTAGCTTTTATGGTGAAAATTTTGTCCAGAAAGAAATTGTTCAAGGAATTGCAAAGCTCTTGAGTAGGTGCTTGCGTGGGCAATGTTCTCTCATCATTGCACAGGTCATTCACAATCCTAAAGATTTCTTTCGATTTATTGTGGGCATTTATTATTCTAGTAGAAAAGTAAGCCGCTTTAGTAGCCACAATGGCTTTTTTGTACTCTCTTCGAGCTAACGAAAATTGCCCTTCTCTTCTAAGGAGTATATTTGTCTCCTTTTCTCTCTTTTTGTCGAAGCTCGAGTTTTTGTGTTTTGAGTTCGGGGGTGAACCATTTGTTGGCATCTTAGTGGCGAGCATGGGAAAATTTAGCGAGTGGAACATGTACATTACATGCAGATAGTAGCCACTCGAAGATGTTCTCTTCCATGGAGTTGACATCAAGGCTAGAGGTGAGTAATGAGCTAGACAAGGTATTAATGAATTCCATTTTATCAAGAGTTCTCCACTTTCTTATCACGCCTCCCGCCAATGAAGGGGGCTTGATCTTACCGTTGATGGTGGCTGTAAATTTTATCAAATGGTGGTCTGACCAAATGCACGGGGAGATTATGAGCACCGATAATGAGCGATTATGGGACCGTATTTGATCCAAAGTGTGTCCCTTTTCGTGAGTGGGGGAGGATAGATCCTGGACCAGGTTTAAGTTAGAAAGTATCGGAGAGTTCTGCTGCATGTGGTCCGCCCAAGGCGTCATTGAACCAGTAGTTCAAACCTCTGATAAGCAGGACCTTGGCATGATTTACAACAAGAGTGGCCATTTGTTCATTTAGGGAGTGGGGGAAAGTGGGCATTGCCTGGGGGGTCGATAAATAAGCACTAGTAGCAATGACCCTGTGTAAGTGTCGAGTTTAATAACGATGTTCTCTACCTCAGGGAGGTCAAGGGAGGTCATGGTGATAAATTTATGATCTTTATGTATAATGGCGGCGACCCCGCCACCTATCTTCCCTTGGGGCCGATTGACCGACAAGATGTAGTAATCTGAACGGAGTGCTGCTAAGATGTCTGGCGTGGAATCCTTGGATAGCCAGGTTTCGGTGATCAGGAGGACATCAGGTTTTTCGGAGATGAACAGCAGAAAGATATCAAGTTGGTGCTTTACCAAGGTGCGGGTGTTAAGGTAAAGAATGCGGAGGGTGGTTAGATTTGCTATTGTAGGAGCAATAATAGGGGGAGAATAGAGGATGGGAGCAGGTATGGGGACGTGGCCCGGCTGAGTTTGAAGGACGCCATTGGCCCAAATGCAACTATATACAACAGGGTCTAAGGGGTGACAATATTGCGCTAATGACCTTAGCTTTTTGGAAGAATAACTGATTTGGCCATAGTCCATGGCCCCTGGGCCCGGCCTGGCTCGGACGGGCACAGACGGGCTTGCCTTTGGCGCGCGTCCGCTGCGCTCCCGCGTGATAGCAAGTATTTTATACCTGGCCCGCCTCAGGCTCCTCCTCCTTACGGCTGATTAGCTAAGGCCTAGGGGTTGGAAAAACGGCAGGAATTTGCGGTGGGTAATTTTAAAAATAGACTTCCAATTCCATTTACTTCCAATTCCATTTAGAGTTTCTTAAAAAATAACGATTTGTAAGCACAGTGACCAATTTTTACATCAAGCACCAAGCGCCGTGCGGCAACCGCTTTAGTACCCGATTCAGAAAGATAATCACTTTTGTCTGAGTTTATAATTTTTTTTCTTATTCACAAACTAGTTTATTTTTACTAATAGTAATTTTATGAATGCGGAGACTTCGCACTCTTGGCTGAGACTCTGCACACAAATAATCAGGTCTAGCCTATCTTTTTATGTGCAGAGTTCTCTGCCTCCAATGCAAAGTCTCAGCAGTTGTAAAATTAAACTTGTAGTGAATACCAAACAAATCAAACTTATACAATAGTGTAAGCTTACTTTTGTTAATCAAGTCATTGACGTATAGTGCTGAATACAAATCTACCATTTCCAAGTATTGTAAATGATAGGTGTTACTATTATTGTTTATGAAGTATGGCACGCATCAACTCCCAGGCGGCACAGTTACCACAGTTTTACCATGTAGGTAAGTACCATGCAGCCTATTTAAAAAGTACCATTACAGCACAGTCCGTTACAACCCAAGTTAGTTATTTTTTTTTTGAGGAACATTATATTTGCGCACACTTTTTAGAACGCGCCAGTGGCGCAGAGCCCTGCTCCATATTTACAAAGTGGGATTTAGTTTAACGCCACTTTGTAAATATCATTCTCTTTCACGCAGGTATTTGGGTCATGCAATTGGTGTTGCTGTGGGCATTCCATCACTATACCCATAGCTTTTTGATGCTGCCCCAGATTTGCAAGGATGTGCCACTGAAAAGCAGGTATTAAATTGGCGCAACAAGAAGAAATACTTTTATTTCTCCTTACTTTTGCTCTTTCTATGTGTGCTGCATTCTGCAGCAAACATTGAAGGAACACATCCCCTTTAATGATTGTTTATGAGGCTTTAGTGTGCTGAGGCTTGATTAATTCCCCCCGTGTCCCCCGTGCCCGTGTTCCCCGACTTACCGGCGCTTTGGGGTGGCTGTCTTGTCTTCCCTCCTCCACGCCTCGGTCCGACAGGGTGGCTAGCACCGTTGAGCGGAGGGCGTGGAGGTGAGAGACAGTCACTTCCGCTTCCGCCTGTGAGTGACCGGTTAGCGGTCTAGTGGGTGTGAGGCAGACGGGCTGAGGGCGTTAAAAGGGATTCTGAGACCTGGGACGAGTGGCGGTGAGTGAGCAGTGGCAGGGCTCACAGCTGCTTTGCGCGCAGTCAGAGTGATCCAAAGCGGTAACGCTGCGTTTTTTTAAACTGTGCTGCTTTTAAACCTTTAATTTTACTCTGTCCACCTGGATTGCTTCGTGGCTGTACTTTTGCGGTGATTCCGCTGGGGTCAAGGCTTTAGTGTGCTGAGGCTTGATTAATTCCCCCCGTGTCCCCCGTGCCCGTGTTCCCCGACTTACCGGCGCTTTGGGGTGGCTGTCTTGTCTTCCCTCCTCCACGCCTCGGTCCGACAGGGTGGCTAGCACCGTTGAGCGGAGGGCGTGGAGGTGAGAGACAGTCACTTCCGCTTCCGCCTGTGAGTGACCGGTTAGCGGTCTAGTGGGTGTGAGGCAGACGGGCTGAGGGCGTTAAAAGGAGGATGTACCCCCGGAAGCGCAGCAGACGAGCGCAGCGGGCGCGACGAAGGCGCGACGAGGTGTCGCCAAAGTCGAGCCCGTCTGCGCCCGTCCGCGGCCGACGGCGGCCTAGGGCGATAACCCCTGGTCCGGCTGTTAAGATCTGCTGGGATAGGGAGCAGCTCCTCAGGTTATGTCCGTCCATTTTACCAACATGCAGGCACGGTATGTCTAGTGATGACAGACTGTGCTCACTGTGGCTTCTGCCTTACCACCATGCTGCCAGACGCCGGGGAGCTAGCTGCTCTTAACTGTGGTCTCTTTAATGTGAGGTCACTGCGCAGGCACAGAATCGACATTTTCGAGCTGCTTGCGGAGAGAAAGTTTGACCTACTGTTTATTACGGAGACATGGCTAGACCAGTTCTCTGATTCAGACATCATCGAGGCTATGCCTGAGAGCTACTCGATGGTTAGGCAGGACAGGCCAGTAGGGAGGGGAGGGGGGATTGCAATTATTTTTAGGAAACCCTTGGGATGTTTGTTGGAAAGCACGCCGGTTGCTGAGAGTGAGGTGGGAGCTTTCACTATAAAAGTTAATGGGGGCAAGACGATCAAAGGCTTTTTGGTTTATAGACCCCCAGGGCCTTGCGCCAAGTTCAAGGAGAGTCTGTTAGAGAACTTAACAGAGGCAACGTTGCGTAGGGATACATTCCTCCTACTGGGCGATTTGAATTTGCCTCTAGACTGCCCAGAGGATAAAGGAGTGGAGGAATTTTGCCGGGATATTCAAGCCCTTCAGCTTGAACTTAAGTTCTCGAGCCCCACGCACCAGCAGGGGCACCTCCTGGACCCGGTTTTTGCTAACTGGGAAGGGGTTGAGGTGTCCACTATTGAACCATTCCCCTGGACAGACCACTCTCTGGTGGTCTTTTCTATAAAGACCTCTAAGACCACTAAACCCAGTCAGGCACCCTTAAATTACTTAAGGAGGAAGTGGGCTAAGTTCTCACTGAAGGATTTTAATCATGCTCTGATTAGAGATGGTCAACCTGGAGGGGAGGATATTGAAACGGCGGTTTCGAACCTTAATAAGCGCATTATTCTAGCGCTGGACCAGACCGCCCCACTCTGTCGAACATCTGCATCCGGCCGCAAAGAAAGATCTGCCCCATGGTTTAGTGGAGAGCTGAGGCAAACAAAGGCGGAATGCAGGCGAGCCGAAAGAGTGTGGAGGGTGTCATATGATACCCAGGCTAGGGAACTGTTCCTAGAAAAAAGGCGGCAGCATCATAGGCTGATTAAAAAGTCTAAGGCAGCCTTCTATGCAGGACAAATTGTAGGGGCAAAAAACTCGGCCAAATAACTTTTTAGTATCTATAAGTCTTTGACTACTCTAGACTCATTGGCAGACCCAGAGAGTTGTTCGCCCGAAACTTGCGATCGAATCGCCGAATATTTCTCCACCAAAGTCGAGAAAATGTATTCGACTTTTCCTAATCCTCCCCCTGTAGGGGTTGAGTTTGTGGTAACACCGGAGGGTATGGAGACAGAGGGGTCTCTCACGAACTTTAACACCCCCCCTCCTGAAGAACTAGTCAGGGTATGCCTCTCTGTTAAATCGGGCTCCCCCTTGGACCCGGTGTCCCCTAAACGTTTGGGGGACAGCCTGCAAGCGTTGGAGCCTTACATAAGGCATGTCCTGGATACCTCCTTCAAATCGGGTATGTTACCTGAAGGGTGGAAACAGGCTGTGGTACTCCCTCTCCGGAAGAAATCCCACATTGGTTTTGAGGTGTTGGAAAATCTGAGGCCCATTTCTCTCCTGCCTTTTCTGTCCAAAGTGGCGGAAAAGGTGGTTAACACCCAAATCATGAAACATGTGGAGGAGATGGGATTGCTTCATGCCACACAGTTTGGCTTTAGACCGCGCCACTCTACCGAGTCCGCCCTTCTCATGGCAACGGAACATCTGAGACAGGGCGTAGATAAGGGGCAAACGATGGCCTTGATCCTGTTAGACCTCAGCGCGGCGTTCGACACTGTAGCACATACCACCTTGCTACAGTGTCTGAACAGAGGCGGTATCACCAATACCGCGCTGAGGTGGATCCAGGCCTTCCTCACAGGAAGAAGCTTTCAAGTGAGGCAAGGCGACTGCTATTCAAAGGGGGTACCTTTGGGCCAGGGCGTGCCTCAGGGCTCGTCCCTGAGTCCAACCCTTTTTAATTTATATGTAGCGCCGGTGGCCTCCATTGTGGAGAACTATGGTCTCCAATTGGTATCATATGCCGATGATACGCAGCTGGTCATCTCCCTATCGCACGCACCCTGTCTTGCTGCAGATGGCTTCCGGTCGTGCATGAAAGAACTTGCCGACTGGATGGCCATCAACTGTTTGAAACTCAATGGCAGCAAGACAGAGGTGCTAGTGGTAGGGAGAGCCCAGTCTGCATGGTCATCGGCATGGTGGCCACCCTGTTTAGGACCAACCCCCACCCCTTGCCAGGAGGCAAAAAATCTAGGGGTGTGGTTTGATGCAGGTCTCACTTTCGGGCCCCAGATCAACCGTGTGGTTGGCGTATGTTTTGGGGTACTGAAAAGACTGAGGAAAGTCCTGGACCTATTGCCGATGGAAGCTCGCCAAACCCTGGTACATGCTTTGGTAACCGCCAGGATGGATTACGGGAATTTGCTTTACCTGGGGGTGCCAGAGAAGAGCATGGCTCGCCTTCAAGTGCTGCAAAATGCGGCAGCTCGTCTCATCCTCAGGCTGCCCAAAAGGGCGCCTTCGAAGGCGGCACTGCAGAAGCTACATTGGCTCCCGGTGAGGCGCAGAGTTGAATATAAAGCCCTCTGCACGTGTCACCGTATCCTGTATGATAGGGCTCCTCGACCACTTGGGAAACTGGTTGAAGCTTATATACCCGCTCGAGCGCTCAGATCTGCCGATGGGGGTCTGCTTAGGGTCCCCAGGGTGAAGAAAGCGCGCATGGGAGGCAGATCTTTCAGGTGTCTAGCGGCAAACTACTGGAATAAACTTCCTGTGGACTTGCGTCTGGAACCTGAAGAAACGAGGTTTCGAGCGAAACTAAAAACCCACCTTTATACGAAGTAAATTGACTAGTAAGCTACTGTGCTCCCTGTTTTTGCCTCTCTCACTTTCAGCGCGTGGACACGCCGGTGTGCGTAACGCAGCGCTTTACAAATGTCCCAATAATGTGCAGGAAGGGACGCCTTCCTGCACATAAACAATCATCCCTGCAACACAGACCATGGTGCAAGGATGTCTGTGTTGGCTCTAGCCAGCTTTTTTTAGCACCAGTGCAAGGCAAAATACAGGGGTACGCCGTTTTCATGTGAATACAGCACACCCCTGCATTTTTTAAATGATGCAGCGCTGCTAAATTGCTTGCAGCACCGCGCTGTGCCATTTCTTGGTGAATATGCTCCAGTGTGTTATGATTATGTTGAAGTCTCACGAAATAGTGTGTCAGAGTATTACCCAGGTTACCACACAGATAGAATGCGATTATAGTCCTGTTCAACTCCACCAAAAGATAGGGCCCGATTCACAGAATGCACTTAAGACTAAATCCTAAACTTACTACTATTTGGTATTCACAGAATGCACTTACTACTTTCGGGATTCACAGAGTGAACTTACTACTTTCGGGATTCACAGAATAAACTTACTACTTTCGGTATTCACAGAATAGATTTAAGACTACTAACTCTAAGTCCGAAATCGGGGAGTAAATTCCGGCCCGGAGGCGGAGCTTACGGCCCGGAGGCGGAGCTTCCGGCCCTAAGGCGGAGCTTACGGCCCGGAGGCGGAAGGGAAAAACTTATTCTAAATTGTACCAATCTCTCCAAGCTGATTCTTTCTGATCCTGTTGGTTTATTAGATTGACACATCCTTATTGTTTTTGTCTCTAGAATTATGAATACAATAATCCTCTCCTCCGAAATCTCTTCCTTCTCTTAGAATATTTCTTCTACCTGCTCTTGGTGGTCATGGCTAGCTACATAGGCTCATAAATACCTGAATGTACATATGTAAACCTTTTTAAAGAAAGACGAAAGACAAAACATTTATTGTGTTTGAGCGCGCAAATTCTTTAATTGGAACACAGAGCTGGATTTTCCAGATTGGGGCTAGCCTTCACTTTTTGCAAGAATGGATCAAAATATAGTTAGAAACTCGGTTTCTGGTTGGCAGACGTGTGCACCCTGTCCAAGAAGGAACTACAATCCTAGTCACGGTAAGTCAGATACACACCATAATGTAACCTGTGCTCACCGTCTGGTTAGTTGGCACAGAACAGTCAGGCTTAATTTGGGAGGCAATGTGTAAAGTATTTGTACAACACTTCCAACACTAAAACAATCAAAAAACCACAAAAGACTCTACACCAGTTTACAAAAATAGAGTAGGCTTTTATAATCAAAACAAGACCAAAATATGAATTTTTAAAGATTACATGTAAAAATAGTGCTTAAAAGCAGTATATATTTATATATGAGTTTTGATATATATTTAAACATATAAATACATACATGTGTAATATTTTATATAATTGATTATATTGTAAAAAGTAATTTATGAAATAACAGCAGCAAAATAAATAAAATGAAGAATCCTGACTGTCCCAACATCTAAGGCAATGATACAGCCACTGAGAGACTACATAATTTGTGGACCTGTAACTCCAGCCCATTGTCTAGGAACTTCTATCGTTTGTTAAGGATACCAGTAACTTCTTTCAGATTGCTGAAAATCTAGACCAAACCTACACGTTTGATGATGACACTCTACTGGCTACATTTGATGTTACATCATTATACACCAACATACTACACCAAAATGGTCTTATGGCATTTTCTGAATCTCTTTAAAAAAAACTGAAAAAAATGTCAACCAAAGTGCTTAGCAACTTTGCAAGAATTATTAAATCTTACAATTGTACCTTTAATGGTAAACACTATCTGCAGATACATGGGACTTCTATGGGCTCTCGAATGGCTCCACCCTATGTGAATATCTTAATGGGCAAACTAGATAACCATATTACCTGCTACTTCTAGAATCAAACCACTGGTATGGCTCACATAGGATGCAGGAAGCAGAATATTGGAATAATGTACAGCTAATATAAGCAGGATCCTTCCTTCCATCAACGTCACAAGCAGAAATGCTAAACAGAAGTATCATCTCCATTTTCAGGCTGAACAAAAGATTGTAACCAGTCTACATATGCCCATATGTGTCTAAACTGGACTTCATGTCACTCGCCCCTCACTAAACTCCGCATCATCTACAGCCAAGCATAAGACAGATCTGTAGCAATGAGGACACTTGTAAAGAACATCTACAGGAGCTTGCTAAACTATTTCAAAGGTAAGGCTATCCTTTGCACATCATACAGAAACACATTGACAAGCCTTTTATTAGCCTAGGGGGCACAGACTATGAATACCAGCAGAAGAAACAAAAGTGACAGAATCACAAAAATGAAGTGAAGCCGGGACTCGCTGACCAAAGAGAAGGAAGGAAATTAGAGTGACGATTAAGCCAACCAATGGTAGGCAATGGGCAGGCTCAAAGCCCTATGTAAGTAACCAAAACCTATTACGAGCAACAGTGCATTCAGATTCTCAGGAGAGACCTAAAGAATAGGTTGTGGGGGGTTAAGCGAAAGGGAGGGGCAAACTGTCAAAGAGGTGAAAACACCTGCCAAACATCCTGAAGGGCATAAAACAACTGACAATGCCCCAAACAAATTTACGGATATTAGTATGAAAGGAGAAGTGTGTTTAAGGATGAGGAGGGGATGTGTCCTGTCCGAGGGGATTGAACTTTTACTATGCAGCCTTTACCATGCAGGACCTTTACCACACAGACTTTCCCACGCAAGTAAGTACTACACAGGTGAGTGTTTGGAGGTAAAGGGAGGTGAGCGTGACGAGGATTATGGGGTGGGCAGAGGTAAAGGGAGGTGAGAATGACTGGTGAGTGATGGGACGGTTCAGGGGTGGGTAGAGGTAAAGGGAGGTGAGGATGACTTGAGGGTTCAGGGGTGGGTAGAGATAAAGGGATGTTAAGGTGACTTGAGGGTTTGGTGGTTGGCAGAGGTGAAGGGAGGTGAGGGGAGGTGAGGGGAACTTGAGAGTCATGGGTTGGATAGAGGTAAAAAGAGGTGACGTGACTTGAGGGTTTGAAGGTGTGTGAAAAAAAGGGAGGTGATGTTGACTCGAGAGTTATAGGTTGAGTAGAGGTAAAGGAAAGTGAGGGTAACTTGAGGTTTCAGGGGTAGGTAGAGGGTTAAGATGTGAGTAGAGCTAAACAGAGGCAAGGGTTACTTGATGGTCAGGCATGGGTAGAGGTAAAGGGAGGCGAGGTAAACTTTATGGTTGGGGGTTGGTACAGGTGAAGGGAGCGAAGTGTGGCTGCAGGGATGGGTAGAAGTAAAGGCAGGTGAGGGGGGTGTGGGCTCAGTGGTGGATCGAGGTAAATGTAGGTGAGTGACTTGGGTGTTCGGGGTGAGTAGAGGTAAAAGAGGTGAGGGTACATGGGTTAAGTTTGAGGGAGACATAGGAAATTCAATTTTTAAATTGTAGCCAGAGGTATTGGGTGGTGAGGATGACTGGTGAGTTGACAGATAGGCCCGAGTAGATGTAATGGGAGGGGAGGGGAGGGATTATGGGGAGGGTAGAAGTAAAGGGAGGTAATGGAGGTTTTATGATTCCGAGTGGGTAGAGGTAAAGGGAAGTATGGGTGATTTTAGGGTTCAGAGAGGATAGAAGTAAGGGGTGTGAGGGTGACTGGAGTGTTCAGGGGTGGGTGGAAGTAAAGGGAGATGAGGGTGACCTGGTTGAGAGGTGGGTAAAGGTAAAGTGACGTGGGTTGACTTGAGAATTCAGGATGGGCACATGCAAAGGAAGGTGAGGGTGACTGGTGACGGTGACTTGAGGGCTAAGGTGTGGGTAGAGGTAAAGGGAGGGGACAGTGAATTGAGGGTTCAAGGATAGGTAGAGGCAAAGAGAGGTGAGGATGATTTGAGGTTTTGGGGTGGGTAGAGGTAAGTAACTAGCTTTAGTTTATGTCAAGAAATGATAGTCCACAAGAGTAAGTGTGGACTTGAAGCAGCTGTCTGTGTGTGTTGAATCTAAAGAGAAGAAACCAAAAGCCCTACATCAATTATTCAAATCCCTTATACTTTGAGACTTTCTTTGGATGACACTATCACACAAGGTCCTTTTACAAGTTCAAAAGACGCCAATACAGTTAAATAACTGATAATTGATTGGAGTTTGCATGCTTTACTGGATAATGAAGATCTGTATCTTGACACAGATAATCACAACAACTGTTTTCATTATTATGGACACCACTACATTCATCGATCAAACAAGATGTATATAATTTGACATAGTGGGAGCACTGTGGAATACTACGAGAGTTAACAGTCCTACAAGCTTTCAAAAATATATTCTAACTTTCATATCAGCCCCATTGGCATTTTATTAGTTGAATGTACTTGAAAAGTTTAAAATGAATTTGATTACTCATCACAGATTCATATATTCACCAGAATGTATGGTTTCATTTCTAGAACATGGTTATACACTAAAATATTAATGAGGAAGGGTTTTTGGGTGCTAAAGTTTGACAAGTTAAGGGAAATTATACCTAGTTTAGAGCATTTATGATTCCTAAAAATTGTCTTTAATAAAACAGTGCAGAACACTACTTGATGTGTGAATGATGATTTGAAGACAACATGAATTGCTAAAATTAAGACATTTTGCAGATTGGAAATGGGAAGAAAACAGGACTAAAAGTACTTTAACCCCTTCGGGGCTGATGACGAGCTCAGCTCATCATGAGTAACCTGCCGTGCGCTCATCAGAGCTCGTCATGTAACGCGGCTTTTTGCAAAACGCAGCGGGAAAACCGCTAGCGCGCATGCGGTTAAATAACATGGTTTAGAACTGCACATATAATTCAACATGTCTTGGTTCAGGTGGGATACCCTTATGGTCACCACATAACAAAATGTGTAAGCATACTTTTCTGTCTAGGGGTACAGGTTCACTAGCAAATATATCAGACCCTAGGTACGACAGATATTTTTTGAATCAGCAAACACCTGTAGTGTATGCAAGCTCTGTCAGATGTGATTATTATGATCTATACTGAATGTTGTGAAGAAGCATATGTAAAAAGTGAAGACATGGTTTGAGTGACTTTTGTGTGGAACAACATTGTGTAAAAAAATAAGAGGGTCATAGCTGCAGTAATATATGCAGCTAGCAGCTATAAAAGAAGAAAGAGCTTATTGAGAAGGAGACTGCTGAAACATTTAGGAAAGCTAACAAAGAATTGATGAAGGCAACTTGTAAAGTTCTTGACAATAGCTTTCAACTTCATCTAAATACATCTATGCTATCTCTTATATCACTTTTACTTTTTTAAATCTTTTACAAGAGGATTTAAGGGCCAGTTTAGAGTTTGAGGGCACACCATCATAAAAGTGATGGAGTACCCTGTCCTTCAAACCCATATACCATCCACTCAATTTTGAGTCGGGCATACGGTCAATTTTCAAATGGTAGTAACACCGTTTGCTCCACCATTGAAAAATTTTCTTCGACAGTCTGATGGAGGAGTCTTCAGAGTGAGAACATCAGAATACCCACCTTATTTAGAGCAGACAGTTTAATCTCTTTTTTTTTTTCTGTCTAGAACAGAAAAAATATTACCCCGCACCGTGGGTGTAAAGAGCATGTTAGTTACTTTCAGTAATGCCTTATCTGGTGGAGACTATCTAACTGCAAATTCCTTACCTTAGAATATTCCCCAGGCATCAAACTGGATCCAGATTTCTTTTAGCACTACCCCTATGCACCGGTTTGTGGTGTTAAGCTCTGCTTCGTCTGCGCAGAAGTTGTGTGCAGTGCCCTAATAGGCTTCACCTCAGCGCGCTGACGTCAGTTTCCTTTGTAAACTTTCCACGCCAGAAGCTCGGACCTTACGAAGAATGCTGACATACTGGAGTGTATACTTCTAAGAGTGGCCATTACATGGAGTCAGTTCAGAGCGGGGTGGTTGGGAGGGTTGATGTGAGGAAATGGGCTGCATTATATATGGTGTGGTTATGAGACCTCCCCATGTAATACACTTACTAATCCCTTTAGGACCAGTAACAATTTCTTAAACCTTAGCTCAACCCTCAGTACATGTGGCTCTGAGCAGCAAGGCTTAAACA
This sequence comes from Lissotriton helveticus, assembly GCF_964261635.1. Lineage (NCBI taxonomy): Eukaryota > Metazoa > Chordata > Amphibia > Caudata > Salamandridae > Lissotriton > Lissotriton helveticus. The sequence continues at coordinate 1,661,710,138 of NC_136069.1, forward strand.
AAGGAGCAAGTGTAAAATATTTAAACAGCACCAAATCAACCAAAGAAGAAATAAGTGAGTCACTCATTTCATGAAGCTTTATTCGGGTCATATAAAATGACCATAAAAGCACAAAATATTAATCATAATATCACGAATTATAAGTTACAAATAAAAAGATACCAACAAATACGAGCAGGAATTTTAAAATAACATGCCTTTGCGTGCACCAATAGACTGATTTAAAAACATGACAATATAAAAACAGATAGACAGATTTCAAATTAAAAATAAGAATCATTGCCTCTTCAACTGTACGTACACCATATTTAAAAAACATCGGTTTCAGATAGGTAATACGAACGTTCGTGTGCAGTTTACAGAATAAAAAGTGCAAGGTGCTTGGTTTAGATATGCCATCACACAAACATGGACCTTTAGGATGTTTATTAAGATTTGGTAGGGCAACTAAATGGTGTGCTACTCCAAACCTCAGTCTGGTCAGTACAAACTGGTGGGATGGCCTAGTCACCGTGGTTAGATATGATGGGAAACCTTCAGTAGAAGAATATCTGCTAAAAAACATAACTGTTGACATAGATCCACTGGCTTAGGCTCGCTTACTCGCCTAATTAGCCAGTAATTTTGGGTATCATGGAAGCAGCCCTGGGGTTAGTCAAAACATTTAAATTAAATATTTCCAGAAAACAATCGACATTTTATCCAGGGAATTTTCCTATACCTGTCCAAGGAAATACAATCTTCAATAATAAGTCTATTAAGAGATTTTTCATCCTGAAGCTAAATGGAACCCCGTAGCATAAGAGGTCTTAAGGAAATTAAATCGATTAGGAAATCAATGTCTAATTCCCGGTGAATCAGCTCGGTGGGGGCGGATGGGTGTAAACACAAAAGCTTTTTAAAAAAAGAGTTTTCCTCCAACTGCAAGTCATGGTTACATCTGTGGCCCCATACAGCGGCCCCATACAGAGCAATTGTGATACATCTTGCTTGATAGATTTGCAGCATATCCCTAGTTCTTCTATCCCCAACTTTTGCCACAAATCTAAAAACACCATGGGCGCTTTTCGCCATTTTATGTCTAATATTAAATTCAGTGGACCATTTACTGTCATGAGAGAAGGTTATACCAAGGTAACAAAATGTATCTACTGGTTGCACCTTGACAGAATCAATAAAAAAGGCATTGGATTTGCTTTTTGCCCCGCAGGTCATTACGTGCGTTTTCCCCTTGTTAATGATCAGTTTTCTATCTTTAATAAACATAGAAAATCTGTCAATTAAACGTTGTAGACCAAGGGGAGTTCTAGATAGAAGCACAGCGTCTTCGGCATACAATAACACCGGCACGGAGACACCCTTGATCCGAGGGGCACTCTTTAAAATTACATCAATTTCATTTATAAATAAAATAAACAATAATGGGGCCAAAACACAGCCCTGCCTAATACCTCGTTGGACGCTGAACTTGGGGGTACATTCGCCCTTGGTGCCGTAACACACACAAGTTTGTAGTTTTTGGTACAGCCTAGCGAGAAAGAAAATTATACCCTCAGGGGCTCCCAGCTGTAACAAAGTTGGCCACAATAAAGTATGGTCAACCATGTCGAAAGCGCTGCTTAAATCTGCAAAGCAGAGATAAGCAGCCGCCTTTGGCTTCGATATATATTTGCCAATTATAAGATCAAGATTAATACACTGATCTAATGTTCCTCGTCCCTTCCTAAATCCATACTGACTATCGGCCAAAATGCCCTCTTGTTCAACCCACTCTTCAAGCCTGACCAACATAACTCTACTCATGATCTTTATGGAGGAGTCAAGGAGGGAGATAGGGTGATAATTTGTAACCTCTGACCTGCTGCCCTTCTTAAAAATCGGAATTATGATTGATTCCCCCCAAGTTTTTGGGGAATCCGAACACACAGCTGCGTTAAATACTGTTGCCAGGAGGGGGCTCCAAATCTCTGGGGCTGCTTTGTATACATCAATAGGAACCCCATCGGGTCCCTGGGCTTTCCCCCCCTTACTTGCACTAATTCCATGCTCCACCTTGGTAACGGTAATATCCAGAGGTAAGACGGGCCACCTGCTAGGGCTATTGGCCCCGCAGTTGCCAGAGTCAAAAATGTTAGAAAAATGGGAGACCCAGCATTCGCTAGAAACATTAGAGGTTAATTCAGGTTGATCTCCCTCCTTAAGGAAAGGAGAGTTAACCGTAGCCCAAAATAATGTATTATGTAACTCCGCTGCTTGATTAAGAGAGTCCCAAGCTTCCTGCTGTAACTCGCCCCTCCTCCTTTTCAGCGCTCGCTTATAGTCTACTCTTAGTTTAGTTATTAAAATATTGTCCCTGGGTTTTTTAGCAAGTACATGTTTCAGCTCGGTCAATAAAACAGTACACGCATGGTCAATCCAGCCCGGGATTAGTCTGGTGAATCTGGCATCAATAGATATATTAATGTCCATAAAAGCAGATAAAACCCGTTCATAGTCAGAATTATTTTCGAGGATATGGGTGATATCAATCAAGAATTCATTAACAATAGAGCTTAACAGTTCATTAGCTTTTTCCCCTATCCATCTAATTCAGACCCCATTTGACCTGTGTGGTTCCACATTGGTGAGGGTAGTTCCCACTACTACAGAGCTCTCACCCCAAAGGGTACATTCTAAGATGATATAATTGTGGTCACTTAAGGGGGTGACTTCAATCCTAGAAGGTGCACAATGAGGGGTGATGTTAGAGGAAATAATCACGTATCAGTAGGAATGGTCTGCCCGTTTAAGTCTTTTGCGAAATCCAAAATTTCTAGGTCATAACTGCCCAGGAAACTATACAAAAGATCACCATAACCATTGTGCCTAAAGTGCAGATCATCAGAACCAGCATTATTTATAACCCCACAGGCTTTTTAGGTTGATAATTCGCATAACGGGATGTTAAAATCGCCCACCCAAATGAAATAAAAAAACATTATTTTGTTCATTAAGATTATCGATGGTGCTCGCTAAGTCTTTAACTACTGATGTCCTACTGTCGTCAAAAACATTGTTATAGTAGTTAAGTAATAATACATTCCGACCTTGATCATCAAGGAGCCAAAGGATCTGAACATATGCTCCCACGGTCACGCACCTTTCGACTACAATCCGCCGATTAATGGACACTAGAATCAACAGGCCACCTTTGGCTCTTCCAGAGGGAGAACCCTGCGCGGGCAGGTTATAGGAGGCAAACCCCTCCTAGTTAACCTCCTCCCTGCTCCATGTTTCCTGGAAACACAGTATATCATAGGTATTAATAAAATCATTACAGCCCAGGGCATCCCCCTTAGTTTTCAGCCCCGCAATATTTCAGCTAATAATTGTAATACCCTCGGGACCCCTCGTTCTGTTATTATTATCGGGTAGGGTCGTTCCTAAGGTCAACTCCTGTATTGGGAATCCCATTAGCTATATTCCCAATGCCGCTAGGCAAACTGTTGTCGGCCACCACGGTCGGCTCAACATTAAAATGCCTTTCCCTTATACCAGACACCTGGGTGTTCGTGGTCACACAAAGCGGGCCCACGTAACGGTTTGTCAATCATTAGAATCCTTGGTGCTAAGGGCTTGGAATCTATTCGGCGTCGGGATCCCAGAGACCGGGCAACAATGGGAGGTGAAAAGAATACTTCTATTGGTGTCAAGGGGCAATAAGGTGGCTATAAAAATAGCCAAGGGGGCAGACACATACTATTCTCGCCAGTTGTTAAGGAAGCAGCCCTTAACAAAACTGTTGCCACATGTTGGGGGTGTTTAAAATTGACTATTACACAGTAACCCCAACTTGTCTTTCTAGAATTGCCTATCCAGTCTACCCTTCTAGTGCTGAGTATTTGGTCAGAATAAGTGAGTGGAAACCCACAGTGGTTGTGCAACCAAGAGACTGTTTTATTTTTTAATGAATCGTGAGATTCCTCCAGATGCTTAGTAGGGATTGCTCCAGTGGGTGGAACGATGGTTAAAACAACCACATATGGTGGAAAGTCAGGTGGGAGGTTAATAAAGCGTTTTCTCTTCAACTCACTTGGCCCAACCTGGCTCACAGAAGCCACTGCCACTGCAGCTTGTTTAGTCTGATAGGTGATAGGCGGTGATTCAACAAGGGGGGTACAGATAAAACATCTTTTACAGTTCTCCCCCATTAGGTTGCTTTGGAACAGCTTTGGTGACTATGAGACCCTTCTCTACTACCCTGGGGCTTTCGGCCGAGGCAATATAGGTGTCCAAAAGTCCACCTAGTCTGATTACTTCGGCAGAAATCTGATCCAGTTTATCCACTAGGGGTTTAACCCCTTCGATGCTGATGACGGAGCGGTTCAGTCATCAGCATCGGTTGGGCTGTGCTGATGACGGAACCGCTCTGTCATCAGTACAGTCCTCGGGGGGAGCGCTGTCGCTCCCCCCCTGGGTCACCGATCGTGGTGGCAGTAGTGGGGGTGGCAGCAGAAGACTTTGCGCTGCTCCCCCCGGCCCCCCGCACTTCCTGGTGACGTCAGCGCGCTGTCCCGCACGCCGACGTCATCAGGAAGTGCTAGACACGCTGGAAGCCATTTGCTTCCAGCGCGTCGAGCAGGTAGGTCTGTTTCCTGCTCTTCGGTGGGGTGGGGGGGCCATTTCTCGGTGCCTTGAGGCATCAGGGGGGAGGAAACACTGTTTCCTCTCCCCCGATGTCCCAATGCAGGGCATTCCTGGTTCAGGATCTCGCACAGCATCGCGATCCTGCACCAGTAATGCCCCCACTAGACACCAGGGATGTTTTTTCTGAAAAGGAAGCGACCCCTTGGGCAAGGGTCGCTTCCAGGGGCAAAATAATTGCAAATCAGACTTTTCTGCCCCCCCTGGGTCGACATCACTCGATGTAGCGCGCGATCTCGACCCAGCGGGGGCAGAAAAGCCCACTGGACACCAGGGATTATTTATTTTGATAAAAGGAAGCGACCCCTTGGGAAAGGGTCGCTTCCTAGGGCATTTTTTTATTTATTTGTTTAGACTTTTCTGCCACCCCTGGGGGCAGATCGACCGTTTTATTCGGGAATCTGGACCCGGGGGGGGCAGGAAAGCCCACTAGACACCAGGGATTGTGTTTTTATTAGTAAAGGAAGCGACCCCTTGGGCAAGGGTCGCTTCCAGGGCCATAAAAATGTAGTGTAGACTTTTCTGCCCCCCCTGGGGGCAGATCACCCATGTTACTGCGTGATCTGGACCCAGGGGGGCAGAAAAGCCCACTAGACACCAGGGATTTGTTTATAATTGTAAAGGAAGCGACCCTTGGGGAAGGGTCACTTCCTAGTGGCCCATAATTTGTTTTTAGACTTGACTGCCCCCCCTGGGGGCAGATCAGCCATTTTTTGGGCCACATCTGGACCCAGGGGGGGGTAGAAAAGCCCACTAGACACCAGGGATTTTAGTATATTTATAAAGGAAGTGACCTCTTAGGCAAAGGTCGCTTCCAGGGGTCATTATAAATATTGTAGACTGTTCTGCCCCCCCCTGGGGGCAGATCGGCTGTTTTTTTTTTACAGTTTCTGGTCCCAGGGGGGGGATAGAAAAGCCCACTATACTCCAGGTTTTTGTTTTTTTATAGGGAGAGACCCCTTGGCCAAGGGTTGCTTCCTTGGGCCCATTTGTTTTCAGTATGTTCTGCCGTGTCTTTATTTGGCCTCTCTTCCCTCCGTAGGGTTGCTTCCAGGGGGCCCACGTTTATAATGATTTATAATCTTCCCCCCTTGGGGACAGACACCCCATTTGTGACATACCCTGTGACATAGCCTGTTGTAATGTGTGTTGTTTTTGTTTCTTCTAATGTGTATTGGTTTTTTTCTCTTTAGATTGTTGCAGTGTGCGGTTCCGTTACTGGTGGTTCTGTTCTGCTGTTTCTGTAGTTGCATGTGTTTGGTAAGAGACCTTTTTTTTGTTCAATTGTAACGTAATTGTTTATTTTGCAAAGTGTGTAGTAATACGAGTATGTTTGGTTTCGGTTTGTTGTGATTGTAAAACATGTTTTGCATTTGTTTGTTTTTCTTCTTTCTAGTGGGCTATTGTTGCCTATTTGCTGTGTCTTTGCAGAGTAGGTGCTGGTGAGTGTAGTTGTGTCTTGTAAGTGAATTGTATATTTTTTCTAAATATAGTTTTTTTTTTTTAAAAAGGCTTACATTTTTTATCTTACTTTGCGCAGTGTTGGGGTGGAGTTGTTTGTGCAGACTCCTTTATTTGTAAGGATAATGGCTAGCCCCCGGATTACTGCTCAGCAAGTTGTTGGAATGCTTTTTGATTCTTCCTCTGACCATGGTCCAGAGACTGACTGATTCTGAGCCAGAGGTGGGAGGTGAAGATTCAGGTAGTGAGTTTTCTCTACACATGGCTTCATCTGATAATGAAGACACTTTGAGTGCTGATGAAGCTACTTTTGGTGTGGATGATGTGCCTATGGTTGGGGAGGACATTGCTGTGCCTGTGGTTGCGGAGGACATTGCTGTGCCAATAGTGCGGCAAGAGACATCTGGGCTGCAGCCTGGGGCTGCTAGACTTCCAGTTGGTGTAGTGAGTCAAGAGGCAGCTGGGCAGCAGCAAGACTTGACGATGAAAGTTCTGACCTCTGGGTTGCACCAGGCATGGTGCAGCCAGCATTGCCTGAATTTACTGGTGTTCCAGGGTGTAGGGTGAACACTGAAAACTTTTTGCCTATTGATTTTTTCAAGTTGTTTATGGATGATGTGTTTTTGGCAGAGATTGTAGAGCAGACTAATTTGTATGCTGAAAATGTTTTGAGGGTGAACAGTGCCAGCCTTAAGCCCCACGCTAGAGCTACCCGGTGGACTCCCACAAATTTGGAGGAGATGAAAAAGTTTTTGGGTTTAACTTTTTTGATGGGCTTGCTTAGGAAACCATCAATGGCTTCATATTGGTCTACTAGTCCCTTGATGGCAACAGCTATATTTCCGGCAGTCATGAGTATTGATAGGTATTTGCTTCTGCTTCGGGTGATGCATTTTGTTGACAATAGTCTTGCTTTGCCACGAGATCACCCTGATTGTGACCGTCTTTTCAAGATTCGGCCTGTCATTGATCATTTTGTTGATCGATTTTCTGAGATCTTTTATCCTGGGAAAGAAATTGCAGTGGATGAGTCTTTGCTGTTGTTCAAGGGCCGCTTGGTATTTCAGCAATACATTCCTAGTAAGAGGGCACGCTATGGAATCAAACTGTATATGCTGTGTGACAGTGAGACTGGATATGTCTCTAATTTCAGGGTGTACACTGGTAAGGAATCCAGGATTAACCCCCCTGGTTGTCCGTCGACTTCTGGAGTGACTGAGAAAATTGTGTGGGAACTTGGTCGTGGATTTTTTAACAAAGGCCATCATTTGTATGTCGATAACTTCTACACTGGTGTGCGGTTGTTCAGGGAATTAGCCAAAGTGGACACTGTTGCTTGTGGCACAATCCGCTCAAACCGTAAAGGTTTCCCAAAATAACTTGTTTGTCGATAGCTTGCTCGGGGACAGTGCAGTGCATTGCGTTGTGAGGAGCTTCTAGCTGTGAAGTTTTCAGACAGGAGAGATGTCTACATGTTGAGTACAATACATGATGAAAGCACTGAAGTGGTGACTGTTTGGGGTCAGGTTGCAGAAGTGCGCAAACCTGTGTGCATAATGGACTATAATAGGCACATGGGTGGTGTTGACAGAGTAGATCAGAGGTTGGAACCGTATGCTGCTCTTCGTAAGGCTTACATTTGGTACAAGAAGTTGGCTATCCATCTTTTCCACTTGGTAACCTTTAATGCTTTTGTTGTGTTCCAGAAATCTTGTCCCCAGTCAAAGATGACTTTTGTAAAGTTTCAGGAGTCTGTAATAGGCAGCCTTGTTTTAGTGGAACAGGCAAGTGTTCCTAGAGTTGGAGTGGTGGAGGATGTTGCCAGATTGAAAGATCGCCACTTTCCAGATACAATTCCTCCTACAATCTCAAAAGACTTTCCCAGTAGGAGATGTAGAGTCTGTTGGCGAAGAGGTCTGCGGAAGGAGGTTCGTATGTACTGCCTAGACTGCCCTTCAAACCCCGGGCTGTGTGTACCTGCTTGTTTTAGATTGTACCACACGCAAAAGAATTTTTGGGAGTATCAATGAGTGGTAAAGTGAACTGGTTGGTCTTTATTCTTTAAAACTTATTGTTCAGTTTCAAAGTTTGCATTTGTGTAGTCTTTTTAAATTTAGTTGTTGAGTTAGATTTGTATCAATTTGCAATTTGTTTTTGTTTTTCTTTTATTTAAAAAAAAAAAACTAAAGTATGATGTTGGTTTGCGTCTAGTGTCCATTGTCTGACTGTGTGCATGGTTTGGCGCTTGGCTGCCGGTGTCTATGGACTGGTGCTTGTCTGGCGGTGTCTGTGGACTGGTGCTTGACTGGCGGTGTACGTGGTCTGGTGTTTGATTGGCAGTGTGCGTGCTCTTGCGCTTGCCTGGTGTTGTGTTTGGATTTGTCTTTGGCTGGTGGTGTGCGTGGAGTGGTGCTTGGCTGGCGGTGCGTGTGGAGTTGCGCTTGGCTGGTGGTGTGTGTTGAGTGGCGCTTGGCTGGTCGTGTGTGTGGAGTGGCGCTTGGCTGGTGGTGTGCGTGGAGTGGTACTTGGCTGTCTGTGCACGGAGTGGTGCTTGGCTGGCGGTCTGTGTGGAGTGGCGCTTTGCTGGATGGTGTGCGTGGAGTGGTACTTGGCTGTCTGTGCACGGAGTGGTGCTTGGCTGGTGTTGTGTTTGTGGAGTGGCGCTTGGCCGGTGGTGTTTGTGGAGTGGCGCTTGGCCGGTGGTGTGTGTGGAGTGGCGCTTGGCTGGCGGTGTGTGTGGAGTGGTACTTGGCTGTCTGTGCACGGAGTGTTGCTTGGCTGGTGGTGTGTGTGGAGTAGTACTTGGCTGTCAGTGTGCACTGAGTGGTGTTTGGCTGGCGTTGTGCATGGTCTGGTGCTTGGATGGTGGTGTGCGTGGAGTGGCGCTTGGCTGGCGGTGTGTGTGGAGTGGCGCTTGGCTGGCGGTGTGTGTGGAGTGGCGCTTGGCTGGCGGTGTGTGTGGAGTGGCGCTTGGCTGGATGGTGTGCGTGGAGTGGTACTTGGCTGTCTGTGCACGGAGTGGTGCTTGGCTGGTGTTGTGTTTGTGGAGTGGCGCTTGGCTGGTGGTGTGCGTGGAGTGATGCTTGGCTGGTGGTGTGTGTGGAGTGGTACTTGGCTGTCGGTGTGCGCTGAGTGGTGTTTGGCTGGCGGTGTGCATGGTCTGGTGCTTGGATGGTGGTGTGGGTGGACTGGTGCTCGGCTGGCGGTGTGTGAGTAGTTACTTTCTGTTGGTCACTACACACACTGCTAGTTGAGTGACAGTCCACACAGTCCATCATTTTGTGTAGTTGCAATGTCAGAAATGTGGGCGTGTGAAAGTGATGGGCCCTTGAATGGCGCTGTCTGCTGGTGTGAGTTTTGAAATGTGATGGGTCCGCGGCTGGCGGTGTGAATGTTTTGTATGTGTCCCACGTACGAAAGGTGTATGAATGGCCTGTAAAGAGGTTGGTGCCTTGACGTGGCTTTACAGCTCACGAGCTGCGAGTCAGTGGTTCAGTTTATCATACTTTCAATTATACGCAGTGTATTTCATTTTTGTGAAATTACTTGCGAATACAATTGTATGTACTGAATCATCACTCACCCTCGTGCCAAATCCAATCAGTATGTGTATGTGCTTGCGGATTAGATGGCTGTGCAGTAATATTTGTTTTTTTTCTCTTTCTGCAGTAGGGTGTACCTTGTCCCTTATTGTGATTGTTATGTGTTGCTTTTCCTTCCAGATGGTGTCAATGGTCTGGTTTGTATCAGGTATGAAAGGTGCGTGAATGGCCTGTAAAACGGTTGGTGCCTTGTCGTGGCTTTACAGCTCACGTGTTGCGAGTCACTTGTTCGGTTTTTATGCATTTATTTATTGACGAGCATTTCATTTTTTTGAAATATCTTGTTAATAAAATTTTATGTACTGAACCATCACTCGCCCTCGTGCCAAATCCAACCTGTATGTGTGCGTCTTTGAGGAATAGATAGCCGTGCTTGAATGTTTGACTTTTGAGTAACTCTGTTAAGGTGTGGTATCATTTTACTCGGGAGAACAAGGGGAATGCTGGGTGGTAGGTCATTTTTGCCGGCACGGAGATCCCATGCAAAAAACTTTGGAAAAGTGATATTTTTACCTAATTTTAAGGTTTGCAAGGAATTCTGGGTAGGAAAACATTGGGGGACCCATGCATGCCTTACCTCCCTGGACTCCCCCTGGTGTTTATTTTTTAGAAATGTTTGGGTTTGGTAGTTTCCAAAGATGCCCGCCAAGCCCAGGGCCAAAAGCTCAGGTGACCCCCTCAAAAAAGAAGATAGTTTTACTAAAGGTAATTTTTAAGTCTTCACCGTACGAATTGGGCCTTTTCCTGTTGCAGCCACTATGCCTACCCACACAAGTGAAGTACCATTTTTATCGGGAGACCTGGGGGAACGCTGGGTGGGAGGTAATTTGTGTGAGCCCAGTGATGCCACGCTTTCCCACACAAAAAGTGTGAAAAAACTGATTTTTTTCCAGCTAAAATTGGGGTTTGCAAGGGATTCTGGGTAAATGAACATTAGAGGATCCACGCAAGCCATACCTCCTTGGAAGCCCCCGGGTGTCTACTTTTCAGAAATGTGTGGGTTTAGTAGGTTTCCCTAGATGGCAGTCTAGCACGGGGCCAAAAACCCAGGTAACCCCTCTTGCAAAAGCTGGTGGACTTGACATTGTCACGATTGTCAAATCCACCAGCTTTTGCAAGAGCCCCGGGCCAAAAACTCAGGTCCCCCCCCCCCAAAAATCAAGGTAGTTTTGCAAGAGGGTATTGTAAATTCACCACCGTACGATTTTAACGGTTTCCTGTTGCATCCACTATGCCTACTCACGCAAGTGAGGTACCATTTTTTTTGGGAGACCTGGGGGAACGCTGGGTGGGTGGAAATTTGTTGATCCACGCAGATTCCAGAACTTTCCACCACAGAAATGTGAGGAAAATGTGTTTTTTTGGTCAAATTATTAGGTTTGCAAGGGATTCTGGGTAACAAAACCTGGGGGTAGGCAGACGAGTCACCCCATCCTGAATTCCCCTGGGTGTCTAGTTTTAAAAAATGTGTAGGTTTGCTAGGTTTCCCTAGGTGCCGGCAGAGCTAGGGTGCAAAAACTACAGGTAGGCACTTTGCCAAAAAAGGGTCAATTTGTAACTGCAAAATTTAGGTGTGACCCTGTCGCAGGCACAAGGCCGACCCACACAAGTGAGGTACCGTTTTTATCGGGAGACTTGGGGTAATTTAGATTTGTAAATCAACTGTTATTACCAATTCAGCTTTCATGCATTTCTCCCTTTCAATGAAAGACATTGTGTAAAAAAAAATCCTTTTGAAAAATGACCAATAATTCTCATGCTAGTAGGAGTACTCCCAATTTTAAAAATGTGCAATTATATACTGTTTCTGAACTCTATAATTTGTACCCAATTCAGAAATACATAGGTGTCTTTCATACAGATTTTTCCATGTATACATTTTCAAGGACAAAGTGCTCTATACCCAGTAAATGAAAAAATACCATTGCAAGTTGATACTCAGTTTTTGGATCTGGGTTCGTCGGGTTCTTGATGAAACTACAGGTCCTATATTTCCCCACAACCAGGAAGGTCTAACGGATGTAACGGTATATTGCTTTCCAAGAGCTGTCAAAATTAGAAAAAGTTATAGGTGAAAACGTTGAGACAAAAGGCTGTTTTTTTCAACAAATTTTCAATTATTCCAATATTTAACTGTTAGTTTCTATAAAGAAACCTTCATGGATTTAGACAAATGACCCTTTTCTGAATTCAGAATATTGTCTACTTTTCGAAAATGTATGGCTTTCCAGGATCCATTATTGCTTTCAAACTCATTTCTACCATTAACTAGAAGGAGGTGGAAAGCTCTAAAAATAGCAAAAATAGGCTATGTCCCAGAAAAATGCCAAAACTGTGTGAAAAATGTCGGTTCTCTGACAAAAGACTGTCATTCCCTAAAAGCTGAGAAAATGGAGATTTCAGCCCCACAAACCCTTTTTTGATAACATTTTCAGTGAAAAACCCAGAGGCTTTCATTTGCAGCCCATTTTTCCCATTTTTCTGAAAATAACCAAAAAATCACTATATTTTGGTTAATTTCTGGGACCCCTCCAAGGGAATCCACAAACCCTGAGCGCCTTTAGAATCCACAGGATGTTGGAAGAAAAGGACGCAAATTTGGCGTGGATACCTTATGTGGTCAAAAAGTTACAAGGGCCTAAGCGCGCACTATCACAAAACGCCAAAAAAAGCCTTAGCACAGGAGGGGAAAAGGCCTAGCAGCGAAGGGGTTAATGATCTTTTCTACCTTGGAATTAATGATACTGACCAAATTGGTCAGTATTCATTGTTAATGATCCTTTATTGTCCATTGGGTGAGCATCCCCTGCAGTACAGCTGGAGGATGTTTCTGCTCTTCTTTTGTTACGGGTTTGGTTTCCCCCTCGGTTAATTTGGGCTTTCCTACAAGCTCTCAGCGCTCTCGGTGCCGGTGAGCACTGGACAGGGGTCTTAAAAAATACATCGGACCTATCCAGTTTATGAACTGATTCGTCTGGCGCTTTCACATCCACTAAGACTTCAGGGCTATCCGGCTCGCAATTATCATCCACTGGTGAGGCCACCTGCGAGCTCGACAAAGTAGAACATGTAACTGGCAGGCTCCCCTTACCAAGCGATAATCTGCGCTCCTTGTTAATTTTATTGACCACTTTAACTAAATAATTGTCCATCGTGGCTGTCACAGAAGAGTTTTTAACAGCCTTCTGTTTAGACATTATGGAGCTGACAAGGATACAATTAGATATACTCGAATAAACTTAAGAGAACAAAAGCTATCATGAAATGGAAATAGAGATGATATATCAACTCTTAGTCCTACTGGTTAAAATATGAAATTCATATGACAATCAGGGAGTTCAGTAATATCGGGGTAACTCATACATTAGTCCATATATCACTTTGGCTGCAACGACCAAGAGGTGTGGCCCAGCCCAGCCTTGGCCAGCCCCGACTGCCACAGACTGTCCCGCCTTTGTCCGGCGCGCGATCCTGCGCCGCGGATGCTGGAGACCTTCTTATGCGCCTCCTGGCGCGGGAGATCCGGGTGCGAGCGTGTTCCTCTTCTGCTGCAGGGAAGTCTGGGAGTGGTAGTTCGAGTGCGAGTGCCTCCCTCCGCTCTGCGGCAGCTCAGGTTGTCAGCTGTGGCGGCGGCAGGAGGGAGACAGGCAGGGAGACAAGCAGCCTCTGACAGGTAATGCCCCCTAAACAACAACGGAGTCGCCCGCTTCACCGGGGCTGGAGACCTTCTTATGCGCCACATGGCACGGGAGATCCGGGTGCGGCGTGTTCCTCTTCCGCTGCAGGGAAGTCTAGGAGTGGTAGTGCGAGTGCCTCCCTCCGCTCTGCGGCAGCTCAGGTTGTCAGCTGTGGCGGCGGCAGGAGGGAGACAGGCAGGGAGACAAGCAGCCTCTGACAGGTAATGCCCCCTAAACAACAACGGAGTCGCCCGCTTCACCGGGGCTGGAGACCTTATGCGCCTCCTGGCACGGGAGATCCGGGTGCGAGTGGGTTCCTTTTCCGCTGCAGAGAAGTCTGGGAGTGGTAGTTCGAGTGCGAGTGCCTCCCTGCGCTCTGCGGCCGCTCAGGATGTCAGCTGTGGCGGCGGCGGGAGGGAGACAGGCAGGGAGACAAGCAGCCTCTGACAGGTAATGCCCCTAAACAACAAAGGAGTCACTCAAGACATTTGAAACCAATTTATAGAACTAAAGAAGATTTTTATATATATTTAGACACCACAACTAAAATGATCCACTGAAAGGTTCTAGAGGTACAGATTTTACTGGGTATATTAAATCCAAACATTTAACTGAACCGCAGACAAGCATTGGACATTTCAATTAATTGGACACTTAGAAACTTTTACCGAAACGTTGGGCAATTTGTAATGCATTCAATTTGAGTTACTTTAGGAGACCAACTCTGACAGGGAGTCAGTCAGGGGGACCAGAAAGGCCCTCAGAAACACTTACATCCACAGAAGAAGCAGTCTATACAGTTCCAGCCACTTTGTACTCAATCCAATGGAAGTGGTCCGGGTGTTGAGGATACAGGATGATGCAGATACTCTAGGATGCTCGTGGATGGAACACAGTCGATGAGGTCTTCCTGCAGGTACTCCTCGGTCCACAGAAGGGGTGAGGTGATCCTGGCCACAGGGTTTGATGTCCCACAATGTCCTCTCCAGACTTGCTGAAGTCCAGTTGCCTCTGGAATAAGAGTCACCATGTGTCACGGTCACAGACAAATCCTTCTCTAGCTGTAGTTTCCTTCTGGGCAACCAAGCTGCACATCAACGGCTCTCCAGGGTCCAGCATACTCAGGTGCAACTTATGAGAGTCTGGTTCTGGTCCCTAGGGCTGTAAAGCTTCGAGGAGCCGTGATCTTGGCTACTACTTGCCCATAGCAGATGCCTTCAACTATTGTGGACCTGTACCTAATAGTAGGAGGTCAGCCAACTGACTCTTGGAGTCTCCTGCTTTGGCTGGGCTCAGGAAAATACTTTTCCATGAGCAGGACACAGCAGACAGTCCCTTCTCCTTTGTTAGCCACCAGGTGCAGCAGGTGCACACGGTAGAGTCTCTCTTCACCAGAAACTTGGTGCAGCAGGGCAGTCCTTCTTACAGTCACGCCAGGATCTAAGTTTGGGGTGCCAAGCATGTCCTACTTATGCTCAGAAAATGTCTTCACTGTTTAATGTGGTTGGTAGCCATGGGGCTACCAGGTTCCCTTCATCCTTTGATCACTTCCTGCAAAGTGTGGTCTAGCTATCCCAGGATGCACCATTTTGGACACTTCCAATATGGTAGAACACCTCTGTTAGTGTCGAAAGCTCCCTAGCCCAACCTAGAGGTGTGGTGGCCAAGGAGGCTACACGTCACAGGAAAACAAGTTTACCAGCTGGTTTCCCCTTTCTTGTCCCTAGTGCTAACCTTTATACCTAAATAATAGAGTAGCCACTCTTCTCCTTTGAAGCTCACCTTTTGGCCCAACAACCTTGGGGCTTCCTGCAGGAGGAAGTTAACCCCTTCATCCAGTGCAGGCCCCTATTTCATCCTTTCTTGAGAGTCGATAGCATGCAGAAAGTTGGCTCAGAGATAGGACCCGGTGTGCAACCTATAAGAGAACAGAGGACTAAAACCAAGAAAGTGGCAACTTTATAAAAGTTGCACACTGCAACTTCTCACGTTCATTTTGACTTTAGAATTACGTTGGGCACAATCTAATGAGCTGTTGGATACCTTGAAGTATCAACTTTGGCTGCACCGTTCCAGAGTGAACACAACTGAGGGGATCAGGGGGTAACTCTACTCGCCATTCGGGTGACCACAACTTTCCACAACGGTTTAGCACTTTTATTGCAAAGACATTTAAAATACATGTTCTGCCCATGAATTATGATGCAGCCACTCCAAGGGCGAGTAGTCTGGTAGTTGTTCACCCTCAGGCAGGTGGCACCTTAGTGCATGTCTTAATTGCAGATATTGAAACATCTCCCTCTACTCCAGGGCATTTTCTGTCTGGAGCTCATTGAAAGTTAGCAGTAATCCCCCCCCCCTCTCCCGACTTCTCCCAATTTGTCTACCCCTATCAGACTCCATTGTCTGTGATTTTGCAGTTTCTTCACCTTCACGAGGTGGTCGCTGTCCCACAGCGCGGTTTTGGCTGTCAATTTATCTCCCCACCTCAGGTGATTGGTCACCTGCCAGGCATGCACCAGCACCCAGGTTTGTAACGGAAGTGCATCTCCCTTTCCCTTCCCATAGCCTTTTAGTGCACTTGGTAGGCTGGTTTGTTCCTTTCACCAAACACCCATTCGTTCACTATCATCTGAGCACCTCAATAGTAGGCTTGAAGGTCTGGCATCGGTAGGCCTCCATCAGATACCCCACAATGTAGTTTCGTGGGGGAAAGTCGCGAGCTGCCCACGTCCCAATGTAGCGACCCCAGTACACTGTTAACCTTGCTGAAGAAGCTGTTGGGGACCCTATAGGAGGGGTTGTGAAGTATGTATAGCATGCAGGGGAGGGTCCTCATTTAAAAAGCACCACTCTACCCATTTTGGAAATCAGCAGTGCCCGACAGAGTTAGGTCTGCTCAGAAAAGCTCTACTTGGGGGAATACCTTGTGTTGTAGGAAGTCCTCCTCACTTCTGGTCACATGGACTCCCAGGTAGCGGAATGCCCGATTCTCCACTGGTGCTGGGTAGTGGGGTGGAAGCGTGACCTCCCCCTTCAAGAGTGGCAAAATTAGGACCTTGTCCTAATTATTTTGGTGCCCGATTAACTCCTGAAGAGGTCGAAAATGTAAATCTGAAGTACAGAGAAAAGGGGCCTCGTCACATAGGGCAAGGTATCGTCTGCGTACAAGGAGATCCTTTCCTCCCACTCTCCCCTGCGTCATTATATAGTAGGTGGACCCATGAACAAACTTTAGGGCTGAATTCCAGTCTAGTTAAAACCACAAAAACGTAAGTTCATTCAATGCTATCGAAGGCGATTCTTGCATCTAAGGAGAGCGCAGCCGCCTCCTCCGAATCCAATTTCGTAGTCATGTGCATCACTCCATACAATGACCGTAGGTTTAGGTGGGTGCCCAGTCTTGGCATAAAGCGGACTGGACCGGGTGGATCATTGATGTTATAACTTTTGTCTGTCTGCTTGCCAAAGCCTTGGCCAGTACCTTGGATTCCATGTTGAGTAGGGATATGGGGAGGTACTATCTATAGGATGGCGGGGCTGTCCTTCTTGGGGGAGCAGCACAGTTGTGGACATTCTCTTGTCTGTCTGGAGGACCCCTGCATCCTTCACAGCCAGGGACTTGTTGAGAAGATGAGGTGCGATCTCGTGGGCTATGAATTTAAGCAGTTCAAGGTGAAGGCCATTAGGCCCCGCCGGCTTGCCCGACCTTGGTCCCCTGAGTGTGCCTTCAATTTCTTCAACCATCAATCCCACTTCTAAGGTCTCCTGTTCCTCCTCTGAGAGGACTCTTATTGTCAGGGTCTCCAAGAGCTCCGCGCAGTCTCTCCCGACTATGGGACGAGGATGAGTATATGTTCTTGTAGTATGTTGTAAATGTCTCTGTTATGTCCGACTCACCGTGTGTACCCCACCCTCAAGATCTTGTAGTTCAGTGATCCAGTTTCCGCTTCTTTCTTGTTAATCAAGCCAGGCAATAAGCTGGTAGCCTTGTCACCCAAGTCATATAGCCTCCTCTGTACCCCTAGAGCATGGGCCCTTGCAGTATTCTCTGCAATGTCCTTCATTTCTCGCTGATGAAGACGTAAGCGATGGACCAGATCTGTCCCTGGGGCCTCCCCCCTCAGTATGTCGTCCTCTCAGGATTTGATCTCCCTTTCCAAGGACTGATTTTGTGCCAATCCTTCCCTTTTCTTGGCCACAATAAGAGCCTGGGTGTGTCCACGTAGCACTGACTTGTTGGCTTCCCAAAGAGTACAGGGCAAACCCAACAACACTTCATTGTGTTGGAAATAACGTTCAGTGCCTTCCGCTATCTGGTTTTGCATTTTACTGTATTTTGGGTGCCATGCTCCTATTCAAGGGGGCAGAACTGACTCCCTGGCTGGTCCTATAGGAGAGGTAATGACTGGGGAGTGGTCCGATATGCCGCACGCTAAGGGTTGAATATCCCGAAAGTGGCCTATTCCATCACAATGAGTGATTATGTAATCCATCCGGGAGAGACTTCCAGGTCTAGTTGAGAGGTGGGTGTATGTACGTCTTATGTTGTGACCTCCATAAATCCACCAAACCCATGGAATCCAAAAAGGATTTGAGGGGAGTCCTACCCTAAGTCTCCTCCCTTCCCGGCCATTTATCTTGTGTCACGGACATCATGTCATTCATGTCCTCTGCCAGGATCCCATTTGCATAGGCAAGGCACCAAGTGCTGTGAGAGTGCCTCCCTGCATCCTGGGGATGGGGGGTTATACAGAACCCAGGTTGAGAGTGTGTCTCTCCCACAGGCCGGTTTGGAGTACGTATCTAACCAGGGGATCACACCAGGTTTGGCCAGGAGTATATGATGTTGCGGGCCTAAGAACGATAGCCCGTCCACGTAACCCTGAGGTGTAGCCTGCACGTGCAATCAGGGTGTATCCCCATCCATCCAGAGCCCTACAGTGTAGACCTTTCCGGTGAGTTTCCTCTAAGTAAACTAGGTCGGCCATCTGTTTAATATATTGCAGCACCAGAGTGCACTTTATTTTGGAGCCTAGCCCTTTGACATTCCAAGACTTGATTTTTAATTCCGAGCTATCATGTACTTCCATAGTGTGGTGGGCTGATCGGTGCCATTGGTGCATACCATTTCACCTCTCCCTGGTGTATGGCCATCCCCCCTCACCCCGGCGCGCTCATCCTCAGTTGCTCCACTGAGCTCATGTCAACTGCTAACGAAACAATTCTAAACTTAACTATTCCCTGTGTTCTTCCCTCCCTGCTAGCCTGCACCGTGGGTCTAGAACTACCCTCTGAAAGTAGAATTATTCATCAGAAATCGAACTTTTAGTGTCTTTGCAGGTGCAGCCATGGCGGTGGCTCCTGTGAAGACACAGAGATCCCAGCACGGCTGGTGGTGATTACTTGATTTGGAAGGTGGGGTTCAGGTAGGGATGGAGGAGGAGATGACAGGTCTAAATCAGGCCCTAAGTTGCTTACAATACGGGCAGGCTCAAATGCGAGCACTGTCTCAATGCACTTGGGCATTTTAAGCAGGTTAGTCTCATGAAGTGTTATGGTCTTTAACAAGATGGCTATCTTTCTTCCTTATAATCCCACTGTCCGGCAGATAATGTCGAAAACAAAGAGGCCCCCTATCGCCTTCTGTCAATTAAACAGAGAGTACATCTTATTCCTTTGCTGAGGATCCACTCCTAGCGGCATATGTACAACAGAATATGGAATGTGGCTTTAAGCAAAACTTACTAACCCCACGCTCCGCCATTCTGAAAACACAGTGGTGCACATTTACAAAGATATGGTGCACCCCTGTGTTTCCCCCTGTGCTGGCGTTAAATTAAGCTGCCTAGTGCCAATGCATGCACCATAGTGCAAGGGTGTGGGCATTGGGATGAAATATTGTTTATGTGCAGGAAGGTGCTCCTTCCTGCACATAAACAATCACAAATGGCGATTTGTAACTCCCATGTGTGCAGCACACATAGAAGTTACAAATCGTCACTTCTTCAATGATTGTTTACGTGCAGTGACACCTTCCTGCACATAAACAGTCATTCATGGTGCAATGCAGCACACATAAAAACAGCTAAACGAGGAGACAAAGCATTTCTCCTTGTTTCGACATGTTAAGACCGGGTTTTCCAAGGTCTTAATTTTGGCGCTGCCTCCAACTTACGCCGCCTTGTAAATTGGGGGCAGTGTCAAAATCAATGGGTGCTGCAGCGGAACGCGAACCGCAAAACCCATTGCCCATCCATTTAACGCCGCCTTGTAAATAAGGTGAAGCCCCTATCACGACAGGAACGCTGTTAAAAGTGACAATTCTGTGGCAATAAGGGCTTGTAAATATACCCCCTAATGTGACTGTTGTATGTAGTGACTTATTTATCTATCACGAATTTCATTTTTATGGATTTCAGAAATATACACTGTTAGAAACACTTGGATGATATGAGCATATACATAGCATCATTTTACTAAGTTCCTGGCATTTTCCTTTAAATATGGCAATCCTGCTTTATAAGCACATCTGCATGTACTTCAGGACATTCACATCTTTGAGAGGGCATAATTTTCCACGGCTCTTGAAATCCTTTGAAGCCTTGTCTCGCCTGCAAACTCCTTGCAACGTGTGCTTCTTTCATTCCCTCCTATTACAATATGCTAAATAATGGTAGCTGTGCAATTCTAACAACTTACTCCTGTTCTGGGTTAGCCTGTGATTATTTGCATCTATTGACTGTTCAGAAAGTAGCAACATGTTGCAGGATTACATTCTATCCTCCTCCAGTCAAAGTCTTTCATAATGTTTATTGGCAGCCATGGCCCATGGAGGGAGTTCCGGTGGGGCAAAAAGGCGGGGTGGGGGAGGGGCAGAAAGGCGGGGTGGGGGAGGGGCAGAAAGGTGGGGCGGGAGAGGGGCAGGGTGGGGGGTGCTAAAAACCGGAATATGGATAATTGGAGGTAAGTAAACAATTTAATAAATAAAATGAATTTCGTAGCACGCACTGCATCGCAAAATGCGATGCAGCGCGCGCTACATCGCAAAATGCGATGCAGCGCGCGCTACGAAATTCGTTTTTATTAATTACAGGCAGCGGCCGTTTCTTGGCCGATAATTGACAGCAATAAATACATGCTTTGATTATTTAAATACAGTACTAGCAATTGTAAAACTCAAAGAGATACTGCTGCCCTCTGTGGCGAAAACATTCTGTACAGCCCATTCTACTTCTGAAATTCAATGACATTTGCAACCCCCATGTACGTCTCACTGCACACTGTTCTACAGTGAATATAATTTACTGACTGGCTTTACATTTACTGTACGTGGGTCCCTTGCTCACTTTGCCACTGGATTCAAGCTAGCCTGGCTGATGACGGCTGTTTGGGCTGGACTGTTCCCACGATGCACAGGGTCAAGACTGATTTGCATTTGGCTGTGTGTGAACTGGAGAAGCAAAGTGAGCTAAAGAATGATGATGGATTCAACCCAGATCTGTGACAGGGGTGAGTGTCTGAAAAGTTTCAGCGCTCCGTCCATCATCTCCTCGTGTTTGCTTACATCAGAGGTAGTAAGCCCTTTATAAATACAATTACAATTTACTCAAACCGATTCCTCCCTATGTCACAAACACATTTACTGAAATAAGGGGTTGATTGGGATCGGGGAAGGCACACCACCTCCATCGGTCCGTGATATTCCCACTGCCAAATTAGGATGGCGGTGGAAATCTCATTCTGACCGCGGCAGACACAAAAACCGTCCGCCACGGAATTGCCATGGGCAATTGTTATGATCGCCTGGTAGACAGAATACATAGGCCAAATTGGTGGTGATGCCTAGAAGGCACTGTACACCAAATTAGGATGCGATCTGAAACCGGCATTTCCATGGCGGTGATGCCGCCATGGAAAGGCTGGTTGAGAAGGTGTCTGGGGGCCCATTACAGGCCACCCTTGTGTTGGTGAGAGGCGTGGGTGCATGGGGGTACCCATGGTACCCCCCTACATTTCACTGCACCAAGTGGCGGGCACCATATGGTGCCAGCCACGTAGTGCAGTGAAATGGAAAACATGGCATTTTCACTTCACAGCGGGTGCTGCTGTCAGCAGCACCCCCCGCAATGTTGAAAAGCAAAATGCGACCACCATGGTGGTGGTCGCATCCTGATCCGGTAGGCGGGACCGCCACATGCGGAGCGGACGGACTCCAGTCCGTCCCCCATCCTAATGACCTCCTTAGTTCTCCCCATTCAAATTCAATTTAATTTGAGTAAAGATACAACTACTGTCTATGATTTTCTTCTTTTTTTCTAAACCGTTGACTTCAAAGGACAAATACTATCATGGCTAGACACTTCAACACAGGAACAGTAGATAGGGACCCTTCAGAATATTAGGAGCACTATAAATCTAGAAACAGACTCTGCCTCAATCTTTTTTTAATTTCTCAGGTGCATATCTGGAGAAATGTCATGTGAGTGTAAATAGTGGTAGATTAAGAGTGGCAAATAACACATAGTGCCAGTGGGAATCTACCATGTGCTGCCTATGTCAGAACTTGTATATTTTCCCATGTCAGGTGGTTAATTGAACTTTATACGAGAAGGAGTAGAAGTAGCGATGATAATACTCAAGTGAAATGTATAGAGAATGGAAAAGAAACAAAGAGCGCTGGAGTGAGAAAAAAAGGCAACAATATGGAGACTGAATAAATACAGTGGGGTAGACAGAGTACATGTGTGAGTATATGCATAGGAGATAAAAAGTGATCTGAAGCGCAACATACAGAGAAAGATTTAAGGTAGTGGTAAAAGAAGGAAAATAAAAAATGTAATAATTAAAAGATCTTCAGTAAAGTAGATGAGAGCTAACAGAAAGCAGACTGGGGTTCCCTGACTCACCTGAACATGGCAATCAGCAGGTTTAAGAGCAGAATGTTGGCTAATAACAGGTACAGGCAGAGTAGAATCATCGCCAGCCACTCTGGGAAGACAGGAACTCCATCTACAGTTTGAGCACATTTCGGCTGACTTGCGACTGACCCATCAGCTGTGCATGTGCTGTTATCAAAGTTTAATTCTGAAACAAAAAAATATAGAGTCATGTGAAAGTAGAAAAGTCTCAGCCATCAACAATCTTGTCCTGCCCGTGGTACTAAGCACTTTCAATACAAAATGTAGTATACATTTTTATACATCAAGAAACAATTTATTAACAAGCAATTAGCAACAAGATAGGCAAAGGCTGTAAGGTAAGCTCAAGCAATCAGATATCTACACTCAGTCAGGATAGGGTACTACAAATGAAAACATCCACAAACTCACAAAATAGAGACAATTACATGAGATATTTTCTCACACAAACGCAGAATTACAGTGCCCCACATTTTGATTCCTTTAGTAGCCCAACTGCCTGCAAAGCTGCTGAGGTGTCATGAATTATTATAATAAACAGTCTGTTGTACTAAAATCATCTATTGGCCCCCTTGCCATATCAACCAGCATGTCATACTTTGGCCGCTGATATACATATTCAGCAACCAAAATCAATATGAAAATCAATATGCATATTCAGGAGGCATCCAGTATAAACATTAGGATTTTGAGAGCTATCACCCATTATGACCGCACCATTTCTCAACCCCTTCCTAAATTCACACTAACATGAATACAGGGATATGCATTGAAGAGGTGAACAAAGTTAGCCTTGTTTCAGCTCACAATGCAAACACAAATCACCTACCTGTGCTAGACAACCTGAATGTTATTGATAGAACTCCCTTTTATCTTTATGTGGGCTATATTTCAGGTAAACTGTAGAAGCCTCAACTAATCCCCAGAGCAATGGTGCAATGTAATATAGAATAAAATCCAATCTTTGAAATGTTAAAGTATTCAAAAAGTGATGAATAGAATGTTTGAGTTAATGTCAACCACTGGCAATCACTCAGGCCGCATCCCAATTCATCGTTATTTTTCAACTATATCACCTCTGTTTAGAGTCAGCTTTATGCAAATCACTTTTAACCATACTCCAATGGCCATTGTCCTTCTTAAACTGCCAAGCCATGTCCTCCCTATACCGCAACACAAGCAACTCAGGACCAGTGTTGTCATTGTTATAGGTCTATCAGCTGAGTAAAACTTGGTTCCAGTGACACCGTGCATACGGTACACATGTCTATGCATACTCCCCTCACTTAGGGTGACATAATAAAGTATACAAAAAGTGATGGATGGTATAATTGAATTATTGTCAGCCACAGGTAATCACCCGGGTCGAATACCAGTCATCTTATTTTGCACAACATGCCACCTCAGTTTGGATCTATCTATATGCAAATACGTCTTGACCCTGCTACAGCGGGAACAGTTCAGCCCAGACTACCATGCCAGGTCTCTTGTACCAGGGGGAGTAAAAAAGAACTGTTCTGAACTGTGGAATGTATCAATCACAGATGCCTGGGTACTCAGGATTATTTTATTTTTTTGTAACTTTTTATTATATAAAAACACAAAACACATCAACAAACAAACAAGGCAATATGACGAAAGTACAACCATCAGGCATGTGCTCAAGGAGGATGGGAGATACGTGATAACAGGAGAAAAAATTCGTCGAATACAGATGAGGGGGGGGCGAAGGCGAAATTGCATATAAACAGCACAATATACCACAGCATTGCCGGAATGCAGGTCAGGGTGATTGAGAAGGACTAGGAATCTCTGCATCTGGGGGCGTACATATTTCTCCCCGGTATGAGTTCCACTGGTTCCAAATCTTTCCCCATTTCCTGGGTCTACCTCTTGCTATATACACCGTTTTCTCTCTGAACATGCACCAGTCCACACTCTCTTTCCAGGCAGTCACTGTAGGCGGCCTCTGGGACCCCCATAATTGTGCAATATCTCGTTTGGCTATCATATTAGCAAGAGTCACCCTTCGAAGCTGCGACACACCATAATCATTTCTGCCCCACACGTTCAACAGACATTGCCGGGCTTCTGGCATCACAACACCCGTTACTTCATTCATCACTTCATATATACGATTCCAAAAACGCATCACCTCAGGGCATTCCCAGATTATATGAAGATAGGTGCCAAGGAGACCACAACCATGCCTACATAAGCAATCAGCGGAATAGCCCATATGGATCAAACGGGGGCCGGTGACAGATTCGATGGAGGATCTTGAGTTGGACTAGGCGGAGACGGGCCGGAATAGCAACCTCCCTGGGAGAGGAGACCGCGGATTGCCAGTCCTCATCATCAAGTTCAATACCATCAGCAATCCAGATGTCCCGCAGGCGATCAAGCAAACTCGATCGGTCATTTATCTCATTGTTTTATAAAAAGATGATGGTACTATCCGGCACATGACCATCCAATATACGGTCTTTGAGGGGGGAGGATTCCGGAATGTCACTACCCACAGGAAACACAGAAGTCAAGGCATGGCGTATTTGAACATAACGAAAAAATTCCCTGTCACTCAGCTGATATTCCACTTTCAAGTCCGAAAAGGTCTTCACCTACTTTAACCCAAAGATCACGCACTTTACTAATACCGATCGTGTCCCATTTATCAAACCCCTTCGTCTTCCATAGACAACCCAATTTTGCAGAGGCATAAAGCGGAGTAGCGCCGGTTAGTCTGTTGCTCCAACCCATAGCTGCAGTCGCGCTATGCCATTCACGCACGGCTATAGCGGTAGGTCCCGAAAGTCGTGAACGGGAAGATCCAGAGTAGAGCGCCCTGTTGTAATCACCACCCGGGAGCAGCCACCTATCCATTGCAAATGCTGGATTCAGTGCCGGACCATACATCCCATGGTTGATGGCAGCAAGTTGGGAAGCCCAATAATACCTTAGAATATCCGGAAGCGCTATGCCGCCATCATACCAGGGAAGTGTTAATTTCGGAAGAGCGATCTCTGCAAGGACTCTATCCCCGAAAATATTTTGACGGGATCACATCAAAACTGTTCTGAGGTGCATATAGGAATCGCGGTAAAGACATCATTTTAAAGAGGGCCGCCCACCCTAAAGGAGACATCGGTAATTTATGCCAGCGCCCTACATCCGAGCTCAACCGTTGGAGTGGTGGGAGTAGATTGCGTTCATAGTGATCCGCCGGGTCCAGCGAGATAAACACACCCAAGTATTTAAAACCAGACTGTGACACCTGGATGGGGCAGCCCCGCGGTAAATGAGGGACACCACCCGCGAGCACATAAATACAGGATTTTGACCAGTTAATAACCAGGCCAGAGTTCTTCCCGAAGGAGTTAAGCACGTCGAACAACACGTTAAGCGATTTTTGGGGAGATGTGAGGTACAATAAAATATCATCCGCGTACAAGGAGATACGATCTTCAAAGTCCGGAGTCCAATGTATACCATTCATTGAGGGCTCCCACCGTAGCCAAGCAGCAAGTGGCTCCAACGCAAGAGCAAAGAGAATCGGGGATAACGGACAACCCTGCCGTGTGCCCCTCCCAAGAGGAAAAGGCATGGAGACCCGACCATTGACCACTACCTGCGCCAGTGGCGTTTCATACAGGAGTTTGACCCAACTAATAAAGCCAGCGCCAAAACCAAACTTGGCGAGTGCGGCCCAAAGATACGACCATTCAATTGTGTCAAATGCCATCGTGGCGTCCATGGACGCCAAGATGGCCGGTTCGCTCAACGTCTGGGCCCTCGCGAGAACACCATGCAAATGCCGCAAATTCAATGCAGTGTTACGATGAGGGATAAAGCCCGACTGATCCGGATGAATCAGGTCGCTGATAACCGTAATCGGACGATTAGCGAGTAACTTGGCAAGAATCTTAGGCTCCGCATTTAAGAGCGAAATAGGTCTGTAAGACGCGCAACGATCCCGTGGCTTGCCCTCCTTGTGGATTATCACAATGGTCGCAAGACGCTGATCTCGAGGGAGGGAGCCATTTTCTCGCGCAGCCAAAAACATATCTCGAAGATAAGGTGCCAGCGTATCAGGTCGTAGCTTATACAATTCGATAGGGAGGCCATTGGGACCCAAAGCCTTGCCGGAGCGAATAGAGCGCATCGCAAGGGCTACCTCATCCACCGAGGGCGCGGCATCCAAACAGTCCCGATCAGATTCTGACAAACAAGGAAGTGCGATATTTTTAAGTAACAACTGAGAATCCTCCTCGGGCCTGTGGGACACCGAGGTATACACCTCTCGGAAATAATCAGCAAAGCATTCAACAATTGCAACAGGGTCTGTCACACGCATACCATCCAATTCCTCAATCACAGGAACCACACGACTCGCTCTCTCCTTTCTATCCAGCCAGGCAATCAATTTTCCTGCTTTGTCGCCCACATCATACAACCGTCCCTGCTGTTCTCTACTCATCATCTTGGCTGCATCAGTAACCAAAGTTATATATTCCAACTGCTTAAGGTGGAGAATATGCAATGCGTCTCGAGTTACATCTCGCTCCAATGCAGTCTCTAATTCAGTAATTTCTGTCTCGAGACGAACAATTGCCTCATTCTTACATTTCTTGGCACATCTCTTTGTTTGAACAGCATGTCCGTGCCAGAGAAGCAAAGCAGAGGAAATCCAAATACTTTAAGTTGTGATTGTTCAGAAACTCTCCCTTGCCTGAAGTAACAGTACAGTAGTTTACTTTGCAAGCACAGCATATATTGTGTATGTATTGTATAGTTGACAATGATATCAAGTCAAGTCCCTTCCTCCGGCAATTATGATTACCACACTCACTCCCTATGTTCATAATTTTCTTTCTGCTGTGTCAATCATGGGTGGACTATCGCTGTTGTTCACTCAATCTATCACAACAAAGCACCTAAAGTCATCCATAATATAAGCAAAGAGATCATGTGATTGGCTGGATACATGATCAGAAATGAATAATCTTCATTTTCCTTTTGTAGTACTGAAGGCCCGGGGGGGGGGGGGCTGGGCAGTGCGAAATATAAATTACATTGAGCAGTAGCCCTTTATGTAACCGAGTATGGCCAGTGCCACCCCTATTGAAAAGTAAGAGCTTCCCTATCCCCACCTGCATGTACTGCTTAAAGTAATGCGAGTCTGCGTCATCATGGCTTGTGTCTGTGTTTCTTGGGTGCAAGCTGACTGAGCTGGCATTATGCCGGCTACCACAAGTTCACGTACAAGTAATTTCTTTTGCAAAACTAGAGAAAAAAGAAGAATGGTGTACTCTGACTATATATTGAGTACATAGTGCTGCCTGCTAGTAGAATTCCTGAAACTCCCACTAATGTTACAGGCCTACAAAGACGGCGGAAAGATACATGCCAAAATGTTATACTGTGCTTGTAAATTGCTAGTGTTACTGTGAGACAACTTTCTGTTGAATTATTTTGTGTTATTGTTAAAGAGCATTGGTTACAGTATTTTTCTTTCTTTCTTCATATAGATGCTCCAAAAAAGCTCACTCGACAGGAGATGGCTGTCCGGGCCAGGGCCCGGAAGCTGGAGGCCATTTGTGTGGAATATCGCAGGCTTTGTGCCCGGGAACAGGAGGAGGCGGCGGCAACAGCCGCTTCCTCCTCCAGTGCCCCCGGGTTCACCAGCCAGCAGCCTCCAGCACAGCGCCGTGGTCGGGCAGCCTCCCGCCACCGTCGCTCAGCTACAACAACACCACCAGCTGCCCCCCCCCCCAGAGCCTGGATGGCACGCCTGCGCCGCCTACGCTTCAGAGTGGACTACCTGGAGCGCAAGGTGGAGAAGATGCAGCAACAGCTCCGGGACCTCCGCAAAGAGCGGCGGGACCGCCTGTCCACACACCGCCAGAAGTGACTGTGTCCCTTGCCCCTTTTTTAAAGACTGTTGGGGGGGTGGGAATCGGGAGTTGGGGATTCTTTGGGACTTCTCAGGACATTTGAAATGGACAATTGTTTGGGTTAGGGAGGGGGGTGGTTTGGGTCTAGTTTATTTTTGTTAGGGTAATATATCATTATTTACTTTACATACTTCAACATAGTGTATGCGTTCATATTATTTTGTGGGGTGGTGGGCGTGGGTTACTGCACGTTTGGTTTCCTCTAACTTACCAGAATGAATTATGTACAACGTCCAAAAATGTTCAAAAGTGCCACTAACAGTTAGTGAATTCAATTGGCCTACTAGTACTTTACTAGTACTACTGTCAGTCTCTCCTCCTAGTCCTAGCCCATTATTCTACCTCCCCAAAATGCTTATCTTAACTGATTTGTGTTTATGGCGATTACGGTTGCCCATGAAATCCATCCAGGACCAAAATTCCGTTGTGGTGTTATTAGGAGTGGTACCACAGTAGCAGCATATGAACAACAAAGTAAAAAAAGAGACATTGAGT
The DNA here is from genome assembly GCF_964261635.1 of Lissotriton helveticus. NCBI lineage: Eukaryota > Metazoa > Chordata > Amphibia > Caudata > Salamandridae > Lissotriton > Lissotriton helveticus. Next base: position 1,661,738,931 of record NC_136069.1, read on the forward strand.
GGCCTGAGAGGAGTATTAGAAGGAACAGTAAATTTGTAGCCTAAGCAATGCTGAAGATAAGTATGGGAAAAAAACTTGCCTGGATGATTATGGCTACAACAAGAACAGTGACACAGCAGCGTAACAAGTCTTCTTGACATGTAGGAGGATGATGTTGACGATGGATCCAATCAATTGTGGGCATGAAATTCAGAATTTATTTTAAAATACTCAGTTTTTTTAACCAGAATTACAATATCCTAGGATTCATCTAGCCTTAAAATTTGAGGAGGTTGCTTCCACCTTATCCTCCCCAGCAAGCGTGTGGAATTATTGTCATTTAGTCACACCTTAATAAAAACCACACTGCCCGCGGGAAGAGGGTTAGGGTTTGAAAATTGGATGGGAATAGGGTTTGTGGGGAAAGTGTTGTGGAGAGAGGAAAAAAAAAAACACAGCATGGACAAACAACAAATGAAGATAAACAAATCTTTGGATACAAAGGTATCCATAAATCTTTTAAGGGACATAAAGGAAGTGCATGCACTACTGCATGCATGAAGTTGTTTGCTAAATGGATAAGTTATTGAAAAGTAAGTAGTACTTTCTACAACATACTATGAAGAAACAATGTGACAGTACAGGGCTGCAGTAATTACGCAATTTCACTTGCCTAGCTGCCCTCTGAGAGAAGAACCACTTACTACATTAAATTAGTTTAAAAAATAGCAAAGAAAAAGGTATACAATGGCTGGAGGGATGAATTGAAGCAGAGAGCAAACAAATGCAGAGTCACACTCATAGAAGTTCAAGCAATAACATTACTTAAAAGATAAGTAGAAATGAAGATGGATACTGTAACTGTGTTGTAGTGGTCCTGTTGAATTTGGGAAGTTGCATACATCCAGCCATTCCTCTTCTTCATGGTACTCCTTCATTCCATCTGATGCTCCGTTGATCTGGTCACCAACATTGAAGACACCTTGTCCACTACCTGCCTGGCGGATGCGGAATTGCGGATCGCTAATGGTAAGCCTGAGTTCATCGTTTTTCCCATTGCATAGGGTATAAGCCGGCCTGTAATTGTTGATGGAAAAACAGGAAGTGATATTAAAACACCACGGAGAAAAAAAATATACGGTACGCTGTGTGGTGCAAAAATAACACTTTCAGTTTCAGAGTCAACCGTATTACATACAACCATCGTTTCGAAAATGCGTACTCGGAGTCTCCTTTTCAAGGATAGTAATTAGTAAGTATGGGCGAATTTTGCGGATCTTTCCCCTCAAGCTAGGTGCAAACTGCTATTTTAGAACAAAATTAAACCTTCCCAGCAGTGCTCCCAGACCCCTCAACCCACCCCCAAAAATCTAGAACACCCCCAAACGGCCCCCCAAAAACATGCAATACTGCTATCCCCAAAACATGGCAAATTGCGCCTTGACAAAAAATTGCTGTTTTCAGCACTTTCACGACTTTGATCCTCTTGAAACTTACCAGGACACTTGTTCCAGTGATTCCCAAGAATCTCAGCAAGGCAGAACAAAATCGATCCACTGGTAGGTGTACGACTAGTTTTCACGCAAACACACGAGCCCGCAAAACACCAAAAAAGGCCAAAATTCAGCCAATTCGGGACCAAAAAATGGCAAACCCCCCTAAAACCTTGCCAACATCATTATGAACGAGCCTGCATCGGGCCCTGAGCTCTAGACTCCGGGAACCCTACCAAATTAAACCCAAAAACCCTAGTAAACCGCACTGAACCCTAAACCCTAGATATGCTTTGTCTGTCTGTGTCAAAGAGCCTAGGTATGCTACATCAGGTTGCTTCACTCAGTGGTGCCTGCCTTGACCGTCTGCATGGCCCTGCAGCAAGCATGGGCCAAAAATCCGTTACGCTCAAGAATTTGCGAATTTTCGGCAATTTAGCGAGATTCGCAGATTGCGAATTTGCCACCTAAAAACAGCAAATTTCGCGAGAGGAACAGATTTTTGGCCCATGCTTGCGGCAGGGCCATGCAGACAGTCAAGGTAGGCACCACTGAGTGAAGCAACCTGATGTAGCATACCTAGGCTCTTTGTCACAGACAAAGCATATCTAATTGTATGCAGCAGGCCATATAGCCCCAATTTTACATGGACTCTGCCTGGCATAACAACAACACTACACTTCCTCGACCACTCCACGACTAGACAGACATGTAGTTCTGCTGTAGTAGTTGTTGTTGTAGACTGGTTTACCTGTTTGCCACTCACGAATTGGCCATAGTTCTTCCGTAAATCGACGCCTATGATCCATCCATCCCAGTGAGTGACTAAAGAAAAAAGATATATTATTTAATCAATCATCATGGTATATTGGCAAACAGTAAGTCCAAGGACATTTTGCATATTGGAAAATGCAACGTAGTGGCCCCTGCAGTTGAAGTACAATTTGAATTAAACAAGGTAAAAAAAGCAGAGTAGACTTGAGTTACTTTTAGTGTGTAAAAGATGAAATAATAACAGAAGACATATGATTCATTTCATGCACAACAAACAGCAATTGCTGTCCACTGCATGCCATCTTCTTCTCATTATTCCTTACCTGTTCCACTTTTTGTCTGCATCTTCTTCTGAAAGTGAGGGCCCACAGGGCAGCCTCTCCTGTCAATTTCAGAAGTAACAGTCAGCAATCAGCAAGCATCTAGTCAGTAATTCCAGTCCCACTTGAGGGGACTTGTCTACGAAGACAAAGTTCCTTTATTGTCCATAATCCAGCCATATGCCTTGAGGGAAATAGATAGGGGGAGTCTGGAGGAGGAGGAGGATAGAGGAGCATGATTGAGTTGTAAACTTCTGAACTTGTGAACCTCAGGAATGCAGACTGCGGCACCTTCAAATCAATAAGGAAATAAGATGAAGACAGTGCTGCTGATGGACTTGTTGTGATTAGGTGATTAGAGTTTTGTTGTGGTAAAAATTGTAAAACTAAGAAAGACAGGAATAAAAGTGAATGAGGACGAAAAAAAGGGAGTCATTTTCAGGGCTCGTGTCAGGGAAGTAGAGCTCGTCCTCAAACTCTATGAATTGAGACGGGAGTATGTCAACTAACAGAGAAGAACTTCCGTCACCTAAGTCGGTGTCCTCTTCTTCCTGCGTGCATTCATGTATTTTGTAATCTGGTGGTATGAAGTGCTGATTCATCTTGATCAGTGTTAACCTCTCCACATTTTTGGGCGAGAGGCGGGTCCTTTTTGAAGTTACAATGGCACCAGCAGCACTGAAAACACGTTCAGAAGAAACGCTTGCACATGGGCAAGACAAATAATTTAGAGCCAGGTTGGTGATCAGTCGCCATATAGGCCTTTTCCGATACCAATACAGCAATGGGTTATGATTAACAAAGACCTCTGCTGGGTCATCCAGATAGGCCTGCACCATCGACTCCAGGTTCTCCAGGGTTGCTCCACTTTGCGTACCATCTGTGGCCTTTGCATCACTGGAACGAGCAAACCCTTGATGAGTTAGCCAATCCGCTTCAGACAATATTATGGCTGGGCCTGGTGCAGGGGAGGATGATGATATGGTTGCTGGTGTTGTTAATGGCTGTGAGGGAAAGAGACTCCCTTCGACCACGGATTCAGAAGTGGAACTGGACGCCGGATGGCCTGCTGATTCAGTAGTACTTCTGCCTGCTCCTTCAATTTTCTGCCGCTCTTTCCAGAACCGAGTGGCTGACAGAGCTAGCCAATGTTTGTACTTTGAAACATCTGTTTCACTAAAAGGAATGAATGCTTTGCTGGCCACGGCCTTTTTGTACCGTGGATCCAGAACAGTGGCACAAATGGTCTTCGCTGGACATGTCAGCTTTTTTAAATTTGTTAAAGTCTACTCTGCCAGAGCAGAGCTCAGATGTGGAGACAGCCGATTATAGGCTTCAAGAATGGCTAAACTCGGCCATTAACGTCTGTGTCCCCCTCACTCGTTTTGAGAACTCACGCGGCGTGGACGCACATAAGTGGTTCACGCCGGAGCTGAGGAAATTAAAACTTGAAGTGAGGCAGCAAGAGAGAACATGGCGTATTAATTACTGTCCTCAAGCAAGGATTGCATACTGTTTAATTCGCAAAGCCTACCAAAAGACGCTGCACACTCACAAAACTGCTTATTTCTCTTCTAAAATACTTAATGCGACCAATAAGTCGAAGGAAATTTTCAGGATTGTGACTGAGTTGTGCAATGATGAGAGAACCTCTCCCCCGGTCGTCCCCTCACAATTGCTCTGCAACTCGCTGAATGACTATTTTAATGATAAAATAGTGTTGATTAAGGATACCCTATCTAAGCTTCCAGCTTGCGTCCCGATAGATGATACCTTTTTAAATCTCCTTACTTTGCACTCCTTCCCTTTGATCACTGACCAAATCCTTCAAGATTTGCTTACTAGAGTTAAATCAGGATCTCCTCAGGATGTCTGCCCTCCCCAAGTAATGAGAGAAATTGGCCGGGCATTCCCAAATAGCCTGATCCCTCTGCTTAATAATTCCCTCATTTCAGGGAATGTTCCGAATAGTTTTAAACAGGCCTTATTGATCCCTTTAAAAAAGAAACCTGGCATCGATTCTTCAGACCTCTCAAATTACAGACCAATATCGCTACTGCCTTATTTATCCAAAATATTGGAGGCTCATGTAACCAACTGCCTATCTAGCTTTGTGGAAACCTCAGGCTATTTACAACCTAACCAGGCAGGATTCCGGCCTGGTCATTCTACTGTATGTATATATATATATAAAGTATATCTACAATACTACATATTGGCCGTCCAGAATACTTTAAGGTCTAACGCTGACAGGGACTTGCACCAGGCCTTGGTATTATTGGACCGGTCTGCCGCGTTCGACACGGTTGACTATACCATCTTGGTCAACCGTGTCGAACAGGCTGGTCTTCGAGATTCGGCCTTGGCTTGGCTCAAGTCCTTTATTTCAGAACGTACCCAGTCGGTCCGACTGGGTTCTTTCACAGCCCCTAAAAATATTTCTTTTTGCGGGGTCCCTCAAGGATCTTCCCTGTCCCCTTTACTATTTAATTTGTATATGCGGCCTCTTTTGTTTTCCCTACGAGAGTTTAAGGTTGATGAATATAATTATGCAGATGACCTGCAGTTGGTTTTTGTGCTGAATTCACACAATGCGGCAGAGGACTTTCGAGCAACTATGTCTTTTATCCAGAGGTGGATGTCTCTAAATCACCTTAAGTTAAATCCGGGAAAAACGGAGCTCATTCTACCTGGGAAGAGTGAGATTAGCTGGAGCCCTTGTTTCTGGCCGTCGGACATGGGCTCGCCCCCAAAAAAATCCCGTACAGTAAAAAGCCTGGGAGTGACTCTTAGTGAGGATCTTACCTTGGAAAGTCAAGTCGGAACAGTGGTCTCCTCGGGGTTTTTTCAGCTGAGGAAGATTAAGAAAATAGCACATCTTCTTACAGGTTTGGCCTTAATTCAGACAGTCAGTGCTCTGGTCCTGTCTCATATCGATTTCTCAAATGGCCTCTATTTGGGGGCGCCTATTGGCCAACTTAAAAGACTGCAATACTTGCAAAATCAAGCTGCAAGACTTATTTGTAAAGTCCCGAAGTGGGAATCGATCAGACATGGACTAGAGACCTTGCACTGGCTGCCTGTGGAACAGAGAGCTACATTTAAGGTGGGCTGTATTGTGTTCAAGGCTTTGGAGGGTAAGGGCCCCATGTTCCTTAGACAACTGCTGCGCAAATATAAACCCTCACGCAGCTTGAGATCAATCCACAAAGACCTACTTGAGGTCCCTCGTTTCAAAAAGAAACGACAGGGAGGTAGCAGTTTTCAATTTTTAGCTGCTTCACTGTGGAATTCCCTCCCTTTAACTCTGCGACATAGTAAGGACCTCCTTGCCTTTAGGAAGGCATTTAAAACTTTTCTTTTTTCTCAGGCTTATTGTAAATAGTGATCATATGTCTTTTATGTACTGTTATGTTTGATTCTCTCACCAGCGCCAAGAAGCCCTTGGGCGTATGCGCGCTTAACAAATAATAAATAACATAACATAACAACACTATTTTTCAACATTATTCACACCCCACGCCCAAAGAACAGAGGTGGTGGAATCGGTATCATCTATAGAGAGTCGCTGGGCCTCTTCCAGCTTAAAATTAGTGAGGTTTCGGGCTTCGAGCTGATGGGATTTTCCATCAAAGACCGGGAAAGAACACAGTTCGCGGGGGTGCTATGTTATCGCCCGCCGGGCTCTGCCCCCTTTCTATCAGACTTTCTTGATCTAGTATATGATCTCTCGAACTCTCACGGTAAGCTGCTGGTCCTGGGGGACTTTAATCTTTGGCAGGGTGGACCTCTGGATGGGGCGTTTGACACTTTGTCAAACTCTTGGCAACATTCAGTTGCAGCAACTGGTTGACGCTGCGACTCATAGAGGAGGGCATATCTTGGACCTGGTATTCGCTGACGCTCAAGCAGTAGCGGTAAACGATATCTTAAGCTAGTGCTGGACAGACCACGCACTGGTGGCCTTTTCCCTTGATTTAGGGACCCACCCTGCGGAAGCTGCGGGGGTAGGAGGCTCGAAACTGGGTAGACCCTGGTCTCGTCTCTCCAAGTCATCCTCACTACCTGCACTACTATCAGCTAACTTCTGTCTGAGCAACTCGGTGGAGGAAAGCTATCTTTCCTTATGTCAGTCTATCACCGAATCGTTGGATAGGCTGGCTCCTCTTCGTCAGTCTCGAGGGAGAGTGAACCGGGCTTGCCCCTGGTATACGGAAGAGCTACGACTGCTTAAATTGGGTTGTAGACGTGCTGAGCGGGCGTGGAGGAAGCAGTATCTGCCATCGGCAAAGGCCTCGTTTAGGGCTGCTCTGCTGGGGTATAAGGCGCAGATCAAGTTGGCCAAGGCGGCCTTTTTGGAATCCATCTTGAATAAGGCGCCTAATAAATCGCAAGCCCTGTTCAAAATCGTCAGGGACTTGTCTCATCCAGCTTGTGTGGCCAACGCGGTCGTGGCGTCGCAAACCCTGTGCGATGCGCTGGCGGGTGCCTTTGAGGAGAAGACTGCCAAGATTCTAGAGGGCTTAAAAAACCCTCTGCCAGCAGCCCTCGGTCTGGGAGCTCCGGTTAGCTCGATCAGTCGACCCCGGTCAGGCGGGTCTTGTCATGACCCGGGAGCTCCGATCGGGTCACCCAGTCGACCCCAGCCGAATGATGCAGGCCTTTTACAGGCTACGCTTGGAGTGGGAGCTCCGGGTGATCCCTCCAGTCGACCCCAGGTGGATACACCTGGTCCCACTCTGGGAGCTCCGGTCGGAACACCCAGTCGACCCCACTCGAGTGACCTTGGTCTTTGCTTGGGTGCTCCGGATATTTTATCCAGTCGACCCCAACTAAGACAGTTCCCCCGTCCCTCCTATGAGGAATTCTGTAATTTGGCACAAACGGTTGCTTCGGGCTCTCCGCTTGACCCATTACCTCCCAAATTTTGGAAGGTCTTCCATGCATAACTCTTTCCGCCGTTGCACGCCATCTGCCTCCAGTCCTTGGAGTCGGCTTGGGTTCCTGATTGCTGGAAGTTAGCAGTGGTATCTCCACTGCTCAAGAAGCCAACGTTAGACCCTGCCTGTTTGTCCAACTACAGGCCTATCTCTTTGCTCCCATTTCCTATCAAGATCATGGAAAAATGGGTGACCCGCTCGCTCTCTGGTTTTCTTGAGAACATCGGTTGGTTTGATGAGGCACAGTTTGGCTTCCGCCCCGGGCATGGGACGGAGTCAGCACTGGTTACCGTATTGGACAACCTCCGGACGCGTGTCGACAGTGGACGGGCAGCCTTTTTAGTGCTGCTCGACATGTCGGCCGCGTTCGATACGGTCTGCCATCAAACCCTCATCAGAAGACTGGAGGAGTGCGGAGTCACAGGGAGCGCAAGAGATTGGTTGGTTTCTTATCTGGGTAGCTGGCAACAGCTGGTCTCGCTTCCTCCTTTCCGCTCTGAGCCACGGAAAGTGGGACAGGGGGTTCCACAGGGCTCGGCCATCAGCCCGATACTTTTCAACCTGTATCTTCGCCCCCTAGTCCAGCTTATTAAATCTTTTGGTGTCTCGGCTTTTAATTACGCTGACGACACCCAGCTGGTCTTTTCTCTGGAAGGTAATAACGCGGTCTCACTGGAAACTTTCCATCGCTGTATGGCAGCTACAGCGGATTGGCTTCGAGCCAATTCCCTCCAATTTAATAGCTCTAAGACGGAGGTGCTCCACTGCTCCAGTGATCGAATTCCGCGGGCTCTTCCAGAGAACTTCTGGCCCACTGCTTTCCCGGAACCAGTAGCGGCGGCGGAATCAGCCCGCAACTTGGGGGTTATTTTCGGCCCGAACCTACAGCTTGATCTGCATGTAAACAAAACTATCGCCACGTGCATGATGCTGTTACGCATGTTGCGTAAAGTTCTGCCCCTTCTCCCCGCCCAGGCCAGGCCAGAGGTAGTTCGCAGTACTATTTTAAGTCGCTTAGACTACTGCAATGCGCTGCTTCTGGAGGCCCCAAAAAATCTGGTGGGGAAGCTACAACGGGTGCAGAACATGGCTGCCAAGCTGGCTCTTTCGCGGGCTAGATCTAGCTCTTCCACTCTGGCTCTAAGAGACCTGCACTGGCTTCCGGTGCATCTGCGAGTGATGTATAAGGCCGCGTGTTTGGTGTTTAAGGCCGTACACCAACAGGGCCCAATACCACTTCGCGACATGTTTGCTTGGTATGCTGCCTCGCGGCCTCTCCGCTCATCCTCAGCCAGCTTGTTGGTGGTCCCGAGGTTCCAGAGAGTCAGGATGGGTGGCCGCTCATTCAGTGTTGCGGCGGCCAGACTCTGGAACTCCCTTCCTCTCTCTCTGAGAAGCCACAAGGACTACCTACCATTTAGGAAAGCGCTGAAAACGTATTTGTTCCCGAAAATTGTTTGAGCAGTGAGTTGTGTGCCTGCTGAAGTTCAAAGCGCCAGGATGCCCTCTGGGTGATAGGTTGCGCTTTATAAGTACACAAAATAATAATAAATAATAATAACAAATGTAATGTTTTTCTGTATGTATTTTTTTAAGCCTTTGTCAACTATTTGGCTTAATAACCTCTCCACCAACTGATATGCGTCTTGCTTTTCAGCATCATCTCGGAACGTTGAAGACACCGCCTTCAGTTGCTGCTCTAGCATGCGCAACAATGGGATAGCTTTGCCCAAAGAACAGTCCTCCCTGCTGACTTCACGCGTGAAGACCTCAAAAGGATGAAGCATGTCTGTCAGTCTTGCAACTAGCTTTCATTCCTCCAACTCTAGCCTCATGTCTTTCATAGTAGAACCCAGTTCATAGACATACTCATTGATTAACCCCCACTGCTCAGACACTCAAGCATGTAAAAGGTTGAGTTCCAACGTGTTGCCAGCTCCTGGATGAGTCCTTTGACTGGCAGTCTACTTTCATGTTGCATGCTCCTCCGCTTCTTCCGGGCCTTAAAAGAATGGCTGAAATGTGTGCAGATTCTTCGGCAGGTGGTCAGTAACTTGCTGACTGTTTTCTTTTTTCAAGAAATCTTGCACAACAAAGTTAATACTGTGCGCCAAAAACACGGCACTCTGAAATAGTCACCTTGCTGCATGGCCTTAACTATACTACTGCCATTATGCGTGGAAACATAACCAATCATATGATTTCTTGGAAGCAACCATTCATAGACCATCCTATCAAACTCCTCCAAAAGGTTAGGTGCAGTATGAGATTTCTCCATGGCAAACATGGCTACTGTTGCATGTTTCGAAGTAGCTTGAAAAACTGTGTCCGTGTCAACACCTGTTTTTAACTGGTCTTTAACCCCTGCAAAAGAGACCCAGTGTTCAGTGATGCAGATGTAATCAAGGGCTTGACAACTGGTCCACATGTCTTGTCAGGTGGATAGTGTGAACAGCACTCTTCTGCAAACGCTGCCCCAATCACCTCCAGCACATCTTGATGTAGTGCTGGAGCAGCAACTCTGGCAAAATAGGACCGGCTAGGAACCTTCCATTTAGGGCAGACTTGCCACAAATTCTAGAAAACCCACCCCTTCCACGAAAGAAAAAGGGAGAAGGTCCAGCGCTAGCATTTTAGCCAGCTTTGCGTTATACAGATGTGCCGTTGGGTGGTTGAATTCAAATGGCGCTTCCTACCAAAACATGCTTCTAATGGTGGGCTGGACCGTTTTACGTGATGATGAAGCAGACTTCAAACCAGTTGGGCTCATTGATGTACTTTTTCGCATTGGTTTCTCTCCCAGACTCTTAGTGTGCCTCATACATGTTTCAGGGGTAGAGGGTGTGGGCGCTACCACTGCAGTGCTGCTGCCAGGGGTACTGGGTGTACCAGAAAAATATCTGTCGCTTCTTCACTTCCCCCCCTGCACGATCAGCCCCTCGTCATCATCAGATGCAATATGAATGGATACATTTGGATTTGTTTTTGTCTTGGCTTCCTGGATCTTACTTAGGTCCGCCTCCCACTGGATAGTGTGGGGTTTGTGGAGATGACCGCTCTGGCCTCCAGTACCATAGTTGGTACCAAGGTTACCCCGACTAATTGATATTTTACAAATCGAATAAACAACCATGTTTTCCGCCTTTTTGCTAACAGTAAAGAAGTCCCAAACTGGGGACTGAAGATGTCTGCTGGTGGTGGAGGTGCTACTTTCAGTTTCAATGCCAGATGAAGTGGAGGATGGGCATGGCTGGATTCGACTGTTGTGCACTTACAACACCACTACTTGAGGGAATGGAGGTCGAGTTGGATGGAGGTCCCTGCCGGCCCTTCTGACGAGAAAATATGGAAGCTGTAGGTCATGTTGGTGTTGTAGTTAACTGCGTTGGTGGTGGTACCAGTGCCACGCCACCCACATCCCGCTCAGCAGCCATTCGGGATAGGGTCAAAATGTCTGTCTGCTGCATTCCCGCTGGGGTTGGAGTGACGACTGTGATGACTGGGTCATCATCATCGTCAGACTGTTCATCACCAGCAGAATCCACCACTTCTACCTCTTGTTCGTCGTCATCACCCATAACTGAAAGCCTTGCGTGAACCTTCCTTTTAGGCTTAGCTACCTTTGTCGGCTCATCGCGTGCCTCCACCTCAGACTGCACTTGTGGGTTCCAATCAAGATCAAGATCATCAGAAGGAAGGGTGCTTGAAGAACTTGTAGTAGCCCTCCTTGACCTTTTTCTTGTTGGGGATCTGGAAGACAATGGATCATCCTCAGGAGGAGTGGCTTCCTCGGATGATACCTCCGCTTGAATCTCGATTTCCTGATGTGCCCCTACTTATAGAGGAACAAGCATTGTTGGCAGTTAGGCCTCTAGATGCGCCTCTCCTTGCGCTTGTACTAGTTGCACCTGTGGTTGTCGTTGCAGCTGTTGAACACTCGTCAGCTGAGTTACACCCTGCGTTGTTTGGGTGCTACTTTCTTGCGATGAGCCAACATCACTTGTTGATGGTGATTGAGCAATGACAGTGGCTGCCTCTGCAGCACTCATTGGCTTGGACCTAACCTTGTGTGGTGGCACTGAGCCTAATGCAGCGGAGGTGCTGCTCCCAGCTTGTACCCCGGCGGACCCCGCTGCTGCAGGCGTTGTTTTTTTCCCCCGAAAAAAGTGTTTGTGGGCATCCCAGTCTCCTTGGTAAGTGGCACCACTTGCTTCTTCTGCTCCTTCTTACTGGCAGTGGCACCGGCAACTTTCTTTGTAGAGGAGCTACGGCCACCTTTCTTTGGGCCCATCTTCTTCAGATGTCAGAACAGCAGGCTGCAGTTGCAGAGTTGTCTGTGGCCACACGTGACGTCACGTGACGTTGTGCTGCACACAACGCTGCAGGACTTCTTCCTGGCACTGGTGGTTCTCTTGTGCACCTAAAAGCAAAGTAAGCCAGAGGAACATCAGTTAAACACCCCAAAAAGACGAAAAGCACACAAAAATCACCACAATCCAATGCCATCCATGCCCTGTATGATGCTTAAATTCAAAAGGCCCCACACAAAGTCTTGGTCCATGCACCACTCACTACCCCTGGTCATAATGGGTGAAAGCAGGGCAAGTTGGGTGCAGGCCTAATGCTCAAAGAACACTGCCTGGCTTCAAAATGGCCCCTTGTCCCCCAGCCACATGGCCAGGCCTCAAAATGGCCCCCACCCACATGGCCAGGCTCCAACAACTCCGCAAAAAGTCGAAAAGCACACATAAATCACTACAATCCAATGCCATCCATGCCCTCAATGATGCTTAAATTCAAGAGGCCCCACACAAAGCCTTGGTCCATGCACCACTCACTACCCCTGGGCCTACTGGGCCAGTGTGGCTTTACACGCACCTCAAAATTTAGGTTGCCGCATTGAGCCGGAAGACAACCCCCAATATCACGCAGGGCTCATGAGTCCATCCTGCCTTAGCATATAAGTAAACATTGACAAAACCAATCTTCTTCCAACAATCCAACCACTAAGGAGAAGCATATGATTTATTCTTTGTAATGTGTATGTCCTTCTCTTTGTGTGTGTCCTTGTCCTTCTCTTTTTCAGGGTTCTAGACCTCACCTGGTCACAGACTACCCCCCATTTCTGAACAGGTTATTTTCCTGATGAGAATTTACGTCCTAATGTGATGATATGATTTATTTTGCTCTCTCTTCACAGGTCTTGTTCTAATATCGCCAATTGGGCGCAACAGACTATTATAATATAAACACTATTAGGAACATTACACCTAATTTTTTTATATAGAATTTTTGTAGAATTCACTTTGACATCTACACTACATGTGAGTAAGGTGGGGAGAGTTGTGCATTCCCTCGTCCTGAAGAAGGAGTTCTTACACTCCGAAACATGTCATGTCGACGCACTTTCTGAGGTTGATGTACCTTAAAACACAGTAACAACCTTTTAACGATACCAGCCGAGGGCTTAATACATTTTTTTTTTCACTCTACGAGCCAGGTATTTTTTAACTATCACATTTCACCACCTCACCACTCACATTTATTCCCCTACACACACCAAGACATAGTACACTTTAAGTGCTCCTATGTAGTCATGAGTCTTAGCACGCACATCTCGTAGAGGGGTGCGAAGACCCCAATGATGAAGCCTGACACCAAGGGGCCTGTTGGTGTGTGAGGGGTATTCAAAACAACACTGTGTGCTCCCCACCACTGTAGGGACCACTACCACTACCTGAGTGGATTCCATTCTCTTTATGTAAATTGCTAGGGGAGACTGAATCCACTTTCCCTCTCCCTCCCTCCTTTGTTAAAAATTTATTAAATTCAATACCATGACATAATGAGATTTAAGTTCAACTAAACACAGAAACAGTTGTATCATGCACCCATGACTAACCCTGGGCCTTGTGGCTACCCACAATATATTTTTATTAAAAGTTGTGGAAAAGTTTAAAAATTGTAGTTGCAGCAACTGCAATGCCTCAAACAAACACCAACTTACTTGTAAAATCTCAAATCCAAAAGTGATCCAAAGTCCAAAAAGTCCTCAAATATAAATATCCAGCAGCAGCCACAAAAAGTAATCCTTCCAGCTCCAGATCCAAATGAAGTGACCAGGCCATGGACAAAGCAATGGGAGGAGCCTGCTGGACTACAACAGGAAGTTGGAGACTCTGGGCCACTTCCTTCCTCCCACCCCCCCAAAAATGGACTCCTTGCACAAAAAAAGTGCAGCCAAATGTCAATCTGAGGAGTTATTCTGATCAAAATCATCATATTCAGAAGGTTTATGCTGCCTGCGGTGGATTTCTTGTGCAGAATTGCAATTTTTGCAAGTTCGGCAACGTGAGCTGTTCAAATCGCCCACCGGAAGTCAGCTGCACGCCACATCTACGTGTGCGCAATTGTTTACTCCGACGATAGGTGATCGCGAGCCCTTATGACGTACTCGCGTTGTCAAACTCTCGCTGTGCAAGATGGTGGGCCTCGATGACTTGATCGCGGTCGAAAAACTCTCGCACGATCACGCCGCAAGCTCCAAAATGGCGCAGCACACGCAAGACGGCATGAAAAACAACTTGGCGCTCTCAGAATCAAGGTAATTCAACGCCGCGCGCGGGATATTGTATTTTTCAAGCGCGACCAAGCAAAAAAATTCGCCGGCTTGCGAATTGCAGATTTCTTGGCAAATTCGCGAGATTCGCGGTCTGAAAAATTGCCAAAAAACATCAAATTCCGTGAACGGATTTTGCGCCCACACTTAGTAATTTTTGCAACCAACATCTTACCTATGAATTAAATTGCTTACTTATAACAGCTGCTAACTATCACAGCTTTAGAACACCCCAAAAAGTGCCACGCTGTTTTCAGTCGACCGCCTCTAAAAATCAAAATTCACCAAAATTGCTGAAATCTACCAGGACAGCGGGTGAACAACGGGACGGTCCCGACAAATTCGGGACATCTTGTCACCCTAGGCTGGCCTCGGAACACACATCCATGCACCTCTCCTGACTCACCTGTTTCACTCACAGATTACCTCCTAACACAGGTGGCAAGTTGTTTTTTTGGGGGGCGCCGGCGGATAGTGTATTGTAGTAGCAGGGGGTATGAGGGGGCAGGGAGGGCAAACAAGAAGGCGGACGGGGTGCTAAAACAGCATCAAGCCAAACAACCGAGTGAAAGCACAGTAGTGCGAATCACTGGGGCCAGGGACTCTGTGTGACCCAATGCAGTCCGCTCTTTACGCCCCTCTGGGGATTGTCGCCCTGGGCCAAGCCCAACTGCGCCAAGAGCCGGCCCTATCCTGGGGGACTCTCCGCACCTTCTCGTGTCTGCTAATGTTGCTCAGTGGGTTGATAACGTGCTGCTACGGAGGTGAGCTTATTAACTCGAACACCGTGTATTCTTGAGTGCTATTGTAATTTAGCCCGTTACCACCTGATGGCGCAACCTAGTTGCACATCCATGGATCAATCTTTTTCAATGTATTCTGCACATTGTTCAAAGAACAAATGATCGCCATGTCAACTTTGTTGATGCCTGGTTTGCAGATATACCCTTTTCGCTGTTTGAAAGTGAAAGTGGCAGCAGTGGAGGGGGCATGCAGGGGGAGGGGGCATGGGCGATTTCATTTCGGGAGCGTGCGACCATATGGCGCACCATATGGTGCCACATGCTCCCGAAAGGAAATCGCCAAAATGTGCACGTGTTGCATTACAAGCAATGCAACACGTGCACTTCTCTGCTGCAAAAGCTCTGCCGATGGCATTAGGTCCCCTCCTATGCAACGCATGCGCGTTGCGTAGGACGAGACCTAAAAAGGGTTTTCCTAGTTCCAAACAGTATATCCACAGCAGACAGTAAATTCACTGCAGACACTCGCAAAGAAGGCGGCCATCTTTAACAACCCTATCAAAGTGGCACTCTAGGCTCCGACCTTCTACTAACCTACCTCCCCCCACCCAGAAGGTGAAACACCACACAGAACAAAGACCTCCGACATCATGGCTGGACCACACATGATACCTGAAGGAAACCGCGCATACCCTATTCATTACCCCCTCAACCTATCTAAAAGTGCCTCTAAAACCTTCAAACACAAACTTCTTAGAAAAACCCCAATATCTTGTTTCTGGACCCTTCCTTCAATGCCAAGAAAGGCGCTATAATCAATAACCTCATATTTCTCACATGAGCAACAGCCAAATGGCGGTCTATGTTTTCTAAGCTACTAACTTCAGCACCTAACCTCAGAGCCACCCTGAACATAACGTCGTACAAAAATGGCACAGTTCTTATTCAAGCAGCCAACCAGGATCTAGAACTATTTAACAAATACTTTCTCACCCTAAACACCCACACCATCTCCCCACCCAACGCCCCAAAGGAACTATCCACACCCTTCACTCCCTCATTTCCTGCAGATCCGAGTCCCCCTCCCCTACCCAGAACATATAAAAGAGGCATCATCAACTCACCTACCTTAGAACTCATACCACTTACACCCTCTAATGGAAACATCATTTTGTATCGCTTTGTTCGCCCTAAGTGTGGCAGGGTATGCTCAGACGTGAGTCCCTTGCTCACTTGGCCACTGGATTCAAGATAGCCTGGCTGATGAGGATTATGAATCCGAAACCGGTCCCAGGATGCTTGTTACCGGTCCATGGAAGACATGGCTTGGCAGTTCGGGCTGGACTGTTCCCATGAGGCACAGGGTCAGACTGATTTGCATATGGCCATGTCTGAAATGGGGTGGCTGAGTGGGCTAAAGAATGGGGATGGATTAAACCCAGATCGGTTGACTGGGGGTGAGTGTTTGATTTGCTCAAACGCTCCGTCCATCATCCCCCCCCATCATCAGTTCCAACAACATCATCCCCTCCCTTTAACTCCAATCTCTGACCCTCCTCATCCCCCCTCTGCTACCTCCCCTACCCTCACCCTCCTCCATATCCCTATACCGACCACGGATGACCCCCACCACGACACAGCCACTCTATCAAGTCAGATTATAGCCCCCAGCCAGCAATTACCCCCCTCATTATCTACTACCCCACTCCCAGCCACACATACCCACCACACTGCCCCATAGACATCAGACCCCCTCAGCAATACTACTCCCAACCCTTCCTGCTCGCTGATCCTGTCTCCTCTTCCCCATCACTTCTGAAAAAGATTTACTCCTAACCCAATCCTACTTCACATCGAGGAAACTACAAATAGTCATATTAGAAATCAAAACCATCCTACTACTCGCTGACAAATCTCTATCCAAAGTTACGCATCTTCAACACTCTCTATCTGAAGTCAACAACATGATAATAACTATCCCACTCCTCTGACCAATCGACACTTACGCATCCGCAAACCACGCAACCTCCAACAGACTTAGAAATCCAAACACTTGTACTTATTTACGAAACTCCTACGGGCACCAAGACAACTGAAGAAGATCCCAACTACCTAACGGACCGTGAAATCCAAACCTACGAATCCCCTGCCTGCCACTTCATAAGCAATGAAGAGGGATTCTATATTCTCCCAGTTCCCATCAACACAAACAACATCCCATCCAAAACAGAGGAATTGACCTTAACAACCTCCAATCAATAACCCACAACCCTGCAACCCACGAGCTGAACGTAAAGAGTTCCTCAAAACCGATCTCCTGCCTTCTCCTAAACTGCCGCTCAGCCTTAAAACACATCTCAGACATCGCCGACCTCACCCTGGACATGAAAATGGACATAACCATCCTCACGGAAACTTGGCTGAATGAATCGTCCTTGCAATGTCTTAACCTTCTAGTCCCCCCCAGACTACAACATCATTAGACTAGACAGACCTCTTAAAAAGGGTGGAGGATTAGCCTGTAAACATCGATCCGCCCTCACCATCTCAAAGTTTCACTCCGAACCCATGGACTCCTGTGAATACCTTGGGATCTCTCAAATCCTCAGATAACTACTTCCACAAACTTCATATCCTCTACCATCCCCCAGGTAAAAACACAGGATTTACAGACCAACTTATGGAAATCATTACTACAAACTCTACCCCTCATTCCAACGACACATTCTTCTGTGACTTTAATCTCCATTGGGAAAACCCCCTAGACTAGCAGGTCAACGCCCTCAAAACCTTCATAGTGGACCACTTCTTGATCCAAGCTATCCCAAAGCCCACTCACTCTAAGGGTGCTACTCTGGACTGGCCCATCCCTAAACAAAATACGACTGAATCTATCAGGATCACCCCGTGTGACTATTCAGACCATCACCTCATCACCTTCCATATTTCCTCTACCAAGAAAACTTTCCTGCATCAAAACAAGCCGAAACAATGGATAAGAAACACGAAAAAACTCGACTGGATCAACCTAGCCTCCCACTGCAAGAAATTTCTCATCCTCCCCAACAACATGTCAGAAGTCAATGACCTCACCGATCATTACAACTCCACGATGAACAAGGTCTTAAGACCAAGTGGCTCCACCAAAACTCAAACGAATTCCAGACGAAGACAAAAACCCATGGTTTAACAGAGCCCTGAATGAAGAAAGGCGTAAACTTAGATCATCCGAACGGAAATGGAGACAACATCCCTCCCCCCCTCCATCTTAAACTACTTCGGAAAGCTAGAAACTCCTATAACAAACGTATTCTACAATATAGAAAAAGAAACGTTTTGAAATTCTTAAACAATCTGACAAATTGGCTAAATCCTCACTCTTGACTTCAAAATCTCAGTTTAGCAGTGAAGAGTTCTCTACTTTCTTCACAGCAAAAACAAGCACCCTCTAACTTGAGCTTAATACAGCAGCAACTAACCCAGCCACCCCAAAACATATTCAAACCGAAAACGCTGAAAACCTGAGATACCTCTGCCAAAAAATAACTCTCACTGGTCCACTTTCAAACTATATGATCTTAATGACATCACCAAAACCTTAGCAACTACTAAACTCAACAACCACTTCAACGACCCAGTCCCCTCAAATTGCCTTCCCCACATCTTCCCAGTCATCTCCCCTCTCTGGACCAAAATCATCAACGCAACGCTAGCACAAGGGCACATACCGGACTGCCTAAAACTGGCCAAGTCACCCCTATATTAAAGAAACCGACAGCAAACTGTCGACCCCAATTATTTCCGACCGATAACCTACAATCCCATGCTAGCCAAGGTCCTGGAAAAACGTGTTCTGCAACAACTGAACCAACACATAATGGACTTCAACCTTCTGAACATCCACCAATCGGGTTTCAGGCCTGGCCATAGCACAGAAACAGCCATTCTGCACATAGTTGACAATGCCCTCCTAGCTCTTGACCACAACGAAACGTGTCTACTAGTCCGGACTACCTCTCCTCAGCCTTCGACATGGTCAATCACAACAAAATTCTAAGAAGACTGGAAAACAGAATAGGTTTATCTGGCATAGTCCTTCAATGGTTCAAATCCTTTCTGGAAAACAGAACGCAATTGTTTCTGGTGAACAAAAATCTTTCTCCCTCCTCACCAAACCTTCTAGGAGTACCACAGTGTTCCACCCTATCACCCACCCTTTTCAACCAATATGTCATACCACTATCTGAGCTACAGCAGCAAGCGAACATTGCCTACCATATGTACTTGGACGACACTCAACTTTACATCAAGATCTCCATTGAAGACAAAGACAATGAACCTGGCACTCAAAAAGACCGTCTACCGGCTAACGACCAACTTCCTTGAGCTAAACTCTCAAAAAACACAATTTCTTTAAATTTTACCCCCCAATAACTCCCTAGAGACGAAGGAATAGACCAAGTTGATCACTGCTCTGACCTGCACGCCAACATTGGTGGGCTCCATCAAATCACTCAGAATTACACTAGATAAGAACCTTAACATGCGAACACACATTAACCTGTTGGCTAAAAATGCACACCTCAGTTACCTTAGAAAATTGAAACCATTCATCGAAAACCCAGACATCAAACCTGCAGTTCAGTCCATAGTCATCTCAAGACTGGAGTACAGAGCACCACCCTCCCGGGCCTTCCCAAAATCTCAACCGCCCCTATAAAAGCCTGTCTCAACTCTGCAGCTAGACTCCTAACAGGTTCAAGGAAATTTGACCACATATCACCACACCTGAAAGCCCTCAACTGGCTACCTTATGAAGCTCGAATCCACCTAAAAATGGCATGCATCACTCACAAAGCGATTCACCACAATACGCCCCAGTGCCTATCCCAAAAACGTACCTTGTCTGGAGTAATCAGACATTCTAGGAGTGTCAACAACCTACTCCTGAAACTCTCACGTTTCAGCAAGAAAACAACATCTGACAGAGAATTCTCTGGAGCAGCATCAAGAATATGGAACTCACTTCCTGCTGAAAAATATCCTCTACTCTGTTCAAAAGAGAAGCAAAATCATTCCTGATGTGCAAATTCCTCCCGTAAACTCTCAGGAACCATTCCAGTTCTACACCCTTATAATTGCCTCTTCTCCCCCACTAAGGACTCGCTCGCCCCGATTACCTGTTGCTCAGAACAACTTTGATGCTTGTACCCCTCCGATCTTTGACAAGACACGCTGATTTTATGTATTGCTTTATTTTGATACTTGTTTTATTTGTTCTGTGTACTCATTGTAAAGCGCTCCAATACCCTACCCTGGGTCTGGGCCGCGCTATAGAAAACTCAAAAACAAATTGTGACACCAAATTTTGGATAAAGTTCTCTCCAATAGGTTGAATCTTTTGGTCAGCAGCCTGGCATTGTCGGATCAAGCAGGTTTCATACCAGGACGTGCAACATTGCATAACCTTCAAACGTTGTTCGCAGTTATACACGATATTGAGCCAGAAATAAATGCGGTGGTAGTCTTGTTGGACGCCACAAAGGCGTTCGAGTCAGTGGAATGGGACTACCTTGCAGGCACTAAAGACATATGGGATTATCCCCAGGGTTTATTAAATGGATAGAACTATTATATCAGCAGCCCCTAGCTACTGTTCTCCTAAATGGCTCCCACTCACAACCGCTCAAAATCTCCAGAGGTACGAGGCAACGCTACCCACTATCGCCATTATTATTGGCTCTGCTATAGAGCCGCTTGTGGCCAAATTGAGACATCACAAAGAACGGGCGGTAAAATACCCTACTAGACATTCTCGTATCGCTATCCAAGTTATGACATAACTTTATATATTAGGAATCCCCAAGAGAACCTGAACCCAGTATTACACGAATTTATCAAATTTGGAGGCATCTCTGGAATACACAATAACTGGGGTAAATCGCTAATATTCCCTTTTACTGATTAGGTTATCCCCATGCCCTAGATTGCCCACTAGAATGGAGCACAATGAAGGTCAAATACCTGGGCATCAAGATTACCAGAGATAAAACCAAACTCATGCGCGTAAATTATGGCAGAACCTTAGATGCCCTAACAGACTCTGTTACTCGTTGAATAGCTAGGCCGCTATCTATGGCAGGAAGAGCATCACTAATTAAAATGATAGTACTACCCAAAATGCTTTATTTGTTCACCAATATTCCTTATAGCCCTGGGAAACATTTTGCAGCCTTGAAGACACAAATGATTTCACTGGTATGGAGAGGGAAAAACCCAAGTTAAAATGGGAAGTACTGACCCTTCCTTTCTCGCAAGGAGGATTTGAGGTACCTGACCTAGAACTATATTATTTATGTGCACAAACACATTATGCAATCTATTGGTTCCACCCACTACTGTTCATGCCACATAAGGCAGTTGAAATGGGATCCCACTCCCCTACCAAGATTCATCGCCATTCAGCTTAAAAAATGACACAGACCCCATTAGGGTCTCATGTACAGTCACTGCATGGAACAAACCTGTCTACAAATTAAAAATCCCAGTGTTATATTCACCCCGCCTACCTATAAAATATCACCCGGAGCTGAAAGTCACCTACGAAGGGGCATGAAGGCAAGTCCTGGATAAATTCAGAGTACAGACATGGGGAGACCTATACAAATGACGGGATATTCAAGTCCACAGAACAGTTTTTCTGAGATAATGCACTCACAGTGATGGAACTATTTTGAATGTGAGACTAGCGCAAAGTGTCAAGACTTCCACTCCAGATATCCCACAAGAACCGCAGGTACTCCCGCCGCTACATAAGATATTGCAATCAGAACATCCCGACAAGTCACCTCTCACATAGCATAGTACACAAACAGCATGCAAGCCACCCCAGTCATCATCACAAACACTGGGAAGCAGAACTAGACAACACTGTCGGATCAGCAATGGGAATATTGCTGCAAACAACTTGGTGATATTACAGCACACAGTAGGCTACGCAGGATCCATTATACGTTCTTACTTTGCTTATACTTCACCCCAGTTAAATTACACAACTTTCATTTAAGGGACACCGATAGGTGCGAATGGTGCACAAAAGTGGGTGCCAGATTTTTACACCTGTTATGGGACTGTCCTGCAATTAATGAATACTGGCACCAGGTATTTGCAGCCCTATCAGAAAATGATAGAATCTCCAATCCGGGCGTCCTCGATCAGAGCCGTTTTAGAATACACCAAAGAAATGGAACCAGCACATAAGAAATACTTGGCACTGGGGCTATTGATAGCCAAGAGAGGGGTGGCCTGCAAATGGGGAAGAGGAAGAGCACCCAAATTTAAACAATGGGTCCAAGACCTAATATTTTAGCAAGAACAATCACTCGCATATGCAGAACTACTCCCACCCACTTCAAGACCTAGGGATATATGGGAACCCCTGAAGACATATCTCCCTGCCACTGCAGACGATACACAGACTTCAGTATATTCTTCAGTATTGGTCTCCGATGTTGGAGAACTATATTAAAAAGATATTGGTTGCTTCTCAGATCAGGCTGGCCTTCAGTGGTGGCTTGTCAGGTACTCCCATAAAGTACTTGGAACTCCGTTCATAGGGAGAAATAACATTGAAATTAAGGTCAAACTTGGATCTACCTGTACTACGGAACATAGTCCCAGTAGTGCGCTCAAACTGTACACGATTGACCAAGATTAAATCACGGGTCTTCTGAGATGAAGGAAATCTTGCAAGACTATACCAAGCTGCCT
Source organism: Lissotriton helveticus (assembly GCF_964261635.1). NCBI lineage: Eukaryota > Metazoa > Chordata > Amphibia > Caudata > Salamandridae > Lissotriton > Lissotriton helveticus. The sequence continues at coordinate 1,661,761,569 of NC_136069.1, forward strand.
TTGTCATTTTGGAAGTGCCTGCAATTTTAAGAGGCTGAACTCGCATGACTGCAGATCATTTTAGAAATCCCAATATGCAGTTGAATAGCTACATTTGCCTTCGCTCAGACGGGGGGGGGCATATTTATGAGCCCAGATATGTTGGTCGTGTACCACACAACGTGGTGCAAGAGCGACAACTCAAAAATGAGATTTATGAAGCCTCGCAATGACACTTTCAGTGGCCCTGAGGGACTTAAAAAATCTGGAGTGACTCAACGCAGCACAAATCGCTGTGCTGCATTACTCTGTCCAGGGTAGGCATTCCATGGGCATTGTGTGGGCATTCCCACACAAACCTATGTTTTTTTACGCATTCCCAGATTAAAAATATATGCCTTCTCAGTTGATGCGTAACAAAGAGATGGATCTTTATTTCTCCCTGTCGCTTCCTTTTTCTGTGTGCTGCAAAATGCCTCTCAGGATTATTTTTCTGCAGGAGGGTGTCCTTTCCTGCATATAGGCAATCCTGCATGTAACGCAGGCACCCTTGCATGGTGGTGCAAAGGTGCCTACATTGGCGGTAGGCAGCCCATTGTGTGCCAGTGCCGGGGAAAGGACAGGAATGTGCAGTAATTTTTGAAATATGGCGCATTCCTGCCCTTTCCCTGTAATGCAGCACAGCAAGGTTACATTTTAATAAATATGCCCCTAGTTTCCGGATGCAAGTATTTTTTAAAAAAGGGCTCTTCGAGAGTCTCTTTCATGGACAAGAAGATTTAGGACCCTTGGGAAAGAAATGTTTGTTACTTTCCAGGACAACATGTGATTTTCAAAATCTTGTGAAGCCAAAGCAAGTGACAGCTAAGAGAAAAGATTAACAAGCGTTCTGATTTACATTCGTAAGAGAATGATCTAAAAGAGAGAAATGATCACTGTGTGGTTTAGTACTAGACAAAACGTACAGGGCACGATTTACAGAACTAACTTAAGATGAAATCCTAAACTTACTACTTTTGGTATTCACAGAAGGCATTTAAGAGTAGTAAAGTTAGGATGTTGTCTTAAGACAGACTTAAGACAGACTTAAGACAAGAAGTTTCCCCGCTGTGCTGGGGGGCAGGAGGGCGTGCACAGCGCCCCGGTGCTCATGACGAGACCGGCTTATAATGAGCCACGGCGCTCCGGTGCTCATGACGAGCTGAGCTCGTCATGACCACGCCCGTTTAATGGAACGCTCAGCACAGCAGAGGAATCAGCCCAGCGTGCGAGCATTCCAACGGTCAAGACGAGCTCAGCTCGTCATGAGCACCGGAGCGCCGTGGCTCATAACGAGCTGAGCTAGTCATGAGCTCAGGAGGGGTTAAAGACTTGGCTGACCAAAATCGACAGAAGAAGATAAGCATTCTTAACAGAGTCAAAATAAGATTGTGAATGTGAGCAAACCGAACTGTGACTCTTTGACCTAGATCTTGCGACCTGGCCATGAGTAAGGCTTTCACTTAAGGTTTAGCATGAACCTTGTTTTGCTCATATATCTAAGTACAAGTGGTTTTGACATTCTCTAACTGTGTCTTACTTACCTCAATAGGAAAATAATGTTTTTTCAGAAGAAACCAGAAGAGCGCTAATACAGAGGTATGAGTTTTGACAGATTTCTATCCACGGGTATGGATAATTAAGCTTTATTAGTATAATTGATGTACCCTAGTGAATAAATTATGAAGGCAAATAATCACTAATCCTCTTATTCCAGGTCTCCTCCCCAGGTGTACTATCCCTAATTCAATTGCTCTCATTTAGCCATGATGATCCTCAGTCGTAATTAAGTCGGCACTGCTGAAAGGTAGGCCTAAGGTGGAACTGCCCCTGAGAACCCACATTCTGATATGGCTGGAGATGGGGAACTTGGAGAAGCACGTTTTGCTAGCTCCTTTTACTTCAGGAGTCCTATGGATGCCAGTGAGAGCAGCTGGGACACAGCTCTGTGAGACACATGTGCCCAGGGTCAATGGTTTCTAAAGGAGGACAAAAGGTAATTCAAATGGAGGGAGTTGGCAGCCTTTTTCCAAGCTCTGTTGCATTTCTCTTCAAGACTACAGGGTCAAGAAGTCTGCATTACAGCAGACAACCCAGGGGCTTTTGCATGCATAAATCAACAGACAGAATCCTGAATCAGTGTCAAAATTGGCTACTGCCAGAAGCCTGTCCTTATTCTCCGAGAGCAAAATATCTTCTGGGGCAGAAGAATGGACATGCATATCATTCGCTCTTCATTTTTTCCATCCTCAGTTTCCCTCCTTCAGGGGATAATACTTAGGTCCGGCCTAGGTTGGCCACAGTTATGTGCCTTAGAGAAGAATGCTTTTCTCCCTCAATTCTGCTCTTTGAGTCCCAGTCAAAAGGCATGGGGAATAGATGCTATTTTTGCCACCCAGGCCAAGGGAACTATTATACGTGTTTAAACATGTGGGGCTTTTGTTGGCCTTGTTGGCCTCACCAACCATGGTTTCCATGGTTCCATCAACTCTCATTATCATTGGATATTTCCAACTGTTTCATCTCCCCTAATATTCAATCTTCTAGGGAGCTTGAGAAGTAAGATCTCATAGCAAAGGGGTAATCAAAATAGGTGGCAGACTGCATTCAGCACTCTGGCCATCCATATACTCTTAAGGTGTATGTGAGCCTTTGGTGCAACTGAGAATTAGTTTGCTTCTAAAGAAATCAAGACATAAGCCTGAGAACCTTCAAATACTCAATTCCACCTAGAAGAGGTGGATCTTATTAGGTTTAGCAGTTTTTACTCTGAAAATCAAGTCTGTAGCCATTTAAACCTTTAGAGATCAAGAGATCCTAAAGGCAATTGGATTTGGGGTCTAGGTTACATAGATTTTGTTTAGTTATTAGTCCAGTTATTGACTCTCCCATTTATTCATTTAATTAGATTTAGTTTTCCAGGATCTTTAAGTTTCTCCTTTTGAGCACCTAGACTCATGGGACTTAAAATCTTTGTGTTCAAGTTTTGCTTTGATAGCTATTTGTTCTGGAAGTCACATTGGAGAACTGTTGGTTCTATTATGTACTTCACTTTTTTGCATTTCTTTCTGGGTAAGGTGGTATTCTTTATATGTGAAGCGTGCAGTTCCTTTTCAAAAGGAATATCATTTATTTGTCACTTTTTGATTTACTGGGACAAGGTTTATGTCCAGCTACTAAAACCATGAGCTGGCTTGCTAGATCATTGGCCTACCACAAAGCATGGGTGGAGTTGTCTAAGTGATGCAAGCTTGTTCCACAAGAGGGATGTCGGCATTGTGGGCATGTTTTCGGTTCGAGTTGTATGCATTCCAGACACAGACATCTCCTCAGCCTTTTATGTCCCCTTACCAATTACACGTGGACAGTAGTTGGCCAGCAGCCATTGTTGATCTCATATTTTGATAGCTGCATTTTTATGATTTTGTTATCCGTCTTGGTTTGATGTTTTAAGGATCCATGGGGGGCTGCTATTCTTTTTCTTGGTCATTTTTCTATATCACTCATGGGAACATGTTGCGGTTTGGCTTTGGTGTACTCTCACAGAGTACAGACTGTCAAGGAAGATGGAAAATGAGATAGCAGAATGAAGGGTTAGTTATCCGATGATCTTCATTACTCTGAGGTCTAGTAATCAGTGTCACAGTCCTATGCAGCCCTCCCTTCCTCCTAGGGTTGGTTGGCCAAGGGAACTGAGGAATTCCTGATATAAAATAAGAAGTGTAGCTCTTAGCCACATCTTTTCAGAGATTGGGTCATTAATCTGGGGAGAAATGATCCTTACCAACTTAATAAATACAATTCATTTAGTTTTAGAAAATTATCACTCTAGCCCCGATAGCTACAGCACAACAACAAGGCAGCTCCCAGAGAATGTGTGTTCAGTTCAAGCAGTGACAACAGTCTTGAGGTAAACACCACCATAAAGTAAAACCCATTAGAAAATTAAAAAATATATAATAAGCAAACCGATATCAAAAATATTAAAATCTGATTTTGGGAATGGGAGAAATTAAATGATAAAGTTTTTAGGGAAAAAGTGAAAAATAATAAAGTGCTAATGAAAAGTCACAGTTCGAGCTTGACTGGGACATATGCACAAATTCTTTCTGACTGCGATGTAGGCGAGGTGAGATACATAGTGCAAATTGTGCCAGTCAAAGTTATTACCTTCTGACTCAGTCTATTGTTCTGGAAGTGAATTTCCTATAGTGGGCTAAAGTCCAAGGATGAAGCTGGTGAAGGACCCTCAAAATTGGATATGGCGTTGCTCAGCTCCTGCTCAAGCTGTTAAATTCAAAAGCCCCAAGCAAAATAAAGCTAGATTTTGTAGCTGAAGAGGTCACTCAAACACTGATGAATTTGCCAACTCTCCAGTTTCCAAGATTTTAACTTAAAACTTTTTTGATTCTCAAATTTCGACAGGTCAAAGCTGGAAGCTGTATCTTGGTAGTGTTCCACAAGACTAGATGACTTTACAGTGAGACCCAGCTGAACCCATTTTCAGCATGGCAGAAAACATTGACAGGGACCAACCTAGTTTTCTTGCCTACTTAAGGTCTAACCTCCCTAGTCTAACTCAGCACCTTGTCCTGCTCCTTTAGAGGTAGAAAAAAAATGCCAGGTTCCACTTTTATTCAACTGAAAGACAAAGTTGTTCTGGTTCATTGCGAGCTGTTAGGCACAAAGTCTATCCCCAACCAGGGCTCCTGCAGAGTCTTGTTTTCCATGGTCCGCTAAATTCAGAACTTCATCTGCTTTTTCTATCATTGCGACAGGCACACCAGAGGTCAGCCACATTAGCCTTTGGAGAACAGCTCCAGAACACAAGTGCCAGCAGGAATCAGGAATCCTTAATTTATCTTTTTTTCCAGCAAGGCTTCTTCAGGTGTAGCCTTCCCAGGTCCAGGGATGTGGTAGAGGTGGTGGTGATGAGTCCGGGTTATCCAATGCATTAGCCAAGCCAGTGATCAGAGAATTTTTCCTACTCAAATCTGTCTATGTTTGCACACTATTCCCACTTCCTTTGCATAACTTCCTTCCTGGCGTAATCCTACCTACGGCAGGAGAGTTTCTGGCTCTCGCTCAACCACACACCTAAATAGATTAGGTAACCTCCCACCTGTCAGGGTTAAACATGGATGGCTCTCTGCTGGATCAAAACCTAGAAGTCTGGGAGAGTACTGGGAATGAAGGGGTGCAGATCATGTGAGCCCCATACTGCATCTCCAATTTAAAAGAGGTAATGTTAAGTCATATGTGGGTGGTGTAAATACAAATACACACTGCAGCCCACATAACATTTACCTTGCAGGTCACTGGCAAATTTTCCGTGCCATTTACTGTGGCCTTACATGAAGTTAAAGAAGCAAAATAGGGTAACACAGGCACACTACTATTATTTAACTAGGGTATAGTTCACATGGTCATACAGCCTCCAAAAACAACCAGGGAAAGTGGGGGAGCCACGACAAAAATGATGTCCTGCCTTAGAGGGATTTATTGGAAGTGTGAACGTCTTAAAGGTTGCTTAGACTGATAAATCATGACTGCGTCTGAACAGAGAAACTGATGAAGTAAGGACTGGGATTAGGAAGATGAGGAGTTTAAGTACCCAAGATTATCAGTAAGTAATTGGCCATTTATTTCCATTGTTGAGTGGAGGGCCATTAAGATCAAATTGACACTGCCTGATGTCAGTAGTAGACCCTACCCTTTCTCAACAATGATAAAAAAACTGTATCACACTCTGCACATTTCCACACATACTGTCAATTTTTTTACCAAGGTGGGCAATGAAATAGTAAAATGGAACGTTTGCCAATGTGCCAGTCTACTTTTTGTAAAGGCTGGAGGGTGTGTAGCCTTGAAGCAGGCACCAATATACCTAGATTTTCATTCAACAGTATTGTAATGAAGTTGGACACATTTTGATAAATATATATATATAAAGTTCTATATGATCTCGACAATGAGTATGAAAATGATGGAATCCCAGAAATGACTGTTACAAGAAATGGGCTTAAACACAAAATCACACCAGAAAAGCAGTGTACACTCAAAATCAAAATACTGCCCTCAGCTATATCCTGGGAACAAAATAGATTCATTCTCAGAAGCGGTAATGACGGAACTAGACAAATTGGACAAACAACGAAATAGACGATCGGAAAACATCACCATTAAAGAGAATGAAGCGATACAAGCTCTGGCCAACAATCATGCAATAATAATAAAGCCCGCAGACAAGGGCGGCAACGTTGTTATCCAAAATACTCTAGACTATATGAAGGAAGCATACCGGCAATTAGATGATGAGACCAAGTACAAAAAATTACCATGCAATCCAATCAATACAATGCTGAAAGATCTGAAAAACATGTTGGATGAATGGTATGACCAAAAACTTTTGAACATTGAGGAGCTAAAATACCTTTGGAAGGAAAATCTGACTATGCCAACTATTTACTTTCTTCCAAAGGTGCACAAGACTCTTATCGACCCACCGGGTAGGCCTATAGTGTCCTCCTGTGACTATCTATGAAAATGTTTCAGCTTATGCCGATCAATATCTAGCTCTAATAGTCAAAAACTTAGCCTCATATGTACAAGATACAGGGGACTTCCTACGTATATTATCCAACATTGCATGGAATTCCACCTACCTATTGGTAACAATAGATGTTGTATCTTTATACACATCAATCGAACATACGATAGGATTGAATGCTTGTGCATACTTCCTGAAACAAACATTTCAGAACTGGAACACTCAGCCATGCTACTGACCCTGATTAAAACTTGTCTTACCAACAATGTGTTCCTCTTCAATCACAACATCTACCAACAATTGTGCGGATGTGCAATGGGCGTTTCCTTCTCCCCCAACAATGCGAATTTGACCATGGGTTGGTGGGAGAAGGAAATTGAATGGGGACAGAAAAATCATCAAGAACTGGATAAAATAATGCTCTGGTCTAGATACAGAGACGACCTTTTCCTTATATGGAACGGAACAAAAAAAGAATTTATGCAATATTTAACCAAACTAAACAACAATGATGTTGGATTATCGTTCACATGCAATACAAGCAAAACGAGAATTGACTATCTGGACATCACAGTGTATATTGAAAACTGTGAAATCAACACTACACTGTATAGGAAAAGTACTGCCACCAACAGCATTCTACATGCTGAGAGTTTTCATCCGAAATCAGTGATTAAAAATATACCTTTTGGAGAGTTTGTAAGGATGAAAAGAAATTGTTGTAAGGATGAAAAGAAATTGTTCCAAAGAGGAGGAGGCGAATGTACAAATTGCCAAATGCATATCAAGACTAGAAACAAGAGGATACAGAAAAAGATCTGAATAAAAATTTGGGAAAAATTACGCGAAAAACAAGGTCAGAAATCTTAATGCAACAACCAAAAACGACAAACAAAACATACGAGATACTAAGACTAATATTAAACTACAGCAAAGAGGTACACAAAATAAGAGGATGTATCCAAAAATATTGGCCATTACTACAACAAGATGCGGACCTAAAGAAAATATTAGGAAATGAGCCAAAACTGACTTTTAGAAAGGTACCCTCGCTAAAGGATATGCTCGTTAGAAGTCATTTTGAAAATCCAAACAAGAAATCTTTGAATTGGCTTGACAAACAACAAAATGGATTTAATAAATGCGGACGTTGCAAAGCCTGCACAATTGGGAAAAATATGAAATCGTTTAAGGATCCAGAAGGACGAACAATTGAGATCAAAACAAAAATAACTTGTACTACTCAATTTGTAGTATATATATCATTCAATGTGATTGTGCACAAATGTACATTGGAAGCACAATTTGTGCTCTGAAGAAGACAATGCTTGAGCATATAAGGGCTGTAAAGAACAGACATGACATATGCTACAGCCAAACATCTGCTCGAATGTCAAGGTGGTGATTGGAAAAAAATGTGCTTTTTTGGAATAGACCATGTCGAACAGGATGAGAGACTGGGTGATCGAAAATTGAAACTACGTCAGATGGAATCCAAGTACATAATCCGTATGAAAACTAAGATCCCGAGAGGAATCAACCTTGATGAGGAACTTTTTGTACATTTGTAAACACAAAAATTGAAAAACAAGCATTACCTTCAAATAAGTGACTGTGAGAAACTGAAACTAATACTGTTTGACATCAAAAAATACAAATGAGCAACAGATTGAGCTTAGGCACGAGAATAGCCATGTGTCACTAACCATATTGGGTACTATACCGATAGTGGACACTGCAGACTTACATTAAAAAATGTTGGCATAATGGGTGATAAACTATTGCATTAACAGATAATGTCACCAAAAATGTTTTTGATTTAAAAAAGTACTATACTTTGACTATTTACAAACTTGCAACATTATAAATCTTAAATGCAATTGTTTGAAGTAAAACGTGTAATATGAAACAATTACTAAACTACAATTGCTGTCACATAAGGTGTCTCAGATATTGCAAAAGTAAAAAAGTACCAATCCCAGAATTCTACGGGAGGGGTTGGAATCGCATAGCCTTAAAAACAGAGGGAAAAGTAGTGCCACCTACCGTGAGAAAGGGCGTGTGCCCGAAATGCGTCGGTGTGACAGACTGCCTGTGGAGTTTGCTCAATAAACCAGTAATTTACAGTTCCTGAGTGCAGCGTTTTCTTGCAACAAAAAAGATTTTCGGTTCTGTGGTTGGACCCACGCACGCACCCGCTGAAGAGCGCTCCAGCCCTAACCACCATTGCTGTTCTATATATATATATATATATCTCACTGAAAAAACCATAGGTTTCAGGCCTTATATAGTTAGGAATTACCATTTAAAAAACCTTTGAAATTCACTCAAACTATAAGTTTTAGGGGTGTTCTAGTTAGCTGGACATTTCACTCATACAAAACCATTGAAATTGCTCCTATATATAGTTAGTTGTACTAACTATATTTCGCGCACCCGCAATCCACTGCTGATGTCACATATTACATCATTCATGACATGGTCAGTGACATCACTGATGACATCTCAAATGACATCACTGATGACATCATCCAGTGAATGTGGTTTGCTTCGTTATTTAAATATGCATTATATATATATAGCAATTTGCATTGAAGAATGAGTGGATATATAAAAATAAATATTTGGATGGACGATTTAGTAGCAGTGTAATTGACTGTTTACTTGACCAATTTATAGTGTCTCACTAAATATAGTGGATAGTGACTAAACTGTTTGAATATCTGTATCACTTTGTCAGTTGTTGTGTAAACGGGTTCTCTAGTTGGTTACTAGCTATGTGAAAGTCTATATTAGTTATTGATTAGTTAACTGTGTATTTGTATGGGAGAGTAAGTGTGTGTGGTTCGGTGGGGGGGGTGTGACTGCCCAAAGATGTGTGAATAGTTGATTCACTAGATATATGAAGTTAAAACTACATGTTCTAACAGTTGTTTGGCTGAGTGAATATCTTTATGGGTGTGGTGATGAGCAAATCTATTTCTCAATGGTACATGTCCAACAAACAAGAAAAATAAAAGGCAGTGTATGTGGCAGTTGTTGTATATAAATAAGTATACATAAGACTCAATGATTGTGTGAGTGACTGTATGGATAACTTTATACTTTTAATAATGATTTTATAATTCACTAAGTAGGACTTACTATCTAAATGAATAGATGAAGTTGTGTTTGTATAAGTGTGTAGCTAAGTAAATATGTAAGTATGATCCATTGTTTGCATAAGTGAGTAGGATGACTTCATATGTGAATAGGATGTGTGCTGGTGTGTAATGTCGATTTAGGTGTATAAGTATTTTTGATAGTGTTCTATTGTTCATTGACAGCATGTATGAGTGAATCTACAGGTAAGTGATTAGATGTGTGAATACATCTATGAATCACTGAGTGGGTTTTTAGATACTTGCATTGCTGTAACAATGGATTCAAATATGATACTCTGTATTTTACAAAGAGTGATGAAAGATTTTACTAGTGTATGAAAAGGTGTATGTGATTGTCACATGGATGATGTCATCAGTGATGTCATTTGAGATGTCATCAGGGATGTCACTGACCATGTAATGAATGATGTAATATGTGACATCAGCAGTGGATTGCGGGTGCGCGAAATATAATTAGTACAACTAACTATATAGGAGCAATTTCAATGGTTTTGTATGAGTAAAATGTCCAGCTAACTATAACACCACTAAAACTTATAGTTTGAGTGAATTTCAAAGGTTTTTTAAATGCTAATTCCTAACTATATAAGGCCTGAAACCTATGGTTTTTTCATTGAATTTCAAAGGTTTTTTAAATGCTAATTCCTAACTATATAAGGCCTGAAACCTATGGTTTTTTCATTGAATTTCAAAGGTTTTTAAATGCTAATTCCTAACTATATAAGGCTTGAAACCTCTGGTTTTTTCAGTGAATTTGCAAGGTTTTTTAAATGCTAATTCCTAACTATATAAGGCCTGAAACCTATGGTTTTTTCAGTGTATTTGCAAGGTTTTTTAAATGCTAATTCCTAACTATATAAAGCCTGAAACCTATGTTTTTTAAAGTGAATTTCAACGTTTTTTTTAATGCTAATTCCTAACTATATAAGACCTGAAAACCCACCAGGAATCTCCAGTATGCGCCAGGGGACTGCATTGCAGAGAGGTGTAATGAAGCCATGCACCTTTTTACACCTCTGCAACGCAGCCCCCACGCATGTTTGAAGAGGGGGAACTAATTCCCCTTGCATACTGGGGGCTCCTGGGGGCCAACTAGCCCACCTGGAACCTCAAGTATGCGCCAGGGGGCTGCATTGCAGAGGTCTAATGAGGCTATGCCCCTTGTTACACCTCTCTGCAACGCAGCCCCCTGCCGCGTTTGCAGAGGGGGAACTAATTCCCCTTGCATACTGGGGGTACCTGGGGGCCAACTAGCCCACCAGGAGCCTCCAGTATGCGCCAGGGGGCTTCATTGCAGAGAGGTGTAATGAGGCCACACCCTTTTTTACACCTCTGTGCAACGCAGCGCCCGTGCATGTTTGAAGAGGGGGAACCAATTCCCCTTGCATACTAGGGGTCCCTGGGGGCCAACTATCCCACCTGGAACCTCCAGTATGCGCCAGGGGGCTGCATTGCACAGAGGTGTAATGAGGCTATGCCCCTTTTTACACCTCTGGAACGCAGGCCACTGGCACGTTTGCAGAGGGGGGACTAATTCCCCTTGCATACTGGGGGTCCCTGGGTCATATCTGCTTAAACGCCGATATTCCGAAGGATTGAAAATGACTTTTCTTGAGAAATATTTGGATTTGGATTATCATGTCCTATACTTTGGAAGTTTTGAAAGACTGACTTTGAGGATGCTCTAAATTACTCAAGTCTGCCCGAATTGTGTGGGTAAAATTGATACCTAGTCACTTTGAATAAGAATGTACTTACGTCTCGTCTAACATTTGGAAGAAATATCTAGTTATATGACAACAGGATACCGACATAATTTGAAGGAAATAAGAACGCCCTGAAGAAGTTCTGTTGTACAGAACGAAACGTGTCGACTGGCTGTGGTACATAAACTTAAGGAAAATAAAAGCATTTGAATATACACCAAGATTCAGCGCTTCAATAAGGACTCTACGTGATATGGTTTGATTGGACCTATTGTGCAAGTGGTGCTGTGCCAAACTTTGGAATATTCTCCACTACGCGCACTCTACCACACTCACACTCTACCACACTCACACTCTACCACACTCACACTCTACCACACTCACACTCTACCACACTCACACTCTACCACACTCACACTCTACCACACTCAACCACACTCACACTCTACCACACTCACTCTACCACTCACTCTCACTCTACTACTCACTCTACTCTCTACTTCTCTCTCTACTAGTCTCTACCTCTCTACCCCTTTACCTCTACACCTTTACCTCTCTATACACGCACACATATAGATATACATATACATATATATATATATATATATATATATATATATATTACCTACTGGCGATAGCCAGTAGGTATATATAGTTAGGATTGTTTTCCATAGGTAAATCGCAACATTCTATTGGGAATAACTTTGGCGCCGGATGAGGAATCTTCCTGAAATTTTCCTTAACTTTGCCTCGCGGCGCTCCGGTCCTTCCCTGAAAGTTTGGGTGGGATTCGTCAAGCGGGGGCCCAAAATAAAAGGGGGGTCCCAAAACGTGTTTTCCCCATGTTAATTTCCATAGGGCGGTTGGACTCACTTTTAGCCCGAACGGCTGAATGGTTTTCCACCAAACTTGGCAAAATTGTAGGGACTGGTAGCCCGATGTGCCTTTGCTATGTCTCAAGATGTGCTCCAGTGGTTTTTACAAAAATTAACTTTGAAAATATATTGGGCTACATTGGGCTATATATATATATGTTAGAGCCCAAATGTAGCCCAATGTAGCCCAAAGATGGCCACCGGAGACAAAAAAAACCCAAATGTAGCCCAAATATCAGCCAGATGTAGCCCAACTATAGCCCGATGGCAGAATGTCCCAGAGTATTCTAAAGAACAACTAGAGCGCTAACAGTCTTACTTATGACAAAAGTATGGCACACCTGAAGTCATCTTGATTGGAATAAAGTGTTAACACTTAAAACATTTAATTTGCTAAGGAACAAAATGAGGGGGTTCATTTTGCCATAGAAATTATGATTAGTGCTGAAGAAAGAAAAATTAGGGCACATTGAGTGACTTCTCAAATCCTCTTATATTTCATTAAAAAAATTCTGATATGCAGTCTCCCAAGATGGCCACCAGAGACACAAGAGCCTGTGCTTAAAAACTCTGTTAGCAAAGCAGACATTTGAGATTTAAAAAACGTTTTAATATATCAAAACGTTATCCGCTAATTGAATTAGCATTTAAAAACCTTGCGAATTCAATGAAAAAACCATAGGTTTCAGGCCTTATATAGTTAGGAATTGGCATTTAAAAAACCTTTGAAATTCACTGAAAAAAACCATAGGTTTCAGGCCTTATGTAGTTAGAAATTAGCATTTAAAAAACCTTGCAAATTCACTGAAAAAACCATAGGTTTCAGGCCTTATATAGTTCGGTATTAGCATTTAAAAAACCTTTGAAATTCACTGAAAAAACCATAGGTTTCAGGAGTTATATAGTTAGGAATTAGCTTTTAAAAAACCTTTGAAATTCAGTGACACATCTGAATGCCTTCTTGATGGAACCAAAGTAAACAAGCATTGAAAATGCAATAGATCTCGCCCGCGTTTAAGTTAGCCATTCTGTTTGTAATGAGGTGACTTTTTAGCTTTGCTTTTATTAGTGTTTTTAAAACTTTCATGTAAATAACATGTATATGTATGCATATATGTATATGTATGCATGCATTTATATTTGTATTTATATAGCTATGCAGATTATATATGTTTAAATATGTATGTGTATATATATATTCACTGAAAAAACCATAGGTTATGGACCATATATAGTTAGGAATTAGCATTAAAAAACCTTATTTTACTCACACAAAACCATTGAAATTCCATATATAGTTAGTTGCACTAACTATATATCGCGCACCCGCAATCCACTGCTGATCATGTCACATATTACATCATTCATGACATGGTCAGTGACATCACTGATGACATCTCAAATGACATCACTGATGACATCACTGATGACATCTCAAATGACATCACTGATGACATCACTGATGACATCACTGATGACATCACTGATGACATCACTGATGACAACATCCAGTGACTGTATTTTTCTGTAAAGTTAAAATATGTCTTACATATTTAAGAATGAGTGGATGTATAGGTGTCTGGATGAAGGATTTAGTAGGTGCATGACTGACTGTATGAGTGAGTGGTTAAATGTGTCTCACTGAGTGCATGGGTTAGTGACTAAACTGTCTTAATTTGTGCATCATTATGTCTGTTGTTCTGTAAACTGCTGCATGTGTTGATCATTAGCTATATGATTAACTGTATGGGTTATTGATTGGTTGCCCAAGCATTTGTGTGGGAAACTGAGTGTGTGTGTGGGTGGCTGGGAGGTGTAGGAGTCTCTGCATAGATGTGTGAGCAGTTGATTGACTAGATGTATGGGTTCAAAAGTGCATGTGGAAACAGCTGTATGGGCGGTTGACTGTGTGCATGAGTGTATTGGTGAGTGAATGGATATCTCAGTGCTACATGTCAAAGTAAGTACATATGTAAAACACAGTACATGTGAGAGTTGACATATATAAATAACTGTGCATAAGAGCCAGTGAATGTGTGAGTGGCTGTATGGATCATTGTGAACTTGTATCCAGGATTGTATAAGTGAGTAAATATGTTTTAGTATATGTTTGAATAAGTAAGGTGTGTATAACTGTATAGTTGAGGAAATGGAGGTGTGATTGATTCTTTGCATGACTGACTAAGTGTCTGAGTAACTCCATGGATGAGTGACAGTCTATGAGTGTCTGTTTACACTGAGTGTATCTAAGGTTATATTAGAGTCTGAAGAGGTTCATCGTATTATCACATGAATGATGTCATCAGTGATGTCATCAGTAATGTCAAATGAGATGTCATCAGTGATGTCATCAGTGATGTCATTTGCGATGTCATCAGTGATGTCATCAGTGATGTCATTTGAGATGTCATCAGTGATGTCATCAGTGATGTCATTTGAGATGTCATCAGTGATGTCACTGACCATGTCATGAATGATGTAATATGTGACATGATCAGCAGTGGATTGCGGGTGCGCGATATATAGTTAGTGCAACTAACTATATATGGAATTTCAATGGTTTTGTGTGAGTAAAATAATGTTTTTTAAATGCTAATTCCTAACTATATATGGTCTATAACCTATGGTTTTTTCAGTGAATTTTCAAGGTTTTGTAAATGCTAATTCCTAACTATATATGGTCTATAACCTATGGTTTTTTCAGTGAATTTCAATGGTTTTTTAATAGCAAATATCATAAGCTGTCGAATGTCAAGTACGTGGTAAGTGAAAACATTTTCGTGTTTATGCACACTGATCTGCTTTGAATGGTGCCCCCCCCCCTCATTTCTATTAGGAGTACTCTCTCTTTGCACATAGTGAAGAGTAGTTAACGCAGGCCTTTGCCCCCGTTGTAATACGTCGTGCCTGCTTCTCTCTCCATTTGATTGATTGTTATCCAAGTATTTACTGTTTTAGAATTGGTTCTCTTTGGTTCATTCTCTATTTACAAACACACACAGAGTCGCAATACTCTGTTTAGTCTTTGCAGATAACGAAAAATTGTGTAAAAAAAAAAAAGAAAAGGAATCGAGCAAAATCAGTAGGCCACTAATGGGATCTCTTTTTGACCTCGCTAAAATAGAAACATTAGGAACAACCCCTCATGACAAATACAAAACTAGTGAGATGATCTGAACTCCACACAATGATGGCTGCAAAACAGCTCGGCTCCGCCACCCACCCCGCCCAAAATAACGATAAAGAGCGGCTGCCATGATTGGTTGCGGAATGGCCACGATGGAGCTACGAAATGGTGCTGCTCTCATGCTAACCCCAGCTTCAGTCTGAAACATCCAGAAACACTGTAGACTACCAATTCGATCAGTTCCGGTAGCGCCCCAATGTACCCGGTAGAGAAGAACTAGCCCTCCCCTCTGACTGATGGTTCTTGTTGCCTGTCCCTTCTGTTGTCATTTAACAGAACTATTTAGCCTGCTGAAAGGGGTTGTGTTCCGACCGCTGGTTGGTGGAGACATTTTGACTATATTCTGGACCTGCGTTGTCGCGTAATGCGTCATATGACGCGCCGCGTTAGCGCATCCGGAAGTCATCCGGGGCGCGCAGCGCGTAACTTAAGCATAACAAGTCATGTGACTTGTTAATAAAACTTTTCATTGGTTCATTTTACTTTTCTTATTCTAATGATGAAAGGCTTGGTCATATGACCTAAAAATTACGCTTTTTATTACTTCCGAACATTATTTTTTCTTAAATATATGTTATAATGTTCCAGGCTAATGTACTTTCCCGGAAAATTTACAACTGTCCTGCAAGTAAAATATATTCTTTTTTCGAGAAAAAGAGCGTTTCTTCGTCCCATGACGGAGCCGTTGAGCAAGAGGGTCGACCTGCTGTCTTAGTCGCCGATACTCCTGAATATGAGATTCTTATCGATCACTTTATGTTGCAGGAGTAAAAAACACAACAGCCCTTGACCATTTATCTTTACTGCGTTCCTTCGTATTATACCTTTTACCCTTCATGTAATTGGTCTGCTTTATTTCACTTGCCTTTTAATGATTCTAAAACAGTGACTATTATTAAAAACTTTACCAATGTATATACTACTACCATGTTTTCTTTTAAAAACCTTTATTGTGAAAATTTCATTATACAAATACGAGCCTATAACCACGTGGGCCGGCCACGGAGCAAACTGTAATCGTATATGATGAGTAGACATTTACACTGTAGAGGAACGTAACGGGCGGGCCATTAGGTTGCAAGAACTAAGGTGTCTAACAGTTACGGAATCGGTGGACGTACATTTTATAATTAAAATACGACAGGGCCAGTTAAAATAAAATTATCTAGATATACATTTGCGGGCAAGTACCATGGGTGACGTTAATTCGAACTTTCAATAGTACAGTAATCAATAACACATCAGAACTTAATATCAATAGGGATGTCGAAATATTCAATCAATTCTCGTCCCCGCCCGCCATGTGCTTCGAAACTGCATACGTATCTCGTGATTTCAAGGTTCTGCAACCAGTACACAACAAGGAGTTACGAGTCCCATTTATTCCGGCGCCATTTTGGGCGAGGACGGGCAGGTCCAGGTTTTAGTCAAAATGTCTCTACCAACCATCGACTATGATGATGTTCATATGCTGTATTTATTAGAGTAACACTCATCTGTCCACATGAAATTAATTTGCCACAATCTAAACATGTCATTTTAATCTTTCCAAAGTTCTTCTAAATATTTGGGACCGTTTCCCTTGCCTCTGATGCTGTCAGTGCCACTTCTTTGATGAATGTACTAGCAGGTCAGGGGTTCTCCTCCAAATCTCTCTTTTATGCAGCACTATAATTAATTGGTGCCACCTCTCCATATGACGATGCATGGTATAGTTACCATAACTATATTTTTTTTCGGTTCCTCTGGAGAGTTCATCGTGGCAGATGAAGCGTGTAACGTACCGGACATTTACCTTTTTTTGCATATACAGGAAAGGAAAAAAAAATCGAGCGTCCGAGTTCTAAGGTGTCCCAGGGCCATTTTAGTGGACCAGGCCCAAATCCAAAGAACAGGCCGCCATTTTCAGAGTCCTGTTGCAGCCGCCTGTCGCTGTAGCATCAAGAGCAGCCGAAACTCAGCTGAATGGCAACTGAAACGGTAAAGGGGCGCCCCACTACAGCAGACGAGCCTCCACCTGGGAAGGCCCGTTCACGCCGCCTCCCCCCCTCCCCCTTCGGGCACCCCACGCCGTTATTCGGAGCAGTATTGTAGGATGGCCACACCAGTGCGGCAACTTGCTAGACATCACCTCGGTGGTAACCGAATCTCAGCCCCTTGTAGTGTCTCCTCTTCAGAAAATATTCTTGCGCTACCTTTGCCCCATTCACACATTGGTCCGCTACTGACGCCATCTCACAGGCTAATGGGGCGCCCCACGCCGAGTTTCAGCATTGTAGGATGACCACACCAGTACAGCAACTTGCTAGACATCCCCTCGGTGCCATCCGGATCTCGGCGCCCCACTGCAGATGAAGTGCCTCTCAACTATGAAACCACCACGGTGACATCCGGATCTTGGCGCGTTGTGCTGCCTTCGGCCTATTCGCACATCGGTCCGCTACTGACGCCATCTCACAGACTAATCGGGCGCCCCACGCCGAGTTTCAGCATTGTAGGATGACCACACCAGTGCACCTTACTAGACACCACCTCGGTGCCATCCGGATCTTGGCATCTCAGCGCCTTGTGGTGTCTTCTATTCAGAAAATATTCTTGCGCTACCTTTGCCCCATTCGCACATCGGTCCGCAACTTAGACATCACCTCGGTGCCATCCGGATCTTGGCATCTCAGCGCCTTGTGGTGTCAGTCAGAAAATATTGTTGCGCTGCCTTTGGCCCCATTCGCACATCAGTCCGCTACTGACACCATCTCACAGGCCAACAGGGCGCCCCACGCCGACTTTTACCATTGTAGGATGGCCACACCAGTGCCACAACTTGCTAGACACCACCTCGGTGCCATCCGGAGCTTGGCATCTCAGCGCCTTGTGGTGTCTTCTAGTCAGAAAATATTGTTGCGCTGCCTTTGGCCCCATTCGCACATCGGTCCGCTACTGACGCCATCTCACAGGCCAACGGGGTGCCCCACGCCGACTTTCAACATTGTAGGATGGCCACACCAGTGCGGCAACTTACTAGACACCACCTCGGTGCCATCCGGATCTTGGCGCGTTGTGCTGCCTTCGGCCTATTCGCACATCGGTCCGCTACTGACGCAAACTCACAGGCCAACGGGGCGCCCCACGCAGACTTTCAGCATTGTTGGATGGCCACACCAGTGCTGCAACTTGCTGGACACCACCTCGGTGCCATCCGGATCTTGGCGCGTTGTGTTGCCTTCGGCCTATTCGCACATCGGTCCGCTACTGACGCCGCCTCACGTGCCAACGTATTTTCTCCGCATTTTATACCCTATGCCGCATAACAGGTCATGTGACTTGTTTATAAAACTTTTCATTGGTTCATTTTACTTTTGGTTTCCTAATGATGGAAGGCTTGATCATATGACCTAAAAACACTTTTCATTGGATGAAAACTTTTTTTTTCTCCCCCCAAACGATTAAAGCCCCACCTTGTTTCTGGATGTTTCAGACTGAAGCTGGCATCAGCATGAGAGCACCACCATCTCGTAGCTCCGTCGTGGTCATTCCGCGAGCAATCATGGCAGCCGCTCCCCACCAGAAGCCTACAGGAGTCGGGGCCCCCCAAAACTTTTGATAAATCCTCAAGGCGGAGGGGACGCTTTCGAGAATGGGGTCCAAGACCTAGCAGACAAGCGTCCGATTTCCAAGGTGTCCCAGGGCCATTTCAGTGGACCAGGCCCAAAAAGGAAAGAGCCTGCCGCCATTTTGAGAGTCCTGTGACAGCCGCCTATCGCTGCACCGCAACAGTGGGCGCAACTCAGCTGAATTTCGGCTTTTGACACAGTGGACCAAAAACGGACGGAATGGCAACTGAAACGGTAAAGGGGCGCCCCACTACAACAGATGACACTCCACCTGGAGAGGCCCGTTCACGCCGCCTCCCCCGGGGCGCCCCACGCCGTTATTCGGAGCAGCATTGTAGGATACCAAAACCAGTGCGGCAACTTACTAGACATCACCTTGGTGCCATCGTTCTGCTGCCTTGGAACTATTCGCACAACAGTTTGCTACTGATGACCCACCCCCCGCGACGCCCCACGCCGGAAATCTGGACGTTGTGCTGCGTTGGGACTATTCGCACAGCCGACCGCTACTTCGTTGTTTTTCCCTAAAAATGTTTATATCTTATTACTATTTTTGTTTTCTTGTATATATTTATAAATTATTAAAGTTTTATAATCTTACTACTTTGTCGGAGTGCTATATATTTTTAATGTGACACATAATTGTAAAAACTTTGATGTACAAAGAGTCATCCCTGGAATCTTCCGCTTCAGGCTCGGTCCCCTCCCCAATCACAATACAGGATGGTTTTCAGATAATAGGAACGCTTCTGCTGTGACGAATCTCATCGAGTGTGGGCCTTGATCTACTATAACTCCTTTGAAGAGGGGTGATTCTTTACAGCTGGGGCCATAAACTACATCTGCAGGGCTAGCTGATACCCTAGGACCAGCCTGGACAATCGGACACAGAGGAAAAGGAGTGTCAGAGGGTGCGGTAGTGAATAGAGCGAAAGGGAGGTGTCGGGCGGGCACAGGGTGTGATTCTCAGGGAAGAGCAGCGCAGATGGGGGGAGGTTTATTACCCATGCATAAGACAGAAAGCGGGGGTGACCACTGCCTGGGGGAGATGCTTGCGAGGGTGGGGAGCCATGCTAAGGATCGACAGCGTGCACAGAGTGGGTCTGGTCAAGGCATCTAAAATGGCTGCCGTGCACGACAAAAGTGTGGCATTTGAAAAAAGACAAGATGGCGCAGACAATGTTTTTCAACACTTCCTGATTTCCTTCCAATCGAACGTTAACAGACGTTGGGGCATATTACCAAAGTTAAGCGATATTTATCCCTAACGATGCTTAGCAACGATTTTTTTACCGCTAAGCATCGTCAGAAATTATCGCAGATAAACCTTGCTATTATCAAGGTTTATCGCAAATACGATAATAAACGACCGCAATGCATTAATATCGCTGAAAACTCAGCGATATTCATGCATTACCGAGCTAATGCTCTTAGCCATGTTATCCACCTCCCATTGGATAACATGGCTAAGAACTGCTCAGGGCAGGTGCTAGCTTTTGGAGATATTCGCGCTTATCTCGAATATTTCCAAAAGTTGATAATAGGAGATAGCGATGTTAGCGACTGTTTCCAGTCGCTAACATCTTGGCATGCCCACTTTGCATGTCATTAGTGATAAATATCACTCACATGCAAAGTGGGGCCCAAGATGGTCGCTATCTCCTACTAGCCGTCGCTAACTGGTGTTAGCAACAGCTAGGTAATACAGATATAATTTTATCTCCGCGAAGCGGAGCGCTGTTACAGATATATATCTTGTTTTTGAACGTTAATTTCTCAAAATCCACTGAAGCACATATATTGAGACCTAGCAAAGGCACATCGAGCTACCAGTCCCTACAATTTTGCCAAGTTTCGTGCAAATCCATTCAGCCGTTCGATTATTATTATTATTTTTTTTTTGCCCCGCGGGGCCCTTTTAAAACCTCCACATCAAACCTAAGAGGTCAAGGAGGATCTACTATGCCCCCTTATGGTCATTTGCCCCTTCGCTTTGGCCTCCTCTTGTCTCTCGATCCTACCGAGAGACAAGATGGCGGCCGCTACGGACTGTTTGCAATGTTTACAGACGCCGGAGAACCAATCAGCTTCGCTTCACAAAGCTCCGTTGCGCGAAAAGTACGCGAACTGGAGCGCTGCCCGGTCCGCTGTTACAGATATATATCTTTTTTTAAACGTTAATTTCTCAAAATCCACTGGAGCACATATATTGAGACCTACAAAAGGCACATCGGGCTACCAGTCCCTACAATTTTGCCAAGTTTCGTGCAAATCCATTCAGCCGTTCGGGCTAAAAGTGAGGCCAA
This sequence comes from Lissotriton helveticus, assembly GCF_964261635.1. Taxonomy (NCBI): domain Eukaryota; kingdom Metazoa; phylum Chordata; class Amphibia; order Caudata; family Salamandridae; genus Lissotriton; species Lissotriton helveticus. The sequence goes on from NC_136069.1 coordinate 1,661,782,986, forward strand.
CCGCCCTATGGAAAACTCAATGTTAAAAACACGTTTTGGGACCCCCTTTTTTCTCGGCCCCCCCTTGACGAACCCCCCCCAAATTTTCAGGGGCCTCTCAGAAACAAAATGTTCCATTTTCCTGAAAATTTCAGCCAATTCCGTCCACAAACGCCAAAGTTATTAGACATAGAATTTTCAAAAATCCCATAGGGAAAAAATCCTAACTATATATACCTACTGGCGACCGCCAGTAGGTAATATATATATATATTCACTGAAAAAACCATAGGTTTCAGGAGTTATATAGTTAGGAATTAGCTTTTAAGAAACCTTTGAAATTAACTCAAAAACCTATAAGTTTTAGTGGTGTTATAGTTAGCTGGACATTTTACTCATACAAAACCATTGAAATTGCTCCTATATAGTTAGTTGTACTAACTATATTTCGCGCACCCGCAATCCACTGCTGATGATGTCACATATTAGATCATTCATGACATGATCAGTGACATCACTTATGACATCACTGATATCATCCAGTGAATGTGGTTTGCTTCGTTATTTAAATATGCATTATATATATAGCAATTTGCATTGAAGAATAAGTATATATATATATATATAAATAAATATAACTGTCTTGTTCATGGACCGTGAACAAGACAGCGGAGGCTGTCGAAACGCGTTGGTTTGGGTTCGGTTTTGGCACCTTATGGATATAAATAAAGAACCTTAATCACCCTCCTGTGGAATTGTGTGGTTTAAAAGCGACTCCTTGATCTCTTTCCACGGAAGGAATACTCGTTTGCATTAATAGCGGTTGGGCTCAACCGCAGGAGCGACGCGGCCACAACTAGCAGCGCCTAATGGAAAAAGAAATGAGCCATATGGAGATATATAGATATATATATATATATATATACATATATTACCTACTGGCGGTCGCCAGTAGGTATATATAGTTAGAATTTTCAAAAATCCCATAGGGAAAAAATCCTATGTCTAATAACTTTGGCGTTTGTGGACGGAATTGGCTGAAATTTTCTGGAAAATGGAACATTTTGTTTCTGAGCAGCCCCTGGAAATTTGGGGGGGGTTCGTCAAGGGGGGGCCGAGAAAAAAGGGGGGTCCCAAAACATGTTTTTAACATTGAGTTTACCATAGGGCGGTTAGCCTCACTTTTAGCCCGAACGGCTGAATGGATTTGCACGAAACTTGGCAAAATTGTAGGGACTGGTAGCCCGATGTGCCTTTTGTAGGTCTCAATATATGTGCTCCAGTGGATTTTGAGAAATTAACGTTTAAAAAAAGATATATATCTGTAACAGCGGACCGGGCAGCGCCCCGGTTCGCGGACCTTACGCGTAACGGAACTTCGCGAAGCTGATTGGCCCTCCGGTGTCTGTCAACATTCTAAACAGTCCGGAGCGGCCGCCATCTTGTCTCTCGGTAGGATTGAGAGACAAGAGGAGGCCAAAACAAAGGGGGAAATAACCATAAGGGGGCATACTAGATCCTCCATGACCCCCTAGGTTTAATGTGGAGGTTTTAAAAGGGCCTTACTTACTCTATTTTTTTTTTAAAAAAAATTTCGGGTTAGCTCCCGGTTCGCGTACCGGGAAGCTAACCGGGAAGCGAACCAAAAGAAATAGAGCTTGCCAGAGTGCTAAACATTCTAGCTAATTTTTAATAACGGGGAGGTAGTTCTAAAAAGAACTTTTTTTTTATATTTTTGTTGTTTTATATTTTTTTTTTCTTTTTTGAACATTATTTGTTTTTTTTGTATTTTTTGAACACTTATTTGTTTTTTTGTTTTTTTTCAAAGGGAAGGAACAGAAAGAGGCATTGAAAAAGGCTCAACAGGAGCAAAAAAAATTTTTTAAACTTGCTGCGTTTGGAGCATCGGTGTTTCTCGAAAGCCAAATTAATTAATTTCAGACTCATGTTTGCGCATGAAATTAAAGTGCCACAATATAAGCATGTCACCTTCATATGGACAAAATGTTTTTGGATATTTGGCGTTGTTTCGTTGGCCTCTCCAAATGTGAGAGACATATCAGGTGATGTTCTTGTCACCGAAGTTGGGGGGTTCTGTTGTAGTTCACGCACCTCTGCACGACTATAGTTGATTGGATGCCACCTCTGCATATGTCGGTGCATCGTGTAATTTACATAACTGTATTTTTTATTAGTGCCCCGGGATAACTTTTCTTGGCAGATAAGGCACGTAGCATAGCGTGCATTGACTTTTTTCTCTCCTGGTGGAATGGAAAAAAATTGCCAGATAAAGCTAACTTTGCGATGAGATACCCGGGGTAACTCTTTGACAAATCGTGGTCCCTCTTCTTCCTCTCCGTCTTGTTCTTCCTCTTCCTCCTCTGTGTCTCCAATAAACTGTGCAGATGGTCCTCTCTTCCTATGAGGAGATGGTGGTGGTGGTGGTGGGGGTGCAGAAGCTGAAGCTACTATTGAAGCCATTTTTTAATCAGAGCAAATGATCAGGTCTTCCTTTCTCAAAGTTGAAAGTCAGAGTGAGAAAAAAGGTGGGGGCTTTCATCATTTGGGAAAAAAAATAGTTCTAAACCAATGAAAAGTTATTTTTAGGTCACCTGACCTAGCCTTACATCATTATGAAACCAAAAGTGAAATGAACCAATGAAAAGTTTTATTAACAAGTCACATGACCTCTCACGCTCATGTTACGCGCTGCGGAACGCGCCCCGGTTAGCTTCCGGGTCGCTGCGCTTCGCGCCTCGGTCCGCGCCCCGGGGCACTTCCGGGTGCGCTAACGCGGTACGTCACAAGACGCATTACGCGGCAACGCGATACGTCGCGCTTTCGCGACGCGCCGCGGATCGCTTCCGGGGAGCTGCGTTTCGCGCCTCGGTCCGCGCCCCGGGGCACTTCCGGGTGCGCTAACGCGGTACGTCACAAGACGCATTACGCGGCAACGCGATACCGTCACGATGTTGATTTCTTACCGGTTCGCGGACCGGGTCGCGGCATTAATTTGAGCTAACGGGAAGCTTTCCGGTTCGCGGACCGGGAGCGAAACAAAAAAAAATATTTAAAAAAAATTATTAATAAACATATAAAATATATTTTTGGATTTAAAGAAGAATACATTTTACAGCTATAGATATTAGCTTTTAAAAAACCAATGAAATTCACTGAAAAAACCATAGGTTATAGACCATATATAGTTAGGAATTAGCATTTACAAAACCATGAAAATTCACTGAAAAAAACCATAGGTTATACACCATATATAGTTAGGAATTAGCATTTAAAAAACCTTATTTTACTCACACAAAACCAATGAAATTCCATATATAGTTAGTTGTACTAACTATATATCGCGCACCCGCAATCCACTGCTGATCATGTCACATATTACATCATTCATGACATGGTCAGTGACATCACTGATGACATCACTGATGACATCTCAAATGACATCACTGATGACATCACTGATGACATCTCAAATGACATCACTGATGACATCACATCACAACTGAATGAGTGGATGTATAAGTGTCTGAATGAAGGTTTTAGTAGGTGCGTGACTGACTGTATGAGTGAATGATTAAATGTGTCTCACTGAATGCATAGGTTAGTGACTAAACTGTCTTAATTTGTGCATCATTATGTCTGGTATTCTGTAAACTGCTGCATGTGTTGATCAGTAGCTATATGAGTAACTATACGAGTTATTGATTGATTGTCCAAGTATTTGTATGGGAGACTGAGTGTGTGTGTGGCTAGCTGGGAGATGTGTGACTCTGTGCAGATCAATGTGTTCTTGTATCAATGATTTATAAGAGAGTAAGTATGTGTTAGAATATGTTTGAAAATGTAAGGTACTCTATGTTTAACTGTATAGATTAGAAAATGGAAGTGTGATTGATTCTTTACAGGACTGACTATTTGTATGGGAGACTGAGTGTGTGTGTGGCTAGCTGGGAGATGTGTGACTCTGTGCAGATCAATGTGTTCTTGTATCAATGATTTATAAGAGAGTAAGTATGTGTTAGAATATGTTTGAAAATGTAAGGTACTCTATGTTTAACTGTATAGATTAGAAAATGGAAGTGTGATTGATTCTTTACAGGACTGACTAGGTGTGTGAGTAACTCCAAGGATGAGTGGCAGAGTGTGAGTGTCTGTATAGGGTGTATGAGTGCATATGATAGTGTTGTAAAGATGAGTGATTGTATGTATGAATGATTGTATGGGTGAATGAGTGAATGTGTGTGTAGACGTAGGAATCAGTGAGTGCGTATGTAGTAACTAGTATTGGTGTGTCAATTGTTTTAAAAAATATATTCTGTATTTAACACTGGGTGTAACAGAGGTTATATTAAAGTGTGAGGAGATGCATTGTATTGTCACATGAATGATATCATCAGTGATGTGACCATTGATGTCAAATGAGATGTCATCAGTGATGTCATTTGAGATGTCATCAGTGATGTCATTTGAGATGTCATCAGTGATGTCATTTGAGATGTCATCAGTGATGTCATCAGTGATGTCACTGACCATGTCATGAATGATGTAATATGTGACATGATCAGCAGTGGATTGCGGGTGCGCGATATATAGTTAGTACAACTAACTATATATGGAATTTCATTGGTTTTGTGTGAGTAAAATAAGGTTTTTGAAATGCTAATTCCTAACTATATATGGTGTATATATATACACATTATATATATATATATATATATATATATATATATATATATATATATATATATATATATATATATATATATATATATATATATATATATATATATATATATTATATATCCTACTGGCGGTCGCCAGTAGGTAGTTATAGTTAGGACCTAGTTTCCATAGGAAATCCGCAACATTCTATTGGGAATAACTTTGGCGTAGGACGGAATTGGCTGAATTTCACCAAGAAAATGGCCAGCTCCGCTCCGCTCCTTCCCTGAAAGTTTGGGGGGGATTCGTCAAGCGGGGGCCGAGATAAAGGGGGGTCCCAAAACATGTTTTCTCCATGTTAATTTCCATAGGGCGGTTGGACTCACTTTTAGACCGAACGACTGAATGGATTTCCACCAAACTTGGCAAAATTGTAGGGACTGGTAGCCCGATGTGCCTTTGCTATGTCTCAAGATATGTGCTCCAGTGGATTTTGAGTAATTTAGGTTCAAAAAAATATATATATCTATAAGCGCGCCCCGGTACGCGCACCAGCGCGCTACGCGAGTTCGCAGGCGGAAAGCTGATTGGCTCTCGGGTGTGTCAACATTCGAAACGGTCCGGAGCGGCCGCCATCTTGTGTCTCGGTAGGATCGAGACACAAGAGGTGGCAAAAACAAAGGGGGAAATGACCAAAGGGGGAGCGTACCATGGAGAAAAAAGAATGACAGTTTTTAAAAAATGTTGCATTTTTTTATAAATTGGAGGTAGTTCTAAAAAGAACAGTTTTTTTTATTCTTTTTGTTTTATATTTTTGTATTGTTTTTTTGAACATTTTTTACTTTTTTTGGCTTTTATGAACAATTCTATATTTTTTGTAGTTTTTATGGGGACAAACAAAAAACAGGGAATTGTAAACGGCTCAACTGGAGCAAAAAAAAATCTGAAAAAAATTAAGGTTTCTTTCTGCAGTTGTGGTTGTCTCCAGCACGGTTGATCAGTTTGATGCTTTGCTCACCATAGGAAATTGTAATCCCGCAAAATATACAAACTATTTTGTAATCTCCAAACTGGCGTTGGATGTTTGGGACCATCTCCCTTGTCTCTGGACCCGATGGAGTGGGTTGTTTGCTTTTGGAGGTGCTCGGAGAAGATTGGGGAGGGTTTGTGGTCAGTTCTCGGACCTCTGCCGCAGCATAGTTGTTAGGGTGCCTGCGTTGCATGTGGCGAAGCATTGTATGGTTCCCAAATTAATATTTTTTTGCAGGGTTCCCCCTGGAAAGTACAGTGCCACAGATGACATGTCACCTTTGCAGCATTTACTTTCTTTGCACCCCTTGGGATTTTAAAAAACTCCCACACAAAGTGCTCCTTAGGTTATATGGGGTATTATCTTCAGGCAGGAACTGCCTCTCCTCCTCTTCTTCACCACCAATGTGGTGTTGTGGTGGTCCTTGTGGTGGGGGTGCAGATGCTCCTGCTGCTACTGTAGCCATTTCTCAATGAATAGAAACAGGTCTTCCTCACTCAAAGAACAAAGTGAGAATGAGGAAAAAAGGTGGGGGCTTTCATCATTTGGAAAACAAAACTGTTCTGAACCAATAAAAAGTGTTATTTTCAGGTCACATGACCTGACGCGCTTACGCTACGCACCCGGGGGCGCGCAACGGGGCGCGTAGCGCAAGCGCGTCGGGGCGCGCCCGGGGGCACTTACGCCGTGCGTCATAAGACGCATCACGCGGCTACGCGATACATCACGATGATGTTTTCGTTCGCAGAAATAGTGCTAACGGGACGCTCCCGGGACGCGCACTGTGGCGCGCCGCAAGACTGCGCTTACCGGTGCGCTCACCGGGAGCGCTCTAGGGCAAAAAAGAAAAAAAATAAATAAACATGAATATACATAAAAAAATAGTATTACATAAATATACAATATAGGATTCATTATAAAAAATATTATATTTCATAGCTATAGAAATTAGCGATTAAAAAACCAAGGAAATTCACTGAAAAAACCATAGGTTTCACACCAGTTATAGTTAGCTGGAAATTTTACTGACATAAAACCATTGAAATTCCCACGTTCTAGTTAGTTGGACTCACTATAACTCGCGCGCCCGCAATGCACTGCTGATGATGTCACATATTACATCATTCATGACAACACTGATGACATCACTGAATATATATATATATATATATATATATATATATATATATATATATACACACACACACACACACACACACACACACACACACACACACACACACACACACACATATATATACACATACATATATACTGAAAAAACCATAGGTTTCAGTGGCGTTATAGTTAGCTGGACATTTCACTTTTACAAAACCATAGAAATTCCACAGTTATATATATTCACTGAAACAACCATAGGTTTCAGGGGCGCAATAGTTAGCTGGACATTTCACTCGTACAAAACCATAGAAATTCCACTGTTATAGTTAGTTCAGCTAACTAGAACTCGCGCCCCCACAATGCACTGCTCATGACGTCACATATTACATCATCCATGGCATGGTCAGTGACATCACTAATGACATCTCAAACAACATCACTGATAACATCACTGACATCATCCAGTGACTGTTTCTGTAAAGTTTAAATAGGTTATATATATATATATATATATATATATATATATATATATATATATATATATATTACCTACTGGCGGTCGCCAGTAGGTATATATAGTTAGGATTTTTTCTCTATGGGTTTTTTGAAAATTCTATGTCTAATAACTTTGGCGTTTGTGGACGGAATTGGCTGAAATTTTCAGGAAAATGGCACATTTTGTTTCTGAGCAGCCCTTGAAAATTTGGGGGGGTTCGTCCAGTGGGGGCCGAGAAAAAAGGGGGGTCCCAAAACGTGTTTTTAACATTGAGTTTTCCATAGGGCGGTTGGCCTCACTTTTAGCCCGAACGGCTGAATGGATTTGCACGAAACTTGGCAAAATTGTAGGGACTGGTAGCCCGATGTGCCTTTTGTAGGTCTCAATATATGTGCTCCAGTGGATTTTGAGAAATTAACGTTTAAAAAAAGATATATATCTGTAAGCGCGGACCAGGCAGCGCACTGGTTCGCGGACTTTTCGCGCAACGGAGCTTTGTGAAGCGAAGCGGATTGGTTCTCCGGCGTCTGTCAACATTCCAAACAGTCCGTAGCGGCCGCCATCTTGTCTCTCGGTAGGATCGAGAGACAAGAGGAGGTCAAAACAAAGGGGGAAATAACTATAAGGGGGCATAGTAGATCCTCGCTGACCCCCTAGGTTTGATGTGGAGGTTTTAAAAGGGCCCCGCGGGGCAAAAAAATAATAATAATAATAATAATCGAACGGCTGAATGGATTTGCACGAAACTTGGCAAAATTGTAGGGACTGGTAGCCCGATGTGCCTTTGCTAGGTCTCAATATATGTGCTTCAGTGGATTTTGAGAAATTAACGTTCAAAAAAAGATATATATCTGTAACAGCGCACCGCTTCGCGTACTTTTCGCGTTACGGAGCTTTGCGAAGCGAAGCTGATTGGCTCTCCGGTGTCTGTAAACATTCCAAACAGTACGTAGCGGCCGCCATCTTGTCTCTCGGTAGGATCGAGAGACAAGAGGAGGCCAAAGCGAAGGGGCAAATGACCATAAGGGGGCATAGTAGATCCTCGCTGACCCCCTAGGTTTGATGTGGAGGTTTTAAAAGGGCCCCGCGGGGCAAAAAAAAAAAATAATAATAATAAAACGGCTGAATGGATTTGCACGAAACTTGGTAAAATATTAGGGACTGGTAGCCCGATGTGCCTTTGCTATGTCTCAATATATGTGCTTCAGTGCATTTTGAGAAATTAACGTTCAAAAACAAGATATATATCTGTAACAGCGCTCCGCTTCGCGGAGATAAAATTATATCTGTATTACCTAGCTGTTGCTAACACCAGTTAGCGACGGCTAGTAGGAGATAGCGACCATCTTGGGTCCCACTTTGCATGTGAGTGATATTTATCACTAATGACATGCAAAGTGGGCATGCCAAGATGTTAGCGACTGGAAACAGTCGCTAACATCGCTATCTCCTATTATCAACTTTTGGAAATATTCGAGATAAGCGCGAATATCTCCAAAAAGTAACAGCTGCCCTGAGCAGTTCTTAGCCATGTTATCCAATGGGAGGTGGATAACATGGCTAAGAGCATTAGCTCGGTAATGCATGAATATCGCGGAGTTTTCAGCGATATTAATGCATTGCGCTCGTTTTTTATCGTATTTGCGATAAACCTTGATAATAGCAAGGTTTATCAAGGTTTATCTGCGATAATTTCTGACGGTAAAAAAATCTTTGCAATGCATCGTTAGGGATAAATATCGCTTAACTTTGGTAATATGCCCCAACGTCTGTTAACGTTCGATTCGAAGGAAATCAGGAATTGTTGAAAAACATTGTGTGCGCCATCTTGTCTTTTTTCAAATGCCACACTTTTGTCGTGCACGGCAGCCATTTTAGATGCCTTGACCAGACCCACTCTGTGCACGCTGTCGATCCTTAGCATGGCTCCCCACCCTCGCAAGCATCTCACCCAGGCAGTGGTCACCCCCGCTCTCTGTCTTATGCATGGGTAATAAACCTCCCCCCATCTGCGCTGCTCTTCCCTGAGAATCACACCCTGTGCCCGCCCGACACCTCCCTTTCGCCCTATTCACTACCGCACCCTCTGACACTCCTTTTCCTCTGTGTCCGATTGTCCAGGCCGGTCCTAGGCTATCAGCTAGCCCTGCAGATGTAGTTTATGGCCACAGCTGTAAAGAATCACCCCTCTTCAAAGGAGTTATAGTAGATCAAGGCCCACACTCGATGAGATCCGTCACAGCAGAAGCGTTGCTATTATCTGAAAACCATCCTGTATTGTGATTGGGGAGGGGACCGAGCGTGAAGCGGAAGATTCCAGGGATGACTCTTTGTACATCAAAGTTTTTACAATTATGTGTCACATTAAAAATATATAGCACTCCGACAAAGTAGTAAGATTATAAAACTTTAATAATTTATAAATATATACAAGAAAACAAAAATAGTAATAACATATAAACATTTTTAGAGAAAAACAACGAAGTAGCGGTCGGCTGTGCGAATAGTCCCAACGCAGCACAACGTCCAGATTTCCGGCGTGGGGCGTCGCGGGGGGTGGGTCATCAGTAGCAAACTGTTGTGCGAATAGTTCCAAGGCAGCAGAACGCGCCGAAATCTAGATGACACGAAAGTGATGTCTAGTAAGTTGCCACCCAGCAAATAACGGCGTGGGGCGTCGCGGGGGGTGGGTCATCAGTAGCAAACTGTTGTGCGAATAGTTCCAAGGCAGCAGAACGATGGCACCAAGGTGATGTCCAGTAAGTTGCCGCACTGGTTTTGGTATCCTACAATGCTGCTCCGAATAACGGCGTGGAGCGCCCCGGGGGAGGCGGCGTGAACGGGCCTCTCCAGGTGGAGTCTCATCTGTTTTAGTGGGGCGCCCCTTTACCGTTTCAGTTGCCATTCCGTCCGCTTTTGGTCCACTGTGTCAAAATCCGCCATTCAGCTGAGTTGCGCCCACTCTTGCGGTGCAGCGATAGGCGGCTGCCACAGGACTCTCAAAATGGCGGCAGGCTCTTTCCTTTTTGGGCGTGGTCCACTGAAATGGCCCTGGGACACCTTGGAAATCGGACGCTTGTCTGCTAGGTCTTGGACCCCATTCTCGAAAGCGTCCCCTCCGCCTTGAGAATTCATCAAAAGTTTTGGGGGCCCCGACTCCTGCAGGCTTCTGGTGGGGAGCGGCTGCCATGATTGCTCGCGGAATGACCACGACGGAGCTACGAGATGGTGGTGCTCTCATGCTGACGTCAGTTTAGTCTGAAACATCCAGAAACAAGGTGGGGCTTTCATCGTTTGGGGGAAAAAAAAAAGTTTTCATCCAATGAAAAGTGTTGTTTTTAGGTCATATGATCAAGCCTTCCATCATTCGGAAACCAAAAGTAAAATGAACCAATGAAAAGTTTTATAAACAAGTCACATGACCTGTTATGCGGCATAGGGTATAAAATGCGGAGAAAATACGTTGGCACGTGAGGCGGCGTCAGTAGCGGACCGATGTGCGAATAGGCCGAAGGCAATACAACGCGCCAAGATCCGGATGGCACCGAGGTGGTGTCATAGTTGAGAGTTCTGAGCAGCGGTTGTAACACTGTCTGAAGCTTATTTGCAGCTGCTGCAGCTTCACTACGCGCCAAGATCCGGATGGCACCGAGGTGGTGTGTAGCAAGTTGCCGCACTGGTGTGGCCATCCTACAATGCTGAAAGTCGGCGTGGGGCGCCCCGTTGGCCTGTGAGTTTGCGTCAGTAGCGGACCGATGTGCGAATAGGCCGAAGGCAGCACAACGCGCCAAGATCCGGATGGCACCGAGGTGGTGTCTAGTAAGTTGTCGCACTTCTGTGGCCATCCTACAATGTTGAAAGTCGGCGTGGGGCGCCCCGTTGGCCTGTGAGATGGCGTCAGTAGCGGACCGATGTGCGAATAGGCCGAAGGCAGCACAACAATATTTTCTGACTGACACCACAAGGCGCTGAGATGCCAAGATCCGGATGGCACCGAGGTGATGTCTAAGTTGCGGACTGATGTGCGAATGGGGCCAAAGGCAGCGTAACAATATTTTTTGTATGGAAGATACCACTAGGCGTTGAGATGCCAAGATTCGGATGGCACTGAGGTGATGTCTAGCAAGTTGCTGTACTGGTGTGGTTATTCTACAATGCTGAAAGTCGGCGTGGGGCGCCCCATTAGCCTGTGAGATGGCGTCAGTAGCGGACTGATGTGCGAATGGGGCCAAAGGCAGCGCAACAATATTTTCTGACGAGAAGACACCAAAAGGTGCTGACATTCCAAGATCCGGATGGCACCGAGGTGGTGTCTAAGTTGCGTACTGATGTGCGAATGGGGCCAAAGGCAGCGTAACAATATTTTTTGTATGGAAGATACCACTAGGCGTTGAGATGCCAAGATTCGGATGGCACTGAGGTGATGTCTAGCAAGTTGCTGTACTGGTGTGGTCATCCTACAATGCTGAAACTCGGCGTGGGTCGCCCCATTAGCCTGTGAGATGGCGTCAGTAGCGGACCGATGTGCGAATAGGCCGAAGGCAGCACAACGCGCCAAGATCCGGATGTCACCGTGGTGGTTTCATAGTTGAGAGGCACTTCATCTGCAGTGGGGCGCCGAGATCCGGATGGCACCGAGGTGATGTCTAGCAAGTTGCTGTACTGGTGTGGTCATCCTACAATGCTGAAACTCGGCGTGGGTCGCCCCATTAGCCTGTGAGATGGCGTCAGTAGCGGACCGATGTGCGAATAGGCCGAAGGCAGCACAACGCGCCAAGATCCGGATGTCACCGTGGTGGTTTCATAGTTGAGAGGCACTTCATCTGCAGTGGGGCGCCGAGATCCGGATGGCACCGAGGTGATGTCTAGCAAGTTGCTGTACTGGTGTGGTCATCCTACAATGCTGAAACTCGGCGTGGGTCGCCCCATTAGCCTGTGAGATGGCGTCAGTAGCGGACCGATGTGCGAATAGGCCGAAGGCAGCACAACGCGCCAAGATCCGGATGTCACCGTGGTGGTTTCATAGTTGAGAGGCACTTCATCTGCAGTGGGGCGCCGAGATCCGGATGGCACCGAGGTGATGTCTAGCAAGTTGCTGTACTTGTGTGGTCATCCTACAATGCTGAAACTCGGCGTGGGTCGCCCCATTAGCCTGTGAGATGGCTGTTCTTTGGATTTGGGCCTGGTCCACCAAAATGGCCCTGGGACACCTTAGAACTCGGACGCTCGATTTTTTTTTCCTTTCCTGTACATGCAAAAAAAGGTAAATGCCCGGTACGTTACACGCTTCATCTGCCACGATGAACTCTCCAGAGGAACCGAAAAAAAATATAGTTGTGGTAACTATACCATGCATCGTCATATGGAGAGGTGGCACCAATTAATTATAGTGCTGCATAAAAGAGAGATTTGGAGGAGAACCCCTGACCTGCTAGTACATTCATCAAAGAAGTGGCACTGAGAGCTTCAGAGGCAAGGGAAACGGTCCCAAATATTTAGAAGAACTTTGGAAAGATTAAAATGACATGTTTAGATTGTGGCAAATTAATTTCATGTGGACAGATGAGTGTTACTCTAATAAATACAGCATATGAACATCATCATAGTCGATGGTTGGTAGAGACATTTTGACTATATCCTGGACCTGCCCGTCCTCGCCCAAAATGGCGCCAGAATAAATGGGACTCGTAACTCCTTGTTGTGTACTGGTTGCAGAACCTTGAAATCACGAGATACGTATGCAGTTTTGAAGCACATGGCGGGCGGGGACGAGAATTGATTGAATATTTCGACATCCCTATTGATATTAAGTTCTGATGTGTTATTGATTACTGTACTGTTGAAAGTTCGAATTAACGTCACCCATGGTACTTGCCCGCAAATGTATATCTAGATAATTTTATTGTAACTGGCCCTGTCATATTTTAATTATAAAATGTACGTCCACCGATTCCGTAACTGTTAGACACCTTAGTTCTTGCAACCTAATGGCCCGCCCGTTACGTTCCTCTACAGTGTAAATGTCTATTCATCATATACGATTACAGTTTGCTCTGTGGCAGGCCCACGTGGTTATAGGCTCGTATTTGTATAATGAAATTTTCTCAATAAAGGTTTTTAAAAGAAAACATGGTAGTAGTATATACATTGGTAAAGTTTTTAATAATAGTGACTGTTTTAGAATCATTAAAAGGCAAGTGAAATAAAGCAGACCAATTACATGAAGGGTAAAAGGTATAATACGAAGGAACGCAGTAAAGATAAATGGTCAAGGGCTGTTGTGTTTTCTATTCCTGCAACATAAAGTGATCGATAAGAATCTCATATTCAGGCGTATCGGCGACTAAGACAGCAGGTCGACCCTCTTTTGCTCAACGGCTCCGTCATGGGACGAAGAAACGCTCTTTTTCTCGAAAAAAGAATATATTTTACTTGCAGGACAGTTGTAAAATTTCCGGGAAAGTACATTAGCCTGGAACATTATAACATATATTTAAGAAAAAATAATGTTCGGAAGTAATGAAAAGCGTATTTTTTAGGTGATATGACCAAGCCTTTCATCATTACAATAAGAAAAGTAAAATGAACCAATGAAAAGTTTTATTAACAAGTCACATGACTTGTTATGCTTACGTTACGCGCTGCGCGCCCCGGATGACTTCCGGATGCGCTAACGCGGCGCGTCATATGACGCATTACGCGACAACGCAGGTACAGAATATAGTCAAAATGTCTCCACCAACCAGCGGTCGGAACACAACCCCTTTCAGCAGGCTAAATAGTTCTGTTAAATGACAACAGAAGGGACAGGCAACAAGAACCATCAGTCAAAGAGGGGAGAGCTAGTTCTTCTCTACCGGGTTACATTGGGGCGCTACCGGAACTGATCGAATTGGTAGTCTACAGTGTTTCTGGATGTTTCAGACTGAAGCTGGGGTTAGCATGAGAGCAGCACCATTTCGTAGCTCCGTCGTGGTCATTCCGCAACCAATCATGGCAGCCGTTCTTTATCGTTATTTTGGGCGGGGTGGGTGGCGGAGCCGAGCTGTTTTGCAGCCATCATTGTGTGGAGTTCAGTTCATCTCACTAGTTTTGTATTTGTCATGAGGGGTTGTTCCTAATGTTTCTATTTTAGCGAGGTCAAAAAGAGATCCCATTAGTGGCCTACTGATTTTGCTCGATTCCTTTTCTTTTTTTTTTACACGATTTTTCGTTATCTGCAAAGACTGAACAGAGTATTGCGACTCTGTGTTTGTTTGTAAATAGAGAATGAACCAAAGAGAACTAATTCTAAAACAGTAAATACTTGGATAACAATCAATCAAATGGAGAGAGAAGCAGGCACGACGGATTAAATGGGGGCAAAGACCTGCGTTAACTACCTTTCACTATCTGCAAAGAGAGAGTACTCCTAATAGAAATGAGGGGGGGGGGGCACCATTCAAAGCAGATCAGTGTGCATAAACACGAAAATGTTTTCACTTACCACGTACTTGACATTCGACAGCTTATGATATTTGCTATTAAAAAACCATTTAAATTCCCTGAAAAAACCATAGGTTATAGACCATATATAGTTAGGAATTAGCATTTACAAAACCTTGAAAATTCACTGAAAAAACCATAGGTTATAGACCATATATAGTTAGGAATTAGCATTTAAAAAACCTTATTTTACTCACACAAAACCATTGAAATTCCATATATAGTTAGTTGCACTAACTATATATCGCGCACCTGCAATCCACTGCTGATCATGTCACATATTACATCATTCATGACATGGTCAGTGACATCACTGATGACATCTCATTTGACATCATTCTTGTGCTAATACGATAAACCTCTTCAGACTCTAATATAACCTTAGATACACTCAGTGTATACAGACACTCACACACTTCCACTCATCCATGGAGTTACTCACACACCCAGTCAGTCATGCAAAGAAACAATCTCATCTCCATTTCTTCAACTATACAGTTAAACACACCTTACTTATTGAAACATATACTAACACATATTTACTCTCTTATACAATCCCTGATACAAGTTCACAATGATCGATACAACCACTCACTCATTCGGTGGCTCTCATGCACAGTTATTTATATATGCCAACTCTCACATGTACTGTGTTTTACATATGTACTTACTATGACATGTAGCATTGAGATATCCATTCACTCATCAATACACTCATGCACACAGTCAACTGCCCATGTAGCTGTTTCCACATGCACTCTTGAACTCATACACCTAGTGAATAAACTGTTCACACATCTATGCATAGAGTCACACACCTTCCAGCCACCCCCACACAAACTCAATCTCCCATAGAAATACTTGGGCAAGCAATTAATAACACATATAGCCTCTCGTATAGCTAATGATCAACACATGCAGCAGTTTACAGAACAACAGACATAATGATGCACAAATTAAGACAGTTTAGTCACTAACCCATGCATTCAGTGAGACACATTTAATCACTCACTCATACAGTCAGTCACGCACCTACTAAATCCTTCATCCAGACACTTATACATCCACTCATTCTTCAATATGTAAGATATATTTTAACTTTACAGAAACATACAGTCACTGGATGTTGTCATCAGTGATGTCATCAGTGATGTCATTTGAGATGTCATCAGTGATGTCATCAGTGATGTCACTGACCATGTCATGAATGATGTAATATGTGACATGATCAGCAGTGGATTGCAGGTGCGCGATATATAGTTAGTGCAACTAACTATATATGGAATTTCAATGGTTTTGTGTGAGTAAAATAAGGTTTTTTAAATGCTAATTCCTAACTATATATGGTCTATAACCTATGGTTTTTTCAGTGAATATATATATATATATATATATATATATATATATATATATATGCCAAGGTTTTTTTCTTTTCTTTGTCTGTCTGTTTTTAAGGTGTTATGTTTTTTACACTGAGCTGCCTAAATAAAGCGCCGGGATACTCTTATTGAGTAGCCGTGCGCTATAGAAATAAAATTTAACATAACATATTGAAGAATCAGTGGGTATATAAGTGTCTGGATGAGGTGTGTGACTGATTGTATAAGTCACTGATTAAACGTGTCTTACTGAATGCATGCGTTAGTGACTAAACTGTGTGAATGTCTGCATCAGTGTGTCTGTTGTGTACGCTGGTACATGGGTTGGGCAGTAGCTACATGACAGTTTGTAAGTGTTATTGATTGTTTGCCTGAGTATTTGTAGCTGTGCCTGAGTGTGTGTGTGTGTGGGTGGGTTGGAGGTGTGTGACTGCATAAATGTGTGACTAGTTGATTCACTGGGTGTATGGGTTCAAGAGTGCATGTAGAAACAGCTCTATCACTGGGTGAGTGTGTATATGGGTATGTTTGTGAGTGAATGGAGATCTCAGTGGTACATGCAAGTAGCTACATATGTAAAAGGTAGTTCATGTGAGTGATGGTGTATATTAATAACTACATGTGACAGTGAGTGATTACGAGAGTGGCTGTATGGATGAGTGTGTACTTGTATCAGTGATTATATAAGAGTAAGTACGCACTATATACGAATTAGTGAAGTGGTGTGTGTGTATAACTGTATAGGTGAGTAAATGGGAGTGTGATTGATTCTCTACATGACCATCTAGGTCCGCGAGTAACTCCATGGATGAGTGGTGATATGTGACTGTCTGAATAGGTGTATGAGTGCATATGATACTTTTGTATTGATGAGTGACTGCATGTATAAGTGATTGTATGGGTGAATGAGTGGATGTGTGTGTAGACCTAAGAATCAATGAGTGGGTATGTAGTAACTGGTATTGGTGTGTATGTTTTCAAAAATGGTAGTCTGTATTTTAGAATGGGTGTATCAAAGGTTATATTAGGGTGTGAGGAGGTGCATCCTATTATCACTTGGATGATGTCATTTGAGAGGTCATCAGTGATGTCACTGACCATGCCATGAATGATGTAATATGTGACGTCATGAGCAGTGCATTGCGGGGGCGCGAGTTATAGTTAGCTGAATTAACTAGAACGGTGGAATGTCTATGGTTTTGTATGAGTGAAATGTCCAGCTAGCTATAACGCCCCTGAAACCTATTTTTTTTTCTGTGAATTTCTAAGGATTTTTAAATGCAAATTTCAAACTACTACACCTGTAAAACCTATGCTTTTTTCAGTGAATTTCTAAGGTTTTTTAAATGCTAATTTCCAACTACAATGTCCTTATAACCTATAATGCTTTTTAAGTAAATTTTTAAAAAGGTGTATATTTAACAGTAGTCTTTTAGAACTATAATTATGGCTCCTGGTTTTATGGTATTTATTTTTTGGGCATTTCCGTCTGTATTTATCCATATTTTTTTTAATAATTGTATCTGTATCTACCCATATATATTTTGGGTTTTCTGAAAAAATAAATCTGAGATGAGTACATTTCCACATTTATTTGTCTGATAAATATGCACTGATGCCTGAAGGACTGACATATAAACACACTCAGATGATAAAATATGCACAACCTTGATATTAAAATGTGCATGTTTTCTTATATGAGCATATATATAGCTGTTTAAGGCTCTTTACTAAAATTCTTTTATTGTTTTGACCCTCTTACTTTTAGAATGACAGAGCTATTGGCCTGGTAGTCCTGATTGACAGCATTTAGAATCACTCAAAAAATAACCCAATTTCCGTTTTTATCCACATTTTAAAATAAATAGTTTTCGGTCTGTATTTATCTGTAAACATCAGTAAAAATGAAAAACAGGGAGCCCTACTTATAATTTAACAATGTTTACAACTTAATTAGCAGTAATTAACATATAAGTGTAGTAAAAGTGTGACGCAGGTCCTATGATACCTGACTTCGAACAGCTTTTACAATTCGATTCCCGGCTCCAGCGGCATGTTAGCGCACAACTATCTCACTGTGGGCAACACCTTGCCTAATCTTTGACACCCCCGAGCGCTAGCACACTTTTCCCAGGGTAGCTGTATGCTTCACAAATGCAGGCATTTTTTTAATTTAACAGCTTAGTGATGATAAATGTTAGTGCGTATTTTTGTTTCTTCGATTGTGAACAATATTTTTTATGTCTTTTATTTAGATTTTTTAATCATGACAGTTTGCCGGGTAACAATTTAAAGCTCTCCAACGTATGTACATATTAAGGACCATATACGGGTTACGATGTAAATCAATAACCTTTACAGCTTCACATTTTGTAACTTTTCCGAACATGTACACAAGTTAAACACATGTAAACTAAAACGTGACATAAATGGGCGGAGCCGCATCTTCCTTCCATAGACTACTCAGTAACAAAAACGTATATAAACCACACCTGTTCGATTAATTTCGTTTTCGCGAGTAATTTATCCGTGTCCATTCTGTGACACATGCTCCCTTTTCTAGTGTCGGATTCTTGTCTTGCGGCAACAAAACATATTCCGGAGTTGTAAGTTGTTTGATTATGGCATAGTAGATATTTATAATACGTAGCTATTTGTCAATGTTGTTGCCCATTTTTCTGTAACGTCAGCAGCTTGTTTTCAGAAACAGACAGATTATAGCAAACATTGCTCCTTTTCTGGCTCCTTTGAGCTTATATATTGTGACTTTGTATATTATAATATTGACACTGTACTTCACTTCAGAGGTGTTGTGACCCGTCGGCGCAATCCCTAAAGATTTATAATTAACATCACCAGCTTCCAGTTGTTAGTCTGCTTTCCCCTGGGATCATACACTGTCAATATGTATATTATAATATTAACGGTCATGGTGATCTCAGAGAAGTTCATGACCCGTTGGCGCAAAGAGTAAAGATAAATAAGCAACGTCATCAGCTTCTGGTTTTTAGTCTGTTCCCCCTTGGGATCATATACTGTCAATATGTATATTATAATATGAACCATCATGGTGATCTCAGAGGAGTCCACTTATTTATTTTTAACAGTTATAGAGAGCACTGTAACCCTGTAGGCATCCTGACGCTAAGACCCCGGAGCCATGTTTTTACTTTTCTACAGATCATCATCAAGTCCTGTATTTTCCTTATTTCCAGAGGAAGACTATTCCAAAGGTGGGCAGCCGCCACACTAAACGCTCTTCTCCCCAGGGTTACTCTCTTTGTCCTGGGAATCCTGCCAAGATTGTCAGTCGAAGAGCGAATGTTACGTGCAGGTTCATACCATTTAAACCTGCCCAGAAGCAGTTTGGGTCCCAGTCCATGGAGTGCCTTAAACACTATACAGAGGGATTTAAACAAAATCCTTTGAGTCACGGGGAGCCAGTGCAGGTCTGCCAATGCCTGGGTTGTAGATGTGCGACGTGCCCTTGTCAGTGCAAGCTTTGCTGCTGGCGCCTGGATACTCTGGAGCCTCGCAATCAGATACCCAGGAGACTCCAGGAGCAGAGCATTGGAATAATCCAGGCAACTCAGAATAATGCTCCTGACCACTGTGATTCTTGCCTGGGCTGGCAGTAGAGGTAGCACTCTGCGAAGTCCCTGGATAAGAGTGTAGCACCCTCCCACCAGTTTATTGACATGGAATTCCAAACTCAACTTCTCATTAAAGCTGACCCCTAGATTGCATACAGTGCTCACAGGTACCAGGGGAGCAGCTGTTGGTATGGGCCAAAAGTCAGCTGGTAATACTGATAGAACACTACCCACCCTGCAGTGCAAGATCTGTTTTCTCATTATTAAATTGTAGCGAGTTGTCCCTCAACCAGATCACCATTTTTCGCATGCACACATGAAAAATCTCCTGGGAGTCAGCGTGGCCACCATCCAAGGACACAATAAGCTGGGTGTCATTGGCATAATTAACCACGCTGATACTGTGGGTTTTAATAACATCCAGGAGCGGGCACATGTATGCATTAAACAATATGGGGCTGATTGGGGATCCCTGAGGTACACCATGTTAATTTTTAGTCAATTCTGATTGAAAAGGGGGGGAGTGCTACTGCCTGATATCTTCCAGACAGATAGGAATGCATCCAGCTCAAATCCACCCCTGCCACTCCTAGAGCTTTTAGCCTTGCAAGTAAGATGGTATGGTTCACAGTGTCAAAATGCGGCACATTCAAAGGTTGTCCAGGAGTGTCACCAAGGCTCATCTTCCAACATATTATTTGTCTCCAGAAAATGGGACAATGACCTACTTACTAGACGTTCCACAAGTTTAACTGCATATGGTAAGAGGGAAATCGGACTATAGTTCTTGCGGCAGTCTGGGTCCAAAGTAGGCTTTTTTTAGGAGAGGTATTATTGCCTGTGGCACCACCCCGCTGCTAAGGGACTGGCCACACTGCTGGTGTAATATTGGGAAGATCTCTGGTCCTAATTCTTTCAATATCTTATGGGGGATGGGATCCAACGGTGATCCCGAAGAAATTCCCAGAGCCACTTGGACAAACTTCTCTTCTGATGACATCTCAAACTCATCCAAAGTGAGCTTGGGGGTCAATGGAGTTCGGTTACAATCCCCCATCTTGGTAACTCCTTGAGGTTTCTCCCTCCTCCTGGTTCAGAGAACTGGGTGGGGTCACAAATTACAAATCTTCCACAGTCTTGCTAATTTTCTCTTGGAAAAATGTTGCCAATCCATTGAATAGCTCCTGACCCATTTGCGAAAAGAGTAAAGATATATAGGCAATGTCACCAGCTTCTGGTTTTTAGTCTGTTCCCCCTTGGGATCATATACAGTGAATATGTATAATATAATTTTCACAGTCATTATGATCGCAGAGGAGTTTATGACCCGTCGCCACGAAGATTAAACATTTCGAAGTCCCAGAGAAAAGAAGCTCTGAAAATATTCACCGCTCGATAGTGTTTAGTTATTGATCTTCTGTTGTATTCATAACTTTATTTTCCTTTTCTGTTTCTGTAACAATGGTGCCACTTTTTATATTGTAATAGAGTCATATTGTTACAGAAGACAAATTGGAGATTTGTCTTCGCCATCTGAAATACAGCTAACTAACATTTATAACTTACTTGATCAGATATTTTTTCAGTGAGCATATTTTATGAAATTGCAGTAAAAAAATATAGCTTTCATATATACTGTACTTTAAACATTTGATAAACCCTACATTTCTGAAAGCTATTTTCTAAGTTCTATTTTTCTCTGTTGCGGTTCCTATTCACCTTCTCCTTATAGAATATATAGGACCAGTACTGTATATTATAATAGTACCATCCAATATATTCTTAAAAGAGTACCTGATTTGTTAGCGGAACGGTGTGCGACCTCTAAGCACTACAACAGAACGTTCCAGAGTTCTACAGAATAAAAATTTGAAAAATGATAATGCGTACATTTCTATGTAATATGAAGTCATTTGTGTTTAACTGTTTTTTACATGTTCTTCTGACCTCAGATGATGTAGTGCGGGAGTGTTTGTTGTAGCACTTCTTTTCTACTTTATCTAAAAGTAACTGATGCCCTCTTCTATTATCAAGAATATGGGGGAACACTTTTAGAAACTATAGCAGAAAAAAGGCGGGTGTGGCCACGCTAAAGTGATGTTATGAAATTCCATTTTTATTTGTCACCCCTTTGATATATACAGCGTCAGTTTCCGAAGAAAGTTTATTTGTAATTGCTAAATAAAAACCGCTTGAAACCTAGACTGAAATTTTTGCTGCGCAATCACACCTCCCCGTCAGAAAAGTAAACAGCATTTAATAACTAAATAATGCTCCTGGCAAGTATCCCACCTGCAAACTTGATAAAAAAAGACCGCACGACATTAGCATATTAGCAAGAACCTTGTTAAAATGATCGCCGTTTTAGCGTCAGGAAAAGGCAGCTAAAACGGCAATAATAGGGTTGCTAATATGCATTATGGAATTCCAATAGAAACCCAGGTTAGATGTGAAGGACATCTAACCAGGGCTTCTACAGTTTCCTGCCGCTAAAAAGGCGATCATTTTAACAAGGTTCTTGCTAATATGCCACTATAATATTTTTCCGCCATGATTTGTACACCCCACGGCAATTATATAAATGGTCCTTAAAATATATAAAAAAATATTTTTACCTTCACAATCCCTGTCCACCACCTTGTGACCACTGTACAGAGTTAATAGTGTTCCTACCCTCCCCTCTACTACTTTTTTCCGCTTATTCCTTTGAAGTGCGTCACACAGTGAACCGTGACAACCCAATAAGGAGCAAACTTGTACTCGGAACACTTTAGCCAATAAAATGTCCATGTTGTTCCGCAGAGGAGGAGGGAATGGCTGCCAACACTTCTACTTTTAATGCTTCACAACCAATGAACGTTGAGCTTGGGAAGGTCCTGCTTCGAACACGATAACCAATGAGATGTCCCTAATACTCCGCGGAGGGGGAAGGAATCGCTGACAACACTTCTTTCAATGGTTTACAGCCAATCAACATTAAGCTTGGGAAAGTCCTCCTTGGAACACGTCAGCCAATTAGATGTCCCTCCTACTCCGCAGAGGAGAAGTGAATGGCTGGCAACACTTCTACTTTCAATAGTTCACAACCAATCAACATTAAGCTCTGTAAGGTCCTCCTTACAACATGTGAGCCAATCAAATGTCCTTGCAACTCTGTGGAGGGGAAGTGAATGGCAGGAAACACTGCAACTCAATGGTTCGCAACCAATGAACATTAAGCTTGTTGTCGGAACACCTCAGCTAATTAAACGTTAATTTTGTTCCATACACAGATAAAGAACACGCCCTCCCACATATTAATACATTTCCTGTAACATAGTGACTATCCGTGATAAAAGTGAACACTGCATAATAAGTAAACATTATTCCGCATTATATTAAAGGAAGGCCGCAATACGGCGCATTGTTGTTTTCCTGATACAATTCCCACAGCCTACTGAACACCCCGCCCAACATGAGTGAAGTCCTGGGGCTGAGTGGGCCCCAGCGTGCCCCCGCTATCATTTTTTAAGAAATGCCCCCGGGATAGAGAATACGCCCTACCACATAAATAAATTTCCTGTAACAAAGTGACTCTATCCATGATAAAAGTGCATAATAAGTAAACATTTTTGTGCATTATATTGAAGGAAAGCCGCAATACGGCACATTGTTGTTTTCCCAATATAGTTTTTCACAGACTACTGACCCCTCTCCCTACATAACTGAAGCCCTGGGGCTGCGGGGCCCCAGTGGGCCCTGTATTTATTTTTTAAGCAATGTCCCCGGGACCTAGCACACCAGGAACCTCATTAAAATAAAACGCGGGAACCCACGACCACAGCCTGAATTGTGCCAAATTTCATTTTTTTTAATGCTTTTTTGGGCCCTGGGGGTCTTTCTGAGACCCCTAAGCAGGCCTAGGAGGTCAGGGTGTTTCTACCCGGCCCCCTTCTCTTGTTTTATATCTTTGTTTCTCAGTTTTCTGGTGACTCGCTTCTACCGAGTCACAAGATGGCTGCCAACACTTCCTGGTTTGGAGTGTTGGCAGCCAATCACAGTGAAGCTCGTGCTCGGGACTTAGGCTCTGCCCAGCTATCGACACTTATTTTTCTAATTTCTCAGCAACTACTGAATGGATTTACACCATTTAAAAAAAAAGGTCGCTTTCCGATCAAACCACTACCTCTTTGCCAAATTTGGGGTAATTCCGTTCAGTAGTTTCGGCTGTAGCCTTCTCCAAAGTTTCCTATGGGAAATTGATTTTTTTACTCTTATTTTTTGATTTTCTCAAAAACTACTGAACTGATTTACACCATTTAATAGAAAGTTTGCTTTCTGAACCAAGCTCTACCTTTTTGCCAAATTTGGGGTAATTCCATTCAGCAGTTCGGGCTGTAGCTCGTTGCAAAATGTCCTATGGTAATTAACATGGAGAAACCGCGTTTTGGGACCCCCTTTTTTCTCAGCCCCCGCTTGACGAATCACCCCCAAACTTTCAGGATAGGAGCTGACCTGGATAGACTTTTTGGGGAGAATTTCACAAAGATTTGTCAAACAACGCCAAAGTTATTAGCAAATCAAAAAATGCTTTTCCTATGGAAACTAGGTTCTAACTAGAACTACCTACTGGCGACCACCAGTAGGCATTGTTGAATAAATTGGAAAAACTTATGGAACGCGAGATCCAAAAATGGTGGGAAGCAACCTCACTGCAACGCTATCTTAAGGTCAAAAGAGTACCACGCAGATTACGTATTTACACGATTCCTTCCTACGAGAATCCGGACCCTGCGCTTCTCGAAGAGTGGTTGGAGTACACCGCAGAGTCTAGCGCCGGGATGCTAAAGATTCTCATAAAATTTGCCTGGAGTGACATGGAGAAATGTCTGTGGGAAATACCCACCACTCCTCTGGTGCAGCCAGGCCCGATTAAATTGGCCCAACCCGGGTCGCATAACTTGGCCCCGGCGCACCATCGGGCACCTGACATCGCGAGGGCAATCGAGCCACCAGATGTTTATATATTTGGGCCCTCCTGCAACGTCCAAAATAGTAAAAACTCTCAACCTGATCACCTTCCATTGGATATGCTTTCAGTGTCTCCAGTAGAGGATCGCTCGCCTTCTCAAGCGCCACAAACCGAACTGGAGAGTCCTATGTGCCCAACTGAGGCCCAAGCAATGCCGCCTCAACCCCCGGCAACTAACGCAGCGGCCACGACCACCACCGCGCCTCTTGTGGCCTCCCTTCATCAAACAACGACGGCACTAATTCACAGGCAAGCCAACGCCGAGCACTCCAATAGCAGTCAACAGTCCCCAACCTCACAAACAACAATCTTCACAATAGCACCAATAGCACCACTAGCTCTGAGCTCCCCGTACATGATTTTCTCGCCACCCGGACACACAAAGGATACACAGCACAGCCAGCCAGCATTGCCCACTCAGAACGATCAGTTTATGACAGACCTGTCCCTTTTTTTCAAGACGTCTGATAATTCACCCAGGTCCAGTCCGATCCCAAACGAAAAACAAAACACCGAAGAAAACATCGGGACTAGTGCTTGGCCACAACTTTTACAAACCCTGCAGCAAACAGTTAATGCACTAAATTACCATTCAATAAAACTTGAGGTGCAGGTCGACTTATTAAATACTCTGGCCCTATTCACGTCTGGGATCGACAGTAAATTGGATAAACTCAATGCCCTAATTTTACGGGCGCAAGCCTCCACGAACCTCGTCGAATCAACCTGCTGTTGTTCCCCAATTATAGATTCTCTTTCTCTTCTCCCAGAATGCCTAACCACAGTCATAAGGGAAGTGAAGCTGTTGAGAGGGGGAAACGTTTCTACTAAACCGTCATCCCCCCCCCGTCATCCCCCTCACGGCAAAATCACCTTAAACCTATTGAACCTCCTGCTAAGCAGAACTTAAACCTAAAAGAAGGTGAGGCTTCAAACGTAGGAACAATCACTGGCCAATTGAAGCTGAACAGTCACTCTCAGGGTGCCCACACAAAATCAAACCTAATGGCAGAAAACGGCCCGTCATCGCCGCCAACCGGTCCCATCACCATGCAAGATCATCTCGAGCCTGTGCAAACATACAGCCCCATTACTCAAAGCGACCTAATAGCGGTGGCCCACTCGGAGTCAGTTTTACCATGCAGCAAAAGAGAGCGCAAACGCCAGCGCAAAGCCAGAAATAAATTAAGCATAAACACCAACATTGCCCACCAGAAACTCTTCCCAATCTTTAAAAAAAGCTGAAAACAAAAGACCCCCCCCGTCAAACAATCTCGCAGTGCAAACAACCACCCTCAAGGGGGTCACTCCGGAAAAACCCACCCAAGAATCCGCAAACAGCCCAAAGGCCCGAAGCAATTAAATAATGGCTCCAGAAACAGCCGTGGGCGGGGTCGACATAGAAACCTTAAGGGTGAGCACAGATACGGCAAGTGCAACAGGGCCTAGGACGTCACCAGAGACGATATCAGGAAACGCCAGCCCATCGATGGCTCTCACTCCCCCGGGAAAAGAAAACGCAAAGCCAAGAATCAATTATTCCAAAACTATTTGTAACGACCCTAAAGCCGCGACCAGTCAAAATTCACACCTGTCGGGGGCTCCACAACGACTGTCACAACAGATATATGAAACCAATCTAGACAGGACAGTCGAAAACTCTAAGATTAAGCCTACAGGTGCCCCGGAGTCAACAAACATCGATCCACCTTGCCATCGGATTCTACTGGCCCCTGAATATAAATCAAAAGGTCGGCACGACATTCTAAACAGATCTAATCTGTTAAAATTAGCAGAAGGAATCCCGGGTCTAGCTGGACTGGCCATGAACAATATTGAATCCATCGAATTCCTCGCCCCCCGAGGAAATCAACCCTCTGAGGCTACCGTGGTGACTTTCTCATCGCCCAGCTGGGTAGGAGCTTTTCTTGAACAGAAGCCGACCCTGCGGAACTGGGGAATTAGAGTGTATCCTTATTCTATCCCCGGGTATCCCACCACCCTGTTGACAAGGCCGACTTCACCCAGCTACCTGTCAACATCCAAAACAACAGGAGGCGCAAGACCCTACTCGGTCTTAAAAAACGCTTCAGGGGCCGACGTCAAACCAAAAGGGCCCGAAAAAGCTGGGGTCAACGAAGAATCCAATTACAGTTGGGAGTGGCTGCCAGCAATTCTGTCATCAAAACATTCAAACTGACCGCCAGCGGGGGAAACACTTGCAGAAATACACAATCCCGCCAGAAAACCCCTTTCAGCGGCAGATACATGGCACAAAAAATATACCAAACAGGGACAGTCTCCATTCTCACTATGCTCATTGAATATCAGTGGACTCCATCAAAAAACTTCAAACGAAGACACTATGGCTTTTCTGTGCAAACACACAGCAATCGCCCTACAGGAAACTTGGGCGACAGAGGGCCGTCCCATAGAAGGATATATCGAGTTCTGGAAACCAGCTATCAGGGACAACCGATTTGGCCACCCTAAAGGGGGCCTGTCCATATACATCACAAATAACTTAAAAGGCGCTCTCGGTCAAATCTCCCTTAAAGAAGACTGGTTACTTGGGGTTAAAATCAATCCCTCTGGGAGGCAGCGTCCAATTCTCCTTGTCAATGTGTATATTAACCCCTGCACCCGTACAAAAAAAGACCACCTGGTCCAACTGTGCAAAATCATGAATGACATTGCTACTGAATATCCCAACTCGGACCGCATCTTTACGGGAGACTTCAACACAAATCTATTCCAGGGGATTGCAGCAGACACGGAAGGGCCGGATATGACTAATATTATTGAGGCTCTGACTCAATCCAAACCCTTGAAGCAAGCCCCAAACATATTAGGTGAGCTCTCCGTGACGAGATTCTATAACGCAGGCTACCTAGTAGTGAACGGAAGGACAACAAGCGATTCACCCCCAAACTGGACCTGGTCGAACGGAAGAAAAAAATCTTACTTAGATTTCACCATCTGCAATTTCGAACTACTGTTCAAATTGAACTGTTTCTGTATCCACCCACGGTCCGAAAGCGACCATAGGCCCCAGGTCATCACTTTTACCGCAAACCCGGAACTTCACAAAGCGGCTCCCTCAACTTACAATGGAATCCACACGGAAAATCTCAAGCGACTTAAATGGAATGAAACCAACAGTCAGAGTGTTCTAAAAACAAGCAAGGACTACATAACAGGCAGTCTTGACAAAGAAGCCAACCCGATATGGAAATGGTCGCAGTTGTGCCTCCACTTGATCAACTCATATCCTGCGACGGCTCAGAGCTCAAATCGTTTGCCTCCAGTAGGGGCCAAGACCTCAACCGCCATTAAACCACTAAAGAGAGCAAGGAACACCGCACTGAGGTTGATTTTAAAATTTCCTCGGAACAGCGCCTTCCTTGCCACATATCATCATGCCCAAAAAGCATTCAGGAGGGCAGTCTCCCAAGAGAAACAGGCTCAGGAAAACCAATACTAGATAAAATTGGTGTGGGAAAGCAAGCAAAAAAAACCAAGGAAATTTTGGTCCCTTGTTAACCGCACCCACCTAAACCTGACAAACTCTGGCTCTGCAAATATCCAGGAAGCAGAATGGGTAACATATCTAACAGATCACTTCCAGGCACAAAATAACCATGATAGTTCCAGACCATTCATGGGACGCGGGACTACAGAAGACGACTCACTGGACACCTCTTTGGATACAAATCAGGGACTTACCCCTGTATACGCATTAACAGAGGAACAAGTCACCAAAGTAGTGACACAAGGGAGACAAGATGGAGCACCAGGCCCCAATGGCCTGCCACAAAGGCTATTTAAATCGGACATTCCTTTCTGGTCCATGGTGTTACTGAATCTTTTTAACTACACCCTGCGAACAAAGACAATCCCGGACTCATGGCGGGGCGCAATAATTCATCCCATCTACAAATCTGGCTCTCGAGCTATGCCCAACAACTATAGACTAATTGCCCTACTGGACATAGAGGCAAAACATTTTGCAGGACTCATTCTGGAGGATCTAAGGCAATGGGCAAAAGACCACAATCTGATTCCTCTAAACCAGACAGGGTTTGTTGCCAATTCAGGAACTACGACAAATTTACTGGCAGTTTCCACCATAATCGACAAAGCTTGTCTTCTGCTGCTTTGTCGATTTTAAAGCAGCGTTCGATAGAGTGCCCAGGGCGGCCCTTTGGAAAAAACTGACCAGTGGGGCATTCCAAATGAAATATTGAACCCAATTATTCAACTCTACTCTGATACATGGGTCCGAGTGAAGCTAGGGTCCGGCTCGCATCTCTCGCGAAAAATCATGACTTCACGCGGTGTCAAGCAGGATTGCGTGCTGGCCCCTCTCCTCTTTAACCTATTTATAGCCGACCTGTCAAGCACTCTAGACAAGGTAAATAGCCATCCACCCAAAATAGGAGGTGTGGCATTATGTAACCTTTTATACGCCGACGATTTGGCCTTGTTCAGCCTCACTAGAGTAGGGTTACAAAGGCTCCTTGTTGAATTATCACAATACACGTCTGACAACCAGCTAGAAATCAACATGGAGAAAACCCTGATAGTCCCATTTGGCAAGAAACACCATAGTGGCGGTGGATGGTCAATTAACAATACAAGCCTTTCGATTGGCCAGTCATATAAATATTTAGGCATCTATCTGGACGCAAGGGGCAGCTTCTCAAAGCAAAGCAGTGCGATTGCAGCTAAAACTACGGCTTTAGTGGTATCCTTAGCCAAGTTATCAAAGAAACTCTCAGGCCCAACCTTTGCCCCTTTATTAGAAGTTCTCAGAGCAAAAATCGGGCCAACACTTTCTTATGGCATAGAGATCTTTAAAGGCAAAATGAATACTGCCCTTAAATATACCACCAAAATCTACAGGAAGGTACTTCATTTACCGAGCGTTGCCTCCCCTGCTCAGATTAGACTAGAGCTGGGATTAACCAACTATGAAGCCTCTAACGTCGGTACTTACCTTAAGCTATGTCACAAATTAAGACAGGCCGAACCAGGCATGCTAGAATCCCTAATATGGAAAGAAATAAACGAGACCAATCCAGGGGGAACATTCGGGCGCCTTTTGAATGACTACATTCATCAAATGTCAGCTGCCGATCTTTGGGCCCTCAACCCCAGTCAGACTGTTTTTAAAACCATAATCAAAAAAAGCGTAAGACTGAAATCTCTGGCTTCAGACAAAGCTCTTGTCACGAAACGCAGTCACTCGTGGGCGGTAGTTAATTCCTACAAACAATTGACCCCTGCGGCCTACCTCTCCACGACATTTGCACTTTATCTAAAGCGCTGTCTGATTGCCCTAAGATTGGGAGATTGGCGCTTTCTCCCAAATCTTCCCACCTGGCGTTGCAAGAAGGAAGACTCAACATGCAGAGGATGCGGGTCAGCAACAGAAACAATCTTGCACGTGCTCTGCATCTGTCCCTCATTCAATCTACAGCGCCGATGCCTGCTCAAGCCAGAATGGAACAGGCTTGGTATTCGGACCTGCAGGCACGCCATTATCGCTGCTCTGTCCCCAGATAACATTGTTTTAAATATAAACCTGTCCAAATTTATTCAGCACGCTCATCGCAATCTAGATAAAATGGACATTTCTGAGGCCATATAGCTGATTGCTAAGACGGAACCTGCTCTTTAATAGACTTTGTAATAACGGGGAGAGTTAATTTACAAATAGAAAGGTTTTTAACTAACATACATACGGTACATTTTATTCTTTTATCATCTTTTATCTATAAAACTGTACACAATGTGATTTGTGCAATCAATTACTACTGTGGGAAATAATGGAGACAGAGGCTCTAATTGATGCAAATACTGAAATAGCTGACAAAGCTGACCTACATGAAAAAATGAAAACTCGTTTGACCACAAAGAAAAAATTAAATTAAGAAAACACACGAAATTCAATCGCGACGCAAATGATTACGAACAAGGTAAAATCCTTACCTTTGCTCGCAAATTTGATGCCCCACGAAGAGCCTTGAGAGGAGGAGGACCAAAAAGTATACAGTCTAAAGAAACAGTCAGCTGTGAGCACAGATACAGAGCAATCAAGGGAGGAAACTACTGGCACAACAACATATCCCTTGAGTGATAGAGGGCGTTTTTTAGAGGAGTTCCAATTAATGCGCAACTCTCGACAACGAGGGGGGAGAGGCAGACCACAGGCCCAACAAAGCCGACAAAGCCGAGCAACAGGAAGACAAGAAGGGGCGGCAGACACAGGACGACAATTCGGAATGGCCACTCAAACACGCAGCCAGAGAAGCCTGAAAAAGTGAAACCATCTGCAGATATCTCCATCATTAATCTGACACAACACAAGTTATCTAAAGATCAAGAAAGTGTGTTGAAAAAAGGAATGACATTTTGCCCATCTAAGAAATTGGAATACACTCAAACTCGCATTGATCTGTATCTTTTCTCACGCAAATTGAAACTGCAAAAATTCTTTAAATTAAGAGGTGAAAATCGATCACCCCTGGCAGTAACATCTGGTGCTTATACTGAACCCTCTACCTTGACCGGCACTGACCTCAGAGCAATGCAAATCACTTCCAGTCAAGTACCAACGGACTCTCAAGACCCTCAATCTAATGTGACGAAGCCATAAGATTTGGCATTAAACAAAGATCGGCACCAACGAATTTCAAACCAAAATCGACTTTTACACCAGTCTCAACTTATGATACCATCGATGTATTTGAAGAGGCGATAAATCAAGATCTCTTGAGAATGAGAAC
Source organism: Lissotriton helveticus (assembly GCF_964261635.1). NCBI lineage: Eukaryota > Metazoa > Chordata > Amphibia > Caudata > Salamandridae > Lissotriton > Lissotriton helveticus. The sequence goes on from NC_136069.1 coordinate 1,661,814,552, forward strand.
AACTACAGTACCTAATCCACGATACAATCTAACCAGAGGAGAACAAAAAGCCCTAAAAGAACTACAGGATAATCACAACATAATATTCAAACCCTCTGATAAGGGTGGCAACATAGTTTTGATGACAAGAGAATATTATACGCAGAAGGCGATGCGACAACTGTTGGATGGTAACTGCTATCAAAGAATCAGCAGAGATGATTACGTCAAAAGTATTGATCAATATCACAAGTTGCTTATGAAATGGGCAGAAAGAGGTATGATTAATGACAAGGAACATACATTTCTTGCTTGCCCTTATCCTGTAACATCTACATTTTATTATTTACCAAAAATACATAAGGACACTAAACGACCACCTGGCAGAACTATAGTCTCCTCAATTGACTTCCTAACTGACTGTCTCAATACATTGACTTTTTCCTTACAGACTTTGTCAGAACTCTGCCTTCATACACCCAAGATTCCACTAATTTCATTAGGAACATTATGGATATACCTTGGGAACCGGACATGTGGATGATTACACTAGACATAACCAGTCTATATACTGTCATTGAGCACCAAAGGGGTATACAGGCAGTCCGGTATTTCCTTAAAGGAAGATCTCTTGAATATTCTGAGCACAAAGAATGTTAGAATTTGTAAAATTTGTTCTTCACAATAATATCTTCCTCTTCGATAAGCAACATTAATGGCAAATAAGGGGGACCACGATGGGCACCTGCTTCGCCCCCAGCTACGCAAATTTATTTGTGGGCTGGTGGGAGAAGCAGGTGGCCTGGGCGGAACCTTTTAATGAATATGTGAACTGCACTGTATCATGGCATAGGTACATTGATGATTTATTTATCCTATGGAAGGGCCCCAAATCACAGGCAGAGGCATACATTGATCAACTTAAGAACGCTCTTAACCTCCACTTCTGTGGACAGATGAGTCAAACCACGGTATCCTTTCTAGACCTCCAAATTTTCATTCAAGATGATAGACTTTGTACGAAGCGGTTTAGAAAATCTACAGCTGGTAACTCGACCCTTGAGGCAAGCAGTAGCCATCAGACATCTCTGAAGAAAAGCATTCCCTATGGGGAGCTACTTCGCCTCAAGAGAAATTGTTCAAATGATACAGATTTTAAACAAGCAGCAATAGATGCTATTGATCGTTTGAAGGTCAGGAGATACAAGAGCGGTTTACTAAGTCAAACTTTGGAAAAAGTAAAGAAAATTCCACGCAATAGCTTTTTGAAAGAACGTAGACAACCCATTGAAAATGACGTAAAATCTAGCAGATTTATCACCACATTTTCTGGTGAAGCTGAGGGACTAAGAAAGATACTTTATCGGAACTGGCATATACTTAAGGCAGATCTAGTGATTGTTAAAGAGTTACCAGAACCACAAATAACCTTTAGACGCAGTAGATCACTGAAAGATCATTTAGTCAAGAGTCATTATCAACCAGTTCCCTTTGTCCCTAGATTAGATGCTATGACAGGATTCTTTCCATGCTCCAAATGCAAGGCATGCAAGAATAGCACAAAGGTTCAAACATTCCATTTGCCAGGCAAAAAGGTCATCAAGAAGATAAACTATTTCTTGACTTGTACCACACCTTTCTGCGTTTGTTTAGTATGTCCTTGCATGAAAACTTATGTTGGCAGCACTAAACATCCCGCCAAAAAGAGAATTCTAGAGCATGCTCGGGCCATTGAAAAAAAGGACCCCACCTATCCGGTGGCGAGACACTTTTCTGAAGTTCATAATAGTTCATAATAGTGACCGAACACTGCTGAAATTCTATTGTATTGACCAAGTCCCAGTAAGTGAACAGGGTGGAGAAATACTGCAAAGATTGCGCAGACTTGAATCGAGGTATATTATTGACCTGCATACCATTATTCCCTTTGGTCTTAACTCTGAAGAGGAACTTTCAATACATCTTGGATAATAGCATCATGTTCCTTCAGATCCATTGGGTAATATGTATATATACCTTCTCTGCCAGTAGTAATGTAAAATCCCTATGCTTTGAGTGGATATCAAGGATGTTATTTTTGAATGTTTCATATCTCATGCTTACATTATAATGGATTTTTTCGTTTATCTGCATATTAGACACCATCGGCAAAGTGGTACTGCCCATACAGTATCAATTCTGTTGATACACTATGGACATAGCGGTATTGCCCATACAGGGTTAAATTAGTTTATATATTTTTTTGAGTTGTTGCATAATTATATGTGAAGGACTTTGAATGATGAATTGTGGCCTTATAGTTAACCATTTATTTAACTCTTGATCAGAAACAATTTGATTATACAATGTTAAACAATTGCAAATCAGATATGTAGTGATATGGTTGCTTTTCTGATTATATAGAAAACCACTCTAAAATGGCCGCCAAAGAAACATTGATGTTTTTGTCCGTCTTCTGTGTTTATGAATTCACAAGAAAAAAATGTGATTGTTTTTTTGAATGCTTTAAATGGCGGCAACCTTTGTAATCAGGTTGATACAGGGGAAAAAGGCACGTTCGCCGAAACGCGTCCTGTTTGTGCAATAAACGAATCCTTTACAACTGACCACGCGAGTGCGGCCGCTTACTTCCCTGGTGTGTGTGTGTGGGGGGGGGCGCTTTGAGCAGAGATTATATATATATATATATCTGCAATACCTCGCAGCGCTCCACCAATGCAGTGAATAACAAGGCATGGACCATCTCTTGTGCAGTATGCTATTTATTATCCAACAAACAGCTCAGTCATGACGCGTTTCGGCCGTCCCTGCGGCCTTGGTCACATGACGATACATAATTTTCAACCCATTTTTAAAGTGCTAGTGCATCACATGTCAGGAATAGACAGAGAAAAAAGTACTAACGGTTTTAATACCATTAATGTCTTTTAAATTACAAATGGCGGCAACCTTTGTAATCAGGTTGATACAGGGGAAAAAGGCACGTTCGCCGAAACGCGTCCTGTTTGTGCAATAAACGAATCCTTTACAACTGACCACGCGAGTGCGGCCGCTTACTTCCCTGGTGTGTGTGGGGGGGGGGGGCGCTTTGAGCAGAGATAATATATATATATATATATATATATATATATATATATATATATATATATATTACCTACTGGCGGTCGCCAGTAGGTATATATAGTTAGGATTTTTTCTCTATGGGATTTTTGAAAATTCTATGTCTAATAACTTTGGCGTTTGTGGACGGAATTGGCTGAAATTTTCAGGAAAATGGCACATTTTGTTTCTGAGCAGCCCTTGGAAATTTGGGGGGGGTTCGTCAAGGGGGGGCCGAGAAAAAAGGGGGGTCCCAAAACGTGTTTTTAACATTGAGTTTTCCATAGGGCGGTTGGCCTCACTTTTAGCCCGAACGGCTGAATGGATTTGCACGAAACTTGGCAAAATTGTAGGGACTGGTAGCCCGATGTGCCTTTGCTAGGTCTCAATATATGTGCTTCAGTGGATTTTGAGAAATTAACATTCAAAAAAAGATATATATCTGTAACAGCGGACCGGGCAGCGCTCCGGTTCGCGGACTTTACGCGTTACGGAGCTTTGTGAAGCCACGCAGATTGGTTCTCCGGCGTCTGTAAACATTCCAAACAGTCCGTAGCGGCCGCCATCTTGTCTCTCGGTAGGATCGAGAGACAAGAGGAGGCCAAAGCGAAGGGGCAAATGACCATAAGGGGGCATAGTAGATCCTCCCTGACCCTCTAGGTTTGATGTGGAGGTTTTAAAAGGGCCCCGCGGGGCAAAAAAAAAAAATAATAATAATAAAACGGCTGAATGGATTTGCACGAAACTTGGCAAAATTGTAGGGACTGGTAGCCCGATGTGCCTTTGCTAGGTCTCAATATTTGTGCTCCAGTGGATTTTGAGAAATTAATGTTCAAAAAAAGATATATATCTGTAACAGCGCTCCGCTTCGCGTACTTTTCGCGTTACGGAGCTTTGCGAAGCTGATTGGTTCTTCGGCGTCTGTAAACATTCCAAACAGTCCGTAGCGGCCGCCATCTTGTCTCTCGGTAGGATCGAGAGACAAGAGGAGGCCAAAGCGAAGGGGCAAATGACCATAAGGGGGCATAGTAGATCCTCCCTGACCCCCTAGGTTTGATGTGGAGGCTTTAAAAGGGTCTCGCAGGGCAAAAAAAATATATATTTTTTTTTAGTTTTTTTGCGTGGAGTGCGCCCGGTTCGCGAACCGGGAAGCGTTCTGGGGAGCGTACTTTCTTGAAAATTAGTGAAAAAAGTTAGAGTAAAATAATAATTGTGAGTGATCAGATGTAGGGTAGCTCTGAGAAGAGCTTTTGGGTTTATGGTACATTTAGGTACTTATAAGTAGGTACCAATGCACAGTCTTAAATTCAGAATGAAAATTCTGTTGCCCTCATCTGAGAAGTGAACTCCATCTCCTCTGTAGATATCTTGCATGTAGTAACGCAAGTTATTGTTGTACATGGAGCCCATTCCATGGTCTCATGTAAGCTGAAACAGATTTGTTTACATGCTTCCTCGATTTCTCAATTTGTGGACAAAATTGGTTCGACCACCTCCATTTCTGTCTTTGGCATATATTTGAATATACCAAGGCAGTCTGAGGAAAAAGTGCCATCAATTGCTCAAAGGTGTCCTTTAAAAGCATTTCCAGACCTACCCCAGTCAAAGTGCCCAAATCATTACCTCCACAGTGCACAATTAACAGGTCAGGTTTTGGCAAATGCATAAAGGTTTTCACCAATGGTATCAATTGGTGACATTTTAATCCTCTGTGGCCAAACCACTTAATTTCCACATCTTGTAAATTGAGGTTAGGTAAATTCCTGTTTTCAGCGTACCTCTGAGCCCAATAGATGTAACTATGTCCAACAATCCAGACAGAAAACATGGCGAGAGAAGGTTCTCCTGCAGTCAGATGAAGTGTGGCAATGAAATGGCAGTTGAAAAAATTAGAGTGTAAAATGAAAAAAACTGAGGAGTTTGTGTTAATGAAGCAGTAAGAGTGATTGGTGGATTTTGATTGCTGAAAACAGAAAGTTAGGGTGCATGGATGAGTTCGTTGAAAGATGTATTTTGAGTGGCGAAGAAAAAATCATTAAATGAAAGTATGCAGTGGATATGCAGGTGCACTGAGAGTTCAGAGTTCAATTGCAACATTGTTGTGTGAACTTGGAAACACCAGAGGTCTTGCAAGAGGTGGTTGCTATGCAGAAAAAGCAGAGAGGGCAGAGGGGGGAAGGGTTTTGATTTGAAAAAAAGTGAGGGAAGAGTTTTGATTGGGTGACATGAGAGATATGTGTGAAGAATTACAGCATTTCTGTGCTTTTGATAGCTGCAGACTCTGGAGTGCATACCTTTTGCTGTGCTGAAGACAAATTGGTGTGTTTCTGAGACTGTTTTGAAACTCAAAGTATTTGCTAAGGTGAGAAAAGATTTGTTTAATTTAGATAGAAAATAGTGTGCTTTAAGGAGAAAATTATGAAGAAAGTTGTGTTTTTCAAATGTTGGTTTGTGTCAAGTGTTTTACAAATAGATTTTGTTTCTTTGAGAAATTGTAATTGGAGAAAATGTGAAGTATTAGTACTGACAGGGTTTTTATGTGCATAGGAGCTGTGGAGTGTTTTCAAATTATGACTTGTAAATCGTTTTTGAGGAAAAGCAATGGTTTTAATATTTATGACAAGGACATAATGGTGTATGCTTCTTTATAAGGCAATTGAGTGTCTCTGATGTTATTTTTCCCATTTCAATGTAAGAAGTTTCTCTGTGGAGCAAATTGCTTGTAAATATGCTCCCACCTGTGCATGGCAAATTTAGATTTTGAATGTTTGCGTTACATAGGCATATTAAAGGTGACCGAAACATGCTGCAAAGGCAATCAAAAAACGCATTCATGTGTCTTAAGGACATTTTAAGTCATTTCCTCATGTGGAGTGTTTTTAAATTATGACTTGAAAATCGTTTTGGGGGAAAATGAATGCTTTTAAAATTTATGACAAGGACATAATGGTGTATGCTTCTTTATAAGGCATTTCAGTGTCTGATGTTATTTTTCCAATATTAAATTAAAAGACCTTTCCCCGTGGAGCAAATTCCTTGTAAATATGCTCCCACCTGTGCATGGTAAATTTAGATTTTGACTGTTTGAGTTACATAGCCATGTTAAAAGTGACCCAAAAAAGTTGCAAAGGCTTTAAAAAAACACTTTCATGTGTCTTGAGGACATTTTAAGTCATTTCCCCGTAGGCAGTGTTTTCAAATTATGAGTTGAAAATCGTTTTTGAGGTAAAGGAATGTTTTCAAAATTTATGTGCGCCATATGCCCCCAAATTTCTTTTTCAGGGGTGCAGCAGGGTGTTCTTGAGACACCCCTGCACCCTCGGAAAAATTCGTAATTTGCGATGAGGTAATTGCTAATCGCAAATTGCACCTTCATTCCTATGGGCCTCCTGCTCCATGGAAATGAATGGGTAATTTGTAATTAGCAAATAGCTCATCGCAAACTAGGAATGGTAAAGAATCGCTATTTATTCCTTAAAGTTCGCTATTTAGGAAATGCAAAAAACTTTGATGATACATATGGCGGTTCATCTCTAACAAGATAAGAAGCATAGGGATAGATTTACACCAGGGATGTGTTAGTCATCCTGTGCCGCTGTTCCGCCACCTATGGTGTGCTGCATTTACATTTACAGAGGGGGAGGGGCAGGGTGGAGAGGGCTAAAAAACGGCACCTGGATAATTACAGGTAAGTAAACAATTTGATTAATAAAACGAATTTCGTAGCGTGCACTGCATCGCATTTTGCGATGCAGTGCGCGCTACGAAATTCGTTTTATTATTTAAATTGTTTACTTAGCTGTAATTATCCAGGTGCCGTTTTTTAGCCCTCTCCACCCTGCCCCTCCCCCTCCCCGCCTCCCTGCCCCACCGTAACTCCCTCCACGGCCCGCGGCTGCTTATATCTCACCCTCCCTAATACACATATTATATTATTTGCTAAGAAGGTCTCTTTGTGTTGGTTTAGGGCGTGCCCATACTTTAGTGTCTTAGATTTGAAGGAATCACATCAGCATACACCAGCTCTCTCTTCATGTGAACCGCATCAAGTGTTGTGTATGTGTGTTCGGCAAAGCAATATAAAACCCGCCTCATGCCCAGAATTGGCAGAAGCTGCACTTATGTTATGAGTATGAAGTCGTGGAGATCAGACCTCATAACAATTCTGTATCGTGTGTTCTTGAAACTTCAGCACTCGCTGTACAGATATAGTTTAACAAGCAAAGCAGATAGTAGAGCAATAACATTATTCTCATGTAAACCACGATGAACTACTAGGTTGAAAGCTAAAGCAACAACTAAGTGTCGTGTGCAGAAGTTGCAAAAAAGGAAAAATGGCGTTTAAACCGGTAATGAGCCCATGCTAACTTAACACGGTGTAAAGATATCCAGGATCTAGATGACACCTCCCCATGATCCGGAAACGAACTGAATAAGATAATAGAAGTGCCATCTCATGAGAGCAGATTGCAACTTTATATGTGGACGGTCCGCAAGGTAAAACATTAAAAACTAGGAAAATTTAATGCTAAAGAAAAATAAAACAGCCAACTACTTTATCGAGGCTTAAGCCAATAGGCAAGCTAAATAATAAAAACTTGACAAATAAGTCAATGATTTGTCAATGAAATGCTAGTACTCAGCATATCAAACATGAAAAAGGTCTATGACATAACTGTGTATGCAAAATAAGCTGCAACAGCCTCCAATAGGAAGTCACCGTCTTCATCCGAAAAGAGTTCAGCCATCCAATTTAAAAGCGGAAAAGAACATACGTGCTCTCCCAGCACCGGATCCTCTATCACCATCAGAGGACAGCTCGGTGGGTTTTCAAGAAAGCTCTGTTCCAAGAAAGACTGTGTTGCCGCCAGTAAATTCCAGGGACCAATTAGTCCATGCATCAATGCCACAGCCATAATCCTTTCGCCAGGACAAACCAACTCGTGAGTAATGATAGGAGTCATCAGCTGATTAAAGTCGACGTCAGGAGAAACCGGTCCGCAGAGACACAAATCAATGGCCCAATCGAAATCACAGGTCAGGCAGTGAAATACAGGCTGGACACAGGTGAAGTAGGAGAATCGAAAAGATAATCCATATGCCGTGCTTAATATCGCCAACGGCATTGTGCCATAATATTCAAGCATGCGATTGCGGAACAGCGTCAGCAGCTGCAGGGCGGGACCTTGCACAGGAGGGACATCCATATTTAAAAATGTAAAAAAGCACAAGAGCGTCCGCTGCTAATGCAAGTAAAAATGGGAATCCACCAAGCACAGTGGAAAAAATAGAATGAAAGAAAGCAGGGATGACTCCAAAGATTTTCTCAAATGAAGTCACGAGACCACTGGTAACAACTTTAAAAAAATGCGCCAGGCCCTTTGTGGAGGACGCGTTAAAGATAGTCCGAACCATCTTGCTGAAATGGGAAGGCGAATCAGTATTTAAAAGGGTCTGCACCTCTGTACGGGTGTTCGCTATGTGAAACACAAAAGTTTCACGGGCCGAACTCAAGGCCACCTCTCTCTGAGACAAAAGAGCCCTTATTCTTGCCATGCCGTTGAAATCTGCTCCCAAGGTTGGTATTTGTGGCCAGATTGAAAACTCCCTATGTTCATGTGTGGGAGGAAATAGAACATTTCTGCAGCAAATAACCCGTTCACTTACTGTTACGATAAAAGGAATACTTTTAATTAACCCAGAACAATCTTCATTATTGAGCATCAAATAACTACCATTTTCCAACAACTGAACGTGGGGATGATAGCAGGAACTGGCGTGCCTTGCAACACGCAAGCCATATTTGGTCGGTGTTTGTTGCATGAACCGTGTAACTGTATGTGCCTACACATTAGTGAATGATCTGGCGTCTCAGTGCATTCCTCTCCATTCAGATAAACTTCTTGATCATCTTTGAAACATCTGTATGTGTATGGAAGCGACCAGACCTCATGAAGAAAACCACTACCTAAAGGTTCATAACGACCTATTGGTATATATTTCATACAATTTGAAAACTTATATAAAGCAAAAGGCAGCGTTATTAAACCGTGGATAAGGCACGTTGCCAAAGCAGCCAACCTTTTGGATTTATACTGGAAATGTTAAAGGAAGAATTACGGAGTAGGGCCTGTAAATCACTAATGGACAACCGAGTAAAATTACTCCAACCATCATATTCCTCTAACTCCGGGATAGTAGGGGTGTTTAATTTTTTAGAAGTAGCCAATCCAAAGCATTTGGTCTGGGAAATTGTTTCATTCACAAAACATATGATTTGGGATGAGACATGCACGGTGCAAAGCCTCAGTGCCTTGTACCTGCCAGGTTCGTGAACCCCAAACTGATGTAGATCCTGGATATCTTTACACTGTGTTAAGTTAGCATGGGCTCATTACTGGTTTAAACGCCATTTTTCCTTTTTTGCAACTTCTGCACACGACACTTAGTTGTTGCTTTAGCTTTCAGCCTACCTGCGTCAAGATCTATGCCTGCTTCAAGCAGGCGCAGGGTTTTGATGCAGCTTTGTCGTATCTGATTGTAAATGCGGCACACCGTGGGTGGCAGAGCAGCGGTGCACGTTAACTGGTGCATCCCTGGGGATGTGCTAGTTAATATAAATCTGCCCCTTTACATTTAATTATGTGCAGGGGACACAGTCGGTGAGGTTTATCCAAGGTTAAGAAGAGATGAGTCCTGTTCAGTGAAAAATTGGACATAGGCTTCACCTCCGCTCCTCAGCATCGCTGGACATGGTTAAATAATAGCTGCAAAATGTTACTCTTGTTAAACAATTTTACTATTATAATCTCTGAGATTTGTCTCTTACTCTGCAACATCTCATTGTTGTTATCTTTCTTTAAAGATAAAGACAACATCAACATGAGCGACAATCAGCAATCAGTTGATTTCGACCTCATCATTGAACTCGTAATTGAAACATCAGTGGATGTTGATCCCTTGGATGATTTAAATCCTGAGGATGAAGAAGAACGTGATGAGGATGCAGATTTGTCAGAATTGTATGACATAGGATAGGAAGCTGACGTGCTTGAGCCTATGGAACTATAAACATTTATTTTATAAATTTATAATAAATAAATAGTAAAAATGTAAACCGTTTAATTTAAAAATAAAGACACCTTCAAAAACAGGTTATGTGTAGTGTCTTCAATAAAATATTAAAATATGGTCATAAAATTAGATCAGATTCATATATAAAACAGCACAGGTAAAATGAATATAAATTCCATTTCTTTTCTGCTGTTTCTGTATTCTAAATTTGCCATGTACAAAAAATTCTTCTATGTAAAAATGTTAAGTAGTGTGTTAAGTTTTTGATGACTGTTATTAATTTACTGTTGGGTAATAGTGCTTAATAACATTTTTTATTATATTTTACCACAGATTCAACTGCAGATCATTTCAAGATTTCAGCATGCCAACCAAAGAAAGAGTGAGAAAGGCTGCAAAACGTCAAAGACAGCAGGTGAATGAAAAAAAGCAGCAGTCCTCTAACAAAAAGATTTGTCAAGTCACCAAGAAAGCACCGGGTAAGAGTACAAAAACATTCATAAGAAATATCTGTAGTAAAAAAAATATTACTACAGAAAATGTTTCAGTCCAGAAAAGGAGAAGCAATTCAAACGGTAAGGAAAGGCCAATGAAAAATGTTACTGCTAGAGTAAGAGATAACTATGCATGAAAGTAGAAGGAAACAACAGTTTAGGGACATTCGTAAACGAATGTTCCGCAACAGGATAATTGGCAATTTGTTAAAAAATATTAGGAAAGGTCAACAGAAAGTGGTTTTTTATAAGAGAAAAAAAATAGTTGAGAAAGTTATTGATCAGGCATTTGAAATTAAACGTAAGTTATTTATTTTGACAATCAATAGAATTAGGAAGCTAAACAAGGCAATTTATGATTTCAAAAGAAATAGTAGATGGAAGAGAATAGTTAATCGTAGTAATTTTTGTGAAGTTTTTTCTGGAGAATGGATGCATAGTTCAAGCTCTGAGGCATTTTTTAATGAGGAGAGTTATTTCCAGGATAATGATTTGGTGCATGCAGTTGACACCAGTGGTCGAGCTTATGAAGTGAAAGATGGTTGTCCAGTTGAAAAAGAAAAACTTGTGACAACAGAGATAGAAGAGGTGTTAGGTAATGAGCTTTTAGGGAGACGTCCTAAGGGTCCTGTCTACACCTGGAAGTGTAGTAGTATTTGCAGTGTACGACAGGATTCCATCAATTTGCTTTGTGATTTTATACGGTCATTTAATAAGAAAAGTTTGAAGCAGAAAATGAAGTTGTTGCAAGAATTAGATCCTTGCAGAGTGAGAGAAGTGACAGGTTTGCATGGTCATTCACTGGCTTGTCTTTCCAGGAGAGTATGCCAGAGTGTTTTTCATCATTTCAGGATGCTAGCAGTGCATCATAATAAAGTGAGGACATTAGTTAGAATGTTGTATTATGCTAAGAGTCCAGCAATTATGCTTAAACAATTATGCGCTGCTCTTTTGCATGGTTCTGAAATAGATGTGAAGAATATATGTGAAGAAATTGAGTTTTGTTACTTTGGAAGTAAAGAGGAGAATGTTGAAATTGACCAAGAAGAAGAGAGTAATGTGGAAGATAGTGTACAGGTTTCCAGTACAGATAATTTCCAGAGGGAAATTGCGACATTTGAGGTGAAATCAAGTGAGAGGCCAAATTTCACTTGTGTGTGTTGTCGACGCACTTATTATAAGAATCAGACTAAGTTAGTGGATTTATATGGAAAAAGTGAAAGGGAAAATAATAGTGAATGGAAGGATTTTACAACATACTTGATGGTAGAAAATTGTTTTGATTTGGGATTGGATCAACGTGTGTGTACTTATTGTTGTAACAAATTAAATCAAAACCAGATGCCTGCTAGAGCAGTTCATAATAATCTGGAATTGGTTGAGATTCCTTCTGAATTGAAGTATTTAAATACTTATGAATCTATTTTGATTCAAAGTATCCATCCCTTTCAGGCTATTGTAAGAATGGAGCCAAAGACAGGGAAATTGCCTCCATCAGATTTACAGAGAGGATTAAAGGGAAGAGTTGTTTATTTGCCTCTAGATTTGAAGAAAAACATTAACACAATTAGAGTAGAAAAAGTGGAAGAGGAACCTCTTGTTATCTTAGTTAATGGGGTTCCGACAAAGAATAAGAAAATATGGCAAGATTTAGTAGATGTTAGGAAAGTCAAAAGGGCAACATTGTATTTGAAAAAAAATAATAAATAATATAAAAATGTATATGTTGCAGAAGAGGAAGTAAGTGAGGAAGAGAATAGCGATTTGTGTGCTGGTCAAATTGAGAAAGTAGAACCCTGTACTAGTGAAGAAATATATGAACATTATAGTGTTCATCCTTTGCATTCCAAGGAAGTCATGGGGAATGCTATTGAGTTGTTTCAAATGAAACAAGCGAAAGGGAGTCCCATTAGTGTTTGGGAGGACAGTTTGGAAGCTCGGTGTTTTTCCACAGCTTTTTCCAACAGGTCAGGGAGGAAGATATGATGAGCGACCTCATCAAATTCCTGCTTCTGAATACCGGACTTTGCGATTGTATGCAGGAGATCCTAGGTTTCGACAATGCATTCCTTATTTGTTTCATCTCCTGTTTGAAAGCGATCTGTCTGGACTGTCATATCCAGTGAACCACATCTTGAAAAGTGGTATACACATGCAAAACATCTCGGCAAGTGACTTTATGGATAAAGTCAATGTCCAAGACAGTATTTTGGATTCTCACCTGATTAATCTCATGGCGTGTCAGCGTGGTACTAATGAGTACTGGTACCGTCGTCATGGTGATTTAAAATGTATGCTGAGGAACTTAGAAACTCCCACATGGTTCCTCACTCTGAGCTGTGCTGAGTATGGCTGGGAAGACTTACATGAATTTCTACGAGAGGCAAATGCTAACGTAGAAAACATCGAATTCAAGACACCCGGAGAACTGTGCTCTTTGGATCCAGTCAATGTATGTAGGTACTTCAATCATAGATTTGAAGGTATGATGTCTTTCATCATGAATAAGAAGAATCCACCTCTTGGAGAGGTGTTGGATTTCTTCTGGAGGAAGGAGTACCAAGCAAGAGGTGTTCCTCATATACATATGTTGCTGTGGATCAAGGATGCACCTAAATTTGGAACGGATGCAGAAGACTCAGTGATGAGTTTCATAGAACAGTATTCTACGTGTGCTGTTCCAAACGCAAAGGAGAAAAAAAGCCTAAGAGAAAAAGTTCTACGTTTCCAAAGCCATCGATGTGGAAAGTACTGTCGTCGTAAATTCCGGAACAAAGACAAGTTCTACACCAAATGTCGTTTCGGCTTTCCACGACCGGTGATTTCTAAAGGAAGCGTGAACAGTTTGATGTCTTCGCTGCGACATAATGTGATGAAGAAATCACCTAAAAACACATACAATTTGAAGAGGAACGAAGAGTCTAAGTACATCAACGACTACAACCCGGTGATTTTGTCCATGTGGAATGCTAACATGGATATACAGTTTGTGGCTGATAACTGTATGGCTGTGGCTCGGTATGTGATATCTTACATCACCAAAAAAGAGAAGACAGAATTGAAGGATATGTGGGAGGACATTTCCCATGAAAAGAGCCTCAGCAAGAAGTTGTACAGTTTCAGTCTGAAGATGTTGTCGCATCGAGAAATCGGAGCTTACGAATGTTCTGACCGGTTGTCTTCAGCAAGTCTCTATGCCAAGTCCAGGAGTATCGTTTGGGCGAGTGTTGGTCTTGCTGCAACGCGTAATCGAGTTCTCAAACCTGTGCCTGAAATTGAGTATTTGGCGGAAAAGGAGCCAAACAGTACCGACATTTTGAAGACCAACATGTTGGATACATATTATCCAAATCGAAGCAGTCACCTCGAGAATGTTTGTCTGTATGAGGTTCTGCAAAATTACATATTCAAGAGGAACATCAAAGAAGATACTGAGAAAGGAGTGTATGCTGTAATAGGAAGTGAGGGATGTCTGGTCAAGCAAAGAAAATGCCACTTGATAAACCATCGAAAATTGAGTGGCGAATCTCCTGAAAAAAAGGAGTTTTTCTATTTAGCACTTTTGCAACTTTTTAAGCCTTGGCGTGCAGAAGAGGAACTGCTTGGAGATTTCCTTTGTTACGAAGACTCTTTCAATGCTGCCAAGGAGACCATAGAATGTCCTGCTTTTCCCAAATATGTAGAAATGTTGAATGTGGAAATTGAGCAGGAAGCAACGATTGCAGCCGAGATTGCCAGAGACAGTTCTCAGGACAGTCAGAGTTCTGCTTCATTGAGTCAGGATCCACTAGGAGGACCTGTTATCGAAAATGAAGCTGCCACTGCTATGAATGAAGTGGAAAGAGCCATGGCACATGCTCAGGAGGATGCGGTTAACTTAGAAGAGTTGGAAAGACAACTCAACGTTGAGCAGAGGAAAATATATGACGAAGTTACCATGCAAATTGATCATGGATTAAGTCATGACAAGAAAGAGTGCTCATGTACGTCGTTGAAGCCTGTCTGACTGTACGTGAGTGGAGAAGCGGGAACTGGAAAAAGTTTCCTTATTAAAGCAATTTCATTTTATTTGCAGGAAAGGACAGAGTCATCGCTGTCTTGTGTTGTCACCGCTCCAACTGGACTGGCAGCAGATAACATTAAAGGGATTACTTTACATCGTTTACTGATGCTGCCAGTGGAGCATGACAACAAATTAGAATATCACAAGCTATCTGGAGATACTTGTTTTGAAGTTTCAAGAGTCTTGAGGAAAATGTAACTTATCATTGACGAAGTAAGCATGGTTTCCAATGTCATGCTTGCCTTTGTGCATTTGAGAATGCAAGAAGTTCTCAAAACAGAGTATGATGTGTTATTTGGTGGCAAACACATCATTGTTTTCGGAGATCTTCTGCAGCTGACACCAGTGAAAGGGCAACCTGTGTTCAAAATGCTCACGCATGAAGATACCAGGAAGTGCTTAGGGAGCATTGGCAACGTCAATATATGGTTAAACTTCAATTATGTTGAACTGCATGAAAATATGCGTCAGGCAAAGGATGAAGTTTACAAGACTATTCTACAAGATGTTAGAATTGGAAAAGTGACCGAGCATGGGAAAGAAGCTTTACATGCACGATTACTGACAAATTTATATCCAGACCAAGATGTTGTGCCTGAGAATATTTCAGAAAATTACTGAGAAAAAATCTGGAATATGTTTGATGCCAACTCTTGCAGAATGTGCCAAATTCAACAACAAAATGTTGCATTTAGAAAAGCAAGAGATTGTGAAACTGGAAGCTATTGACAGAGTAGAGCATATGGGATCAACAATTATTTTGTCTGAGAATCTGAAAACAAAATTGGATTCATTAGAGAAGAGTATATCTAAAACTGCAGGTTTTGAAAAGACTCTGAATGTGTGCTTGAACTGCCGTATAATTTTAAGAAGGAATTTACATGTTGAAAGAGGTCTGGTAAATGGATCAATGGGTAATGTTGTTGATTTTGTGAAATACAGAAATAGAGATGGAATTGAATTTTTAAAAATTAAATTTGATGGCATTGAGGAAGTACAGCTAATTGCTCGTTGTTCTGCTAGATTTTTGCTTGTAAAAGACTTATATGTTCGTCGTAAGCAGTTTCCTGTTTGCTTGGCATATGCGGTGACAATCCATAAATCGCAAGGTTTAAGTGTAGACTGTGCATTGGTGAATATTGGCAGTTCTGTGTTCAAGGAGGGTATGGCATATGTGGCATTGTCACGAGTTAGAACTTTATCGGGATTGTACTTGATTGAGTGTGATGTCACAAACATTTGTGCGGATCTAGATTGTGTTAAGGAATACAATAGGTTAAGAAGAGAGTATGCGCCACATTTGCCTCAGTATCCTTTGTTTGAGAAACGTGTGGTAGGCTGGAAACGAAGAAATGTGACCAATACTGGGGAGGTTGTAGCAAAAAGACGAAAAGTCGATGAACCTGAAATTATAAGCAGAAACAAAAAGGATTCTGTTGAAGATGTTGTTGGTTTTCAATTTGAAAACAATTCTGGTGTCAACTGCTATGCTAATGTAGTGGTTAATGTTTGGTTTTCTCTAGAAAATGTAAAAGAAGAGATTGTGGTCAATTCTGATCAAAGATTTTGCAGTTTGTTAAATTCTGTGTTAGAGAAATGTCGCACTGATAGAACAAACATAGAAAGTGTGTCTGAAATTCGAAATCTGTTAGACAGATGTTCAGGCCAAACACAATTCTCTCAAAATAGTCAGCAAGATTGTCAGGAGTTTTTAATGTATATGCTTGATGTATTGCATGATGAAGGTGTAGATGTAGATCACCTGTTTGGGCTTTCTTATCAATGGCAGCATGACTGCGAGAACTGTAGGGTATCAAGTACTACTAGTGTAGACTCAGAAAGATTTATATATTTAACTTTGCCAGACAGTAAATCAGTCTCTTTTAATAAGCTAGTAAAAGCAGCTGATCACAACATGGAGTGTAGCCAATGTAAATCTGAAATGATGTCCACATTATTTATACGAACATATGGCCAGTATGTCATTTTAATGTTCCAACAATGTAGGACTGATGGAACAAAATTGACAACTTTAATTAAAAATTTTGTGGCTTCACAGTTGTTAATATCAGGAAGGACTTTTGTAACTGTAGCAATTATATATCATGATGGTCCTTCAATAACATCAGGACATTACACAGCTTATTTAAAGTGTAGAAATGGCTGGTCATTCTGCAATGATTCTGTTTTAATTTAAAAAAAAAAAAATTGCCGTATGACCTTAAAAACTCTTACCTGGTGTTTTTAAAACCAAAATTTTAGGGAAAGAATCTCGGGATGTGCTCTGAGGAATTTCAAGAAGTTCTAATGGCTCCTACACGATTTGGCCTTGAGGATAAGTGTAGTACAGAGATATAACTTCTTACCATAACACTGGACGTCATGGAGAAATACGTGCACTTTGAATGAGTTCAGAAAAACTGTTTCTTTTTATAAGCTAATTGAAGCAGCCAATCAAAACATGGAGTAGAGGGAATGTAAGTCTGCAATGCTGTCTACTGTTTTACATTGCTTTGTGATTAAAAGTGATGTAGAGAATTAAATAATTGTACTAGTCATAAAGGTAGTGTAAGTCTGCTTCATAGTAAGCAGTATCAGTGTGATAGGAAATGTAGAACATGATTGAGCAAGAAGGGGAAGATATTACTAGTCCAGGATTGTGAAAATGATCGTCAACATTTTAATTGTGAAAGTTGCGGAAATACAACATGACGGGATTGGCTTACAAGAATTCTAAGAGTTATAAATGGCTCAGACACGATTTGGCCTTGTGGAAACGTGTGGTAGAGAGCGAGAAGTCATTTATTGTATGTAACATGTTTTTGAAAACGATGGAGGTTTTCTTTCAGAAAGTGGCGGGTTGAAAGTAATAACAGCACAACAGAGTGTAAGCTGTTCATAGGACATCCTTCGCCGTCATGGAAAGTAAGTTAACTTTAAGGAGTTCTGAATTCTGATTTGTTATGTTGTATGGGTTTTTTTTAAACACAATCATTTTGATTGTGTTTTTTTTTCCCCGCTGTTATATGATGAATACCTTCAAGTCACTGTTTTAGTGAAATTTGATGCATTCTGAGAACAGCAAAAATAAACCATTTAACATGTATAATTAATTCTGTTCTGTTTGCATTTATGATGTACATGTAGAACTGCGTAGGAGGCATGGAGAAGGTGAGGCTTCTGTAAGTGTCAAAGTTGTTGCATACAGTGCTCATATTCTACGTAGTCTTTTATATTTCATTACTTTCACTGTTTCGGACTGATCTAAAAATTTTTTTTTAAAAAGAACAGTAATTATAAGGGAAGGAAACAGACAGTTATGTTAAAAGAAAGACAGCTATAGGGAGTAAACTAGGGATACTGTTACCCGCAATCCTCTGCTGATGATGTCACTGACCATGTCATGAATGATGTAATATGTGACATCATCAGCAGTGGATTACGGGTAATAGTATCTCTAGTTTACTCCCCTATAGCTGTCTTTCTTTTAACATAACTGTCTGTTTCCTTCCCTTATACTTACTGTTCTTTTAAAAAAAAAAAAATTTGGGGTTCGCTCCCGGTTCGCGTACCGGCGAGCGAACTGGGAAGCGAACTTAGAGAAATAGAGGTTGGCACACTTCCAAATATTGTACCAATTTTTTAATAACTGGGAGGTAGTTCTGAAAATAACTTTTTTTTTATTGTTTTTGTTGTTTTATATTTTTTTTATTATTTTTCTGAACATTTTTTTACTTTTTTTGAATTTTTCTTAACGGTTTTATATTTTTTTTTGTTTTTTTTCGGGGGGGGGAACGAAAACGATTCATTGTAAAGGGCTCAACAGGAGCAAAAAAAAAAAAAAAGAATTTATTGTTTGGGGCGTTTCGTACAAACTTGCATGATTGTCAATAGCTCTGTTGATCAGAGTGATGCTACTTTCTCTGTAGCAAATGAATCCACTGCAATGTACGCAGACTTGTTTTACTTCACCAAATCTCATTTGTATATTTGGCACCATCTCCCTGCCCTCTGGTCCCGTCACTTCCGGTACAACAGATCTTCTGGCCATAATAGGGAGATTATCTAGGTCGTTACGAAACTGTGCAGCACTGTAGTTGTTAGGATGCCACCTAGTCATATGGCGATGCATTGTGTAGTTTCCGTAACTGTATTTTTTCTCGGTCCCTCTGGACAGTCTATCTTGACATATAAGGCAAGTTACGTATCTTGCATTTACTTTTTTCTGACCTTTGGGAAATTAAAAAAATTGCCAAATGAAGTTTTCTTTCCGGTGAGACGTCCTGGGCTCCTCAGGCAAAAACTGCCTCTCTTCTTGCTCTTCTTCCTCTTCCTCTTCTTCCTCTTCTTGCTGAATTATAACTTCAGCAGGTGGTCCTCTCTTCCTTGGATGTGGTGGAGGTGGTGGGGAAGCACCAGCTGAAGCTACTAAAGAAGCCATTGCTCACTGGTAACAAAGGGTCTTTCTCTCACAATGATGAAAGTCAGAGTGAGGAAAGAAGGAGGGATTTTCATCATTTGGGAAAAACAATAGTTCTCAACCAATGAAAAGTGTTCATTTTAGATCATATGACCGAGTCTTACATCATTAGGAAACCAAAAGTGAAATGAACCAATGAAAAGTGCTATTACCAAGTCACATGACCTGCTGTGTTTACGTTAAGCGCTTTGCAGGGCCTCCCGGGTTTCTTCCAGGAACCTGCGCTTCGCGCCTCGGTTCGCGTACCAGTTCGCTAACGTAGCACGTCATATGACGTATCACGCGACAACGCGAAACGTCATGCGGACGCGAGGCGTCACGATGTTGTTTTCTAACGCGGCAGTTGCGGTAAAGGAACGTTTACCGGCTCGCGGTCTATTTCGCGGCATCAAGGTCAGCTAACGGGAAGCTTCCCGATTCGCGAAGCGGGAGCGAAGAAAAAAAATATATTTTAAAAAAAATTATTAATAAACATATAAAATATATTTTTGGATTTAAAGAAGAATACATTTTACAGCTACAGATATTAGCTGTTAAAAAACCAATGAAATTCACTGAAAAAACCATAGGTTATAGACCATATATAGTTAGGAATTAGCATTTACAAAACCTTGAAAATTCACTGAAAAAACCATAGGTTAGAGACCATATATAGTTAGCTGGACATTTTATTGACATAAAACCAATGAAATTCCATATATAGTTAGTTGCACTAACTATATATCGCGCACCCGCAATCCACTGCTGATGTCACATATTACATCATTCATGACATGGTCAGTGACATCACTGATGACATCACTGATGACATCACTGATGACATCATGACACACCAATACCAGTTACTACATACGCACTCACTGATTCCTACGTCTACACACACATTCACTCATTCACCCATACAATCACTCATACATACAGTCACTCATTATTACAACACTATCATATGCACTCATACACCTATGCAGACACTCACACACTGCCACTCATCCATGGAGTTACTCACACACCAAGTCAGTCCTGTAAAGAATCAATCACACTTCCATTTCCTCATCTATACAGTTAAACACAGAACACCATACTTCAGTGACATCACTGATGACATCACTGATGACATCACTGATGACATCTCAAATGACATCACTGATGACATCATGACACACCAATACCAGTTACTACATACGCACTCACTGATTCCTACGTCTACACACACATTCACTCATTCACCCATACAATCACTCATACATACAGTCACTCATTATTACAACACTATCATATGCACTCATACACCTAGTCAGTCCTGTGAAGAATCAATCACACTTCGATTTCCTCATCTATAGTTAAATACAGAACACCATACTTTTCACACATATACTAACACATACTTACTCTCTTATACAATCACTGAAACAAGTACACATTGATATGCACAGAGTCACACACCTCCCAGCCAGCCACACACACACTCAGTCTTCCATACATCCACTCATTCTTCAATATGTAAAACGTATTTAAACTTTACAAAAACACACAGACACTAGATGATGTCATCAGTGATGTCATTTGAGATGTCATCAGTGATGTCATCAGTGATGTCACTGACCATGTCATGAATGATGTAATATGTGACATCATCAGCAGTGGATTGCGGGTGCGCGATATATAGTTAGTGCAACTAACTATATATGGAATTTCATTGGTTTTATGTCAATAAAATGTCCAGCTAACTATATATGGTCTCTAACCTATGGTTTTTTCAGTGAATTTTCAAGGTTTTGTAAATGCTAATTCCTAACTATATATGGTCTATAACCTATGGTTTTTTCAGTGAATATATATATATATATATATATATATATATATATATATATATATATATATATCGGCTTCCCTTGCACCAGCCTGTCGCACTCCAAGGCGGGTGCCTGCCAGTCGGGGGTGCACCCGACAACAATGTCAGCTCCGACAATCCCTCCCCACAATCCTTGGGAATTAGGAGGCAGCACTCCAAAGATAGATGCAAAGATTTTAATCTCACTCACAAGCGCTTTCGGCACTCGGCCTTCGTCAGGTATGAGACGCTGAGAATCAACAGTCGATTGTATTTAAACTCCCGCGTTGCACGGGTAATCAACATAAAGGTAGGACTAACCTTAAAAGATAATTCAATCATAAGATGGCGGTCGCCATATTGTAAAGGTTGCAATGTGTATTACCCATATATATTCAAAGAGCAATATCGCAATATATTTACACAAAATTCAACCAATTAACCAAATCCTAACGCCCTGTATGGGCATAGTTAGGATTGTTTTCCATAGGGAAATCGCAACATTCTATTGGGAATAACTTTGGCGCCGGTTGAGGAATCTTCCTGAAATTTTCCTTAACTTTGCCTCGCGGCGCTCCGCTCCTTCCCTGAAAGTTTGGGAGGGGTTCGTCAAGCGGGGGCCGAGATAAAAGGGGGGTCCCAAAACGTGTTTTCTCCATGTCAATTTCCATAGGGCGGTTGGACTCACTTTTAGCCCGAACGGCTGAATGGTTTTCCACCAAACTCGGCAAAATTGTAGGGACTGGTAGCCCAATGTGCCTTTGCTATGTCTCAAGATATGTGCTCCAGTGGTTTTAACGAAAATTAACTTTGAAAAAATATATATTGGGCTACATTGGGCTATATATATGTTAGAACCCAAATGTAGCCCAATGTAGCCAATGTAGCCCAAAGATGGCCACCAGAGAAAAAAAAAACAAATGTAGCCGAAATATCAGCCAGATGTAGCCCAACTATAGCCCAATGACAGAATGTCCCAGAGTGTTCTAAAGAACAACTAGAGCGCTAACAGTCTTACTTATGACAAAAGTATGGCACACCTGAAGTCATCTTGATTGGAATAAAGTGTTAACACTTAAAACATTTAATTTGCAAAGGAACAAAATGAGGGGGTTCATTTTGCCATAGAAATGATTAGTGCTGAAGAAAGAAAAATTAGGGCACATTTTGAGTGACTTCTCAAATCCTCTTATATTTCATTAAAAAAATTCTGATATGCAGTCTCCCAAGATGGCCACCAGAGACAAAAGAGCCCAAATGTATCCCAAATATCAGCCAGATGTAGCCTAACTATAGCCCAAGGACAGAATGTCCCAGAGTGTTCTAAAGAACAACTAGAACGCTAACAGTCTTACTTATGACAAAAGTATGGCACACCTTGAAGTCATCTTGATTGGAATAAAGTGGTAACACTTAATACATTTAATTTGAAAAGGAACAAGATGAGGGGTTTCATTTTGCCATAGAAATTTTATATTTATATATATTCACTGAAAAAACCATAGGTTACACACCAGTTATAGTTAGGAATTAGCATTTAAAAAACCTTTGAAATTCACTGAAAAAACCATAGGTTTCAGGCCTTATATGGTTAGGAATCAGCATTTAAAAAACCTTTGAAATTCACTGAAAAAACCATAGGTTTCAGGCCTTATATTGTTAGGAATTAGCATTTAAAAAAAACTTTGAAATTCACTGAAAAAACCATAGGTTTCAGGAGTTATATAGTTAAGAATTAGTTTTTAAAAAACCTTTGAAATTCACTCAAAAAACTATAAGTTTTAGTGGTGTTATAGTTAGCTGGACATTTTACTCATACAAAACCAATGAAATTGCTCCTATATAGTTAGTTGTACTAACTATTTCACGCACCCGCAATCCACTGCTGATGATGTCACATATTAGATCATTCATGACATGGTCACTGACATCACTGATGACATCTCAAATGACATCACTGGTGACATCACTGATGACATCATCCACGTGACAATCACATACAGCTTTTCATACACTATTAAAAATTTTCATCACTGTTTGTAAAATACAGAGTATCATATTTAAATCCATTGTCACAGCAATACAAGTATCTAAAAATCCACTCAGTGATTCATAGATGTATACACACATCTAATCACTTACCTATGGATTCACTCATACATGCTGTCAATGAACAATAGAACACTATCAAAAATACTTATACATCTATATCGACATTAAACAACAGCACGCATCCTATTCACATATGAAGTCATCCTACTCACTTATGCAAACAATGGATCATACTTACATATTTACTTAGTAAAACACTTATACAAACACCACTTCTTCTATTCATTTAGATAGTAAGTCATACTTAGTGAATTATAAAATCATTATTACAAGTATGCAGTTATCCATACAGTCACTCACACAATCATTGTGTCTTATGTATACTTATTTATATACAACAACTGACACATACACTGCCTTTTATTTTTCTAGTTTGTTGGACCTGTACCTTTGAGAAATATATTTGCTCATCACCACACCCATAAAGATATTCACTCAGCCAAACAACTGTTAGAACATGTAGTTTTAACTTCATATATCTACTGAATCAACTATTCACACATCTTTGGACAAACACACACCCCCCACCGAACCACACACACTTTCACACTCCCATACAAATACTCAGTTAACTAATCAATAACTAAAATAGACTTTCACATAGCTAGTAACCAACTGTATAATCAGTTTACACAACAACTGACAAAGTGATACAGATATTCACACAGTTTAGTCACTATCCACTATATTTAGTGAGACATTATAAATTGGTCAAGTAAACAGTCAATTACACTGCTACTAAATCCTCCATCCAAGTATTTATTTATATATATCCACTCATTCTTCAATGTAAATTGCTATATATATAATGCATATTTAAATGACGAAGTAAACCACATTCACTGGATGATGTCAGTGATGTCATCAGTGATGTCATTTGAGATATCAGTGATGTCTCTGACCATGTCATGAATGATCTAATATGTGACATCAGCAGTGGATTGCGGGTGCGCGAAATATAGTTAGTACAACTAACTATATAGGAGCAATTTCATTGGTATTGTATGAGTAAAATATCCAGCTAACTATAACACCACTAAAACTTATAGTTTGAGTGAATTTCAAAGGTTTTTTAAAAACTAATTCCTAACAATATAAGGCCTGAAACCTATGGTTTTTTCAGTGAATTGCAAAGGTTTTTTAAATGCTAATTCCTAACAATATAAGGCCTGAAACCTATGGTTTTTTCAGTGAATTTCAAAGGTTTTTTAAATGCTGATTCCTAACTATATAAGGCCTGAAACCTATGGTTTTTTCAGTGAATATATATATATATATATATATATATATATATATATATATATATATATATATATATATATTCACTGAAAAAACCATAGGTTATAGACCATATATAGTTAGGAATTAGCATTTACAAAACCTTGAAAATTCACTGAAAAAACCATAGGTTATACACCATATATAGTTAGGAATTAGCATTTAAAAAACCTTATTTTACTCACACAAAACCATTGAAATTCCATATATAGTTAGTTGTACTAACTATATATCGCGCACCCGCAATCCACTGCTGATCATGTCACATATTACATCATTCATGACATGGTCAGTGACATCACTGATGACATCACTGATTGACATCACTGATGACATCTCAAATGACATCACTGATGACAACATCCAGTGACTGTATTTTTCTGTAAAGTTAAAATATGTCTTACATATTTAAGAATGAGTGGATGTAGAAGTGTCTGGATGAAGGATTTAGTAGGTGCGTGACTGAATGTATGAGTGAGTGATTAAATGTGTCTCACTGAGTGCATGGGTTAGTGACTAAACTGTCTTAATTTGTGCATCATTATGTCTGTTGTTCTGAAAACTGCTGCATGTGTTGTTCAGTAGCTATATGAGTAACTATATGGGTTATTGATTGGTTGCCCAAGTATTTGTATGGGAGACTGAGTGTGTGTGTGGGTGGCTGGGAGGTGTATGACTCTGTCCATAGATGTGTGAGCAGTTGATTCACTAGATGTATGGGTTCAAAAGTGCATGTGGAAACAGCTGTATGGGCGGTTGACTGTGTGCATCAGTGTATTGGTGAGTGAATGGATATCTCAGTGCTACATGTCAAAGTAAGTACATATGTAAAACACAGTACATGTGAGAGTTGACATATATAAATAACTGTGCAAAAGAGCCAGTGAATGTGTGAGTGGCTGTATGGATCATTGTGAACTTGTATCAGGGATTGTATAAGAGAGTAAATATGTGTTAGTATATGTTTGAATAAGTAAGGTGTGTATAACTGTTTAGTTGAGGAAATGGAGGTGTGATTGATTCTTTGCATGACTGACTAGGTGTGTGAGTAACTCCATGGATGAGTGACAGTCTGAGTGTCTGTTTACACTGAGTGTATCTAAGGTTATATTAGAGTCTGAAGAGCTTCATCGTATTATCACATGAATGAGGTCATCAGTGATGTGATCAGTAATGTCAAATGAGATGTCATCAGTGATGTCATCAGTGATGTCATTTGAGATGTCATCAGTGATGTCATCAGTGATGTCATTTGAGATGTCATCAGTGATGTCATTTGAGATGTCATCAGTGATGTCACTGACCATGTCATGAATGATGTAATATGTGACATGATCAGCAGTGGATTGCGGGTGCGCGATATATAGTTAGTACAACTAACTATATATGGAATTTCAATGGTTTTGTGTGAGTAAAATAAGGTTTTTTAAATGCTAATTCCTAACTATATATGGTGTATAACCTATGGTTTTTTCAGTGAATTTTCAAGGTTTTGTAAATGCTAATTCCTAACTATATATGGTCTATAACCTATGGTTTTTTCAGTGAATTTCATTGGTTTTTTAAAAGCTAATATCTATAGCTGTAAAATGTATTCTTCTTTAAATCCAAAAATATATTTTATATGTTTATTAATAATTTTTTTTAAAATATTTTTTTTGTTTCGCTCCCGGTCCGCGAACCGGAAAGCTTTCCGTTAGCTCAAATTGATGCCGCGACCCGGTCCGCGAACCGGTAAACATTCCGTTTGCGCAACTGCCGCTTTAGAAATCAACATCGTGACGCGTCGCGAAAGCGCGACGTATCGCGTTGCCGCGTAATGCGTTTTATGACGTACCGCGTTAGCGCACCCGGAAGTGCCCCGGGGCGCGGACCGAGGCGCGAAACGCAGCTCCCCGGAAGCGATCCGCGTCGCGAAAGCGCGACGTATCGCGTTGCCGCGTAATGCGTCTTATGACGTACCGCGTTAGCGCACCCGGAAGTGCCCCGGGGCGCGGAGCGCAGCAACCCGGAAGCTATCCGGGGCGCGGCGCGGAGCGCGTAACGTAAGCATAACAGGTCATGTGACTTGTTAATAACACTTTTCATTGGTTCATTTCACTTTTGGTTTCATAATCATGTAAGGCTAGGTCAGGTGACCTAAAAATAACACTTTTCATTGGTTGAGAACTATTGTTTTTCCCAAATGATGAAAACCCCTCCTCCTTTCCTCACTCTGACTTTCATCATTGTGAGAGGAAGACCTTTATTAATACTTGAGAAATGGCTTCAGTAGTTGCTTCAGCTGGTGCACCACCACCTCCACCTCCTCATGGGAAGAGAGGACCACCTCCCCAGGTCATGACCAACACAGAGGAGGAAGAAGAAGAAATAGAGGAAGAGGAGAGAGAAGAACCACAGTTCTTGGAAGAGATGCCCCGGGTTTCCCATAGGAAAGCCAGTTTCATCTGGCAGTTTTATTCAATCCCTCCAGGGCAAAAGAAAGTGAATGCGAGGTATGTCACCTGCCTCATCTGCAAAGATAAATCATCAAGAGGGACTGATAAAAAGTATAGTTATGGGAACTATACCATGCATAGGCACATGACCAGGTGGCATCCACTGAATTACAGCCGGGCGGAAATACGGGATATGGAACAAAATCCAACATCAACTCCTGTGGCCAGGTCAAGATCGTCAATATCATTGACACCAGCAAAGGCACGGGAAACTGTGCCAAACATCCAAGAGAATTTTGGCCACATGAAACATACTTGTATGCACTGTGGTGTGTTGATAGCATGTGGTAATATGAGTATAAATGCCATCAACCTGGCTTATGAGAATCATAATTGCCCTAACCGCCCCCAGTAATTTTTTTTTGCTCCTGTTGAGCCCTTTTCAATGCCTGTTTTTGTTTCCCCCCCCAAAAAAAACAAAAAAAATATAAAATCGTTCAAAAAATACAAAAAAAACAAAAAATGTTCAAAAAATAAAAAAAATATAAAACAACAAAAACATTAAAAAAAAAGTTCTTTTCAGAACTACCTCCCCTTTCAAAAAAAATTGCTAGAATGTTTAGCACTCTGGCAAGCTCTATTTCTTTTGGTTCGCTTCCCGGTTAGCTTCCCGGTACGCGGACCGGGAGCTAACCAAAAATCTTTTTTTTTTTTAAAAAGAGTAAGTATAAGGAAAGTAAACAGAGAGTGATGTTAAAAGAAAGACAGCTATAGGGAGTAAAGAAGAGATACTGTTTAATAGATCGATTTACCGAAGAAAAGACGGAAGAGGGTATAATTGTGAAAAACAAAATAGATAAGGAAGTGAAAGAAAAAAAAAGAGAGTAGAACAATAACAAAGAAGAGTTTCTTGGAGAATGTGAGTGAATGTTCAAAATAAGATTAAAACATGGGGAATAACAGAGAAAAAATAGAAAACAGAAAACAAAAAATAACAGAAAAAGATTAATTGAAACAGCAAAGAAATGTAAGTAACAGAGCCATATCATCAACATAGGCAATAAAAGTTTTGCAGCTTTTATCGGCAGAAATGTGTCGCTAAAGCCGCTTTTGCGGCAGAAAACTGCCGCTAAAACCACTTTTGCACCAGTTTTCTGCCAATAAAAACAGCAATAATTTTATTGGCTGTGTTCATAATATGCCCCTTAGTGTGCTTCAACTACACAGAGAAAGCATTATGAACAAGCAGTGATAGAGTGATCAGTCAAAGACACTAAGAGTAATAGAGACGGAGTGAGTGAACAAGAGTGAGGAACTATGAGAAGAGAGGGACTGAGAAAAAGAGTGGAAGGAGCTGAGTAAGTAGGTAATAGAGAAAGGAATGAGGGAAGTAGCAAAGGCAGGAAAATGAGGGTTAAAGAAATGAAGCAGTGGAACTAATAGAAGTTAAATGTGATAGAAATGTAACGAAAAGAGTACAAAACATTTACCTTATAATTGTCGTTAAATTACTCACTTTTTGTTTTTATACTTTCAATCTGTGAAAGAGAGAACAAACATTTGAAAAATATTAAAACATGTATTTAAAAATTACAAAAGACAAGGGAAAAGATTGAAGGACAAACAGTTTTTCAACAACTTTGACACTTACAGAAGCTTCTGCTTCTCCAGGCCCCCTACACAGTCCTAAAGATATACATTTTAAACTAACAGTATCTTGATGCAGATGAAGTGAGGCCTATCTTAAAACATGGTGCATCTTTTGCATTGCTGTTGTCTCAGAAAAGTGTCGCAAGACACTAAAATTTTAAATGATTGCTTCAGGATGCCAATAAGATGTGTCCTATCCAGAGGTTTGTTTGAGGTGAGGCCTACTCAGGGTTGCAGATGAAATTTAGAGTTGTTGAAGAGTACAGAGAAGATAATACATTTGCAGGCCTACCAATGAAGTGAGTCATGTCCACTGCACTCTTGAACAAAGGCCAAACCTCCTCTGTTTCCCTGGACAGACCTAAACTTGATCTGCACAATGTGATTCGTAATGATAGGAAACACAGGTGATGTAATTGAAATACGTGCAATTTCTTTTGCTCATTTCACAATCACATCACTTGTGTTTCCTTTGCTTAGGTATCTCATTGTGCAGATGTAGTCCAGCATATGAAAGAGTACGCAGAAGTGCAGCACTGCATGCAACAACTTTGACACTTACAGAAGCCTCACCTTCTCCATGCCTCCTACACAGTTCTACATATACATCATAAATGTAAACAGTACAGAATTAATTATACATGTTAAATGGTTTATTTTTGCTGTTCTCAGAATGTATCAAAATTCACTAAAAACAGTGACTTGAAGGTATTCATCATATAACAGCGGGGAAAAAAAAACACAATCAAAATGATTGTGTTTAAAAAACCCATACAACATAACAAATCAGAATTCAGAACTCCTTAAAGTTAACTTACTTTCCATGACGTCAAAGGATGTCCTATGAACAGCTTACACTCTGTTGTGCTGTTATTACTTTCAGCCCGCCACTTTCTGAAAGAAAACCTCCATCGTTTTTAAAAACATGTTACATGCAATAAATGACTTCTTGCTCTCTACCACAAGTTTCCACAAGGCCAAATCTTGTCAGAGCCATTTATAACTCTTGGATTTCTTGTAAGCCAATCCCGTCATTTGGCATTTCTGCAACTTTCAGAATTAAAATGTTGAAGATCATTTTCACAATCCTGGAATAGTAATATCTTCCCCTTCTTGCTCAGTCATGTTCTACATTTCCTATGACACTGATACTGCTTACTATGAAGCAGACTTACACTACCTCTATGACTACTACAATTATTTAATTCTCTACATCACTTTTAATCACAAAGCAATGTAAAACAGTAGACAGCATTGCAGACTTACATTCCCTCTACTCTATGTTTTGATTGGCTGCTTCAATTAGCTTATAAAAAGAAATAGTTTTTCTGAACTCATTCAAAGTGCACTTATTTCTCCATGACGTCCAGTCTTATGGTTAGAAGTTATGTCTCTGAACTACACTTATCCTCAAGGCCAAATCGTGTAGGAGCCATTAGAACTTCTTGAAATTCCACAGAGCACATCCTGAGATTCTTTCCCTAAAATTTTGGTTTTAAAAACACCAGGTAAGAGTTTTTAAGGTCATACGGCAATTTTTTTGTGAAAATTAAAACAGAATCATTGCAAAATGACCAGCCATTTCTAGACTTTAAAGAAGCTGTGTAATGTCCTGATGTTATTGAAGGACCGTCATGATATACAATTGCTGCAGTTACAAAAGTCCTTCCTGATATTGACAACTGCGAAGCCACAACATTTTTAATTAAAGTTGTCAATTTTGTTCCATCAGGCCTACATCGTTGGAACATTAAAATGACATACTGGCCATATGTTCGTATAAATAATGTGGACATCATTTCAGATTTACATTGGCTACACTCCATGTTGTGATCAGCTGCTTTTACTAGCTTATTAAAGGAGACTGATTTACTGTCTGGCAAAGTTAAATATATAAATCTTTCTGAGTCTACACTAGTAGTACTTGATACCATACAGTTCTCGCAGTCATGCTGCCATTGATAAGAAAGCCCAAACAGCTGATCTACATCTACACCTTCAGCATGCAATACATCAAGCATATACATTAAAAACTCCTGACAATCTTGCTGAATATTTTGAGAGAATTGTGTTTGGCCTGAACATCTGTCTAACAGATTTCGAATTTCAGACACACTTTCTATGTTTGTTCTATCAGTGCTACATTTCTCTAACACAGAATTTAACAAACTGCAAAATCTTTGATCAGAATTGACCACAATCTCTTCTTTTACATTTTCTAGAGAAAACAAAACATTAACCACTACATTAGCATAGCAGTTGACACCAGAACTGTTTTCAAATTGAAAACCAACAACATCTTCAACAGAATCCTTTTTGTTTCGGCTTATAATTTCAGGTTCATCGACTTTTCGTCTTTTTGCTACAACCTCCCCAGTATTGGTCACATTTCTTCGTTTCCGGCCTACCACACGTTTCTCAAACAAAGGATATTGAGGCAAATGTGGCGCATACTCTCTTCTTAACCTATTGAATTCCTTAACACAATCTAGATCCGCACAAATGCTTGTGACATCACACTCAATCAAGTACAATCCCGATAAAGTTCTAACTCGTGACAATGCCACATATGCCATACCCTCCTTGAACACAGAACTGCCAATATTCACCAATGCACTGTCTACACTTAAACCTTGCGATTTATGGATTGTCACCGCATATGCCAAGCAAACAGGAAACTGCTTACGGCGAACATATAAGTCTTTTACAAGCAAAAATCTAGCAGAACAACGACCAATTAGCTGTACTTCCTCAATGCCATCAAATTTAATTTTAAAAAATTCAATTCCATCTCTATTTCTGTATTTTACAAAATCAACAACATTACCCATTGATCCATTTACCAGACCTCTTTCAACATGTAAATTCCTTCTTAAAATTATACGGCAGTTCAAGCACACATTCAGAGTCTTTTCAAAACCTGCAGTTTTAGATATACTCTTCTCTAATGAATCCAATTTTGTTTTCAGATTCTCGGACAAAATAATTGTTGATCCCATATGCTCTACTCTGTCAATAGCTTCCAGTTTCACAATCTCTTGCTTTTCTAAATGCAACATTTTGTTGTTGAATTTGGCACATTCTGCAAGAGTTGGCATCAAACATATTCCAGATTTCTTCTCAGTAATTTTCTGAAAAATATTCTCAGGCACAACATCTTGTTCTGGATATAAATTTGACAGTAATCGTGCATGTAAAGCTTCTTTCCCATGCTCGGTCACTTTTCCAATTCTAACATCTTGTAGAATAGTCTTGTAAACTTCATCCTGGAGAAGTGTGGCTCACTGGTTAGAGGAGGCAGACCTGGAAGCAGAGGTCAGCCCGGGACCAGGGTTCAATTCCCAGCTCGGCCGGGTCTTGAGTCCTAAAATGTCCATGGACTCGACAATTCTCGCTCCGGTGCCTACTCGATTCACGGGTTCACACTTTGCGACTCTGGGCAATAGCTTGCTTAATCTCCACAATGGCCCCTCGCGGCGGGATGCCTGGCTTTCACCTTGCGGATACCCTGCCGGGGTTATCTCACAGGGGAATACCAGGACGGGTTCCCTAAGCAAGCACTTAGAAACCGCTCGGCGATTTGCGCTATATAAATTCCTGTACATTTACATCCTTCGCCTGACGCATATTTTCATGCAGTTCAGCATAATTGAAGTTTAACCATATATTGACGTTGCCAATGCTGCCTAGGCACTTCCTGGTATCTTCATGCATGAGCATTTTGAACACAGGTTGCCCTTTCACTGGTGTCAGCTGCAGAAGATCTCCGAAAACAATGATGTGTTTGCCACCAAATAACACATCATACTCTGTTTTGAGAACTTCTTGCATTCTCAAATGCACAAAGGCAAGCATGACATTGGAAACCATGCTTACTTCATCAATGATAAGAAGTTTCATTTTCCTCAAGATTCTTGAAACTTCAAAACAAGCATCTCCAGATAGCTTGTGATATTGTAATTTGTTGTCATGCTCCACTGGCAGCATCAGTAAACGATGTAAAGTAATCCCTTTAATGTTATGTGCTGCCAGTCCAGTTGGAGCGGTTACAACACAAGACAGCGATGACTCTGTCCTTTCCTGCAAGTAGCATGAAGTTGCTTTAATGAGGAAACTTTTTCCAGTTCCCGCTTCTCCACTCACGTACAGTCGGACAGGCTTCAACGACGTACATGAGCACTCTTTCTTGTCATGACTTAATCCATGATCAATTTGCATGGTAACTTCGTCATATATTTTCCTCTGCTCAACGTTGAGTTGTCTTTCCAACTCTTCTAAGTTAACCGCATCCTCCTGAGCATGTGCCATGGCTCTTTCCACTTCATTCATAGCAGTGGCAGCTTCATTTTCGATAACAGGTCCTCCTAGTGGATCCTGACTCAATGAAGCAGAACTCTGACTGTCCTGAGAACTGTCTCTGGCAATCTCGGCTGCAATCATTGCTTCCTGCTCAATTTCCGCATTCAACATTTGTACATATTTGGGAAAAGCAGGACATTCTATGGTCTCCTTGGCGGCATTGAAAGAGTCTTCGTAACAGAGAAAATCTCCAAGCAGTTCCTCTTCTGCACGCCAAGGCTTGAAAAGTTGCAAAAGTGCTAAATAGAAAAACTCCTTTTTTTCAGGAGATTCGCCACTCAATTTTCGATGGTTTACCAAGTGCCATTTTCTGTTTTTAGGTGATTTCTTCATCACATTATGTCGCAGCGAAGACATCAAACTGTTTACTCTTCCTTTAGAAATCACCGGTCGTGGAAAACCGAAACGACATTTGGTGTAGAACTTGTCCTTGTTTCGGAATTTACGACGACAGTACTTTCCACATCGATGGCTTTGGAAACGCAGAACTTTTTCTCTTAGGCTTTTCTTCTCCTTTGCGTTTGGAACAGCACACGTAGAATACTCTGTTGTATAAAACTCATCACTGAGTCTTCTGGATCCGTTCCAAATTTAGGTGCATCCTTGATCCACAGCAACATATGTATATGAGGAGCACCTCTTGCTTGGTACTCCTTTCTCCAGAAGAAATCCAACACCTCTCCAAGAGGTGGATTCTTCTTATTCATGATGAAAGACATCATAGCTTCAAATCTATGATTGAAGTACCTACATACATTGACTGGATCCAAAGAGCACAGTTCTCCGGGTGTCTTGAATTCGATGTTTTCTACGTTAGCATTTGCCTCTCGTAGAAATTCAAGTAAGTCTTCCCAGCCATACTCGGCACAGCTCAGAGTGAGGAACCATGTGGGAGTACCTAAGTTCCTCAGCATACATTTTAAATCACCATGACGACGGTACCAGTACTCATTAGTACCACGCTGACACGCCATGAGATTAATCAGGTGAGAATCCAAAATACTGTCTTGGACATTGACTTTATCCATAAAGTCACTTGCCGAGATGTTTTGCATGTGTATACCACTTTTCAAGATGTGGTTCACTGCATATGACAGTCCAGACAGATCGCTTTCAAACAGGAGATGAAACAAATAAGGAATGCATTGTCGAAACCTAGCATCTCCTGCATACAATCGCAAAGTCCGGTATTCAGAAGCAGGAATTTGATGAGGTCGCTCATCATATCTTCCTCCCTGACCTGTTGGAAAAAGCTGTGGGAAACACCGAGCTTCCAAACTTTCCTCCCAAACACTAATGGGACTCCCTTTGGCTTGTTTCATTTGAAACAACTCAATAGCATTGCCCATGACTTCCTTGGAATGCAAAGGATGAACACTATAATGTTCATATATTTCTTCACTAGTAGAAGTTTCTACTTTCTCAATTTGACCAGCACACAAATCGCTATCCTCTTCCTCACTTACTTCCTCTTCTGCAACATATACATTCTTATAGTATTTATTATTTTTTTTCAAATACAATGTTGCCTTTTTAACTTTCCTAACATCTACTAAATCTTGCCATATTTTCTTATTCTTTGTCGGAACCCCATTAACTAAGATAACCAGAGGTTCCTCTTCCACTTTTTCTACTCCAATTGTGTTAATGTTTTTCTTCAAATCTAGAGGCAAATAAACAACTCTTCCCTTTAATCCTCTCTGTAAATCTGATGGAGGCAATTTCCCTGTCTTTGGCTCCATTCTTACAATAGCCTGAAAGGGATGGATACTTTGAATCAAAATAGATTCATAAGTATTTAAATCCTTCAATTCAGAAGGAATCTCAACCAATTCCAGATTATTATGAACTGCTCTAGCAGGCATCTGGTTTTGATTTAATTTGCAACAACAATAAGTGCACACACGTTGATCCAATCCCAAATCAAAACAATTTTCTACCATCAAGTATGTTGCGAAATCCTTCCATTCACTATTATTTTCACTTTCTGCATATAAATCCACTAACTTAGTCTGATTCTTATAATAAGTGCGTCGACAACACACACAAGTGAAATTTGGCCTCTCACTTGATTTGACCTGAAACGTGGCAATTTCCCTCTGGAAATTATCTGTACTGGAAACCTGTACACTATCTTCCACATTACCCGCTTCTTCTTGGTCAATTTCAACATTCTCCTCTTTACTTCCAAAGTAACAAAACTCAATTTCTTCACATATATTCTTCACATCTATTTCAGAACCATGCAAAAGAGCAGCACATAATTTTTTAAGCATAATTGCTGGACTCTTAGCATAATACAACATTCTAACTAATTTCCTCACTTTATTATGATGCACTGCTAGCATCCTGAAATGATGAAAAACACTCTGGCATACTCTCCTGGAAAGACAAGCCAGTGAATGACCATGCAAACCTGTCACTTCTCTCACTCTGCAAGGATCTAATTCTTGCAACAACCTTATTTTCAGCTTCAAACTTTTCTTATTAAATGACCGTACAAAATCACAAAGCAAATTGATGGAATCCTGTCGCACACTGCAAATACTACTACACTTCCAGGTGTA
The DNA here is from genome assembly GCF_964261635.1 of Lissotriton helveticus. NCBI lineage: Eukaryota > Metazoa > Chordata > Amphibia > Caudata > Salamandridae > Lissotriton > Lissotriton helveticus. Next base: position 1,661,849,976 of record NC_136069.1, read on the forward strand.
CACAGGACCCTTAGCACGTCTTCCTAAAACCTCATTACCTAACACCTCTTCTGCCTCTGTTGTCACAAGTTTTTCTTTTTCAACTGGACAACCATCTTTCACTTCATAAGCACGACCACTGGTGTCAACTGCATGCACCAAATCATTATCCTAGAAATAACTCTCCTCATTAAAAAATGCCTCACAGCTTGAACTATGCATCCATTCTCCAGAAAAAACTTCACAAAAATTACTACGATTAACTATTCTCTTCCATCTACTATTTCTTTTGAAATCATAAATTGCCTTGTTTAGCTTCCTAATTCTATTGATTATCAAAATAAATAACTTACGTTTAATTTCAAATGCCTGATCAATAACTTTCTCAACTTTTTTTTTTCTCTTATAAAAAACCACTTTCTGTTGACCTTTCTTAATATTTTTTAACAAATTGCCAATTATCCTGTTGCGGAACATTCGTTTATGAATGTCCCTAAACTGTTGTTTCCTTCTACTATCATGCACAGAGTTATCTCTTGCTCTAGCAGTAACATTTTTGATTGGCCTTTCCTTTCCATTTGAATTGCTTCTCTTTCTGGACTGAAACATTTTCTGTAGTAATATTTTTTTTACTACAAATATTTCTTATGAATGTTTTTGTACTCTTACCCGGTGCTTTCTTGTTGACTTGACAAATCTTTTTGTTAAAGGACTGCTGCTTTTTTTCAATCACCTGCTGTCTTTGACGTTTTGCAGCCTCAGTCTTTCTTTCGTTGGCATGGTGAAATGTTGAAATGATCTGCAGTTGAATCTGTGGTAAAATATATTAAAAAATGTTATTAACCACTATTACCCAACAGTACATCAATAACAGTAATCAAAAACTTAAAACACTACTTTACATTTTTACATATAAGATTTTTTAGTGCATGGCAATTTTAGAATACAGAAATAGCAGAAAAGAAATGGAATTTATATTCATGTTACCTGTGCTATCTTATATGTGAATCTGATCTAATTTTATGAGCATATTTTAATATTTTATTGAAGACACTACACAACCTGTTTTTGAAGGTGTCTTTATTTTTAAATTAAACGGTTTACATTTTTACTTTTTATTTATTATAAATTTTAAAAATAAATGTTTATAGTTCCATAGGATCAAGCAGGTCAGCTTCCCACCCTATGTCATATAATTCGGACAAATCTGCATCCTCATCACGTTCTTCTTCATCCTCAGGATTTAAATCATCCAAGGGATCAACATCCACTGATGTTTCAATTACAAGTTCAATGATGAGGTCAAAATCAACTGATTGCTGATTGTTGCTCATGTTGATGTTGTCTTTATCTTTAAAGAAAGATAACAACAATGAGATGTTGCAGAGTAAGAGACAAATCTCAGAGATTATAATAGTAAAATTGTTTAACAAGAGTAACATTTTGCAGCTATTATTTAGCCATGTCCAGCGATGCTGAGCAGGTGAAGCCTATGTCTAATTTTTCAGTGAACAGGACTCATCTCTTCTTAACCTTGGATAAGCCTCACCGACTCGGTGTCCCCTGCACATACTTAAATGTAAAGGGGCAGATTTATGTTAAATGGCACATCCCCAGGCATGCACCACTTAACGTGCACCGCTGCTCTGCCACCCATGGTGTGCCGCATTTACAATCAGATAGGAGAAAGCTGCGTCAAAACCCTGCGCCTGCTTTAAGCAGGAATAGGTCTTGACGCAACATTGTGGAGATGGGGCACCCCTGAGCCTTGCTGGAGCTGCATCGCACTTGCGATACAACTCCAGCAATGCGCCACCTTTACAGCACAGATACGTCACGCATCTGTGCCATTTTTGCCCCATGCTGCGCCGCATTGTAAATGCAGCACACCATGGGTGGCGGAACAGCGGTGCAGGATGACTGGCACATCCCTGGTGATGCGTCAGTCATCATAAATCTATCCCTAAGCTTCTTATCTTGTTACAGATGAACCGCCATATGTATCATCAAACTATTTTGCATTTCCTAAATAGCGAATTTTAAAGAATAAATAGCAATTCTTTACCATTCCTAATTTGCAATGAGCAAATTGCTAATTGCAAATTACCCATTCATTTCCATGGGCTAGGAGGCTCATAGGAATGAAGGTGCAATTTGCGATTAGCAATTAGCTCATCGCAAATTAGGAATTTTTCCAAGGGTGCAGGGGTGTCTCAAGAACACCCTGCTGCACCCCTGAAAAAGAAATTTGGGGGCATATGGCGCACATACATGCCCTAAGGGCATGTATTGGCGTCATATGGCACCTTTTGTTTTTTGGAAAAAAAGCTTTTTGAAAAGAATTCGCAAATTACCACCAACTAGAAGTTGGTGGTAGTTTCCAAATCCTTAATGTCATTTTTTACATATTTTTTGTTTGATACATTGCATTTAAGGAATCGCAAAATTTGCAAATCCTTCAGTGCAATCGCAAAATAAGGAATAGCAAATTTTGCTATTCCTTATTTTGCATCAAACTTGTTTGATACATACCATTTGTCTAATTAGCATTCGCAAAGGCCGAAATTCGCAGAATTTTGATCTTTGCGAATGCTAATTAGCTTGATACATATGGCCCCAAGTGAGGCCTGTCTTGCAACATGGTGCATCTTTTGCATCACTGCTGCATCGGTTTCATGTGGCACGTTTTTTTTACACCATGACACATCTGCCTAAATGCATCAATTTGTAATTTTGTCGCCTCATAGCAAATCTTTTGCACCGCCGCTGCATCATAAAAGTGACGCACAGTGGCGCAAAAGAGGCATACACCTATCATAAATCTGTCCCTAGCATTTTAAATGATTAATCCAGGATGACGATAAGGTGTGGCCTATCCAGAGGTTTAAGGTGAGGCCTACTCAGGATTGCAGATTAAAGTTACGCTTGATGAAGAATACAGAGGAGATAATACATGTAAAGGCCTACCAATGAAGTAAGTAATGTCCACTTTATTGCACCAGTCATCATAAATGTATCCCTAAGCTTCTTATCTTGTTACAGATGAACCGCCATATGTATCAAACTATTTTGCATTTCCTAAATAGCGAATTTTAAGGAATAAATAGCAATTCTTTACCATTCCTAATTTGCAATGAGCAAATTGCTAATTGCAAATTACCCATTCATTTCCATGGGCTAGGAGGCTCATAGGAATGAAGGTGCAATTTGCGATTAGTAATTAGCTCATCGCAAATTAGGAATTTTTCCAAGGGTGCAGGGGTGTCTCAAGAACACCCTGCTGCACCCCTGAAAAAGAAATTTGGGGGCATATGGCGCACATACATGCCCTAAGGGCATGTATTGGCGTCATATGGCACCTTTTGTTTTTTGGAAAAAAAGCTTTTTGAAAAGAATTCGCAAATTACCACAAACTAGAAGTTGGTGGTAGTTTCCAAATCCTTAATGTCATTTTTTACATATTTTTTGTTTGATACATTGCATTTAAGGAATCGCAAAATTTGCAAATCCTTCAGAGCAATCGCAAAATAAGGAATAGCAAATTTTGAATTAAGGACATTTTAAGTCATTTCCACATGTGCAGTGTTTTCAAATTTTGATTTGAAAATCGTTTTTAGGGAAAAGGAATGGTTTGTAAATTTATGACAAGGACATAATGGTGTATGCTTCTTTATAAGGCATTTCACTGTCTCTGATGTCATTTTTCCCATATTACATTATAAGACCTTTCCCCATGGAGCACATTCCTTGTAAATATGCTCCCACCTGTGCATGGTGAATTTAGATTTTAACTGTTTGAGTCACATAGCCATGTTAAAAGTGACCCAAAAAAATTGCAAAGGCTTTAAAAAAACACTTTCATGTGTCTTAAGGACATTTTAAGTCATTTCCCCGTGGACAGTGTTTTGTAAGTGGCGCAAAAGAGGCATACACCTATCATAAATCTGTCCCTAGCATTTTAAATGATTAATTCATGATGACGATAAGGTGTGGCCTATCCAGAGGTTTGTTTAAGGTGAGGACTACTCAGGATTGCAGATTAAAGTTACGCTTGATGAAGAATACAGAGGAGATAATACATGTAAAGCTCTACCAATGAAGTAAGTGATGTCCACTTCATTGCGCCAGTCATCATAAATGTATCCCTAAGCTTCTTATCTTGTTAGAGATCAACCGCCATATGTATCATCAAACTATTTTGCATTTCCAAAATAGCGAATTTTAAGGAATAAATAGCGATTCTTTACCATTCCTAATTTGCGATGAGCAAATTGCTAATTGCAAATTACCCATTCATTTCCATGGGCCAGGATGCCCATAGGAATGAAGGTGCAATTTGCGATTAGCAATTAGCTCATCGCAAATTAGGAATTTTTCCAAAGGTGCAGGGGTGTCTCAAGAACACCCTGCTGCACCCCTGAAAAAGAAATTTGGGGGCATATGGCGCACATAAATTTTAACAACATTCCTTTACCTCAAAAACGATTTTCAAGTCATAATTTGAAAACACTGCCCACAGGGAAATGACTTAAAATGTCCTTAAGACACATGAAAGTGTTTTTTGAAAGCCTTTGCAATTTTTTTGGGTCACTTTTAACATGGTTATGTAACTCAAACAGTCAAAATCTAAATTTACCATGCACAAGTGTGACCATATTTACAAGGAATGTGCCCCACGGAGAAAGGTCTTTTAATGTAATATGGGAAAAATGACATCAGAGACACTGAAATGCCTTATAAAGAAGCATACACCATTATATCCTTGTCATATATTTACAAACCATTCCTTTTCCCCAAAAACGATTTTCAAATCATAATTTGAAAACACTGCACATGGGAAAATGACTTAAAATGTCCTTAAGACACATAAAAGCGTTTTTTGATTGCCTTTGCAGCATGTTTGTATCACTTTTAACATGGCTATGTAACACAAACATTCAAAATCTAAATTTGCCATGCACTGGTGGGAGCATATTTACAAGCAATTTGCGCCACAGAGAAAGGTCTCACATTAAAATGGGAAAAATAACATCAGAGACAGTCAATTGCATTATAAAGAAGCATACACCATTATGTCCTTGTCAGAAATATTATAACCATTCATTTTCCTCAAAAACGATTTTCAAGTCATAATTTGAAAAGACTCCACAGCTCCTATGCAGAAAACACCCTGTCAGTACTAATACTTCACATTTTCTCCAATTACATTTTCTCAAAGAAACAAAATCTATTTGTAAAACACTTGAGACAAAGCAACATTTGAAAAACACAACTTTCTTCATAATTTTCTCCTTAAAGCACACTATTCTCTATCTAAATTAAAGAAATATTTTCTCACCTTAGCAAATACTTTGAGTTTGAAAACAGTCTCAGAAACACACCAATTTGTCTTCAGCAGAGCAAAAGGTATGCACTCCAGAGTCTGCAGCTATCAAAAGCACAGAAATGCTGTAATTCTTCACACATATCTCTCATGTCACCCAATCAAAACTCTTCCCTCACTTTTTTTCAAATGAAAACCCTTCCCCCCTCTGCCCTCTTTGCCTTTTTTGCATGGCAACCACCTCTTGGAAGACCTCTGGTGTTTGCAAGTTCACACAACAATGTTGCAATTGAACTCTGAACTCTCAGTGCACCTGCATATCCACTGCAATCTTTCATTTAATGATTTTTTATTGACCATTCAAAATACATCTTTCAAAGAACTCATCCATGCACCCTAACTTTCTGTTTTCAGCAATCAAAATCCACCAATCACTGTTACTGCTTCATTAACACAGAAACTCCACAGTTTTTTTCATTTTAAACTCATTTTTTCAACTGCCATTTCATTGCCACACTTCATCTGACTGCAGCAGAACCTTCTCTCACCATGTTTTCTGTCTGGATTGTTGGACATAGTTATATCCACTGGGCTCACAGGTATGCTAAGAACAGAAATTTACCTAACCTCAATTTACAAGATGTGGAAATTAAGTGGTTTTGGCCACAGAGGATTAAAATGTCACCAATTGATACCATTGGTGAAAACCTTTATGCATTTGCCAAAACCTGACCTGTTAATTGTGCACTGTGGAGGTAATGATTTGGGCACTTTGACTGGGGTAGGTCTGGAAATGCTTTTAAAGGACACCTTTGAGCAATTGATGGCACTTTCTCCTCAAACTGCCTTGGTATATTCAAATATATGCCAAAGACAGAAATGGAGGTGGTCAAACCAATTTTGTCCACAAATTGAGAAGTCGAGGAAGCATGTAAACAAATCTGTTTCAGCTTACATGAGAGACCATGGAATGGGCTCCATGTACAACAATAACTTGCGTTACTACATGCAAGATATCTACAGAGGAGATGGAGTTCACTTCTCAGATGAGGGCAACAGAATTTTCATTCTGAATTTAAGACTGTGCATTGGTACCTACTTATAAGTACCTAAATGTACCATAAACCCAAAAGCTCTTCTCAGAGCTACCCTACATCTGATCACTCACAATTATTATTTTACTGTAACATTTTTCACTAATTTTCAACAAAGTACGCTCCCTGGGGCGCTACCCAGTACGCGAACCGGGAGCTAACCTCGCGAATTTTTAAAAAAAAAAAATTTTTTTTTCCGCACATATAAGCCTCCTCAGCCACCCTCAGAAAACCTAGGGGGTCAAAATAAGTCTACCGTGCCCCCTTCTACCCATTCTGAACATTATTTGCCCTCCATCTTGTATCTTAATTCGACCGAAACACAAAATGGTGGACTCCCGTAACGCTTAAGGTTCGCGAACCGGGGCGCTCAACAGTTCGCGTACCGGGTCGCTCCCTGGGAAGCGCACCATCAAAAAAGATGGGAAAGTAGTTTACAGAAAAGCGACTGGAGACAATTTCACCAAATATAGATTAGCTCATACTACATACCAATCCCTACCATTTTCACAAATTTGATTGGAATTCCATTTAGCCATTTAGCCTGTAGACCTCTCTAAATACCCTGAGGTAAATTACTTCTCAAAACACATCTGAAGTGTTGGAATTGACAACCAATTAAAATGTTACTTTCATTTTCTACTTTTTTTACCTGACATTTGATTGGTTATGTACCTGAATATATATATAAAGAAAGAGAGAGAAACACAGCCATTTTGACTACTACTTCCTGAACTACATTGCAAGATCATTTTCACTCACAACTTAAACTTGTTTTTAGAAGGTGAGATATTATTTTATAAATTTGAAAACATTTTCAGATAGTTATATACTATCCCTCTGTAAGAGTTAGACATTGAGAAAGGCTTCTTTATTATAATTATGGATTGATTTAGGTTTCTGTGGTATAATTATGAATTTACTTAGGCTTCTTCACAGGCACTTTTTAATAGTACTACTTCACGCCTGAAACCATACAGTGCCCATAGATTACTTCTCTGTTATAAACTCACAAGTACCTGTCTGAACTTAAACCCAACAGGGCCCTATCTCTACTGATATATTTATTTTTTATGCAAATTACAGCAATAAAATGGAAGGTGAGCAGAATCTTTCCTTCGAAATTGTTCTGGACAGCAACAATGAACAAGTTATGGAACCCATTGATGACTTAGAATTCATGGATGAGTCACGGGACTATGAATTACTTCAATGTGTAGAATCTGTCGATCATTTACTCCATCATGATGACGGTCAAATGTGGGAACTTATGTTCACTCAACAAGAGGACATATCGGACAGACAAATGCTAGACGTTCTATTAAATTTTGAAAAACAATCTGAAAAATAAAATTGTATGTAATATTAAAAAATTGTTTGAGTCTTTAATCATTTTTATATGTAATTCATAAACTAGTTAAATGTTAGAAATGTTATTAAATTTTGAAACACAATCACAATAATAAATAATTGCTTAAAAAATTAAAAAATAAAAAAATAATCAACAAAACCAACAATCAATTAACATACAGTATTTGAAAAGTCTATCATTCATTTTTCATTATAGTACGCTGCCCAGAACGCTTCCCGGTTCGCGAACCGGGCGCTACCCACGCAAGGGCCCTTTTAAAGCCTCCACATTAAACCTAGGGGGTCAGGGAGGATATACTATGCCCCCTTATGGTCATTTCCCCCTTTGTTTTGGCCTCCTCTTGTTTCTCAATCCTACCAAGAGACAAGATGGCGGCCGCTCCGGACTGTTTAGAATGTTGACAGACACCGGAGAGCCAATCAGCTTCGCTACGCGAAGTTCCGTTACGCGTAAAGTCCGCGAACCGGAGCGCTGCCCGGTCCGCTGTTACAGATATATATCTTTTTTTGAACGTTAATTTCTCAAAATCCACTGAAGCACATATATTGAGACCTAGCAAAGGCACATCGGGCTACCAGTCCCTACAATTTTGCCAAGTTTCGTGCAAATCCATTCAGCCGTTCGGGCTAAAAGTGAGGCCAACCGCCCTATGGAAAACTCAATGTTAAAAACACGTTTTGGGACCCCCCTTTTTTCTCGGCCCCCCCTTGACGAACCCCCCCCCCCAAATTTCCAGGGGCTGCTCAGAAACAAAATGTTCCTTTTTCCTGAAAATTTCAGCCAATTCCGTCCACAAACGCCAAAGTTATTAGACATAGAATTTTCAAAAATCCCATAGGGAAAAAATCCTAACTATATATACCTACTGGCGACCGCCAGTAGGTAATACATACATATATATATACACATATACATACATATATACACATATACACATATACACATATACACATATACACATATACACATATATATATATATATATATATATATATATATATATATATTCACTGAAAAAACCATAGGTTATAGACCATATATAGTTAGGAATTAGCATTTAAAAAACCTTATTTTACTCACACAAAACCATTGAAATTCCATATATAGTTAGTTGCACTAACTATATATCGCGCACCCGCAATCCACTGCTGATCATGTCACATATTACATCATTCATGACATGGTCAGTGACATCACTGATGACATCACTGATGACATCTCAAATGACATCACTGATGACATCACTGATGACATCATCCAGTGACTGTGTTTCTGTAAAGTTTAAATATGTTTTAGATATTGAAGAATGAGTAGATGTATAACTGTCTGGACGAAGGATTTAGTAGGTGCATGACTGAATGTATGAGTGAGTGATTAAATGTGTCTCACTGAGTGCATGGGTTAGTGACTAAACTGTCTTAATTTGTGCATCATTATGTCTGTTGTTCTGTAAACTACTGCATGTGTTGATCAGTAGCTATATGATTAACTATATGGGTTATTGATTGATTGTCCAAGTATTTGTATGGGAGACTGAGTGTGTGTGTGGCTGGCTGGGAGGTGTGTGACTCTGTGCAGATCAATGTGTACTTGTATCAATGATTGTATAAGAAAGTAAGTATGTGTTACTATATGTTTGAAAATGTAAGGTGCTCTATGTTTAACTGTATAGACAAGAAAATGGAAGTGTCATTGATTCTTTACAGGACTGACTAGGTGTGTGAGTAACTCCATGGATGAGTGGCAGAGTGTGAGTGTCTGTATAGGTGTATGAGTGCATATGATAGTGTTGTAAAGATGAGTGATTGTATGTATGAATGATTGTATGGGTGAATGAGTGAATGTGTGTGTAGACGTAGGAATCAGTGAGTACGTATGTAGTAACTAGTATTGGTGTGTCAATGGTTTCAAAAATTATACTCTGTATTTAACACTGGGTGAAACAGAGGTTATATTAAAATGTGAGGAGATGCATTGTATTGTCACATGAATGATATCATCAGTGATGTGGTCATTGATGTCAAATGAGATGTCATCAGTGATGTCATCAGTGATGTCATTTGAGATGTCATCAGTGATGTCATCAGTGATGTCACTGACCATGTCATGAATGATGTAATATGCGACATGATCAGCAGTGGATTGCGGGTGCGCGATATATAGTTAGTGCAACTAACTATATATGGAATTTCAATGGTTTTGTGTGAGTAAAATAAGGTTTTGTAAATGCTAATTCCTAACTATATATGGTCTATAACCTATGGTTTTTTCAGTGATTTTCAATGTTTTTTTAATAGCAAATATCATAAGCTGTCGAATGTCAAGTACGTGGTAAGTGAAAACATTTTCGTGTTTATGCACACTGATCTGCTTTGAATTGTGCCCCCCCCCCCTCATTTCTATTAGGAGTACTCTCTCTTTGCAGATAGTGAAAGGTAGTTAACGCAGGCCTTTGCCCCCGTTGTAATCCGTCGTGCCTGCTTCTCTCTCCATTTGATTGATTGTTATCCAAGTATTTACTGTTTTAGAATTAGTTCTCTTTGGTTCATTCTCTATTTACAAACAAACACAGAGTCGCAATACTCTGTTTAGTCTTTGCAGATAACGAAAAATCGTGTAAAAGAAAAGGAATCGAGCAAAATCAGTAGGCCACTAATGGGATCTCTTTTTGACCTCGCTAAAATAGAAACATTAGGAACAACCCCTCATGACAAATACAAAACTAGTGAGATGAACTGAACTCCACACAATGATGGCTGCAAAACAGCTCGGCTCCGCCACCCACCCCGCCCAAAATAACGATAAAGAGCGGCTGCCATGATTGGTTGCGGAATGGCCACAACGGAGCTACGAAATGGTGCTGCTCTCATGCTAACCCCAGCTTCGGTCTGAAACATCCAGAAACACTGTAGACTACCAATTCGATCAGTTCCGGTAGCGCCCCAATGTAACCCGGTAGAGAAGAACTAGCCCTCCCCTCTTTGACTGATGGTTCTTGTTGCCTGTCCCTTCTGTTGTCATTTAACAGAACTATTTAGCCTGCTGAAAGGGGTTGTGTTTCGACCGCTGGTTGGTGGAGACATTTTGACTATATTCTGGACCTGCGTTGTCGCGTAATGCGTCATATGACGCGCCGCGTTAGCGCATCCGGAAGTCATCCGGGGCGCGCAGCGCGTAACGTAAGCATAACAAGTCATGTGACTTGTTAATAAAACTTTTCATTGGTTCATTTTACTTTTCCTATTCTAATGATGAAAGCCTTGGTCATATCACCTAAAAATTACGCTTTTAATTACTTCCGAACATTATTTTCTCTTAAATATATGTTATAATGTTCCAGGCTAATGTACTTTCCCGGAAATTTTACAACTGTCCTGCAAGTAAAATATATTCTTTTTTCGAGAAAAAGAGCGTTTCTTCGTCCCATGACGGAGCCGTTGAGCAAAAGAGGGTCGACCTGCTGTCTTAGTCGCCGATACGCCTGAATATGAGATTCTTATCGATCACTTTATGTTGCAGGAATAGAAAACACAACAGCCCTTGACCATTTATCTTTACTGCGTTCCTTCGTATTATACCTTTTACCCTTCATGTAATTGGTCTGCTTTATTTCACTTGCCTTTTAATGATTCTAAAACAGTGACTATTAAAAACTTTACCAATGTATACACTACTACCATGTTTTCTTTTAAAAACCTTTATTGTGAAAATTTCATTATACAAATACGAGCCTATAACCACGTGGGCCTGCCACGGAGCAAACTGTAATCGTATATGATGAATAGACATTTACACTGTAGAGGAACGTAACGGGCGGGCCATTAGGTTGCAAAAACTAAGGTGTCTAACAGTTACGGAATCGGTGGACGTACATTTTATAATTAAAATACGACAGGGCCAGTTACAATAAAATTATCTAGATATACATTTGCGGGCAAGTACCATGGGTGACGTTAATTCGAATTTTCAACAGTACAGTAATCAATAACACATCAGAACTTAATATCAATAGGGATGTCGAAATATTCAATCAATTCTCGTCCCCGCCCGCCATGTGCTTCAAAACTGCATACGTATCTCGTGATTTCAAGGTTCTGCAACCAGTACACAACAAGGAGTTACGAGTCCCATTTATTCCGGCGCCATTTTGGGCGAGGACGGGCAGGTCCAGGATATAGTCAAAATGTCTCTACCAACCATCGACTATGATGATGTTCATATGCTGTATTTATTAGAGTAACACTCATCTGCCCACATGAAATTAATTTACCACAATCTAAACATGTCATTTTAATCTTTCCAAAGTTCTTCTAAATATTTGGGACCGTTTCCCTTGCCTCTGAAGCTCTCAGTGCCACTTCTTTGATGAATGTACTAGCAGGTCAGGGGTTCTCCTCCAAATCTCTCTTTTATGCAGCACTATAATTAATTGGTGCCACCTCTCCATATGACGATGCATGGTATAGTTACCACAACTATATTTTTTTTCGGTTCCTCTGGAGAGTTCATCGTGGCAGATGAAGCGTGTAACATACCGGGCATTTACCTTTTTTTGCATGTACAGGAAAGGAAAAAAAAATCGAGCGTCCGAGTTCTAAGGTGTCCCAGGGCCATTTTAGTGGACCAGGCCCAAATCCAAAGAACAGGCCGCCATTTTGAGAGTCCTCTTGCAGCCGCCTGTCGCTGTAGCATCAAGAGCAGCCGAAACTTAGCTGAATGGCAACTGAAACGGTAAATGGGCGCCCCACTACATTTCAGCATTGTAGGATGACCACACCAGTACAGCAACTTGCTAGACATCACCTCGGTGCCATCCGGATCTCGGCGCCCCACTGCAGATGAAGTGCCTCTCAACTATGAAACCACCACGGTGACATCCGGATCTTGGCGCGTTGTGCTGCCTTCGGCCTATTCGCACATCGGTCCGCTACTGACGCCATCTCACAGGCTAATGGGGTGACCCACGGCGAGTTTCAGCTTTGTAGGATGACCACACCAACTTGCTAGACATCACCTCGGTGCCATCCGAATCTTCGCATCTCAACGCCTAGTGGTATCTTCCATACAGAAAATATTGTTACGCTGCCCTTGGCCCCATTCGCACATCAGTCCGCAACTTAGACATCACCTCGATGCCATCCGGATCTTGGCATCTCAGCGCCTTGTGGTGTCAGTCAGAAAATATTGTTGCGCTGCCTTTGGCCCCATTCGCACATCAGTCCGCTACTGACACCATCTCACAGGCCAATAGGGCGCCCCACGCCGACTTTTACCATTGTACGATGGCCACACCAGTGGCACAACTTGCTAGACATCACCTCGGTGCCATCCGAATCTTGGCATCTCAACGCCTAGTGGTATCTTCCATACAGAAAATCTTGTTACGCTACCTTTGGCCCCATTCGCACATCGGTCCGCAACTTAGACATCACCTCGGTGCCATCCGGATCTTGGCATCTCAGCGCCTTGTGGTGTATTCTCTTCAGAAAATATTGTTGAGCTGCCTTTGGCCCCATTCGCACATCGGTCCGCAACTTACACATCACCTCGGTGCCATCCGGATCTTGGCATCTCAGCGCCTTGTGGTGTCTTCTACTCCGAAAATATAGTAGAAAATATTGTTGCGCTGCCTTTGGCCCCATTCACACATCAGTCCGCTACTGACACCATCTCACAGGCCAACAGGGCGCCCCACGCCGACTTTTACCATTGTACGATGGCCACACCAGTGCCACAACTTGCTAGACACCACCTCGGTGCCATCCGGATCTTGGCATCTCAGCGCCTTGTGGTGTCTTCAAATCAGAAAATATTGTTGCGCTGCCTTTGGCCCCATTCGCACATCGGTCCGCTACTGACGCCATCTCACAGGCCAACGGGGCGCCCCACGCCGACTTTCAGCATTGTAGGATGGCCACACCAGTGCGGCAACTTACTAGACACCACCTCGGTGCCATCCGGATCTTGGCGCGTTGTGCTGCCTTCGGCCTATTCGCACATCGGTCCGCTACTGACGCAAACTCACAGGCCAACGGGGCGCCCCACGCCGACTTTCAGCATTGTAGGATGGCCACACCAGTGCGGCAACTTACTAGACACCACCTCGGTGCCATCCGGATCTTGGCGCGTTGTGCTGCCTTCGGCCTATTCGCACATCGGTCCGCTACTGACGCAAACTCACAGGCCAACGGGGCGCCCCATGCCGACTTTCAGCATTGTTGGATGGCCACACCAGTGCGGCAACTTACTAGACACCACCTCGGTGCCATCCGGATCTTGGCGCGTTGTGCTGCCTTCGGCCTATTCGCACATCGGTCCGCTACTGACGCAAACTCACAGGCCAACGGGGCGCCCCACGCCGACTTTCAGCATTGTTGGATAGCCACACCAGTGCGGCAACTTACTAGACACCACCTCGGTGCCATCCGGATCTTGGCGCGTTGTGCTGCCTTCGGCCTATTCGCACATCGGTCCGCTACTGACGCAAACTCACAGGCCAACGGGGCGCCCCACGCCGACTTTCAGCATTGTAGGACGCCGCCTCACGTGCCAACGTATTTTCTCCTAATTTTACACCCTATGCCGCATAACAGGTCATGTGACTTGTTTATAAAACTTTTCATTGGTTCATTTTACTTTTGGTTTCCTAATGATGGAAGGCTTGATCATGTGACCTAAAAACAACACGTTTCATAGGATGAAAACTTTTTTTTTTCCCCCAAACTATGAAAGCCTCACCTTGTTTCTGGATGTTTCAGACTGAAGCTGGCGTCAGCATGAAAGCACCACCATCTCGTAGCTCAGTCGTGGTCATTCCGCGAGCAATCATGGCAGCCGCTCCCCACCAGAAGCCTGCAGGAGTCGGAGCCCCCAAAACTTTTGATGAATTCTCAAGGCGGAGGGGACGCTTTCGAGAATGGGGTCCAAGACCTAGCAGACAAGCGTCCGATTTCCAAGGTGTCCCAGGGCCATTTCAGTGGACCAGGCCCAAAAAGGAAACAGCCTGCCGCCATTGAGAGTCCTGTGACAGCCGCCTATCGCTGCACCGCAAGAGTGGGCGCAACTCAGCTGAATTGCGGCTTTTGACACAGTGGACCAAAAACGGACGGAATGGCAACTGAAACGGTAAAGGGGCGCCCCACTACAACAGATGACACTCCACCTGGAGGGCCCGTTCACGCCGCCTCCCCCGGGGCGCTCCACGCCATTATTCGGAGCAGCATTGTAGGATACCAAAACCAGTGCGGCAACTTACTGGACATCACCTTGGTGCCATCGTTCTGCTGCCTTGGAACTATTCGCGCAACAGTTTGCTACTGATGACCCACCCCCCGCGACGCCCCATGCCGTTATTTGCTGGGTGGCAACTTACTAGACATCACTTTCGTGTCATCTAGATTTCGGCGCGTTCTGCTGCCTTGGAACTATTCGCACAACAGTTTGCTACTGATGACCCACCCCCCGCGACGCCCCACGCCGGAAATCTGGACGTTGTGCTGCGTTGGGACTATTCGCACAGCCGACCGCTACTTCGTTGTTTTTCCCTAAAAATGTTTATATGTTATTACTATTTTTGTTTTCTTGTATATATTTATAAATTATTAAAGTTTTATAATCTTACTACTTTGTCGGAGTGCTATATATTTTTAATGTGACACATAATTGTAAAAACTTTGATGTACAAACAGTCATCCCTGGAATCTTCCGCTTCAGGCTCGGTCCCCTCCCCAATCACAATACAGGATGGTTTTCAGATAATAGCAACGCTTCTGCTGTGACGGATCTCATCGAGTGTGGGCCTTGATCTACTATAACTCCTTTGAAGAGGGGTGATTCTTTACAGCTGTGGCCATAAACTACATCTGCAGGGCTAGCTGATACCCTAGGACCAGCCTGGACAATCGGACACAGAGGAAAAGGAGTGTCAGAGGGTGCGGTAGTGAATAGGGCGAAAGGGAGGTGTCGGGCGGGCACAGGGTGTGATTCTCAGGGAACAGCAGCGCAGATGGGGGAGGTTTATTACCCATGCATAAGACAGAGAGCAGGGGTGACCACTGCCTGGGGGAGATGCTTGCGAGGGTGGGGAGCCATGCTAAGGATCGACAGCGTGCACAGAGTGGGTCTGGTCAAGGCATCTAAAATGGCTGCCGTGCACGACAAAAGTGTGGCATTTGAAAAAAGACAAGATGGCGCAGACAATGTTTTTCAACACTTCCTGATTTCCTTCGAATCGAACGTTAACAGACGTTGGGGCATATTACCAAAGTTAAGCGATATTTATCCCTAACGATGCTTAGCAACGATTTTTTTACCGTCAGAAATTATCGCAGATAAACCTTGCTATTATCAAGGTTTATCGGAAATACGATAAAAGACCGCAATGCATTAATATCGCTGAAAACTCAGCGATATTCATGCATTACCGAGCTAATGCTCTTAGCCATGTTATCCACCTCCCATTGGATAACATGGCTAAGAACTGCTCAGGGCAGGTGGTAGCTTTTAGAGATATTCGCCCTTATCTCGAATATTTCCAAAAGTTGATAATAGGAGATAGCGATGTTAGCGACTGTTTCCAGTCGCTAACATCTTGGCATGCCCACTTTGCATGTCATTAGTGATAAATATCACTCACATGCAAAGTGGGGCCCAAGATGGTCGCTATCTTCTACTAGCCGTCGCTAACTGGTGTTAGCAACAGCTAGGTAATACACATATAATTTTATCTCCGCGAAGCGCTGTTACAGATATATATATCTTGTTTCGCTTTGGCCTCCTCTTGTCTCTCGATCCTACCGAGAGACAAGATGGCGGCCGCTACGGACTGTTTGGAATGTTGACAGACGCCGGAGAACCAATCAGCTTCGCTTCACAAAGCTCCGTTGCGCGAAAAGTCCGCGAACCAGAGCGCTGCCCGGTCCGCTGTTACAGATATATATCTTTTTTTAAACGTTAATTTCTCAAAATCCACTGGAGCACATATATTGAGACCTACAAAAGGCACATCGGGCTACCAGTCCCTACAATTTTGCCAAGTTTCGTGCAAATCCATTCAGCCGTTCGGGCTAAAAGTGAGGCCAACCGCCCTATGGAAATTAACATGGGAAAAACGCATTTTGGGACCCCCCTTTTTTCTCGGCCCCCCCTTGACGAACCCCCCCCAAATTTTCAAGGGCTGCTCAGAAACAAAATGTGCCATTTTCCTGAAAATTTCAGCCAATTCCGTCCACAAACGCCAAAGTTATTAGACATAGAATTTTCAAAAAACCCATAGAGAAAAAATCCTAACTATATATACCTACTGGCGACCGCCAGTAGGTAATATATATATATATATATATATAAAAATATTGCAGAATGCTGGTTTTTTGTTGAGCTGCTGCTGGCAAGAATTTGAAATAAATGTAACACTTTATCGTTGGTTTCCAGTGGATTTCCTTGTAGTGTGCTACCTGCATGTTTTGGATTTGTAAACGGCGAGCACGGCCGTTAAGGAAAGACCACCACTGAAAAGCGGGTCCATCTCTGCCTTCATCTGCGCTGAGAACTAATGGGAGGAAACAAGCAGACTCCATTTCAGGGTTGGAGTCTGCACGAGTGGATTTCATCTTCTACAAAGCAAGGCAGCGGCGAAATAATGAATGCGGTATTTACCAACCAAGGTGACATTATTTTTAGCATCATTTAGAGACAGAAACGTAGCACCCACTTGGGAACACTATGTGCACGGACTACATGCACCAGAAGGCTTGGGAAGGCCACGCCCACTGAAGCAGGTGTTGCACAAGTTACTACTTGTGTAACGAAATATCTGTAAGAGACATTAGTTAGTGATATATTCCTTACCTTAGAATATTCCCAGGCGTCAGACTGGATCCGGAAATTTTTGCGTAGCAGTACACTTGCGCGTCGGTAGGCGTCATTAGCGGCTCCGCGTCCGTCGTCTGCGCCGTGATGACGTCGGAGTACTTAGACGCCGCCTCCGCGTGCTGACGTCAGTTCTTAGACACAGCTTTTCCGCGCCAGAAGCGCTGAGCCATGTTAAAAACCAACACTGGTGCCATTGAAACTAGGGCCCTGAAAGGGGATAACCCTAACCCTAGATATCGGTTCGCAGAACGGGGAGGATGGGTGGGTCGGTAAGGAATCACTAACTAATGTCTCTTACAGATATATCATTACACAAGTAGTAACTTGTGCATCTGAAAGAGACATGTTAGTATTAGATTCCTTACTTTAGAATAGCTACCCCAGCAATACCAACCCCGGTGGTGGGTCTGCGAACCAATAATCACACCAGAAAGTCCTGGAGGACAGAACGGACAAAGAAGCCATCCCTCCGGACTTGGCTGTCCAGGCAGTAGTGTCTTGCAAACGTGTGCAGCGATGCCCACGTAGCTGCCTGACCGATGTCTTGAAAGGGCACTCCCCGGCCCAGGGCAGTTGTAGTTGCCGTGGCTCGGGTGGAATGAGCCCGCAATCCAACAGTGAGCTCCTTCTTAGCCAAGGAGTAACATGCCTGGATACACAAGATGATCCACCGGGAGATGGTCCTCTTGTGCACCGCTTTCCCCTTTTTAGCGCCCACGTAACCAACAAAGAGTTGGTCATCCACCCGGATCTGGCGTGTGCGATCCACATAGAATTAGAGCGCACGTTTTGGATCCATACGGTGGAGCCGCTCTTCTTCTTTAGAGAGATGCGTTGGCGGAAAGAAGGTTGGCAAGGTGATGGACTGCCCGATGTGGAAGGCCGTGACAACCTTGGGCAGGAAAGATGGCTTAGTACGCAACACCACTTTGTCCGGATGGACAGAAAGGAAAGGTGGAGTACAAGAAAGGGCCTGGAGCTCACTCACTCTCCTGGCAGAGGTGATATCAACCAGGAAAGCAGTCTTCAGAGTAAGAAGGCGGAGAGGACAGTTGTGAAGTGGCTCAGAGGGAGCGCACATCAGAAACGTAAGAACAAGGTTCAAGTCCCACTGCGGCATCACAAACGGAACAGGAGGGAACGTGTGTGTGATGCCCTTTAGAAATCTATTTACAATAGGGGACTTATTTATTTATTTATTTATTTATTTATTGTGGGTTTATATAGCGCTAGAATCAACTCCCGGAGGGGTATCTCCGCGCTTCGACCGCTGGGGAACCCGTCCTGGCTCACCCTGAGAGATGGTCCCTAAGGGGTATCTCTAAGGTGCGACCAAGCATCCCCGGCGGTCTGGGGGGCCGTTGTAAAGATGAGGCAAGCTAATGCCCAGAGTTGCCGAGTGTGGTCCCTGACTGGAGTAGGCACCGAGGCGAGAATTATCGAGCCCGCTGACCCTGGTCCACGACCCTGCCGCGTCGGGAATCGAACCCTGGTCCCGGGCCATCCTCTGCTTACGGGTCTGCCGCCTCTAACCAGTGAGCCACACCACTCCACTGACTTGAACAAAGAAGGTTGATCAGGCAGCCTCAGAAAGGCTGAAAGGGCAGAAAGGTAGCCCTTGCTAGTGCCCAGAGCAGAGCCCTGCTGGGCAAGAGAAAGAAGAGAGAGGAGAACCTCCGAAAGGGGGGCAGAGAGAGGATCCACAGCCTTTTCTGTGCAACATGCCACAAATCTGTTCCACCTGCAGGCGTATACAGACTTTGTGGAGGGACGCCTGGCTGCCAGAATGATATTACAGACTTCAGGAGGCACGTCAAATGGCCTCAACTGTCACCGCTCAATCTCCAAGCATGGAGGTGGAGACTGGACCGGTTCGGGTGGAGGACCGTCCCCTGCTGCTGCCACAGAAGGTCCTCCCGAAGAGGCAGACGAACCGGGGGATCGACTGACATACTGAGTAGCTCTGGATACCAGTACCTTCATGCCCAGTCCGGTGCCACAAGGATGACTTGGGCCCGGTCATGCTTGATCTTCTTCAGCACTCTGGGCAGAAGTGGTATAGGCAGAAAGGCGTACAATAGACCGCAACTCCACTCGCGAAGAAAAGCGTCTCCGACCGAGCGCCGCCTTGGAAATTCCAATGTGCAGAACTGATGACATTGCGCGTTCTCTTCGGTGACGAATAGATCTAACCAAGGCTCTCCCCATTTCTGAAAGAGGCCTTGCGCCACGTCCGAGCTCAGACGCCATTCGTGATCCATCATGCACCGACGGCTGAGCTCGTCCGCCCTGGCGTTCAGAGAACCCGCCAGGTGTTGAGCCACCAGGGTCACGCCCTGGCGTTCCAGCCACTGCCAAAGGCGCAGAGCCTCCTGGCAAAGGGTCCACGACCCCACCCCGCCTTGTTTGTTGCAGTACCACATGGTGGTGGTGTTGTCCGTGAACACCTGCACTACACTCCCCCGGACAGAGGGGAGGAATGCCAACAGGTTGATGTGGAGCCGGGCCTCCGCCGGAGACCAGAGGCCTCTGATCTCCGACTCACCCATGTGGCCTCCCCAGCCCTGGAGGGACGCATCAGTCACAACTACGTGCTCCGGTTGGGGAAGGGAGAGGGATCTGCCGCTGACCCAATTGTGGTCCGTGAGCCACCACTGCAGCTGTCTCGCAGTGCCCTCCGAGATCAGGAGGTGGTCGGACAGGTTTCCCTGATGCTGGGCCCACTGAAACTTCAGGTCCCACTGCAGAGCCCGCATCCGCCACCTGGCGTGATGCACCAGTAGGATGCAGGAGGCCATCGGCCCCAGAAGCCGCAGCGTCAACCTGACCGAGACCCGGGATAACGGCTGAAAGATGGGAATCAGAGCCTGAATATCCCGGACCCGCTGTCCGGGTGGATAAACCCAAAACCGCGCCGAGTCGAGAACTGCTCCGATGAAGAGGAGCTTCTGAGAAAGGCACAGGTGTGACTTTAGCACATTGATGGAGAACCCCAGCTGGTGCAGGAGATCTGCCGTAGACTTGAGGTGGCTCACGACACACTGGGGCGAGCCCGCCTCCAACAACCAGTCGTCGAGGTAGGGGAAGACTGAAACCCCTAACCTGCGCAGATGAGCTGCGACCACCGCCATCACCTTTGTGAACACCCGTGGGGCGCTGGTAAGGCCGAAGGAGAGCACGGTATACTGAAAGTGCTCGTGGCCAACCGTGAACCGCAGGTAGCGCCGGTGAGCCGGCAGGACGGGGATGTGGAAATAAGCGTCCTGCAAGTCCAACGCTACCATCCAGTCTCCAGGGTCCAGGGCAGCTAAGATCTGAGCCAGTGTCAGCATTTTGAACTTCTCCGTCCGGAGGAAGCCGTTGACGCTCCGTAGGTCCAAGATAGGGCGTAGGCCCCCTTTGCCCTTCTTGGGTACCAGAAAGTAGTGGGAGTAGCAACCACACCCTACTTCTGGCCCAAAATTGCGCTCGATGGCCCCCTTGGCCAAGAGGGCCGTAACTTCCTCCTGCAGAAGTCGCAAATGATCCCCCGATACACGGTGGTTCTGCGGTGGCATGGCTGGAGGAGTCGCCTCGAAGGGGAGGGAGTAGCCCCTTCGGACGATCTGCAGCACCCACCTGTCCGACGTGACAGTGCACCAGGGGAGGAGGTGATGGCGAACCCTGCCCCCCACTGGCGTCACATGGGCCTGAAAGCACGGACTAGGAGGGTTTTGAGGCGGATGCTGCGGGGGAAGGTGTGGAATGACCTCGCCGTTGTCCCCCAACCGCTGCCACGGCGGTTTCCACGGCCGCCACCACGTTGGGTATTACCCTGCGGAGCGTGGCTGGCAGCACATGTGGGTACACCCCTTCCCTGGCCACGAAAGGAGTGAAAGGCAGCCGATTGCTGGCGCGGGGCCGAGAGGCCCAAGGACTTGGCCGTAGCCCTGGAGTCCTTAAAGCGCTCAAGCGCATGGTCTTCCTTGTCGCCAAAAAGGCGACGGCCATCAAACGGCATGTCCATCAGTGTATTTTGGACATCGGCCGAAAAGTTGGTGGACTTCAACCAGGCGTGGCGTCTGACCGCCACCGTCGTTGCCATCGCTCTACCTAGTGAGTCTTGGTATCCAGCCCACACCGGATAGAATACCTGGCTGCATCCCGGCCTTCCACAAGGGCTTGGCCGAGTTTGGCCCGTACCTCCAACGGACACTCTGGCAGCACTTCCGCAACCGTATCCCACAGAGAGTGGGTGTAGCGGCCCAAGAGGCAGGTGGTGTTGGAAGACCGCAGTCCCAGACTAATGGAGGAGAAGATCTTTTTACCGTACTGCTCGTACCTCTTGGATTCCCTGTCCGGCGGAGCCGACGGGAATGCGGTCTGGGAATTAGAGGCCTGGATGACCAGGCTCTCGGGGGTGGGGTGGGTGGACAGGAAACATGGGTCGCCCGGGGCCAGGCGGTGGCGTCTGGCCACGTTCCTATCTACGGGCGAACCCGTAGCGGGCCTGGACCAAGTGCCCAAAGGAACGTCGGTTAAGGCCTCGTTAAACGGCAGCAGAGGCTCGGCTGAGCATGACTGCGGCTTAAGGACCTCAGTGAGGAGGTTAGTCCTCACGGCCGCGACGGGGAGCTCAAGTTCCAAGGCCTTGGCCGCCCTCATCAACACCACACTATAGGTTGCCCCCTCCTCCGTAGCCACGGTAGGAGGCGAGACAAAGCCAGTGTCAGGCGAAGTGTCTATACCACTGGTCTCCCCAAGTTCACCTGCCCAGTCCTCTTGAGACTGACATTCACGTGCCAGAGGGTCCTCAGACCCCTCCCAATCCTCCTCAGCACTCATCTCCTGGTACTCAGGGTTAGCAAAGGATGGGGCCGGTTCATGGAAAGTGAACTCTCCGAACAGCGTCGAAAGCGGTGCCCAGCGGCGCCGCTCCGGCGCCAGAACCGGTTCGAGGGAGGCATCGGGGATGGCGCCGCTCGAGGACGGCGCCAGGGGTGACACCTGAGGGGTCGGCGCAGGGGAAGTCGTTAAGTCCACCGGCGGCGACCCGGAACCGGATCCAGTGGGGCCCTGCGGTGCCGGGCCCGAAGGCGCCGGTGGCGTCGGAGCTAAAGCACCCGACGGCGTCTGGCCCAAAGCCCCCGACCCGCTAGGACCCCCAGACGGGTCCGCTGGGCCCGAAGGCGCCGCGGAGCCAATCGGAGGAGAAAGACTTCATGGCCATGAGGAACCGCTCGATCTCCTCCGGCGCCGCATTAGGTCCAGGGACCGGAGGGTATGAGGCCGGACGCGGAGCCTGCGACTCCGACTGAGCCGCGTGGGCGGTGCCACCTGAACCCCCCCCCGGCCGCGCAAGCGTCGGGGGGGAGTCGGGAGAGCGATGACGCCTCTTCGACTTCTTGTGCTTACCTGACCACTTCGACCCTGAGGAGTGATGTCGACTCCCGGAGCTCCGATGGCTCCTCGCCCGCGAATGGTCCCTCGACCCCCTTCCGGATCGGGACCTCTTGGCGCGGGGCCGACTGCCTGAGTTCGAGCCGCTTACGGGACCGCTCCAGTTTTGCCTTCGAAGTCGGGGCCCGGCAGTCGGAACAGGTCTTGTCGTCGTGGTCGACGCCGAGACAGTGGAGACACCGACGGTGAGGGTCGGTGACCGACATCAGCCGGTCGCAATCCTCACAGGGTTTAAAACCTGGCATCCGCAAGAATTGCCCTTTGGGCAATTCCTGCGGCTCAGAAGGAACTGCACAAGGCGTGCGGATTACTTTTTTGAAGCACAAAAGCTCAAGATCAAGTTACATGCTAGGGGCTATCCCAATAGATTACTCAAGCGCTCATTAAAACGAGCCTGGTATAACGACAGGGAGGCTCTACTAAAATCTAAAATTAAAACGACAGACCAAATTGGTCTGTGTCACTACATTTTGCACAGCATCCAACCAACTTAAGAAATTGATAAATAAACAATGGTCACTTTTGTCAAGTTTACCAGAATTTTGTGACAAACCTATGTTTGCCTTTAAACGGGGCTGCAATCTGAGAGACCGTTTAGTTCATGCATATACTGAAAAAGATACAAATAGAGTGGACAATATGCGCCAACTAAGCCCTTTAATTGGCCACTATAAATGCAATGGATGCATAGCATGCCAAACTTCTAAGATCTGCAAAGATTTCATATTGAATGGCAAAACCATCACTTTGAAAAGTTTTTCAAACTGCAATACAACAAATGCTGTATATTGCATAGAATGCCCCTGTGGTCTTAGATATTTTGGTAAGACTACCCAAAAGATTAAACAGCGCATTCTTCGACATCAGTCCAGGGTCCGATGTCTTGTTGAGAATGCTCCACTCGTAGAACACTTCAGACGTGAAAACCAGACTGCGAAAGACCTCATTTGGTAGGTGGTTGAAGTTATAAAACCCTCAATCAGACAATCCAATGTTGATCGCATCCTTACACAGAGAACAACGCTGGATCTGTATCTCAGATTCAGTGAAAAATGGCCTTAACTCCAGTTCTGAATGGCAAACCCTAGCTTGTTTAACGTAAACTTTTGACAATGTCTCATCGGTTGTTATCCTATAGGGTCAACTTTCCAACTTTCCAATCTCATTCTCTACATAAAGACAGGATATATACCAACGGATTATATGTGATTTCAGATAATAAATGTATATGTCAAGAATTTTCAGTGCCTTGAATGACTTAATTTTTAAGCATCGAACTAACTGTTGTGAAATAGGTATTGTTTAAATACACGTTACAAAATGGAATTGTACTGAACAGGTGCTACACTTACTGTTTTGAATGATTGTTAACCTTTAAGTTTATAATTGATCTTTGTACAATAGGTATAGTCTATAGACATGTTTAAATAATATACCTATTCTTGGAAAATACAAATTTTATTGTTTTGATGTACATTTCATATACGAATTCTGAGATCATGTATATCCCATATTTATTTAGCCTATGGAACTGATTTTAATTTACTTAGTCTAAATGATTCCATCCAGAGTGAATAATAAAGTTAGGCTGTATATAAACTATCTATTTTCACTCCGTTCAAATATGGCCGACGCTTGCAATAAGACACCAGTTGTCAAACATAGTAATTGACGCTCCTCTACTTCCGGGTCACGGGGTTTATAACAGTAGCTAGCACCCTGGGACTTCGTTGCTGAACGATTTGCGATTCCATTCGTGTTGGCGGCGAAGTGATTCTCGAACCTCTGTGCCTTACTCTCGACTCTATGTAAGTAGCTCTGTGCGATCGATGCGATACTAGAAGCAGCTCCAGCGTATAATAGATGGAGCCATCATGCTGCTATACTATTGTAAAGTGATCTGTAGCTTTTTCCATTTAACGTGTTGAGTTCACAACACTTGATTTCCTTTTAATGGACAAAGCTGACATGCTGTTTTATCGCCTTACACACAGAAGCGCACCTTAAATGCTGAGTGCACTGTTATATAAAGCAAGCTGCTTTGATTGTAAGTCCAGGTTGCACTCTCCATGTACGTGCATTAAAGACTTGAGGTAGTAATTCCTTCACTACTTAAACAGAGATGAAAATTAACACCACTGTACAGTATTGACTTGTTGTGTTTAGACATACTTGTATAACGCAAATCAAGATCTCAATTATTTCATTTTTCAGGTCTGGTTACCTGATTTTTCGTCTAAATTTAAGACTGATTAAAATTCAAAACTGCTGATCATCTAAGTCCGTTGATATACTACAACTTATCCAGGTATGCCCATATGGAATGATAGCTTGATAGAATAGACGCTCATCTATTAATAAGCTTTAATACATGAGGAAACTTTCATTTCAGGTCATCTCTTCGTTTCATTTCTGGTTTGAATTATCCGATCAGGGAGTTGTTTTTAAGATACAAGCTGTAGCTGTACATAAATATTGAACCCAGTGTAAGGATTGCAGGCTGGTTCCACAGGAGCGTCAGGAATCCGAAGAGTAGTCCGCAGCCTTCCCCTGCGGTCTTCCGACTCTATCAAGCACTAGAGTACGAGAGACACGCCAGGGGAAAACAGGGAAACAAAACAAGGAAAGAAGGGGGAAGACAATGATGGTTGATGGCAATCTCCAGTAGTGAATATGGGGTACTTCAATGAAGGTAACAGGAAAACAGGTAGGCTGAAATGACAAGAGGAAGCAAAACACTCTAGCTCTACTCCAATAAATGGAATATTAATTATACATGTACACAAACATATCACGTACCCCAGGTTCTTAATATGTCGCTGATTTAGCAGATGAAGGTGGAAATAAGGTACAGCGTCTGGAGCTATGATAAGGATGACACAGTTAGTGAAATGAGTACTATAGGCTAGATGTTGTATGTTTTGATAGTGCTCTAATCAACCCTTCTTACTTCAACTATCTTGGAACAGCCTTTGAAGACACCTTCAATACTGTCTGGTACACAAAGAACCTTCCACCCACTTCTGTTGTAGATGTCTTTATGAATTACCACCATCTATGAGAACCAAACGAAATCTATATAGTCCATCCACATGTATCAATAATAATGCAAAAAAGATTGGTAGCGCATGAGCGCTCTTACCGTGATTCCCTGTAGTGAGGAATAGAGGCACCCACCCTGATCCACGCAAGAGTGCCACAAAATACCAAGGACGGGGTTTCCAGAATAAGTGAAAGTATAGTGGAATATCCTGGAAACAGGGACCGTGAAGGTAACGTGGGAACAGAACGGGGACAGGAGAAAGTAGGGAGAAACCTAACTGACTAACTATGTAAATAAGAAATGGGGAATACACCACACCGGACAGCGGAGCACAAACCCGGCCGTCAGGTGTAGTAAAATAAATACTGGGAAGCAAAAAGGAAGACTAGTCCCACCGGATGGCGGAGCAAAGCCCGGCCGCCGGGTGGAACTAAGTATCAGCGGAAAACGAAGAAGTTCACAATGAAGCCGTGAACAAGTTCTCCACACAGCAGTGAACGGAGCTGTGCCCGGCCGGATGGCGGAGCTAAGCCCGGCCGCCGGGCGAGGCACAAGGAGAAGGGGAGAGGAGACTAGGCGCAATGCAATGTACGCCTGAGGCAGCGAAGCGCTGCTAAGCAAAAGCGTAAGCGTGGCCCACAATAGTTGGTGCAGGGGACGCAAAACGCTTAACCAGCGGACAACAGCAAAGTACAAACAGGAACGACGAAGTCAGGAAACAGGAATAGGACGGAACCGGAAACAAGGGAAGCTTGACGCAGGAACGTGAAGCGTCGTTCCCTGTTTCCTGGTTCATTAAATACCAGGTTTCTTAAAGGGACAGCGTAGGGGAATCCCAAAGCATGACACCCAGGTATGTCTTGCAGTAGCCACTAGGGCAGTCACTAATAAAACCTTATCTTCCGAAAGCCTTAGATTGACATTACATATATCTCTCTAGATTACAGCCTGAATTATTCCAGGGTTAACTACGCATAAGTCTGAAGATCCGCTATACAATCAGTGTTGATCCAAGTGAGTCCTTGACTACCTTTGATTAAGTAACTTAATGGATGTCTCGTTGTCTAATACATTTATGTGATATTGTAAATAGAAGTACAATATTTTTGAAGGATTTCACATTAAATTGCACGGTTTTAGTTGAATTGTCCATCAATAGGATGGTACGCACACAGCATTTTATTGAGGGTGAAAATTAACTGCTAGTTGATGTTTTTGGTTTGTTACCACATCAACGATTTGTATATAACTAATTGTATATAATTTTTTGTACAGGGGGTTACATTTCTGAAAAAGTTTATTCCTGAAGATGGTCTTGTTGATGACAACCCATAAGACCGAAACGTCTACATAAGTATCATCTCCCCAGCTATTCATACTACAGGACACCATAATACATTTATGACTTTGGTTTCCTTTTTATCCAATGGAGTTGATCCTGCTGTTATGAATTGTCAATTTAATTTATATATGTTGCTATTCATGACTGCTTATGTATAGTTTGGCTCATTCTCATCCCCATTGATTTGTTTCTGTGATTTATGTCAATATAAACTATCTTTTTATGAACATACCCTTTCTTTGCTGTGTGCTTTCTACTTTTTAAATAATGAATGTTTTGATATGTGAAAAACTATTTGATTAATTTGATGAGTAATCCTTAAGATACATTGGGTTCAAATGAATGAACTAGCAAATAGATTAAATAATTGAGTCAGATTCTAAATAGAATCCCTTGTAGTCACCTTATATTCTGATTACGAATTGCCCAAGCCTACAAGGGTTGATTTTGTGTCCACGTCTACACAGACTGGGTGACCTGGTAGCTGCTGTCCCGCTGTGTTCCCGCCGCCCGCCGCTGCACCGCTAACACCCTTGGTGTGGCCGCCGTGAGGCGTGCGGGCCCAGTGGGACTACAATCCCCACAATTCCTGGTGGCCTGAAGCCACGCATGCCCAGAACGCGCTAGGAGACGCATAAACTCAGTCACATCCCCTGCCGAGTGGGGAGCTTTTGTGGAAGAACTGGATGATCGCTGGCAGTACCTTTTGCTTGGGTGACCTGGTAGCTGCTGTCCCGCTGTGTTCCCGCCGCCCGCCGCTGCACCGCTAACACCCTTGGTGTGGCCGCCGTGAGGCGCACAGGCCCAGTGGGACTACAATCCCCACAACTCCTGGCAGCCTGAAGCCGCGCATGCCCAGAACGCACTAGGAGGCGCATAAACTCAGTCACATCCCCTGCCGAGTGGGGAGCTTTTGTGGAAGAACTACAATCCCCACAATTCCTGGCAGCCTGAAGCCGCGCATGCCCAGAACGCGCTAGGTGGCGCATAAACTCAGTCACATCCCCTGCCGAGTGGGGAGCTTTTGTGGAAGAACTACAATCCCCACAATTCCTGGCGGCCTGAAGCCGCGCATGCCCAGAACGCGCTAGGTGGCGCATAAACTCAGTCACATCCCCGCCTCGCGGGATGCCGGGCGAAGCCCGGACAAGGCTGGGCTATCCCTCTAATCCTGGGTAAGCCCGCTTACGACCTACTTATTTTGTACCTGTTCGTTCATGACATATACCCCAGGTATGGAGGGGAAGCGCTGCCTTACCCCAGATCCTGTACGGGAAAGACCAACTGGGACCCTCGATGATTTTTTCACAAGAGCAGCTGGAGTTGTGGGCAGAGAAATCGCTCTGACGGAAAATCGTTTGTCGCTGGAGCTCTTGAGTGCCAAACGCTCCTCCCTAGGGGGCCTGATAAATGCTGTCTCGCCGGCCAACATTGAACTTACTACTCTACTTACTTGTAGCCCCATTGACTTGGAAAAACTTGACTTACAATTTGATTATTTGTCAGGGGACGAAGTTGTTCCGTCTCTGAATGTTTCTTCCTATAGTAGTGCTTCCTCAGAGGGCTTTTATCCGATAGAACCTAGGAAAAGCCTACAGCCAACAGATACCCAAACTATTCCAGAAAAAGTATCATCCTGTTTGATGCTAAATGGTAAAAGGAAGAGGGGGGGCGGCCATGTGGGCAGAAAACCCAAGGTTTCAAGGATCTCAGGCTTTTCAAGTGCAATGTTTTCGAAGAAATTTAGTATTACATCTAAAAAGTTTAAAAAGCCTATTAAAGCCCCACCAGCTTCTAGTGCCCAAACCCCACAGACGGAAAAAACGGCTACAAATCTTGGGAATGAGGATGAGTTAGTGATATCTTTTTCCAACATGACGCACTTGTTGCGTTCTTTTACTCTTCCTCTGATTGAAAGGCTGAAAATTATAAATGGGAAGATTGATGCCCTGAGTCAACTAGCCAATGACAACACACGTAGGCTTGATACCTCAGCACTACCAAAGCCTACTACTGATAGGGGGAATATGCCTAGCAACAATATAGATCCTAAAGTCCCAGCACTAAGCACCATAAACAAGGACCCTACAGGCTGTAAAAGAAATATTGCTCAAATATTGCTACCATTAGTAAGTAAACCCCCAGAATCTACTCCACCTATCATACAATCATCTAAAATAGATAAGAATAAGGGGGGGAAAATAGTAGAAGCGAGAAAGACAGGACAGGTTTCCTTGCCAGTAATTAATCTCCCGCCAGAATCAGCACCCCTGGTTTTAGTGCTTGTGAACGTCCCTGCCTTGAATGAAGGCACGAGGGAGAACTATGGCCAACTAAAAAACAAGGCGGTTCATTGGATCATAAACAACACCTCAGAGGGCAATAATATTTGGCAAGATATTATTATGGCCCGTAGAGTGTCATGGATAGGGAGAAGCAAAAAGAATAAAGCAGGTGATTGTATCGTTTTGAACTTTAAAAGATCTGACCCAGTAAGACGTATCATCAGTGAGATCATGTTTAATGCCAAGTCACAAAGGAGGGTTATTGAGATTCTCCCACTTGATTATTTTTACAGGGAGCTGAATAGATCTAACTTGAGCAGAGAAAATAACCAGGGTTGTAACAAGAACGCCTATAAATTAACCAGGCAGGGCTGGGAATATCCCACTAAATTCTATCTAAATCAGTCACGTAGAGGAACAGATGGGCAACCCCCTAGATTTGAAGGGGTTAACCGCTACTCAGTTTTGAGCGGGCTGGACGGAGTCGATTGAGGACGAACCAATGAAGATAGGGAGGTTCTTAGACTGGGTATAGAAACTGCGGCAGAACGAATTGAGGTGCCGAGTGAGGGCGACCCCCTATATGGAAAAGTCCTTGCTGGAGACATCAGTGGTACTTCTACAGAATGGGATAGAACATCTAGCGGTAGATAGTGAGGGCGACCGCCTAACAGGAAATCTCACTAAAGATCCATCAGGGGTACTTTCACAGAAAGGGTCGAGGGTTACCTTCTGGAATATCGCGGGTCTCCGCTCGAAGATAAATAACCCAATTTGGTCCGATTTCATTAAGGACATAGATATACTTTCCCTCCAGGAGACTTGGTCCCTTCAAGCCATTCACATCGACGGTTTTAAAACATTCCATGTACCAGCAAGTTCTTCTAGACACGGGAGGTCTAGAATACATAAACTGACTGTTTATGTATCAAATCTGATGGAGGTATTATCACTGAAATCGGAGGGTTCGTCCAGTAACTATCAAACTATTGTAATTCAGGTGACTCCCAAGGTCGAGGTAATAATCATCAACATGTACAATAACACTGAAAAGGGGTTGGTAAATGATATGATTAATACCCTTAAAAAGGAAATAAGAACGTTGGTGGATAAAACAGTGAGGGATTCCATTCTGATATGGGGAGGTGATTTTAACCATCATCTTTGCAAGCAGTATTTGAGTGGTTGTGGTGATCATGAAATGCACAAATCGGAGAATCAAACCCACTTTGACCACAATAACGGGGGCGACTCATTAAATGACATGATGGCCTCATTTGACATCACTAATCCCACTCAAGCTGGCTAACTGATTTTTCAACACATACAATAGGGGTGAGTGACCATCTCCCACTCGGCTTTGGTATCCAGCTCCCTGTAAATAAAGATTGTACCTTGATAGAAAGATTGGCCTGGACAAGTAACTGTATTTTAAGCAGACAGAACGGGTATGCTCTTAGGTGGTCCCTGAGTAATCCAGAGGTTACCAATAGTAACATAATTAAACAAGCATTTATGCCTATTAATAGATGTCTCCAGGATGAGGTCTTACATTCGGAGGTTTTGGATTCCTTCTCTGATATCACAAGGATCATTAAAATGAATCTTCGGCGTCCCGCTAGAGCCAGGAAACCGTCCAGAAATGGGTGGTTTGACTCAACATGTACAAAAACCCACGTTCAACTCAAGAGGGCGTTGAGTAAAAATCCAAGAAATCAGGCAGAAATTATTCAGTGCAGGTATGAATATAATCTGGCAAGAAAATCACGGAAACGCAATATAAAGAACGAAGCCTGGGTAAATCTATATGAGGCTTCTTTAAAAAGGGACGGTTCTGCCTTTTGGGCAGCTGTCAAGACCCCGTTCTTTAATTCGGGAGATAAGGCCAGATTGGAAGTGGCAATATCGGAAGATTCATGGATAGATTTCTTTGCAGAGGTCTATAACTCGGGTGGTGTGCACAAATTGGTAGACAGGGGGAGTAAAACCCAGGGGCATGGGGAGGTTGGCTTTATGCCAATTGACCTACAGGTTTCAGTAACTGAAATTCGAGATGCCATTGCTCAAAGCAAGGGTAATAAAACCCCGGGAGCAGATGGTATCCCTATAGATCTATTTAAACACCAGATTGAGCTATGGTCACCGCTACTTAAGCGTGTACTCGATGCTTGCTGTGAACTGGGCTTCATAGATACTTGGGTGGAATCAATAATTATCCCCATTTTTAAAAAAGGAGACCGGGAAAATCCCTCCTGTTATCGCCCCATATCCCTCCTGGATTCATTTATGAAAGTTACAGGGAGGGTAGTTTTAAATCGTTTACAACAATGGGCTGAAGTAAGCAACATCCTATCCCCTGTGCAATATGGGTTCAGGGAGTGACGGGGCACTCTAGAACAGGTACTAAATTTCTCTATGCTCCTGGGAAAATACACCCAGGCTAAGGTTGGCAAACTTTACGCAGTGTTTGTTGATTTAAGCGCTGCGTTTGATTGTGTTATCCATGACCGCTTGTGGCAGATTTTGAGGGACATGAAGGTGGAAGAAGTGGTAATCTCCTTTTTAAGACAACTCTATGCTGGGGCTAGGGCTAAAGTGAGGTTTGGCACAAAAGGCGAATGCACCAAGCCTTTCCATGTAATGCGGGGAGTGAGGCAAGGGTGCGTACTCGCCCCATTTCTTTTTAATCTGTATACCAACGTTTTAGAAAAAGAACTAGTGGCTGAAGTACGTGACTCCCCGCAGGTTAACCACCAAAAAACTGTGTCCCTCTTGTATGCGGATGATGCCGTGATTATGTCACGGACTCAAAAAGGATTACAAGCGGTCCTGAATACATATTTAAAGTTTATGGATAGCAGGGGCCTTAAACTTAACGTCTCTAAAACCTTTGTAATGACGTGCGGAAGACCTAGGAATAAAGAGTGCCGTCTATTTGCTGGGAAGGAAAAAATTGCTCCCACCAAATCTCTCTCTTATCTGGGTATAGTGCTTGAGGAAACTATGTCCTGGGGGTCAGCCATCAGAAACAGGACTATGATGTTCAAGAGAGCTACTGCCGCACATATGTCGTTCTCTAAAAAGATGGGGAAGAGACCCCCAGAAATCTTGTTAAAAATTTACCAGGCCAAGTGTATCAGCACAGCCACCTATGGAGCCGGTATTTGGGGAATTGAAAATTGTAACAATACAAAAGGTAGAGAATGCGTTTTTAAGATTTATCCTGGCAATCCCTGTAAGCTGCCCTGTATTCAACTGTCATGCAGAGCTGGGCATTTGATATGTGACTGATTTGATTAGTATGCAACCACTTTTGCTTTGGCATCGAATTTGGACTACCCCTGACCTCTTGTTAAATAGAAAAATCATTAAGGACTGCATGGGGCTGGACAGGGCCAGTAAGATACCTTGGCTGATGTATATTCTTAAATTCACTAGGGATCTAGGAAGACCAGAGTATTATCACCAACCAGATTCACTGTATACAATTTCAAGAAAGGACTTTAAGCAGCTGTGCTGGTATCATGTTGAATCTCTGAGATTAGGTGTGGAATTGAACAAAAAACTTGTCATACAGCATCAACTCACCCTTGTTACTTATACTATTCAGCCTTATTTGATTTGGTGTCTGGAGGGCTTTGACCGTTATTTATTAACAAGATTCAGGTTTGATGTCTTTTTTCGTCTAATCTCATTCCCTAAAGTAAATGACTGGGGAAGAAATCTATGTAAATGCCCATGTGACAATTTGTCTACCCAATCTACGCTGCATGTAATTTGTTTTTGTAAATTTTATATGCCGGAAAGGTTTAGATGGATCAAACCACTTTAAAAAAAAACATGGTACTTGGAGGCAATGTCGCCCAGCTTTACTGCTTTTAGTATCCTTAAATGATGTAACCTGTGTGGCCGTTATGCTGGGTTTTTTTTAAAGTATTTTAAAGAAAAGGAAAAGCTTAATTACCTGCTAAAATATATTTTTTAAATTATTTTGCTCATGTAATGTACTTGTTGCTTTTATGATTTTATACATTTTAAAGTCGAATAAAGCGTTTTCATTCAATAAGTTTGAGTGTTTAGATGTTGGGTGGCTCTAAAAAGAGCTGTTGTGTTCATTGAGTGTTTTTTGTACCTACAAGTAAGATGCAGAGTCTAAAGTTTAAAAGGAAGACGGTTCCCCTCATCTGTGAAATGTACACCATCTCTCCTATAGATGCCTTGCATGTTGTAACGCAAGTAGTTGTGGTATATAGAACCCATACCATAGTCTCTGAGGAAAGCAGAAACAGACATTCACATGTTTCCTTGCTTTCTCAATCTGCGGACAATATTGGTTGGACCAGTTCCATTTTTGCCTTTGGCATTTATTAGAATATACAAAGGCAGTTTGTGGAAAAAGTGACATCAATTGCCCAAAGGTGTCCTTTAAAAGCATTTCCAGACCTACCCCCGTCAAAGTGCCTAGGGTCATTGCCACCACAGTGCAAAATTATGAGGTCAGGGTGTGGGAGATGTAAAAAGGATTTTACCAATGGCATCAATTGGTGACATCTCAATCCTCTCTGGCCAATCCACATAATATCCACATTTGGTAAATCAAGGTTGAAAAAGAATCTATTTGCTGCATACCTTTCACTCCAGAAAATAAAACTGTGTCCTACAATGCACTCTCTAAGCATCTTGAAGGCAGATCTGGTTGTACTCAGATGGGCTCTGGAAATGAAATGGCAGTTTGAAAACTTGGAGTTTAGAAAAAAATGTGGATGAGATTCAGTGCACTTGAAAAACAAAAAAAATGATTGGTGGTTTCTGATAATTTAACATTGAAAACTAGGGTGCATACTACTTGTTTTTAAAAGGAATAATACTATTGGTTTAGAAAAAGTCATTGAAAAGAACATTGCCCAGGATAAGCTGGAATATTGAGAAGTCAAACACACTTGCTGCTTTGTTTGCAACATTGAGAGATGAACTTTTCACCTTTTGCGTTCAGTTAGGTGTTCTATGGAGTTACCATGGTAACAGGCAGAGAGAGCAGTGGGGGAAGGTTGAAAGTGTTGAAATGTAGAACCAATTAAAAGGTACGTTTGGTTGTGAATTTGTGTGGGAAGAAATTTAATTGGTTATGTACAGAGATATGTGTGAAAAATGAGGGAATCGGGGCCATTTGTGGTTGCAGTGCCTGAGGTACATTTCAGAGATTCTGCTTAAGAAAATCTGGTGTGTGATTGACACTGTTCTAAATCTTCAAAAGCATATTTAAAGGGGAGTTATTAATTTGTAAGGGGATATATGTTGTGCACTGTAAGTTAATAATAACAAGCATTTACAATGCAATGGTTTCGCCTTTGGAAAAGTTAGAGCTATTGGCATCGTAAATGACAACATTTGTATTTATGTGTTGGTTTTGAAAACAGATAAATAAATGGCATTGTCATTTACATTGCCATTAGCTTAATGTCGGCAGTCACTCTGCACTCCCCCTGCACTCCCTAGCTACTCACTCTGCACTCCCCCTGCACTCCCTAGCTACTCACTCTGCACTCCCCCTGCACTCCCTAGCTACTCCCCCTGCACTCCCTAGCTACTCCCCCTGCACTCCCTAGCTACTCCCCCTGCACTCCCCCTGCACTCCCCCTGCACTCCCCCTGCACTCCCTAGCTACTCACTACTCTGCACACTCACTACTCTGCACACTCACTACTCTGCACACTCACTACTCTGCACACTCACTACTCTGCACACTCACTACTCTGCACACTCACTACTCTGCACACTACACAAAGATCTGTTACAATTAGAATAAAATAAAACGAGGTGGTGCATGCTGGGGCCGTTGTGGAGATTAAGCAAGCTATTGCCCAGAGTCACAGAGTGGGACCCATGATTAGACTAGGCACCAAGGCGAGAATTATCAGGTCCGGGGAGATTGAGCCCAAGACCCGCCGAGGCGGGAATAGAACCCTGGTCCGGGGCCAGACCTCTGCATCAGGGTCTGCCGCTCTAACCATTGAGCCACACTTCTCCACATCAATAGACTGTTCCGAATGAAACCAGACATGTAGCCCTAATGACTGGTCCGCCGATACCATGCATGCTTGCCCATCTATTTTCCTGCTAGCCGCAGCCCAACCATAACAGTTGTTTTTACCCACGAACTACTGCATAACGGACCCTGCTAAACTCAACCCTCCTCCCACATCCCACCCTCCTTAGTTCCACATCATTGAACCAGAATACATTTTTAGTGCGCGGGTTTTTGTAATGCAAGAACAATACCCTTCATGCCCGCCCGAAGACATGTACCCCACATACACACACAAAACGGCACTCAAAGAAAAGCCTACACTTTTAAAACATACACCCCGAACAGAAACATACCAAA
The DNA here is from genome assembly GCF_964261635.1 of Lissotriton helveticus. Classification (NCBI taxonomy): domain Eukaryota; kingdom Metazoa; phylum Chordata; class Amphibia; order Caudata; family Salamandridae; genus Lissotriton; species Lissotriton helveticus. The sequence continues at coordinate 1,661,886,108 of NC_136069.1, forward strand.
GAAAACATTGCGCATACCCTCTCTCCAATGGAAACGGACAAAAACACAGACTACTTCTAAGTAAACAACTCATAGCCTTAAAAAGCAACACAAATCCCGAAAAAACGTAGACAATGCACAAGAGCACAACCTACCGAAAATACTTCCCAAAAGAAAACCACCGCATACCCCCCTCATAAAGGAACGAACACTGACTACTCAAGTACCATATACCCCAAAACACATAGTCTCCGCCAAAGTCTCCCATGCCCGTACAGAAGCCCATAACCCGTATATCCTCTAAAATAATACACTCTGCAATACTGCCTCGATTATCTACCCCCCCCCCCAAATCCTCTTCCTTCCACCCAAAGCAGACACAGCTGCAGTTCCTTACCGGCCACAGGCTGCAGCCACACCAACGACAACAGCAGGGCGTCCAGCCCCCGCAGGCTCTGCAAGGGGACACCGGGGCAGCTAGTGGAGGGGGCAGGCAAGCCGTCCCATGGACAGAGTCTGTGCACAGATACCACGACTGCGTCTCACCTCGCCACTCGTGTTGCCAGGTCTGAAATCCAAAACAAGCACACTCCCCCTTGAAAAGAAGCCCAAAACAAGCGCACGCCCTACCAAAAGAAAATACAAAACAAGCCCTGCCCACAAAAATCACGAACCGCTTAACTGAGGATAGAGAACAGTAAAGTCTGATTAAACAAGAATACCCTTTAAGAGAGCGAAAAGCGAACGTCCGGTTTTAGCATGCTGACAATATCATGCACAAAATAAACTCATACTTAACAGATATCCAAGGCGAACGCGGCAGCAGCTGAAAGTTGAAGACAGCAGTCTGACCCGGTGACTGGCAGAGAGAAATGTCCTCACCGTGGGCAGGATGCGTACCTGCAATTGCAGCTAAGGCGGACGTTGCACGCTGTGGTCACTGACGGGCAGAACGCGGTGACGGCTGCAAATGGACGAATGCAATTACATTATTAATTGCGTCCAATGTCATCTTCTGTCATGGTAGCAGTCCAGGGCGTTTAGCAATAGCCCTGAAACAATTCCTAGGCACATTTTTCCCGGTGGCTGGAAACAGGTGTCTGGGACTCTTTTGTCCCTTGACGAGTTGAGTGACGTAAGAGTATTTCGCGCTCGAGCAAAGGCGTAGAGCAGGCCACCCGACAGAGCGGTTTGCGGAGACGGATGATTTCCTCCCTCCGTTCCGGTGTGTCAGTTTCTGAATGCTCACTTTTCCGGACAGTAAGTGCTTGGTTTCCGGTATATGGCACGTGATGTCAGTGAACTTGCCAGCCTCGGAGGAAGGGCTGGCACGAAAATACCTCAGACACCTGTTTTGACAGGAACTCTGGGACAGATGGGCAGAACTAACCTGAAAGAAATTAAAGTAAGGGAATGAATTTGCCGAGTGTCATTGCGTGAATATGCAGACCCATCTGTCCATTTGGCGACCTAATGTCACACCTAAAACGCTGACTGCCCTGTGTGCCTGAGCAAGGTTTCTCAAGTTCCTGATGTGGCAAGACGTCAGATGGTTACAGTAAATAGGGTGATATAAGAGACTTGTCGGCAGACACCGTTTTAAACACGAGTGGCTAGAGTTGTTCCTGACTAACCCTCGCTCATCGGCGTTAGCCCCAGTGCCTACTTTGTGACGATATTTGCAGGTGGTAGGGACCATAAATTATTTTTGCTTTACCAGGCTTCGACCAAATAGTGGAAATGGGAGAAACTAAAACACCAAAGGTAAAACAGTGACAAAAGGGAACAAGTCAGGTCCCGGGCCGCGCTGTGATTGGCTGACGTCACGGGGGTGTCCCGGGCCGGCAGCCAATCACAGCGCGGCCCTGGAATGACGTCACGGGGTGTCCCGGGCCGGCAGCCAATGGCAGCGCGGCCCGGGACAAAGGGGCGGGGCTTAAAAAAAGCACCAGAAACGCCCCCGAATCGCGTTTGAGAGAAAACGCGATTGACAGCCTCTGCCTCCCAATGGCTAGCCTCCATTTATGGAGCTAGCCAATTGGAAACAGAGGCTGTCCTAACCTCACTATTAAAAACAACAGATTTCGATCTGGGAGGGGCTTCGCCCCTCGCCAGGTTACGAAACCTAAAAATGTGTTCTAATGTGGAAGTTACTCACTTTCGCTCTTTCACTCTGTCTCATGGCCTTCCTTTCTCTCCACCACTGTTTGTTCCTTCCTCTCTTTTTCTATAAATCCTTCTGTTTCACTTACTCCTTTATCTTTTTTCTTAATATGCTTTTTTTCCTCTCTCCTTTCCTTACCCTCATAGCTTTCCTCACTGTCATTATCCTTTTCCTTTACTCCTCTTTTCTAACCCCCTCTCTCCATCTGATTTACTCCCTCTTTCTCTCTCCCTTACCCTCTTTATACAACACTACTAGCAAGACCTCCCCTTCACTGTAGTAATCATTTGACTGAAATGCAAGGATTTCTGTTATGTGTCTAAGATCACAGTGTGAGTCAGTATTCATTTTAGAAGATTCTGGCATAATAATTTACTTTTTTCTTTCTGCCTGTAGCTTTTCACCCTCTTTCTGTACCATTTTCTCTGTATGTATTATCTCCCTCTCTGTGTTTCATCTCCCCTCTGCATGTAACATCTTTTTCTCTGTTTGCAGCATTTCTTTCTTGCTGTACCATGTTATCTCTTTGTGTGCATTGTGTAAAAACCTGAGGCGGGTCGGGGACAATCGATATTTGCCCGGCGGTATTGCCTCTGTGACCCTCTAGTTATTTAATCAATGAAGAGGCAGGCGCTGGAGACTGGAAAGCAGGAAACAAGGTTTTTATTTTCTCCGGAGGAGAACACAACGAAACGGACAGAAGGTATCGTTCTGAGGTGCTCTAACTGCATCCCTGAGGCCTGGCCTCTTATACACAAGTTTATCTTTTTATTGCATGTAACATATTCTCGTCGATACTTTGATGTACAGAAAGACATCCTCAGATCCCCCTTTGGGCCCGTTCCCACACACATTTACAGTTGAAGTCCCCACCCTAGTCACAACAGGTGATGAGTATCACGCAGCTGGATATTCCGCCGATTCACGGAATGTGGGGGGTTTGATCGGATCTCATGGAGTGGGGGCTTTGATCAACCCGGGGATCCTTTGATGGGGGAAGCTTTCTATTGTACGGGGAGGGGCAAGGAATGGTATCGGCAGAGCTGGGTGTCGGCCTGGGAACGGGGAAGACAAAACGGGCACACAGGGAAAAAGGGGGTTTGCATCTAAGGGCCGGAGATCATGAAAGGGAAGCAGGGAGGTGTCGCGCTGGGAACAGGATGAGGGCCTGGGGCAGAGCAGCGCCGAAGAGGGGTTTATGACTCAAGGCAGGTGCAAGCAGGGGGTGGTCAGCGTGCAGGCTTAGTGAAGGCGAGGGGCTATGTCAGGGGCCAGCAGCATGCAAAAGGGTTCGCTCTGATCAGGGCATCTTAAAAAATGGCGGGCGCGCACGACAAAAGTGTGGCATCAGGGGAAGAGGCAAGATGGCGCAGATAATGTTCACCAAAACGTACTAATTTTCAACAGTCCTCCCTTTAACATATTCAAGACATCTTGCTGGTTCATTTTCTACTCGGTTCTATTGTGGTGGGCATGAGAAAGAAAACGGTAGGAACCCTAGAGGAAAAGAGTTGTAAACAATACATTTTAACATTTCTAGTTTTTTAGGAGGTGGGCCTATTTGATAAACTTTGATCAATTTGTTTAGCAGGAAAGTCATAGGAATGCAATACAAAAACGATTCTGTAGCGAGAGCAGCAAGCATATTTCATACTGGCAGGTTATTACATATATATCAGGTTCGGATTGGAGCATGATCAATACGATGGCGGCTGGGAGAGAAATGAGGTCTAGCAGAAACGGCGATTGGGGACGTCAAATGTTCGAAGTTTAACGAGTTCTCATCATTCTTTGTTGCCTTTCGTTGGCGCTGTTGAGCACCGGCGGTGGAGCTACAAGTCCAGCTCTGTTCTAAGTTCTGTGTTGCAGGGCACGACCCTTTCCTCGCGTTTCTGGTCGAAAAGGTCCTTTTCGCCCTGTGTCCTTTGAGGTGTTTGTCAGAAAGTTCAGATGGAAGAAGAGCGTACAAAACAGTCCATAGGGTAGGTCAGAGGAAAAGGGGGATGGAGCAAGGCCAAATTAGGAACAAACTAGGGGAACGAGAGACTTCAAATAGGCGGGCGTGTGACCGAATTCAGAGAGCGGGGACTTGTCGACAGACACTGGACATCGAGCAGGGGCATCAGGTCGACCCTTTCTTCTCATGTTTGTCGAAAACAGTGCCTCGTCCTGCAGCTCTTTTCTGTCGTGGTCTCGCCTTGGCTAATGTCGCAGGTGTTCCTTAGTCTGTAGTCAGGCCTCGTGCTCCCACATCCGGTCCTTCTCTCCTCCAACAGCAGTACCCTTAAACAAGTTTGAAAAGACAGTCTTTAGAGAATTTGCAGATGAAGATAATCAAAAAGTCTATTTCTCTCCCAGCTCCAGGCAAAGAATGAAAAATGCCCGTTATATTAGTGTTCACAACTGGCATATGAATGACCGGTGACGGGCCTGTTGGATTTACTATGACTTTCCTTTACAATTATTTATTACAGTCACGACAGTTCATCTGATAGTGACCCACCTTCGTGAGACGAACCTGGCAAAGATATGCCGTTCTCTAGAGTTTTACATTTACAAAGGGTACTGTGAGTCGTCAACATGGTACTACACAGGTATTTTGCTGAGAGACGAACATGGCTAAACATTTCCTTTCTATCGATGCATCCTGCCTTTCAACTACTACGGGGTTCATTTCGATGATTTCTTTACCTTGGACTAGTCTGTTAACCTTGTAAAACATCACTCTGGATCCTACGTAACCTTTTACAGCCCGATTACTTAATTAGGAAGGACAGGGGTTTTATGGGGAACAACCAGGGACATAGGAAACTTGTGGTAAGGGCATAAATCGACCCATCTCTCACAACCGGAAATGAGGGGTAGTTTCATAATTCCAGTTTTTGGGCGGCCGATACAGGGGGGGTAACAGGGGTGATCATTTTTTTTTTTCGGTTTGGGTATTGCGACAATTCGGGGAGGGGAGGGTCGCGTATTCTGAGGTCCTTGTTTTGTACCATAGGAGCCGTTGACAGGTAGTTCCCTTATTTCGGGTCAGATTAGGGAACCTCTGTCGTCTTACCTGTCCTTTCCCTTACGGCCCAACCTCGGTTCATTGACTTCTAGCGGAAAAGGAGAGGTAATGACGCGGCTTCAGGGTGATTGTATTAAAGACAAGTTTTTGTGCAAATACTGACGGTATTTGAGGCCAATTAGGTGGTGTGCTAGGGGTGGCAGTCTGCCAATTTCGGGGCTAATCACTCGGAAGAGTGGGAGTGCAAAAATAGAGGGAGAGAGAGAGAGAGAGAGAGAGAGAGAGAGAGAGAGAGAGAGAGAGAGAGAGAGAGAGAGAGAGAGAGAGAGAAAGAGAGGGAGAGAGAGAGAGAGTGCAACGGCAGGCTAAATAGTACACGTGCAACAGAGAGGGTGGCAGTGTATTCAAGAAAGGCTATTTAGTGCATTACACAGTAAAGGGCATTCACGGGTCTGCGTTAGAATCTTGTAATCATGCAGTTTGAGCATTAGACAGGGTAGAGGGGACGTGCCTTGAGAAAAAGGAAAGAAGAAAGGAGGTACCATTTTGTCGCACTTCTCGCATTCTCGATCCTTCGACCAGTTGGGTCGACGCCTCAGTCACACACACACATTCCCTCATAGTTTCGCATCATACGTGACATGGGTTCATTCGTCCGGTCTGGTTTAAGGGTGATCACTTTTTATCAGGTTGCGCTAATTTTTCGGGTTTGTTCGATACGTGAGTAGTTTGCAGGCGCGCTTAGACACCACCTTGCGGCGCTAGTCAGCTTCGTGTATTAGACATGGCAAGGCTTCAGATCTTCGCCACACCTCGGCTGTAATCTCTGATGTAACCTGCAGAGGGAGGGAAAAAAGGGGGTGGGGGAGACAGCATTCGCGCATATTCAAATACATGGATTCATAAGTCCTTTACTTACCTCTTACTCGTCTTTCCTCCTCGGGGCAGGGTCCCCGGGGATATGGTTTCTGGAGTCGAGGGGGGGGTAGTGTGTCCATATAGGTCGTGTGCGGGGAAACGTAAAAAGGAAACCAGAGGTGCTTAGTGCGAGGTATCTAGTCAAAGGATGTATCTCACTATCGGGATCCTTAAACCTCTTTCAACGCTGTGGCGTTCTAAGGTTCTTCGGTTCTTGGGTCAGCTCCGTTCCCTGATACTTTGGAACGTTGTATTTTATCACATTTACATTATTTCCTTTCACCCTCCTTTTACATTCCCTCATTTACACCGTTCGTTTTACCCATCCTTGGGAGTCAAGGTCTTCCTCTACGCGAGAGTTCATGAGTCAGTCGCGTACTTTGAAGGCGGAGTGTCGTGTCGTCGATCCGATCCGTCCTCCAGGGCTGGGCAACCATCTTCTTTTAACCTTAAAGAGAGAGCAGAGTAGGGTGCACAGAAAAGAACTTTCCCACCGATCCCACATTTTTAAAATAAAGCATGCAATACCCGTCCATAGCTTCAAAAACTTTATTTTGCAAAATCATTTCAGCATGAGGATTATGAGGGTGCGGTCGTATTTGGCCGGTCGTGGCAATGGCTAAAGTGGCTACAGTGGGGGGTGTCGTTGGCAGCAATAAAAACATCGGAAAGTTTTACTCATTCATTTGTAAGAGACTAAAACGTCTATTAATTGGCTGGGGATTCGGGGGCATTTATTTTCATCGTTTAGAAGCATAATCATAATAGTGGTAATCAGATTTCCTATATGCATACCGTATGTGTGCGTCGTAAATGAGGTTTACATCAGTTATAAAAATATAATATATTGTACATTTGTAATCAACATTTGTAACGGGGATCCTTTCATACTGTTCGTCGAGTGAGTTCTCCTTGTCTTTTCTAGCCAAGTGTACATAGGATCATATAAAATCTCAGAACATCAAGTTTATATTAGTGCGAAGGAACACCACGAGGTGTTCGTAAGTTCCGACTGATACCAGCGCCATTTTGGGCGGGGCCGGCTCAGTCCGGAAGCAGCATCAGGGGGAAATGTTTCCCATTACTGGCAGTTTGGACCAGAGTCCTTTTCGGCAGTTCTAGAATTCATGCTAACAGAAGGAGTGGTAATGTCATGTTTGTTTCGTTGGCGACCAAGGCAGCCGTCCCTTACCGGAAGCCTGCAGAGGCCGAAGGTTCCGCCGGGGACCTTTGTAGGATTTTCAAGGCTGCGGAGATGCTGTCGGAGATGGGGGCTCGTGCTCCAGGGGGCAAATGTTCGAGTTATATTGCTGGTCAAAGTTACTCTAGTGGCCGGGGCCCGCCTTCCAGCGGACCCAGACGCCATTTTGAGGCCCTACAGGGGCCACTCTCGTCGAGTTTGCAAGAGTGGGAGAGATCCTTCGGAGTGAAAGGAAGAGGTCCCTGTTGTGTGAAAGCGGGACGTTCAGCTGGGGTGCAGCTGTGATGCCCCCACCTGGGGGGGCGAGGGAGACTCGTCCGCATCGTCTCCTTCTCCCGGTGCACTCCATGCCGCTCCTTTTCATCGCCCCGCATGAAGGTCTCTCCACATCCGGCGTTCCCCAAGTCCTGTGCTCAGTGCTGTGGGAGCATGGCCACCTGTGGCGCGCATTCGGCGCGGCACGAGTATCAGTGCAGTCATTGCAGGTTTGGTGTTCCGAAAATATGGCCACCATTGCACGTTCGGTGCTGCGCAAGTACTGGGGTGCCACCATGGTGTGTTCGGTGCTGTGGAAGTATTGGCACCATCGCCTGACTGGGGGTGTTCGGCGTCGGGCCGGGGGCTGGGAGACCTCCTATCGGTGGAGGTGGGAGAGGCTCGTCCGCGTCGCCTCTCCCTCCCAGCCCAACTTGGACAAATTGTGGTGGAGGTACGTGCAGGACATCCCGCCGTCCAGAGCTGCTGCGGCTGTTACGGAAGAGAAAAGGAAAAAAGGTGCCTCGTTCTCCTCTGGACATGTGGCGGGACTACTTAAGTCTATCCAGGCCCGTTGCGGCTGGCTGAGGAGACATGTGGCGGGACTACCTACAACTGCCCCGGCTGCTGGCTCCTGCCTCTCCTCCGGCTCCCCCATACGTTAAGATTTCCTGACCAAGAGTTGGCGGCCGGGCCCGCCTTATATGGGTTGCCGTTGGTTGGGCGTAGCCGTAACCCTGCCCTACTTCGGAAGGTTCCAGAATGAGGGGGGGGGGGGGGCGAATGTTCTGTTTGACTTTCATTTTCTACAGTTTACCGTTATTATTCCTTGTTTGTTGTGTTAAATTAAAAGTTCAAGTTCATTAATGGTCTACGGATTTTGTTTTACCATTTCTTTCTTTTCAGGTTGTTTTTATGCTAAGTTTCTGCTAACAGAGGTTGAGTAACACGGAAACACGTGTAGAGGGATGACGCAGATTTGTACATTACATACACACAAACTCAGACGGGGGGGGACAGTACAAGTACGACATACAAAGACCCAAGACGAATATAAAACAGTTATTGGTCATAATTATCTCTTTCCGTCTGTGAATTTGAAACGAGGCTGGGTTCCCGTCTTGACGTTGCCCGACCTAGGAGAACTTGAGCATGCCGCTGAAATTGTCCTGGCGAAATCTGTGCCATCGGGCATAATCAAACGTGGTGGTTCTGTCTGGTCTGTCTATGTAAGTCGGGTTCTTCTTTGTCTCGCGCTTCTTCTTGTACTGCCGGTCTGTCGTTCCTGTCGGCCCTTTGCCTTTACTCACGCTCAGTAGAGTCGGGCATTGGGCTTTCCAGTGTCCGACATACCTACAAAAAGCGCATTGGGCTGGCCCTAAGTCTGGTCGTCTTTTGCATAGTGTCGGGGGATAAGTTGTGGGTAGCGATGTCCTGGGGTTGTCCTGTCGGTATATTTCTCTATTTGGTTTGTCCTCGTCTTTTCTCTGTCGTTGCATAGCCTCTCTGCGCCACATACCGAGACTGTCGAGCATAATTGGCGTTGTCTTATTATTTCGAAGGGCTATTTCTAACGTTTCTATTTTATCAAGGTCAAAGGATCCTGCCAGTGGCCACTGTTTGTCTTGACTATCTTCGGTATACCTGTGCCACAATTTATTATAGGCTATGGTGACTAATCCATAGTTTATGAACATGTCCTTATTAGGGGTGCCTTCTAGTGGAGCTATATGGTCCACCTCTAATACTCGGTCCGGGCTAAACAGGCTATTAATCAGTGGGGAGAAGACAGACATGACAGCTCGTAACGAGGGACTAAAAAGTCAGCACTGCCTATCTTATCACTAGGTGCAAAGACCGGACAGAATATTTCTATTCAACGTTGTTTGCAGGCAGTGAATACCTCATGGATCAAAAATAATAAAAAGACCAATAAATAACAATGGGGAGAATGAGTAGGTCCGCAAAGATCTGCGTTACCTACCCTTTTCACTATCTGCAAAAAGGGTGGTCTCTTCCCTGTTTGCAGACAGGGAATCTCCAGGAAACAATAGTTTTGCGAACAACAGTTCAGTTTCAAGTAATTATTGAGTGGGGGAGAAAAAATAAGCACGGCTGCTGCCCTACCTATCCTCCACTGCTTGCAAAGAGAGAGCCCGTTGTTTCTCCGTTTGTAGACAGTGAATCTCCAAATAAATAAAAAGAGCAATACTAGTATTTTTGAACAATCAAGCAATCAAGCAATCATTTCGCAACTTGTCGTGATTACACGACCTTACCCGGACCATGTGGACAGTTTCTTGTCTTCCGAATCCAGCGCCCGATCGTCCTCTTTTTCTCGTATTTCTCACGGCACTCCTGATGGTCCCCAGTCAGGACCGTAGATCACTCGAGAGAGGTCTGTTCGGAACTAGTGAAGTTCGGATGATCGGCTGCCAGACGAGGGTCTATTGGGCAAGAGCTCTCCCGATCGTTGCAGTCGTTCACTCTGTCGTCGGGACCTCTCCCACTGGATCCACGAGTCGCTGATGGGCCCCACGCTTGGGACGCCAATTGTAAAAACCTGAGGCGGGTCGGGGACAATCGATATTTGCCCGGCGGTATTGCCTCTGTGACCCTCTAGTTATTTAATCAATGAAGAGGCAGGCGCTGGAGACTGGAAAGCAGGAAACAAGGTTTTTATTTTCTCCGGAGGAGAACACAACGAAACGGACAGAAGGTATCGTTCTGAGGTGCTCTAACTGCATCCCTGAGGCCTGGCCTCTTATACACAAGTTTATCTTTTTATTGCATGTAACATATTCTCGTCGACACTTTGATGTACAGAAAGACATCCTCAGATCCCCCTTTGGGCCCGTTCCCACACACATTTACAGTTGAAGTCCCCACCCTAGTCACAACAGGTGATGAGTATCACGCAGCTGGATATTCCGCCGATTCACGGAATGTGGGGGGTTTGATCGGATCTCATGGAGTGGGGGCTTTGATCAACCCGGGGATCCTTTGATGGGGGAAGCTTTCTATTGTACGGGGAGGGGCAAGGAATGGTATCGGCAGAGCTGGGTGTCGGCCTGGGAACGGGGAAGACAAAACGGGCACACAGGGAAAAAGGGGGTTTGCATCTAAGGGCCGGAGATCATGAAAGGGAAGCAGGGAGGTGTCGCGCTGGGAACAGGATGAGGGCCTGGGGCAGAGCAGCGCCGAAGAGGGGTTTATGACTCAAGGCAGGTGCAAGCAGGGGGTGGTCAGCGTGCAGGCTTAGTGAAGGCGAGGGGCTATGTCAGGGGCCAGCAGCATGCAAAAGGGTTCGCTCTGATCGGGGCATCTTAAAAAATGGCGGGCGCGCACGACAAAAGTGTGGCATCAGGGGAAGAGGCAAGATGGCGCAGATAATGTTCACCAAAACGTACTAATTTTCAACAATTGTCTGTCTGTGTGCACCATTTGTCTCTCTGTGTGGACTATATTACCCTGTCTGTTTTATCTGCCCTCTGTCTGCAGCAACTGCCTGCAGCCCTGCATCATGTATTGTTTTTGGTTGCAATGTATGGTTTTAAATTTTGGGTCCAGGATCACACTGAGTGTCTGTCTACATGAAAGAATTACATGTTGATCTTTTTCTACAATTTCCCCTGTCTGTCTTCAGAGTCCACCTCTCTGCTTATACGGTCCTTTGTTTTCTGAAATTTCCACTCTTTCCGTATTTTGTTTGTCTTTCTTGAGAGTGCTATTGTTTTTGAACTGTTTCTGTTCTCTCTGTTGTGGTTGTCTTTACTGTCCCCTAATGTTTCCCTTTCTTTTTGTTCTCCCTCCTCTGCTTTCTTCATAATACTCTTTTATTAGACCTCCTCTTAGCAATGACCTACTTAATATAGATAGAGTGCTGTATACACTCTTGGACAGATTAACAAGCATATTGGGCCTCTTTCTTGCATTGTGTCTCATGTTTGGATGTAATGCTGGCAACAAACTAATGGTGCATATTGGAAATGTATTTTTGAAATGAGTCCGGTTTCTGCACTGTAATGTAGTGCTCATTTACATGGGCTGTGTTCTCTCAAACGATTTACTGTGGTATGTGTTTTGGTAATATGTATGGTTTTAACATTTTTGACTAGGATCACAATGAGTGTGTGTAAATTAAAGAATTATATTTGCACCTTTTTCTATAATGTCAGCTGTGTCTCCTCATAGTTTGCATCTCTGCTTATAGGGTACTCTTTATTTTGATATTGTGTTATGTTTTGATGAAATGCTGGTATAGAGATAGTGCTGTAATTTGGAAATGTATTTTCTGTCTGCACTATCCCTCCCCCTCTGCCTGTACCCTCTGCCTGCACCCTCTCATGTGTATCTGCAGAGGCCTATTATGATATGGCTGCTGGTGTGTATTAGACAGTACTACCATGTTAAATCTTTTCCTTCTCTGCCTGTAGTCTCATACAATCTGTGTGTACCATTTTATATCTGTCTTTACTATCTACCCCTCTGTGTGCTCCAATTTGCCTCTGCATGTAACATTTCTCTCACTGTTTCCAGCATTTCTTCTCTGTTGTACCATGTTATCCTCTGAATGTACCATCTTTTCTCTGACTGCACCATATGTTTCTCTGCATGCAGCCCTGCACCATCTATCCTCTGCCTGTACCAGTTTAGTCTCAGCCTGCATTATCTCATTTTCTGTTTGCACCATCCCTCTCCCTCTGCCTGCAACCTCTGCCTGCATCCTCTCATGTACATCTGCAGAGGCCTATTATGATATGGTGGCTGGTGTGTATTAGACAGCGCTAACATGTTAAATCTTTTCCTTCTCTGCCTGTAGTGTCGCACCCTCTGCTTTCACCATTTTATCTCTGTCTTCACTATCTCACCCTCTGTGTGCTCCAATTAGCCTCTGCATGTAGCATTTCTCTCACTGTTTCCAGCATTTCTTCTCTGTTGCACCATTTTATCCTTTGTGTGTACCATGTCTGTGTCTGCTTGCACTATCTGTCGCTGCTTGAACCATCTCATCATCTCTCTGCAACATGTTTTCTCTGACTGCACCATCTGTCCCTCTGCCTGCAGCCCTGCACCATCTATCCTCAGCCTGTACCAGTTTAGTCTCTGCGTGCATTCTCCTTTTCCGTCTGCACCAACCCTCTCCCTCTGCCTGCTCCCTGTGCCTGCAGCCTCTCATGTACTTGCCCATTCCCTTTTCCTCACTCCCCCTTGCTCTCTTTCTCACACTCTATTCCTTACTCCCCTTCTCTCACTTCCCTTTACTAACTCCCTCCATCCCCTCACCTCACTTCTGTCCCTCACTGTTCTCTCACTTTCCCTTACTCCCCTTTTGTCATCCTCATACCCCTTCCCTCACCTTCACTCCACTTCTCTTCTCTTACCTTCACTCCCTTTACTCGGCTGTACTTCTCCCTTTCCATCTTACTTCCCATCCTTGTCTCCGTTCCTTGCTCCCCTTTTCTTACTCTCTCCCTCACTTTCCTTACTGCCCTTTATTTACTCTCTCTCCACTTACCTCACTCCCCTATCCTTAGTCCCCTTGTTTCAGTCACTCTTTGACTCCCCTTTCCTCACTCACCATACTATCCTTTTCTCACTCATTCAGTCCCTTCCTCCCCTACACTCAGTCATTTCAGTCATTCATTTATACTCTACATATTCATTCAAAAAAAGTATGACAGTATATAAGACATATAGCTCTTCGTGGAGAAGTGAAGTGAGTTCTGAAAATATCTTTTTTGTTTTGTATTTTTTTTGTAGTTTAACAATTTTATATATTTTTTGATTTTTTAGAACAAAAATAGAAAACAGGTAACAAAAAACTGAACAGGAACAAAAAAAATTAAATGACAAATTATTTGCGGGAGCTTTTGTGCTCGGCAATCTTCACCTTCATTAAGTTAAGACTTTGCTCACCATAACAAAGAATTTCATTGCACATGTTGCAAAGAAGGTGGACCTTGGTGAAAAGTGGCCTGATATTAATAGAAGATGTAGAAGGAGATGCTCCTCCAGATGAAGTGCTGGGGACAGCAGGTGGTAATTGTGTCGCCAGGGCTCTTGTAGAAGCCTGTGCATATTGGTGAGGATGCACATTCCTCACATGCCGCAACATGGTGTGTATGCTGAATGAGTATTTTTTTAGGGTTTCCCCTCGACAGCACACTCCCACAGATGGTGCAGGATACTTTTGGCGCATTCACCTTTTTCTGTCCCTCAGGAAAAGTGAAAAACTTCCATATGAAGGATTCGGTTTTGGATTTCTTTGCAGGTGGCTATTGTTGCTCCACATCTGAATCAGAAGAGGATGAATCCTGTGGCTGCTGTCTCTGCCATCTTTTCAAAAGAAATCCTGGAATAAACTCCAAAGCTGTAACAAAGCAGCAAAGGTCCTTGTCCCAAGAAAGTGAAAGAGATAGTGAGGGAAGTGGGTGAGGTTCTTGAAGATTCTGGAACAAACTTCTATAAACCAATCAAAAGTGTTGTTTTCAAATCACATGACTTTATGTGCGCGCATGGGTGCGCGACCGTCGCATATATATGACGATTATCTGATTTTCGTAAAAGCTTGAAAAGGAGGCAGGGTAGAGACTCCCTGACCCCCTAGGCTTTCTCAGGGGGTCCCTGAAGGACCCCAAAGTGCAAAAAAAAACAGTTAAAAAAAAAAAAGTCGCGAGGTGCATGCACTGTGCTCGCACCCCGAGGCACAAGAGTGTGAAAAACAATAGTGGAGAATGTGGAAAAGGGACAGGGTAGAGACTCCCTGACCCCCTAGGCCTTCTCATGGGGTCCCTGAAGGACTCCAAAGTCCCCCAAAAAGTTTTGAAAAGAAAAAAAAAATTGCGAGGTGCGCGCAATGTGCACGCACGTTGAAAAAAAAATCACAACAAAATTAAGAAAATAACAAATGTGAGTGTTTATTGTCGATTAAAGATGTAGACTATACTGTTCAACTTTAACCAAATAATAACAATTAGCTGCGCCATTGCATATTACTGGATACAGTCTATTATAATATACAACGGCAGTTTGTGAAAAAAATATATAAAAAATTGATACAGAAATTAGCATGTTAAAAACTTTGGAAATTCACTGAAAAAAAACATGTTTCAGACCGGATATAGTTAGAAATTAGTATTTAAAAAACCTTGCAAATTCACTGAAAAAACCATAGGTTTACCATACGTTACAGTTACGAATTAACATTGAAAAAACCTTACGGGGGGGGGGGGTGGCTTGCAGCCGTGAGGAATGGCCGTGTTTTAGACCGGCTCCTCGGCCCTCGCCAGTATATCCGCCCTAAAGTGCTCTGAATGCTGTTTTGCCGATCCCTGCGACCACCTGAGGGGTCAGAGACAGAACTGACCTGGGAATGAGCGCAGTTCCAGACTGCTTTGCCGTGTCATGCTGAGGATCGCTCCCGTCTTGGAGCCCACGTCGGTGCCTATGAAGATGGCGGCCCCCTCTGCGATCCGCCGAGGGGCCTAAAAGTGTTCGTGCTGCTTGGCTCTCCAGGGTGAGCCGCGAGTCCTCGGTACTGTCGGGGCTTCAGGCGGCTCCCTGACGTGATCGAGGCGAGTCCCACCCACCCTACACCAAATAGCGACGGCCCGGGATTGAGAGACCCGACCTGCCCCCGCCGCCGGCCGCAGTGAGTACGCGAGTCCCCGGCTTCTTGGCCTACCGCCGGGACTAGCTTCAACAGTTCTGCTGCGGGCCTCTCTGCCCCCACCCCCACCTGAACGCCCTCTACAGGGAACACCCGCCGCCCCAATTAATGAACGTAAGGCCCCCTCCAGTGTCTTTGTTACCGACGTGAGGGCTTTGATGGACATTGCGTTGCAGGGACTACACTCTGGCCCCACGAGAGGCCAAGGACCGGTGGTGCGCTAGAGCCCGCTGCTCGCTGCACTCTCCTGGATGGGTCCCGATAGGGCAGATACACCAGACCCTAAATAGAATCTACTGCTGCCTGGGGTGCGCCGAGTGGCTGCTGGTTCGCAACTGTGGCCCCCTGGAGGGTGTAGTGACCAGCCCGGGTGCCCCCATATGTGGATTTTGGGCCTGCGCCAAAGCCTGCTGGACCAGCCCTAGCCAGGTGTGGACGGTGGAGTAAGACTGTTGCCAGGTGGGGCACCCTGAGAGTCTTGTGAGCCTGCGATAACGACGACGACTATCTTCCCTGGCAGGAAGCGTGCGCCCAGTTGTGTGTGTGAAACCCCATCGACCACAGACACTGTATGTACTGCTGCACGCCACTGACCGCGCACGCACCCCGATTGATCAACATCGACCGGCGGGGAAGGCCCAGTGCAGACCATACGGCGACGTGGGTTGCCTTGCCATCCTAATCTCGAGGGTTCCTTGCTCCTGCCTCGAGCTGGACCCAGAGGGCCATTGACGGGCGGCCACGGTATATTCCAAAGGACGGCTCTACCTCTCGAGACCTCATAATGGCAAGTAATAGGAGTAACCGACCCACCACCCAGAAACAAATTACCAAATTCACCTGGGCGTCCAAAGGAGATGGCAAGGACCGTCCTTCCGAGGGGGACCAAACGGGTGCACCCTCCTCCCCCATGACAAAATCCCTTACACTTGAGGACATAATGGAGGCTATCGCTGGAGTACGCAGCTCCCTGGAAACGTGCATAGTCAACATTGAAGTTACCCTCCTGTGTGCGGACCGTCGCAAAATGGATTCTAAAGTCAAGGATGTGGAGGTTAAAACTACCGCCCTTATTGACGACGTGTCGACTCTCCAACAACCAATGGCCCAGATGCAAAAACAACAGCTCCTCATGGGAGAACTCCTGGATGACTACGAAGGTAGGTCAAGACGTAACATTCGCATCCTAGGAGTTCCGGAACGAATGGAGGGACAGGCAGTGGACCTCTTCGTTGAAGAACTTGTCCAAAAACACCTTAAACCTAAACGTCTCTCCACATACTTCTCCATCGAGCGGGCCCATCGAGTCCCCGGAGGCCGCCCAAAGCCGGGGGCCCCTCCGCGCCCCATTATAGCAAGGGTCTTCAATTTTTGTGACAGGGACTCCATCCACCAGACGGCCCGCACGGGAGGACCTTTACGCTTGGATGATGCACATATCACGTTTTTGCCGGACTTCACAGTAAAGGTGCAGGCCCGACGACGTAGCTTCCTTGAGTTAAAAAAAGCCATGCGTGATAAAGACATTAAATACTCCACGCTCTTTCCTGCGAAACTCCGAGTGGAAGCAGAAGGCAAGGCTTGGTTTTTCGAATCTCCGGAGATGGCCTGGGAATAGCTGGAAGGTTGGCGCCAAGTTGGAAAACCGATCAACAACCGTGATGGCTCTGGAAAGAGTGAACATCGCAGCCGCCCCCCGGTTCTCAGAGGGGGTCTGCCGGAGGGAGAACCAGCTGATCATTGAGACTATCCATACAGGAGAGATGGACGACGACCTCTGCGATGGGCACTGCCTCGGGCTACCTTTGGCCCGAATGGGACGGTAACACTGTGGACAATGCAATGGGACTCTCGCTCCTAGACTAGAAGTGGTCCTGTTCGCACGGGACGAGACGCTCATCCAAACCGTATGTTATGTTCCTTTTATACTATATCACAATATACAGGTTGGTTTCGAAATGATATTGATTATTTGTTATAATATGATGCTTATTGGCGAGTGCCTCTACGGTTCACCAAGTACCCCTTTCATGTTTGGGAGGGCGACAGGCACTCTGCCTAGTTGGGGAGTGGATAGTTCTAAGTCCGCGGGCAGGGAGGCAGGGTGGGTTGGGGTGGGTTTGGGGAGATGGGAGGGTTTGTTCTTGTTTTTGTTTGTTGTAACCTTTGTTCTTAGCAGAGTCCTTTCTTGCAACAGTCCGGGTTCTATGCCAGACTTAGCGGTGGTGTGGCGCACTCTCTTTCCACAGCTTGAGACTTCACAACCCCGAGGGTCCAGATGCCTCTTGCCCCTACTGCTCACGTTCACCTGAGGCGAAACATCTTGCTTCTTCTGCCGCATATGCATCTCCACCATGATGTCCACCACTAATCCACAGTCCCTGTCCAGATCCCTCACCATCATGTCGTGGAACGTAAATGGGCTAGGACATAAACTAAAACGGGGCATAGTCTTTCAATACCTACGACGCCATTCTCCCGACATAGTACTATTACAGGAGACACATCTGGTGGGCAACACATGCCAGGCACGCCAAAGAGGGGGGATATAGACTGTTGGTACACGCGGGATTCTCATCTGGGTCCCGCGTCGTCTGATTCCTAGTCCGAAAAACCCTTGCACTCACAGACATAAAGACATGGGCTGACCCTCTAGGCCAATTTGCGTCGGTCGAGACCTCTTGGAAGGGGAGCCCCCTGAATCTTATATCCGTATACCTCCCGTCGACTTTGGGCCGCGACTCCCTTCGGGATTTGGAGATCCGCCTGGCGACCTTCTCCACGGGCACACTCCTCATAGGGGGCGACTTTAACATGACGATTGACAATCAACTCGACAGAAAGCCCACACGCCGTTCACATAAATCCTGCACAGACCTTTCCGAATTTGCTCACACCATGGGTTTAGAAGATATATAAAGATCCCACCACTCCACTATCCCCTACTTCACACACCACTCTAACGCACACAATAGCATGTCCCGTATCGATTACTTCTTTTGCCAGACAGCAGACATTGGATTCTTTAACCATCCCAAAGGTCTTTCCCGTGGTATCTCCGATCACTCACCCATCAGCGTAGAACTGACGTACAATCATCAAACCACCCGAGGCCCCATAGTCATTAATCCCTGGACCTTGCAAGTTCCAGATATCAAAGAGGACCTGATTGAACATACCGACTTCTACTTTACGGAAAACGCAGGCTCGGTTCAATCGGCAATAACTCTTTGGGAAGCATATCTGGCGGATATTAAAGGCAGGTCACTATCGCTCAAAATAGGTTACCTCCGGCAACACAATAAGCGGATCCTACAAGCCGAATCAGACCTCCTCCAGATGGAGTATGCCCACAATGCGTCCCCCTCGACGGAGTCGGCTCACCAACTCTGCACGGAACAGCTTAAACTATCGGGCTCTGGCACAAGAAAAGGCGCTGGCTCGGCTGCTCAATACGAGCCATCGAATATATGAACATGGCGATCGAGCCAGGAAAATGCTGGCATGGCTGGAACGTCGCGAGCAGGGGGCGAGATGGGTTTCCTCTATTACACGTCCGGATGGATCAGTGACCTCTGACCCGCAGGAAGTGGCAGAGACCTTTGCAGACCACCTGGCACACATCTATACGGCTGGGGCGATTTATACCTCAGAGGAATCTAGGCAACTCCTCGCGGAGATGCAACTACCGACGCTCTCGGAGACAGACCGAGACATGCTCGACGCTGACATTACAGCGGACGAGCTCACGTCGGCAATTTTTTCCATCAAATCGGGTAAAGCCATGGGTCCCAACGGGGTCCCGATTGAAATTCTGAAAACTATGTCCCCAGGAGTCGTCCCCCACCTTTAAAAGATGTTCGAGGAAGGACGAGACATCGGCTCCCTTCCACTTGATCAGCGGCTGGCATCTGGTCGTCATTCTTAAACCAAATAAGCCACCCAATGAATGTAGCTCCTATAGGCCGATTTCCTTGATTAGTACAGAGGCCAAGGTTCTGGCGAAATTACTAGCCAACCGTCTCCTTGTCTCGAGTCAACAATGTCCTGTGCAGACAGCCATATGTCCAGGAAGACGCTGCTATCTTGTCCCTAGACGCCACGATGGCGTTTGACTTAATAGAGTGGTCCTATCTATTTGAGGTCCTGCTTAGATTTGGCTTCGGGCCTAAATTTGTCCAATGGGTGCGTCTCTTATATACGGACTTCCTGGGCCAAGTAAGGGTCAATAACCATACGTCCAGAAGATTTAAACTCCACAGAGGGACCCGTCAGGGATGCTCCCTGTCGCCGCTATTGTTCACTTTGACCCTGGAACCTCTTGCCCAATGGATCCGCACTGACGCCTCCATCATAGGCCTCCGCTGGAACAACAAAGTGACCGACAAAATTTCCCTCTACCCAGACGATATCCTAATTTATGTATCTTCCCCAAAATCTTCTATCAATAGCTTGTTCCACGTCTTGACTAACTTCGGGAAGTATTCAGGTTACTCAATCAATTGGGCTAAATCGGCTTTATACATGTTACATGCCCCCCCCCCCTTGCTGCCCCGCGGATTCTCCATACCGGTGGCTCAAGAGGGCTTCAAATATTTAGGTATATTTGTCACTTCAGATCCCACTCTATTTCGCGATCGGAATCTACTCGCCCCATTGCGTAGACTACACAGCGACCTGGCACACTGGCGATCCCTACCACTCTCCCTCGCAGGTAGAGCAGCCCTGTTCAAAATGTTGGCACTCCCGTGTTTCCTGTATGCCCTCCAAAACTGCCCCTTTCCGATTCCAGACTCCTACTTCAGGTCGGTGGAGAGCGATCTCTGCCTTCTCGTGTGGGATTTTAGAACCAAAAGGAGTTAGGTCCTGGCGCGACAGGGGCGGGCTGGACCATTCATGAATCAATACAACAAAACAAGTGCCTGCACCCTTCTTATTTAGTAAACCATGATTATTCAAATATAGACCACACCATTATTTACTTTAGGTAGATCCGGTACCTTAGTTTGTACCACTTACTTTTTATTTTATTTTTATACAATTTTCGTTTTGTATAAATTGTATATATATGTAGCTAGTAAGTTAGACATGTCAGTGTATTTGTTCATTTCTGCATAAACACACATATGAAATTCTTTCTAAAATAAAAAGTAAGTGGTACAAACTAAGGTACCGGATCTACCTAAAGTAAATAATGGTGTGGTCTATATCTGAATAATCATGGTTTACTAAATAAGAAGGGTGCAGGCACTTCTCGTGTGGGATGGCAGGGCTGCCCGTATTGCCCTACAAAAGCTGACAATGAGCTGGTACGACGGAGGCATTGCACTCCCGAACTTGCGCCTTTATTACTGGTCATCACAACTGGTGGCTACTAACCACTGGATACACGGCTCACCCACTGATCCAGCCTTCCACCTTGATAAATACCAAACTGGACGGTAGTGATATTTTGGGGCCCTATACAGTAGGCCCAAACAAAATAGGTACATTGGACCCATGGCACACAGTTGCAATATGGCATCACACCTAGGATGGTCAAACAGACTCACTAAAGCCACCCCGCTGTGGGCATCACAACAACTTGGGTACCTCTGCTTCCAGCTGGGCTTCGACAAGTGGGACACAATAGGCATCTCAACAATAGGAGACCTAATACACAGGGGCAAACTGTTAACCTTTGCAGACTTACAGACCAAATACGCTCACACAGACTGAAGCCTTCCGCTACCTCCAGATCAAACATGCCCTCCTCTCCGCCATCCCTGATCTTTCCTCCTTGCTCGAATCCTCCCCCCTGAGGATCGATTGCTTTCAGAACCCCTCCCGACAAAGGCCATTTCCTCCACATACCGTAAGCTTTGCAATAACCTCCCAAATACATTTCACCCCCTACGAGACAAATGGCAGACGGACCTAGGCGACCTGGAGGACGAGTGGCGGGCGGCCTTGATGTCCCCCAGGGAGGTGGCGATTAATCATAGACTCAGACTGATCCAACTGAAGATCTTACACAGGACCTACATGCCTGACTCGGTTAGCAAAAATCGAGAGGAGGGAGGATGATAGGTGCCTCAGAGGTTGCGGACAAACTGGTACCTTCCACCATATACTATGGGAATGTCGAGAAATCCAGCGCTTTTGGGAGGTGGTTGTCTGAAAAATGAGACTCACTGGGAAAACCCGTTCCTCTGTCGCCAAAAGAAATTGTCCTTAACATTTGGGGTGTAGTGTAGTTCCTATATTCCCAATAGGCTCTGCGCATTGGAATAATATAAACAGCAGTTTAGACGTAGGACTGAGGTTATCTAGGTCTCTGACTATATTAGACTGAATTAGTTTTGCCAGCTAGCTCAGAGGTCACTAGAAACTTTCTCGAATAAACGAGGAGTTTAACTTCCCTGGATAGACAAGAAGGGATTAGCTTCTGACAACCATAAAACATGACAACTTTGCTCCCTCAGAATAAGAGTGTATCTCTAGAGTCGTGTGAAAACAATAGACAGCTATTTCACTCAGTCAGTTGTGCATACTTAGTTTCACCAGAGTGCAGAGAAATAGAGAGACTGGCGTTTTCAATAAAAAGTGTTATTTATTGAGCAGTCTTCTTTCTCATGCAAGAGAAATGAATTGCCACAATTGCAATACTTATAGTAAAGTAAAGTGCGTACAGTAAAAGTAGTATTATGAAATACTGTAAAAGCATTGATATGGTTTCTTAGCCATATGATACTTTAAAATAAATAAAATATATACATACATACAAAGATTGACTAACGTACTCAACTGGTGCTTCTAGATACGCCTACCCCGGTTGTACCTGACCTAAGCCCAATACGTGGGAAGGAGTAAGTAAGTAGCAGTTTAAGTCAAGTTGGTTTTGCCAAGAATCTGAATCAAGAATTCTCTTAAGGGTTTAGTCAGCTCCGTACCTTTGGTAATAGAATGTAGGAGGTCTGGTATCTCTCTCTCAGGACTCGATATCCCAACAACCTGCAAGGGCGGCTGGAAACACCAGAGCTGGATTTTCTCGGCTGGAGAAAAAGACAGCGTCTTTCTCAGTGCGTCAAAAAGGGAGGGGCGGCGTCCGCGGGCTCTCGCATCAGCTGGGCTCTCGGGCAAGTAGATAGCCGCTCTGCTCCAAAACACCGTGTGTTTGCTTAAGGCAACGTTGGTATATTTATACCTGAAAGGTGCTGTGTTTGACGTAAGGTTAGACATAAGACGTCAATAAAGATGTCACTAAGAACTGGCCGTTCTTTCAGTGCTCGCAGGAGTTCTAGGACAAATCAAAACAGAAGCATGGGGATTTCCCAGATTGCTGGAGGTTTGCTTTGTTTAAAGAACGCGTTGTACTTTCTAGGAGTCTGGGGAAGTAGCCTTGCTTAATTTGGACTGCATGGGCTACGACTAAATATGGATATGATTCTTATGCCTTTATAAGGATATTTTTTTAATATAGCCATACAAGGGCATAATTTGGGAATATCGAATTAGGGTCCTAGATCGAAATACAACAGGGGTGCCACAGACCTGAACGATCTAGAGTCACAGTGGGCTGCTTTGAGTTTCCTAATTGCTAAGCGTTCAATTGCAATGAAATGGGGTACTGCTGATAGAACTCTGGTGGTGGGCTGGATGGCTGAACTGGACAGGTGTATGTTGGCTGAAAAAACGGTCTACAAACTTGGTGGCTGTCCTGCAAAGTGGGACAAAAAGTGGGTCCACTGGAACATTTACCAGGGTGTACTTTCCGAATCCCCCGTGGTGGAACTGGCGATGAACCGGACTAGACTACTGGACAGAATTGTGCAATGATTCCTTATGTTGTAAATGTACCTTGACTTTGCTTGACCATGTCGATTGTACTCAGATTATGACTCTGCAATGATTTCAATAAAAATGTATGTTAAAAAAAGAAAAAAGCTTACAAATTCACTGAAAAAAGCCATAGGTTTGACACACGTTATAGTTAGGAATTAGCATTTAAAAAACCTTTGAAATTCACTGAAAAAACCATAGGTTTGACACCAGTTATAGTTAAGCTGGACATTTTACTCATTCAAAACCATTGAAATTCCCCCGTTATAGTTAGTTTTAATCACTATAACTCGCGCGCCCGCAATCCACTGCTGATGTCGCATATTACATCACTCATGACATGGTCAGTGACATCACTCATGACGTCACATCACTTGTAAGTTAAACTGCTTGATTTTTCCTCGCATAAGAATGGTTTGTTTTTCACATCCCTAGACTGCAACCTTAGTCTGTACACTGCGTGCAGAAGTCTTCAAGGTTACCATAACAATGTATGCTGATTCAGGTTGATCAGCCCACGGTCTAGACACAACAAGCGCACAGCTGCAACTGACAAATTCTAGCGCCTTTAATATTGCACTGCATGCATGATTCGGGCACTTGAAGAAAAAAACCTTTCCAGAGACAGAGAGCTTTGCTGATCCTGAGATGTGATTCACCTCTGCTGATCTTGGAGGTATGGGGTTCCACATTTAAGCCTAAGGGACCTTCTATTATTGTAAAACCTAGTTCCTAGCAGGGGAGGGTGGTACAAAAGGCGCTATAGGACCTGTTTTCACTATCATTGTAACATGATTTCTCCCTTTGTGTTTTATGGAATTGTAACAATGCTGATTGTATTATTTCTAATCATATGCCTGCTTATGTTAGCCAAAATATTGCATCTTAGAGCACGAAGTTAAAATAAACATTTTAAACTTCACAGTGTCTAATTATTCACGTTGTGGACTGGTATGAGAATAAAAATGAAAGTGTTCTTGATTCCCACCATTCCTGAGAGTACCCTAAGTCGCATGTTTTGGGTTGTCTAATCATTGGTAGCTTCGCTCTAGGACGGAGAGCTAATGAGACACTGATTCTAGCCGGATAGGGGTTCTAGGTACGGAGGTGAGTTTTTGGTCCACCACAATTCACTGAGGTCCTGGTTTCCTGTGCATAGTTCTGTGCATGAGCAGAATCCCTGCAACACTTCCTCCCTAAATTGCTATGGTGAGTACCTTGGTACATTCCTAATTGGCTGCTGGTGCTAGTATATGGTACCAAGGTACCTAGGACCTAGGTACACCAGGGGTCCACCATGGGCTGCAGCATGTATTATGCCACCCATGAGGGACCCTCAACTCTGACTACAGGCCTGCCATTGTAGCCTATGTGTGCATTGGTGCTTACACCTCTCAAAGATATATGTTTCCTTATATCGAACAGCATTACACTTAAAACCTATAAGTCACCCCTCTAGTAGGCCTTTCAGCCCCAAAGGCAGGGTGCTCAGTTCTAAGTGTGAGGGTGCCCCTGCATGAGCAGGACACACCTGCAACCTTCCGTGTCCATTCTCCTGGGCTGTCAGTCATCAGCCATTACGATATATATAGAGTGGCCATGCGTCATTAAGCGATGATCATCTCTAAACTGGCTGTAACGAACCCGGTCATGTTTGGTATCAAACATGTTGGAATCATACCTCGCACACCGTCAAAGGTGTGGAAGGTATGATTCCATGCACTATAATTCTCCTTCGGGAGGCCCTCAGTGCTCCTGGTTCCAGTCTTCCAGAACCGGACAGCAAGCTAGGGCTGCTGCCAACCGGAGACATGATTCTGCCCTCCTACTGCTGAGCCAAGCTCGAGTAGGGAAGGCAGAATAGGTATCTGGTCTCAGGGAGTGGTGACCACCTCCCAGACAAGGTTTAGTGTATTGGGACAGAGGTGCTTGCCAGCACCACTCTTGCTGCTTGAGGGGCAAATGTGGTGCCCTCCTTGCATACTCCAGCTTAAACCAGTTTGGGAAGCTATTGGATCCCGCTCTGGCGCAAAACTAGGCAATGGGCATGGGAGTATCCTCCCCACTGTACAGCCCCCCCTCCTCTGGGAGGGACTCCTGAATCATCCCAACCCTTTCCTTAGGGTACTTAAGGGCTTACGTAAGGATTGTTCCCTAGATTCATAGTGGGATTCAATTCAGATCAACCTCCTTGTCTTTTTCAACCATCTAGCTATTCTTATTTTGTAGTTTAGAAAGTTTTATTGAAGTAAAGTAAAACATCAATACAAAATATATGTCCTCGAATAAAAATTAGGTAAAAACCTAAAAAAGATCACACCTCAGCTAAAGAATAAAAACTATACAAAGTCAAATGCATTTTAAGATTTTAAGAGAAAAGAAAAAGAAAGGGAGGGGAAAAAGAGGAAGAGAGAGAAAGGAAGAGAAGAGAGAAGGAAGAGAAGAGAGAAGAAAGAAGAAAAGGAAGGGTCAGATAAAGAAGGAAAGATGAACAGTAACTGTGAAACTATACTGAGAATAAAAAGCTAATTAAAAAAACTCATATATAAACATTAACTGTTTGACCTAGAAAGAAAATAAGTTAAAGGCAACCATAGCAAGTCCTTTTTAATCAACAAAGCAGAAGAATTGGCGAAAGCATGATCAAGTCTGTGGTGATGGCAGAGTAAATTCCACCAGGCTTGGATGGAGATTTTTGAAGTGTCTTTCCAGTTGGTACTAATAATTTGAAGAGTAATGGCAAAAAAATAAATCAATGAATTTACTCACCATAACTTGACCATTCCAAACAGAAGAACAACCCACCCAAAAAAACATATGAAATATCAAAAGTAACATAAGTAGATAAAATATCTTTCAATTTTGACCAAACTTGAGACCGAAAAGCTTTAACTAAAGGGCAAAGGGATATACATATGAAGGAAATCACTATTATGAGGACAAGACCAGCACTTCGGGGAATCTAGTGACCTAAACTTCTACAAATCACAAGGGGTGAGAAAAAGTCTGTTGTAAAAATAATATAAGGTCTGCGTAGTGCTGGCAGAACATGAGGAGGTGTACATTTTTGTCCAAAGGTTATCCCACGTACATAAGGGGATTGTTAAGGCCAGATCCTTCCCATAAAAGCTCTAATTTGGACTTGGTCCCAGCCTGGAGAGGGCGGGAGAGTATTTTATAATGGTAGCAGCTTTAAATTGAGTGGAGAAATCAATAGTGGGAGAGAGTTTGATCAGGTGTGATCGTGGGGGATTCCTGAAGGGAAAGTCTGAGTAGAGGATAATGAGGGGCATGAAAAGAAGAAATGTTGTAAGAGGCTTGGAGATCCGAATAATCCATAAAAGAACCATCTTTCATTAAATAAATAAGGACAGTTTATTAAGCTTAATGTATTTATGATATCAAATTGGGATGCGTATAAAGGATTCAGTAGGAGGTAAATGAGTGTAGCAGAGAGGTAGTGATTGCTTTGGAATGGGTAAAAATGGGAGATGAGAAAAGTTGAGGTGGCTGAGACAAACAAATAGCAGAAAGAAAAGAAAAAGGAGAGTACTGAGCTTGTTCCAACGAGCTCCATGCAGTTAAAGGAGGATCCGAAGTTTCGGATAGAGAAGTCCAAATTCTTTTTTAGAGTAAAAGCAGAGTGATAACGGCGAATGAGTAAAATTTACACCACCCAATTCTTTAGAAGACTGAAGCTGAGCCAAAGAAATCCTGGGTTTGCAATTGTTCCAAAGAAACTTGGAGAGAGAACCATTAATAACACGGGAAGCAGAGTTGGGAAGAGAAATGGGAAGTATGGAGGAGTAAAAATTAATAATAAGAAGCATCATCATCTTGATGGTAGCCAATCTACTCCACCATGAGAGGAGGAGAGGGGACAATTTCTTAAGGATGTCAGCAAAATTAATTTTAATTGTTTCCTTAATGGTATTCGCATAGAGGATACCAAGACATTTGATATGTTTAGAGTTCCATTCGAAACCTGTAGTAGAGAACATAGAAGGAAGACAGTTTATTGAGAGGTAGGATCTCAGATTTATCTACGTTAAGTTTATATGAACCATCTGGACATTCTGACAGAGTCATACTGACTGATTCTGACTGGCCGCATCGGACTTCGCTTAGGGAACCAAGACTGCAACGGGAAGGCTCCGTCCGCGCCTGACTGCCTCATTATACAAGTCCACTGCACTGTCAGTGTCCATGCTCCATACAGGTGCCATCCAGGGCCTGTGACCATCCAAAAACACCTGAAGGAATCTCCCTTGGAGTGAAGGAGTCACTCCCCTGAATCCGCAGGCACCGTAACGCTGCTGACTGCTTTGCTGATCCTGGACTCCTACGTACTCCAACAGGTTCTGTAACACAGGAGGCAGGTCCGCAACTTCTTCGAGGCCTGCACTGTTTTCAGACCGAGTCCGATGCCAGGATCCCTTGTCAACTTTGCCGGAACTGAGTCCCTGTGCACTGCGTCGGCTGGCCGTTGCAAAGGTTAGGTGACTCTTGTCTCCATAGATTTTCAGGCCCTGTTGAGGGTCTGCTTTGATTCCAGTAGGCTCCCTTGCTTGCTACGGGCCTACCCTGAGTTACTTGAACGTGGTCAGTCTCTTGACCTTGCTGGTCCCGACACCGTACCTTTTCCTCTTCTTCCATGTGCTGCTGTTGCCAAGGCCTGTTGATGCACCCGCCGGACACCGACCCCCTGGATATCGACATCGGACAGCTTGTACACCGTTCCTAGTCGTCCTCAGTTTCACCTGGTCCACATAGCTGCAGAAACAAGGGCACCATCAACTGTAATGTAATAAGTTTTTGTATAGCACTACTATCGCCCTACGGGCATCCTGGCGATCAGACAAACACGGAACAACTGTACCTGTGGCTCAAGTAATGATAACAGATTGACTAGCTTCTAGGAAACAATAGGGTTTTCAAACACTTTCTAAAATCCATCAAGGAATCGGCTAACCTAAGATTCTGTGGCAGCCCATTCCATAGTTGTGCAGCTGCTACACTGAAGGCCCTACCCCCCCATTCTAGATCGTTTAAATCTGGGAACAGATATTAGGCCTGTGTTGGCAGACCGTAAGTGTCTGGAAGGCTCATACCAGTTGAATTTATCCTGCAGGGGTAGTGGTCTATATCCATGAACCGCTCCGAAAACTATACATAATGACTTGAAGTGTATCCGCTCTTTTATTGGCAACCAATGGAGATCCCTCAGTGCCATAGTTGTGGAGGAGCTCCATGATCTATGCAGAGCCACCTTAGCTGCTGCCGACTGCACCCGTTGCAACCCCTGGATGACATTCTGGGGAGCCCCCAAAAATAGGGAGTTGCAGTAATCCAGCCTGCTTAGCACTATGCTCCTCACTACCAATGCTCGGGAATCATCTGGCAGCAGAGGGAGCGTCTTTCGCAGCATGCAGATTAAAACAAAGCAGACTTGAATAGTTTTATTAGCTTGGGACACCATTTGGAGGTTAGGATCTATTAGTACTCCAAGGATTCATACGGTATTAGTCAGGCTTAGAGAATCTTCCTCTGGAGTGAGCCTGAACTCAGTCGGGGGATGCTTTGGAATTTTTGCAGCTGAGCAGTACATTACCTCCGTTTTCCCCCCATTAAGTTGAAGTGAATTACTCATGAGCCATCCAGCTGTTTTCCGCATACACTCCTGGAAAACCTCAAGCGATGTCTCCTGTTTACCCTCTAGAGAGAAAATCAGTTGGGTATCATCCGCGTAGTTTATCACGCGGATACCAAAAGACTTAATGATGGACAATAGAGGTCTCAGATAAATGTTAAACAGGATGGGACTGACTGATGATCCCTGTGGAACTCCATAATGGACAGGAGAGACTTTTGATGTAAACTGTCCTAAAGTCACTGTTTGATGGCGACCCAGGAGGTAAGATTGCAGCCACTCAAGAGCTCTTCCTCTCACCCCGTTGTTCCACAGTCTTTGCATCAGAACGGCATGACTCACAGTGTCGAAAGCCGCCGACATATCTAGAAGGACAAGGATCGACGCGTCCCCTCTGTCGACACGCAGTCGAAGATTATCCATCACTGTGGTCAATGCCGTTTCAGTACCATGTGCTGGTCGAAAACCAAACTGGAATTCGTCCAGCAGCCGGTTACCCTCAAGATGTTTAGATAGAATTCTGCTAACTGTCTTTTCCAAAATTATTGAAAAGGGAAGAAGGGAGATTGGCCTAAAACTGGCAGGCAGTGTAGAGTCTAGCGATGTTTTTTTTTAGCAGCGGAGAAACCGATTCCATACAGCTGAAACTACACCTTCTTCCAGAGACTGGTTGCAGATTTTATGAAACCATGGGAACAGAATTTTACCAAATGGTTTCCAAATTCTGTGGGGAACAGGGTCCAACAGGGAGCCTGAAGAGATGCTATGAGCTTTGCTAGCAAAAGAGTCCTCCGTGAATAATTGAAAGGAAGTTAACAAGGATTTGTCACTAAGCTCAATTACTGACTCATCCAGTTCAGTATCTATGGACTGAATATTATGAGGGGATAGATTCCCAACAATGTTATTAATCTTCTCCTGAAAATAACACGAAATATCATCACAAAGCTGTTGTGAGGCAGTTGTCTTGTTACACTGACTAATAGGCAAAGTAATGTCCTTAAAAATCTTAAAAAGTGTTTGTGCTATTCGTGGAGTTCAGGATGGTAGGGACATAAAAATTAGCTTTTGCTTTAGCAATGGCTATTTTATAATTAAGCTGGACTAACAAAGTATTTTTATCTGAATCTTAATACTGTCTTCTCCAGTCCCTTTCTGACTTTCTACGGAGAAGTCGAAGTGCTTTTAGATCCGCGTCAAACCAGGGGGTGAAGTCTTTTCCTTATTTTTAATTTTGCATTTTGGTAGTAAGCGAAGTTCCTAACTATGGTATTACAGTACTTTTGATAATTTTCCTCCACCGAATCAGTGGGGATTAGATGGTCATGCTCTTCGACCAACACTTGCACCATATTGTTATCCAATCTGGCCCACTTCCTATCAGTCTATATGTTGTCGTGACCCTTTTTTCTTCCTGTCGGACATATATACTAGTATTAAAAAGGACCAGATAATGATCAGTCCATGTTTGTGGTAGAATATCTTGTACTGATGTATCTACCTCATTGGCAAATATTAGGTCTAATATATGCCCCCCTTGATGAGTGGACTGATGTACCAACTGTGGAAAATTCAAATTAGCACAAGTCTGCTGTAAATCTCTCAGCAACAGCCGACATTGGTGGGTACACAACTCCCGTGCCACCTGGTCACTCCTGATTGACCTAGACTATGTCCCCTCTGCATGCAGGTACTACTCTTCTCGAATTCAGCATTGGAGTCCACTGGACTCTTCCAGCTTTTTCTTCAGCAGCATCTTGTTTGAAGTCCTACATTGGGGTCTATGGCGGTTCCCGACGGCACTTCATACCTATGCACCCGGCTTCCCTGGGGCAGGTATCCTGGTCTCCCGGGTATCCACGGGTGGGGTGACTTTCAAACCGTCCATCTTCCACTGGGTGTCTTCCAAGTCCTCTGGGGAGGGTCCTTCTAGAATTGCAACAGCGACTCCCCCATTAACTTACCTTGAGCATGCAGTTGTGTATCCACTAAGCACACGGCCTCCATGGTGTTGCTGGGTCCTTACCTGTAGAGTTCTGGACTCCCCAGCACATCTAAGTCTTCTGGGTCCACTCTCGACTTCGGTCGTTCGTCGGATTCCACTATGTTTGTATATGGTTTAGTCTCCCCCTGGAGCCCACTGTATTTCTGTGCTATTTCCTTGTCGTATTACCAAAGTATTGTGTGTATTGTAATTATATCTCCAGGTAGGAGATGTTGCATTGCATTAGTGAGTGTCTGTAATAAATAACTATTTTTATTACTACAAATTATTTTTCACTTAATCTGCACTATAAAATTAGATATTGGTGAAACAAGCTGCTTAACACTCCTCCTAGACTAAGCCTGAAGGCTGCTCTCTACAGCTACCACTTAGAGAGCTTTCTAACGTTGTCTAACTAGGCCTGGGTGTAGTTCGCAGAGTTTTGCTATGCGGAACTCTGCGAAGTTAGAAAAAAACTCTGCGAAGTTCCACGATTGGCAGAGTGCAGTGCAAACTGCAGTTTGTACTGGTATCCCTGCAGCTCGGGTAGAAATTCGACCGAGCAGCAGCTCGCACACTTACCGTTTGTCATTGTGAGCGGGAAAAAACTCCGCTGCACATCACAAAGCAGAGTTTTCTGCACTCCGCGAGCTCCACGGAGTGCAGAAAACTCTGCGAACTCCGTGACCAGAGCAAAGTTCACCGCCCAGACCTAGCCCTGACCACACAAAATATTAATTTACTACTTGCCGCCACGGTAGTCCACCTTTATGACACTTTAAAATACAAGCCAAGTCACGGCTGCAGAATTGCATAGTTTGAGTGGTCGTGCCAATGGTTCAGAGCTGGATTTAGTTTTTCTAGAATGATTAGCAACTACTTCGAAGCACTTGTGTGAGAAAGTGCTGCGCAATAGGGACAGTTGAGCAGGACCGGACTGTCCTCTGTCTGGTGATGGCCCGTAAAATGTCGCAGTCTCATGTGAAATTCAAGGTGTTACCCTCCTCAGAGATGCACATATTATCGGCCTCTGGCAGATGAAACAATAACCTGACATCCCACCATTTAACCCGGTTTACTGCACGCTGCTGCACACGGATGACTGCAGAGGATGCCTGGGCCACTGAGCTATATATTGAAAAAAGGGCACTCCGTTGAAAATGCATTGTGACTCAGTGATTTCGGGAGTGACAATGCTTGGGGCATCCCCCAGGGTTTAGGATTAAAGGAGCTACACATGGGTTACAGGAAAGCATTGCCCCAGCCCCTCCCTCTTCCGACCTCACTTACTGCTTTCCGACACCCCAAGTGAAGCCTCCGACTGACTGAGAAATCAGAGTCATGCAACCATGCCCTAGGCCTGGGCGTAGTCCGCAGAGCTTTGCTACGCGAGAGGCGGATTGCAGTGCAAACGGCAGTTTGTGCTGGTATCCCTGCCGCTCGGATCGAAATTCTACCAGATCAACAGCTTGTGCTCGTGAACTTACCGTTCCCCATCGAGAGCGGGGAAAAAAACTCCGCTGTACATCGCGAAGCGGAGTTTTCTGCACTCCACGAGCTCCGCGGAGTGCAGAAAACTCTGCAAACTCCACGAACAAAACGAAGTTCACCGCTTAGACCTAGTCTAAACCACTAAAAACAGCATAAGGGTTGTCCGGATTGGTGCAGGGTGCTACACTTGAATAAGTGTTAACCATATACCAAGCCAGCTTCCTACAAGTAGCTTTTTAGAAGACTTAAAAACACTATTCCTGATGGCTCAGGCATGTTTAAGAAATACAGAAGTTTAACTAGAAAGAAATATGGCATGTGACAAAAAGAAAATGGTTCCTTACTGTCCACATCGGTAGGAAGTTGCCCAAAGAGTATGAGGTAAGGCTCATATATCACACTTCGAAAGATCCAGTCCAACCGTTCCTCATTTTGTACAAGGATCGCTTGCTTAGATACCCCAAATGACCCCATCCAAACAGCCATCAGAAAGAGAAAGAAGAAGAAGTCCTTTATCTGAAATGAGAAATGAATTAATGTGAAATGTTTAGCCAAAATTTACTCATTTTTGTGCAACACTGTGGCAATATCTGCTGGCATCAAATTTACATAGTGTAATGTGGTGATGACATCATTGCTCATGGAGACCAAAACAAGAAGAGTGCTGCAATGTGTATATCATGCAAAGCATGAATAATGTGTGAAGATGCGAAGTACCAAAATGGAGTGCAAAATCACAGTGGAGTGAAGCAGATTTGGATTTTATGTCAAGACCAGAGGCTCATATTATGCTGTGTTTCTTGCCACGTAATTCAATAGTAGTCAGCTTATAAAAACAGTAATTCACTAAAACTGAAACTACAATACCAAGCAGGCTTAGGTGCTGGACTACCAAGTGTTACATATAGCCTCTGAACATACTGCCTGCCCTTCCTCCATCTTCCTGTTGGCAGTCAGTTGAGTATCTGATTCCTTTCAACTGCTTCGATTTGGTTAGTTCATTGTCTACAGTGCTAAGGTCCATATCATTGTTTAGAAAGTTTCATTTTAATTATATATATTACCAAGATTAATGGGTTTTTGTTAGAGTTCAATACGCACTGTTAATTTAAGGCATTGTTAATCAATTGGTATTGCCATAGCTATTCCAGCGTAAAAGTTGTATCTTTTTTTTCCAAATAGATTTTATTGAAATTACAAATTAAAACAAGTACAGCAACAGGCATAGAGGAAAGAAAGAAGGAAAAATACTACCAAAAAAAGAAACAAGCATTTACAATGCAACGGTTTCGCCTTTGCAAAAGTTAGAGCTATTGGCATTTTAAATGACTACATTTTTATTTATGTGTTGGTTTTGAAAACAGATAAATAAATGGCATTGTCATTTACAATCCCAATAGCTTAATCTCTCGCAAATGCCACACCCACACAGAGCCCCCACACATACACAGAGCCCCCCCCACACACACCCACAGAGCCCCCCCCCCCCCCCCTACACACACACACACACAGAGCCCCCTAGGGCCATGTGCCGAGGAAGTGTTGCAAAACCCTCTTCCTCGAGGCAGGCTGGGTACCGTTTTAATCTGCAAGCTGTCGAATATTCATTCCAGTCCGGCAAGTTATGTTTTCCGCCCATGATGCAACAACACGTTTGGGACCCTGACCTCTTTCACAATGTTTCCCTTTCGCTTGAGGGCTTCTGAACAGGGACCAGTAAAGCATGGTGCAGCATAGCTGTATTTCACTTGAAGACCTCCGTCTGTTCTCCATAACAGCCACTTGTAATATTAGCCTTCCGTGGAGTAGAGGAAGCTTGAACATCCAATCCAGCAACGTTTGTATGAACCCCCCTCACTGGACCTCAACATGCTTACCAGAGACATTGCCTGTGGTTCATACTGTCTTTTTAAAACGTATTTAGCGGATGCATATTACTAATAAAAGTGCGTGTTTTTTTACTTTTAATTGTTGCACACTGTGACGGCCACCCAACGCTTGCACTCTGCTAGCTTCATGATGGCGTACACACAGTTGCACTTGAAGTGGCTGGGTGACCGTCGGTCATGAAGGTGGGTTGGGAAGAGAATAAAGCCAGTATGTAAGTAAACGTGCCCTAGCAATCACAGCCGACAATATTCCTCTGAATATTTTGTTTCCCCTTAGACAGACCTGCTTTTGAAGAGAAACTTTTTACATTTTTGTTTCTGGGGATTCCTAGAGACCTTCGACCTGCTGATCTGTACTTCGACTTGCAGATCTGAACTTCGACCTGCTGATCTGTCTCGTGAGTTAAAAGCACTCGGGGCAGTAGTCCAGCCCTGTGAATACCAAAGCGTCCCATGCGACTGCGCTAGCAGTTGTTTAGCCTCAGAGAAGACACGTGTTGTCTGGTAGGCGGAGGCAAAGTAAATGCCACTGTAAATTACGGGGTATAAGCGTCTGCCTCTGTATTTTGCACACTTGCCCCCTTTCCATTATCGGCTTAGGAAAGCTGGACTCTCGACGGACTGGTTTGTGACGTTCTGGTGGGCTCTCCAAATGCAGGGTGGGGCCTCTAGTTACAGAAAGGTCGCCACTCCTTTTACGGATTACTGTGGCCAGTTGTGATGATAAAACGCTTGCCACCGGGTCGCAGCTGCTACACAGAGCTGGCCCCCACCATTACAACGGTATCGACGATTTATTGAGGGGATTTCAAAAACTCACAGGTGTCGCTGTGCAGAAGGCAATCAGGTTTCATTATTCAACTGAAAGGCACATATATTTTCGATCTGGAAGCCGAGCCAGCAATGTCCCAATTTGGACCGGTACCTTTAAGCCTGCACAGACCTCTGTGGCGCACACCTTGTGCTGTGAGCTGGGTCTTAACAGCTTCCAATATCCGATTGCACATTTTCAGTGAATTCTGTTTGAGGCATTATAACCTGTTATCTTCATCTACCGTTTAATACCGCAATTCCGTTTCTAAGCACTGTAAATTACCAGTGTGTATCCCCTAATACAATGTAGCATGATTTATCCATTCGGAAGCATGAGAAACCGATTTGGCTTTGCCGGATTTCAAACTCATGACGTCAGAATTGAGCAACTACTCCCCTGCCTTTTTAATTATATTGAAAAGTACCACCGGCACTGCCTGTATACGTGCATTGCCAGGCGTTGCTTTAATGAGGCGGGTGTTTGATGTTGAAAAGGTTGTGAAAATAAAGCTCGAGAAGACCCCTCACCTCCCCCTACCCCCCTCAGATTCATGGCTGCGCCCAGCGTGCAGGGGCGTGGCTATAATGGGTGCAGCAGGCGCAGTGGCACCGGTGCTCACAGCCCTGATGTGTCCATAGATTCCTGATAATTCCTGTAGTTTACCACCCCAACAGCAGTCGACGGGGGCAGGGGCCGTCCTCGTTGCTTGCATCAGGGCCCCTGGCATCCTTGCTTCAGTACTACTAGCCTGGCCGCCACACATCTCTCGGCATAGGCCTGGCTTAGAGAAGTCGGCTGCCCATTGCCCAGCACCCCCTACCCATCATTCTGCTGCCAATCAGGATTGTCGCTGCTCATCCACCGCTAAAGCATGTTCGATGCCGGAGCAGGAACCGCACGGGAAGCCTGGAGCGAGGCGACACCACAGCACCTCCTCCTCCTCTCAGCCACAAAAGAGCAAACAGAGCGCAGGTGCTCGTGGGACGGCGGCCTGCTCCCAGGGCTTAGTCAGCAAGCGCTATGCACCTGTAAAGTCATAGCCTGGGACTAATCCGGCATGTGCACTGGCCCGCATTGTGTGATCTTGTGCCAATGCCGCGATCTCCGCTCTCGGATGCAGTAGCACATATAAATATGCAAAAAAGTTTAAAAGGAAAACAGTGGTCTTCATTGCAAGGTTTAGCGCCTTCTGTGTGCTTTGCAGGAGGAGCGCTTTAACTGCTTTACGGAGCTCTGTAGTTTTCTTTTTAATTATGCTTAGCCCAGCTGGGACAGTAAGAGGCTTCACTTACAATATGTGGAGTTGGGTGCCTGAAAGCACCGGTCACTTTCAACATGTGGCCTCTGAACTCACAGGGCAGCAAAGACAGGACCTGTCATTGGCCTTTCAAATCCGTACACTGACAGAAAAAGAAGCTTCTCTCACGGTCTAAACCATTCACTGACAGCAAGAGAGAGGCCTCTGTCTGACCGTAGAACCTTGCGCACTGACAGCAAGAAACGGGCCTTTCACTGACTGCAGAAATATGTGCGCTGACCGGAAGAGAGGGCCTCTCACTG
Organism: Lissotriton helveticus; assembly: GCF_964261635.1. NCBI lineage: Eukaryota > Metazoa > Chordata > Amphibia > Caudata > Salamandridae > Lissotriton > Lissotriton helveticus. The sequence continues at coordinate 1,661,922,519 of NC_136069.1, forward strand.
GCTGTAGACGTATGTGCACTGACTGCAAGAGAGAGGCATCTGCCTGACCGTAGAAACGTGTGCACTGATAGCAAGAAACAGGTCTCTCACGGACACGGACTATAGACATATGTGCACTGAGAGCAAGAAACAGGCCTCTGACTGACTGTAGACTTATATGCACTGATAGCAAGAAACAGGCCTCTGACTGACTGTAGACTTATATGCACTGATAGCAAGGAACGGGCCTCTCACTGACTGTGCTGTGATTGGCTGACGTCACGGGGGTGTCCCGGGCCGGCAGCCAATCGCAGCGCGGCCCGGGACAAAGGGGCGGGGCTTAAAAAAAGCACCAGAAACGCCCCCGAATGGCGTTTGAGAGAAAGCGCGATTGACAGCCTCTGCCTCCCAATGGCTAGCCTCCATTTATGGAGCTAGCCAATGATAGGCAGAGGCGGGTCATCACCCCAGATAGAAATCAAGAGGTTTTGCTAGCGCATGCGTACTTCGTACGCATGGCTAAGGCAAAACCTAAAAAGGGAGGGAGGGAAATAGGAAGAGCGAAGGCAAAAACAAATCCACATTCCCAAAGAGCACAGCATTGGGATCCAAGGGGTATATTTAGAACAGTGATACGGAACAGTTGCATGTCTCACATCCTTAACATGTGGAAAGATCATACAGGATTTAAAACATTAAACATGCGTAAAGAGGCTAAGTGGTGTAACAAAAAGGAAAAAACAATATAGGAGAGAAGCAGAAGAAGCAAATGTCCCCCTAAAAAAGGAGAACCCCTGTAGAAGGGAGAGCAAAAGGGGAAGGAGGACCCATGGAAAGTCGTGTCTGTGCAATGTGAGAAGTAAATTAAGCGCCATCTCTGATCATCCCCCAAAGTCCGTATGTTATCCTCGAAGAGGTGTAAGGCCTGAAGCTTTGGGGGCTGGAGGTTGGCGTGTTCGATTGTGTAGAAGTAGTCTATCAATGGTTGCCAGGTGTTTGTAAATGTAGTGCTTAGAAAGATGAAGCCATGCGAAGTTCCATTGCCATGATATGCCACTAGCTGGTGAACCACACAATCACTGGGGCGCCTCAGCCTTCTTCCAGTACACAGCTATTGTCTGTTTGGCTGCACCAAGCATGTGCTAGATTAAGCGCCAATCCGTATGTGTCATAGCAAGGAGATTGACAGGTTTGAGTCCCAGGATAAGTGCAGTTAGGGCTTCAGGTATGGTGTAGCCAATCACCATCTTAATGTGACTGAGAATCTCCTTCCAGTAGGTGGCCAGCAGCGGGCAGTGCCACCAAATGTGAAGAAAATCCCTGATTGCGGTTGCGCAATGCCAACGGATGGGAAAATAATTAGGGAATATTTTGTTTTGCCTTTGGGGAGTGTAATACCATTGTGTCGTAACTTTGTACGCAGTTTCTCTCTCAGGCATGCTACAGAAGACACTTGGTATGTCAGGCCATAATTGTTCCCATTGTTTAAGACTACTGGATTGCCATTGCAACTGGTAGGTATGTGGAGTGATCCGGGGGGCCTCTTGAAGCACTTAGTACGTGCAAGATATCAGTCCTCTTGATACGTCATAAAAACGGTCCAGCAGTTCAAAAGGAGTGAAAGGACGAGTGGCTCCCTGAACAGCGGATGATGCCTGCACCCAGTGCCGAAGACCGAGATATTGTAATCTCGCACCCTCAGAAAGGTGAAATTCCCTTTTGCATGGATCAAAAGATTGGAAAGTGTTTACCATGAAAATATCCCAGAGTATTCGACAGTCCTTCCGACTAGGCCAGAAAAGAAAGGGGCTGCAGGGCAGGTGTAAAGTGTGGGTTGCAAGCAATGGGGGTGTTGGGTGATAAAAGGAGGTGAGTGCAAGCTTGTCCTATATATCCAATACGGTTTTTGTGGGTATGGCCATGAGAGCCAGGCAAGATCCCACAGCAGCCGGCATGCCACAGCCCTATCCATGTGGAACCAAGTTCTCACTCTCCCGCACAACCCGTTCTGAGATGTGCAAGGCCCAGTAATATTCCAGCAGGCTAGGACACACCCGCCTCCCCCTGTCCCATGGTAACATGAGTAATTTATTGGAAAAATGCGACCTCCTACCCCCCAGATAATGGTGGTAAGTTCACGTTAAAGTTACTGGATTTGGCTTTGTGGTAAAGGAATGGGCAATGTTTAGAATAAGTATAATATTTTTGTCGACACCAACATTTTAACCGCGTTCGACGTCCCAGCCACGATATAGGCATGCATTTCCAGGTTCGCAAAATCTTCAATGATTGCCATTTTACATTCCTACCAGTTTGCTAGCGACCACATACAGAGACTGGAGGTTAGATTGAGTCCAAGGTATCTAATGGAATGAGGAGCCCATTGGTATTGAACAAGGGACTGAAAGCACAGGGATCTCAGTTACAAGAATTGTAAGGTTTGAGGCCCAGGATTTCACATGATTGATTTTAAGGCCTGAGGCAGCTTTGAAAGATTACAGTAGGGTATGAAGTGCCGTCAGAGAAGTATGTGGTTTTGATAATGTAATAAGGAGGTCATCTGCGAAAAGGGCTATTTTGTGTTCTACTCCTCAATGAATGATGCCACTGATGTCTTTTGATTGACGGATCAGTATGGCGAGAGGTTCAATAACAAGTACGAATGATAGAAGGGATAAAGGGCAGCCCTGTGTGGTACCCCTATGGATGTGTATAGGACCCGTAAGTTGACCATTGACCCGCACCTGGGTTTGTGGGGAGGTGTACGGCACCATGATCCTAGAAACCATCATAGACCCCAGCCCTATCTTCCGTAGGACAGCCCATAGGAAATCCCAATCCACTCGGTCAAATGCTTTCTCAGCATCAAGTCACAACAAGCAGGCAGGTATATCCCAGTGGTGGGCCTTCCCTACCAAGTGCGCTATTCGTCCTACATTATCAGCGCCCTGTCAGTGCCGGATAAAGCCAACCTGGTTGGGCTCAATAAGCCATGGCAAATGGGGATCTAGACGTTCTGCCAGAATTTTGGTGGAAAGCTTTAGGTCAGTGTTCTGGAGTGCAATGGGGCGAAATGAGGAACCCAGTGTGGGTTCTTTACCCAGCTTGGGAGAAGTACAATTTCAGCTGGGGCCATAGAAGTGGAGGGACCACTAGCATCTGTGAAGGCGGACGCGGCAGGCTGCTGTGAGTCGGCAGCGCTGCTAGCTGCTTTTTACCAGTTTTGATCTCCAAGTGTTGCTAAGTGTCCTCGATTTTGTGCCACTTTTCCTCCTGTTACCTTCGTTGTCCCTCACCGCCCTTGCTGCTGCGTCCCCTGCGGCCCCGCCCTCCTGACTGCCCATTTGCTACCCCCGCCTCCCGCCTCCCAGCTGCTCCTCCCTCCCACCTCCCCATATATGCCAGCTGCTGCGCGGCCCCACCACTGGCAAGCTTAAGGCGAGCCCGTCTGACCCCGGACCACGCTTAGCACCAGAACCCCTGACCCCCACACTCGCCACGACGACCGCCGCCACTACGACGCCAGCACTCTGCACGCTCTCAACTCCAGACACCTGCTTGAAGGCGCCCTGAAATGCACACATGACCTCTTCACCTGCCGGAACTGCAGCTACACCAGCCTCAGAGCAGACAAACCACCCGCAAAGAAAGACCCCAACCACCTCCTATGCATACTACTGAACACCCGCTCCGCACACAAGCATGCCTTCGAACTCTGGGACCTGCTCGACACAACATCCACGGACGTCGCCTTCCTGACAGAGACCTGGTTTAATAACTCCTCCGCACCAGACATCGCCATAGCCATCCCAGACGGCTACAAGATCACCCACAGACCGCACCAACTGAGTCGGAGGAGGAATCGCCATCGTTCACAAGAACAGCATCAGGGTCTCAACTAGCAGCGACAACGCGCTCAGCACCTCCGAAAACATGCATTTCCAGATCCACACAGACCCTAATGCCACCCTAGGAGGCACCCTTGTCTACCGACCCCCCCGAACCCCACCCCCAGTTCAGCGACAACATCGCCGACTTGATCAGAACGCACGCCCTGACCGCCACCGACTACATCCTCCTCAGAGACCTGAACTTTCAACTAGAGAACAACAACAACTCCACAACCCTGATCGATAACCTTGCCAACCTCGGACTGAAGCAAATCGTCACAATGCCCACCCACTCCCCGGCCACACACTCGACCCAGTCTTCTCCTCAAGCCCGTACGTCTCCATCAGCCACACCACCGAACTCCTCTGGACCGACCACCACTGCATCAACTTCACCTTCCAGAAACCCACCACACACCACCGCACCAAACAGATCCCCCGCCGCTGCTGGAGCAAAATCACCCAAGACCAACTACACGCAAACCTCGCTCTCAGCCCGCCCACCGAACCCTCCAACACAGACGACACTGCCCACAGCCTCAGATGCTGGATCGAGGACTGCGCCAACACCCTCGCACCGCTGAAGAAACCCCCCACAGAGAAACCAGCAAGAGGGCTGGTTCACCCCAGAACTCCTAGCCTCCAAGCAAGCCTGCTGGAAACTAGAGAAGAAATGGCACAGTGAACAAACTCCGGACTGCCACACAGCACACAAGGATGCCATCCGCAACCACCACCACCTCATCAGGGCGGCCAAGAGGACCTCCTTCAAAGACCGCCTCAACAACAACGCCCACAATAGCAAGGAGCTCTTTAACATCGTTAAGGAACTCTCCAACCCCAGCTCCAACACCAACGACATCCCGCTGTCGCATGCCCTGTGCGACTCCCTCGCCACCTTCTTCCACCGCAAGATAGCAGACATCCACGACAACTTCAACACCGAGACAGCAACACAACAGACCCTCCGTACACCATCGACTACGGCCCCCTGCTAGCCTGGTCCAGCATGAGCATCGATGACACCATCAAGAGTATGCGCTCAATCCACTCCGGCTCTCCATCAGACCCGTTGCCGCACCACATGTTCTACAGAGCAAGCAGCTCCATCGCACCCCCACCTGCGCAACATCAATCTCTCCCTCGAGACCGCGACCTTCCCAGAGATCTGGAAACACGCTGAGATCAACGCCCTACTCAAAAAACCTAAGGCAGACCCAAGAGACCGAGAACTTCCGGCCCATCTCTCTGCTCCCCTTCCCGGCCAAGGTCATCCAGAAAACAGTCAGACAGCTAACCCGATACCTCGAAGAAAACAGAATCCCAGTCAGGGTTTCGCAGCAACCACAGCACCGAGACTACCCTCATCACCTCCACCATCAGCGCCCCTGCTGGACAACGGCGAGACCGCAGCACTCATCCTCCTGGACCTCTCTGCCACTTTCGACACCGTCTGCCACAGCACACTACATGTACGCCTCCACGCCTCAGGGACAAGGCTCTGGATTGGACCACCTCCTTCCTCTCCGGCAGAACCCAGAGCGTCCGCCTCCCCCGATTCCGTTCCAAAGCCTCCGAGCCTTAGTGTGAAGGACGCTTAAGACCAGATGGTACAGAGCACGCACAGCTGCTTCAGGCGTGCCAAAAGCCTAAGGCCAGAACTCCTGCCCCCGCCACACTGAACCTATTACCTACACCCGAGAGGAGCTAGTAAAATGGAGCTCGGGCATGTAACTCCGCGCTGCCCCAGACTAGACCCTCGGAAGGAGCCTAAAGAGTGCGAGAACTGTAGGCTGCAATTCTGCTTTAAAAAAAAATCAAGCAGCGGTGACTAACAAAACCAGTACAGCCGCCTACCGTCAAGGAAACAAAAGCCATGTTACCTAATGCACGCTCGCTAACCAAACATAACATCAAAATGGCGGAGATGATAGAGAGCCATAAGCTTGACTTAGTTTTTGTAACAGAAACCTGGGCCGATGCAACGTCTGACCCAAATCTGAAACAAGCACTCCCCACTGGATTTAACATCACCAGAGCAGATCGAACTTTCAGGGGGGTGGGGGGGCTTGCTGTTATTGCTAAAGACAGAGTAGGGTAGCGTGAGCAGCCTAGATGCGAAAGACGCATGTGCAGGATTGCAACCGGCAAAAAGGGGTATCAGGCAAGCTGGACACCCATACAAGAGCTCGTGGTCTGAGCAGATGGGGCAAAGAATGAACGATGCCTGAGCAACTCTGCTGCATGAAGAGCACAGAGCAGATATAGAGTAAGAAGATATATGCGCAATAATGATGTGTAACACAATAAAGACTAGGGTACACGAAAAGTACCAACAGGCATGTGGAAGCAGAATTGGACAGGACAATGTCCGGACTTGCAAGGAACATCAGCCCCTCGCCTGGTAGGAGCCACAGATCTAGGCAGATGAGGGGACGAAGCGATATTGGTAACAGCCAGGAACAACCTAATGCCCCAGGGACCCAAAAAGTGAGTATCCTGAAGAGACCACTCCCTTTTTGAGTGTTACAGCAGGAAGCCAAAATAGAAGTGTTGAAAACACCTGTGCGGAAAGCAGCAGGGAAAGAGGTAAAACTCACGTTGTGAAAGTGCCCAAAAATCGAGGGCACAAGGCAATGTACAGCAGAGACATACATGGTGAAGACGCCACCTTCAAAGACAAGCCCAGTGAGGGTTGAAGTAGGAGAAACTATTACCCAACCCATTAAGGGGAGTGTAGAACCAGCACCGCAGAAGCGGAAGAAAGAACGAAAAAACCCTATGATGGCAATCATACCAGGGTGCACTCCCAGTTTGCGCCAACACTAAGAAGAGTGCCTTACAGCGGCTTTTCCCTGGCATGACACGGGGACAGGGCGTCAGCTGCAACAACAGATGATCGAAGGGAAAATTGTGCCATTCCCCTGCCATTAATAGGAAGGCGATAAATTTGCTTGTGGCCCTTCTGGAAGAGAAGGAAGAAGCAGCTCGACTAAGTCCCAAAGAGCAAAGGAAGCACATGCGAACATGCAAGACGTGCTTAATGCACGGATGCCCGTAGTGGCAGAGGCAAAAAGCTGGCAACCACATGTCTCCAACCACTTAGAATCCCTGGTGGGAGGTAACAACGGCAAAGCTGAGAAAGGCTGCAAGTCAAAAGCCATCTGATTAACCAGACTGAGCCCTACGGTGAAGGGAAAGGCAGAGAGGATCATCTGAGGCCAGACGATGTCGGTGAGCAATGGCCCGATCAACAGGAGGGCCTTGCCCAGGTGCCAAGCAGGATGTCAAACAAAGACCCCCCCCAAGGGGCAGCAAAGGCTCCACCTCATAAGGCTCCATGTGGAGAAGATTCAGTAAAGGAGCAGAAGGTAGGGAAACCACAGGGGGCTGAAATCGAAGAGTAGCTGCTGCCCTGTGAATAGCCAGTGGGAAAGCTGCAGTAGCCTCAGTTGTGATTTTGAGGGTGACAATAAACCATTGGTAGGAGACGGTTGTAGACTAACCTCTCCACTAGAGGGTAAAAGTGGAGGAGCCTGAGGTTGGTCAGAAGACCACGAAACGCTAGGTACCTGCACCAAGGGGCAACAAAACGACCTGGGGCACATGGAGTCCTGAGGAAGGTCAACATCTTTCAAGAGCGGAGGTGTAGGCTCCGGCATCGAACGACTGCAAGATGGCGTCGTATCGACGTTGATGACCTCCAGAGGGGACTCTGCCTGGGCGCTGTCCGACAGCAATCCAACCACAATATAGGGAGGAAAGTCATTGACACGGCGTCAAACTTGGTGCCTCATCGGACGTCAGCGCAGGAAGCCACACAGGGCTATGTGGTGACTGAACGGGTGGGCTGGACAGACAACTGGGAGGGCCCTCCGGGCCGTGTCCTGTCAGCGTCGCATCGACTCCAGAACCGGGGTCAATGCACGCAGCCGGTGCCGAGAACAAATCTGCTGGGAAGGAACAGACATGAATGCCTTCCACCTCTGTGGAACCTGAAGCCGCACTAGATCGAGGGGGTGACCCAAAGAATGAATGGAGGGCCTTTGAATAAGCCTCCATTAGGGCCAGCGTCGCTCGAACTCCTGAGAAAGGAGGGTATGGAGGAGACGACTGCTGGGCGCCCGTGTCTGGCTAAGAGCGAGAGGAGCAGGCCCCAGCATCATGCCTATGGGAGGATGACCTCCGCGACTTAAGTTTGTGCTTACCCAGCTCTGAACGAAGTCCGCGGGAACGACCTCGGGAACGGGCCTGATCCGGAGAGCGAGAACCGCGGCGGGAAGGTGCAGGGCCGGACAGCCACACGGCCAGCAATTTCATTTGACGCTGCTGTAAGTTCTTCAGTTTCATTTGTTGATAGGCGTTGCACTCTTTGGAGTCATGGTGTACTCCCAGGCACCACATACATATGGCGTGCGGGTCCGTGACAGACATCTGGCACACAGAGTTCTCACATGCCTTAAAGCCCGAAGACATCACACACTGTTCTGTGATACCGAAGGTGTCAAGAAAGCCCAAAAAACAGGCCAAGGAACCACTGGTTTTTCAGGATCTGCATTGGGACGCAGAAAAGAAGAAAACTGTCAGGGCACCTGGTGGGCATATATATGGCTCCGCTGACATCACGTCTGCGGACGAAGTCAGGGCGGAGCAGTGTGGCGTTGCCCTGGCTGCTGCAGAAAGTTTTCCGGATCCAGTCTGACGCCTGGGAATATTCTAAGTTAAGGAATCTGCGAGTAGATGTCTATCAGATATATGACACAATAGCTTTACGGAGTTCAGCTACATCTACTGGATTGCGTAGGACGTGAGGGGGAAGTTGACAGCGGGGTGGGTGTCTCAAGTGGTGTGCGCGTTTGTGCAACAGCAGTTCCAAGTGTGCATGATCTGAAATGGAGATGTCTGACATAGAAGCAGATAAAACATTGCATACCAGGTTATGAGAGACAAACAAATAATCCATGCGGGAATAGGAGCAATGAACATGCGAGTAGTATGAATAATCTTGTGTATCAGGGGAGTGATACGCCAGACATCCAATAGACCCAGATCAGTAAACATTTTCTTTAAAGAAGCGGACATGACCACAGCCCCCTGAAATGTACTAGCACTCCGATCCAGCTCCGCATCCCACACCAGGTTTAAATCACCCCCAGGTATAAGCTGATGGGCATTTTACGTAACTGTTCCAGGAGGAGGTCTCTGACAAAAAATCCGGTGCTTGGTTGGGAGCATAAATGTTAGAGTGTAAGCGTCTGTACTCCAACCCGGACCACTAGTTCGAGAAATCTACCCTCCTTGCCTCGTATCGCTTGCGCAGCTCCCTGACGAATGCCTGCCCTGCAGAGAATAGCCACCCCAGCAGTTTTCGTAGGCGCAGATGCCCAACACTGAAGGGGGTATTTGGGGTGAGCCATGCGGTGTGCATCCTACCTCAGGAGGTGTCTCCTGCAGGAAGATAATGTATGGGTTCTGTTGCAACAAGTAGCACCAGATCTGACAGCACTTGTTAGGGACATTGAGACCCTTCACATTAAGAGAGAGGATCATTAGACAGGGTACGGTGGCCATAAGAAATACCTTGTACACCCATCCACCATCGAGTGTTGCAATACCAATTCAGAGCCCAAGGCTCTCCGTCCTCCCTCAGCAAACCACCAGGTAGAGAAGACAACGCAGGGATGCCTCCAAAACCCAGCAATAAGTGAGGCAGGTCCATTACACAGTGCAGTAGCCAACAGTGAGAGATCAGCATAGTCCCAATGCAATAGCCCTCCTTCCCTCCAAGAACAAGAAAAGGGAAGAAGAAGGATGAAGAAAAATAGAGCAGAACTTCAAAAATCAATAAAGGCCAACATGGCCCACAAGTCCTATTCCAGTCGAAAAACAGGCTATGCTCAATAGCACAATACATTCCAGAGATGTCACTCTCTTAGAAATAGGAGGTGGAGGAGAGTCTCGTGAAACAGATCACAACTGCCAGATGGGAGACACCGGCTCCGCTGCCACGCTGTAGCCAAGGCAAAAGGAAAACGATTGTTGCATATGAGAACCCATCGCTGTCCAAGCGGGGAGCGCTAAGAATAAAGTTAAGTCAAACCTTCTAGCACAGAAGAACCTTCAGTTTTCCTTTGCTTGGGAAAGGGGGGGTGAGGGGGGGACATCTCGCCATCCATGGAATGGAGATGATGGATAATGTCCTGCTTGGTTTGGGAGGAGGACCATTCCCCATGCTTAGGTGGTCGGCGCGGTCTGAGCACTCTGGCCCACTGCGGCTTTCATGTCCAGGGGCGCAAACGTGAAGGACTCGTTGGTGCACAGGAGGCCGGGAGGTGGAGCAGCGGAGTAGCTTTTTGGAGAGAGCATAGAATTCGACGTTTGGTCTCCCAGTTGAAGAGAAGAGCAAAAGGATGTCCCCATTGATATAGACTACCCGGTTCACGGATTGGAAGAGCTGGATGGTGATTACCTTATAGGACAGCTCTTATTTGTTGCGTGCTGCCTTTTAGATTTCCTCCTTCTCTGTGAAGAAGTGAACCCTGGTTAGTATGTAAGGAATTAGTCCAGAGATTCCAGGGGGTACTGCTACTCGGTGCGCCCTGTCGAGTGCCTGGGGGGGGAAGCATCATCTTAGACACTCCTTTAGCAGAAAGAGAAAAAATTATTTGGGTGTTGTCAGCATACGAACAAATTGCCAACCCTTATTCAGTAGTGATGTCAGCCAACAGTTTCACATATACATTATATAATAAGGGGCTAAGAATAGAGCCCTGTGGTACCCCGTAAGGGGACATGTGGATTTTGGATGTTGCAGCCAAGGAAAAGACCCAATATGTGCGGTTCTCCAAGAAGTCCTCCAGCCATCTGAGGGCGACCCCAGCCACACCAATAGATATTAACGCTTTCAATAGTACAGTATGAGAAACAGTAGCAAAGGCGGCACTCAGATCTAATAGTATGAGTGCCATGGTGTCACCTGCATCTAACTGACTACGCAGCATCTCAGTCACTCCTAGGAGCGTGGTTTAAGTCGAAAAACCTTTCTGAAAACCTGACAGAGGGATGAAAAAGCTCAAGGGACTCAACATACTGATTCAATTGTTGGTTCACATGTTTTTCCAACATTTTTTTAAAAAAGGAAGCAAAGAGATGGGACGAAAATTAGATGGCTGTGTTGGGCCAGCACTTGCTTTCTTCAACAATGGAAAAATCATAGCGTGTTTCCACTCAGGTGGAATCACTGCTTCTTGCAGGGAAGCATTTAGTAGCCCCATGATCAATTTCATGGCTGGTGGCTCGATTTCTTGCAGCACAGTGACAGGGAGCAGGTCTAAAGGAGACCCAGATTTCAAGCTGCAGAGAATCTGACTAAAAGAGATAGAATCAAGCGGGAGCCAATACTCTAAATTATTTAAGCCATTTTCCTGTACAACCTTCGGCCAAGGGTCGAACTTAGAAGGTAAGGGAGCAACAGAAGCTAGCTGTATAATATTCAAGTGTGAGAAATTTAAAGCAGAGTAAATTATCTACTTTATTTTTTTTTAAAAAGGTGCAAGATCCTCACATTGGGATTCCATGAGAGTAGGAGGGGGATCTTGGGTACCAGCTCCGGAGAGTTCCTTCACCAATTTAAAAAGGATTTTCGAGCAGTTTTGGGCATTGGTAGAGCTCACGTAAGCTGCCAGGGCAGTATTACAGAGGGAATAATAATTTATAATTGCTTGTTTATAAGCAGTTTTAGACTCAGACGCATAGTCCTTCCTCCAGCGCCTTTCCAGCACTTTGCATTTACATTTTTCTGTATTAAGGCATTGTGAAAACCACGGGGCAGGAGGGCGATGGTTTTTTACCTTCTGAGTAGAAAGGGGGAGGCAGGTTTCCACTGAACTAGAAATCCAATTATTAATCGACTCCAGATCGGTCATGGAGACCTGATCAATAGTGGGGATAGTATTAGTTAAAAGAGCGTTAAAAAACTTACTGGCAGATGCAGCAAACAAAATAGCTCCCGGTAAAATAAGGAATCGGTAAAACAGGCGGTTACCGAATGCAAAACCTGAAATCCCAATGCATCAACCCCAAATCCGAAAAAATTATCACAAAATAACCCCTGCGGTAAATTACCGAATCGCAAATAAGCGAATCGGTAATACCGAGAATGAAATCAGCCCCCGGAAATACCGAATCGCTATTAAAAAGTCGCTACGATATGTACCAAAAATCGCAAATAACAAAAATTAACCAAATCGTTATTTAGCATGAGCAAAATAAGGGAAATCTCAACCAGGAGGTAAAGTTGATGGGAGGAAAAAAAAAAAATACAGACAGGTGGATACAATCAGAAACCCTTCAAATATGCCTCTGGAGACCCTGAATGTCTTACAAAATGGCTGCCCTCTACGTGCTTGCTAGGAGAATGAGAATCAATGCTGCTGCACAGCGCAGGAGGAGGATCCAGGAGAGGGTTTTCAGGGTGCCCATCACATTGCTGGGCCAGACAGAGGAACTAATCTATGACAAGTATAGACTGAATCGGGCAATGATTATGCACCTCATTGCTGACCTGGAACCACTACTGCAGCACCATACCCGTAGGATCAACGCCATCCCTGCCCACGTCCAGGTCCTATGCAGCCTGCACCTGCTGGCGTCTGGAAGTTTCCTGGGGGTTGTAGCAGTAGCCTGAGGCGTGTCGCAAAGCGCACTTTCACGCTTCTTCCGCAAATTCCTAGATGCCATGCTGACAATGATTCATACCCACATCACCTTCCCCACAACCCCAATGCAGTTGAACCGCACCAAACACAACTTCTACTAGTTGGCACAATTTCCCCATGTGATAGGATGCGTTGACAGCACGCATGTCCCCATCTGTTCCCCCTCAGCCAAGGAATACATATTCCGCAACCGGAAGTCCTATCTCTCCATTAACGTGCAGGTCGTGTGCAATGCCAAGCACATCATAATGGACATTGTAGCACAATTTCCTGGAAGCACACACAACGCATACATATTCCGACAGTGGCATCCACAGGCGTCTGCTCAACGGTGAACTTGGAGTGGGACACCTACTAGGTACATACTTATGCCTCATCATTAACTCCATCCTCACATATGTAATTGAACTCATGCCGCTAACCCTTTGCTACCCACCCTACAGGTGACGGCGCCTACGCCTTGCGTGAATATCTACTCACTCCCTACCTCAACCCAGCAACACCTCAAGAGCAGCGCTACAACGCAGCACATATCAGTACCAGGAATGTGGCAGAGTGAACCGTTGGCATCCTCAAGAGTCGCTTCCGGATCCTACACAAGACAGGAGGTGCCTTGCAGTATGACCCGGTGACCTGCTGCCGGATACTAGCGGTGTGTTCCATGCTGCACAACATTGCCATAAGAAGGGGGCTACCAATAGGAGGTGGACACATAACTTTCGTGCACAGCAACCCCCCAACACCAACAGGCACACATGCCTAACACATCTGAAGGTCAAAGGAGGCGGAAATACATCACACATCACTTCAGAGACAGGTAAGAATGAGCCATCACAACATAATCTGGGGTGCAAATGTTTAATGCACATGAGCACATGTCAGGTGAATATTAATGATACTTCTACATGATGCAGAGTCAAAACATAGGTAAGGATACATATCCGTTGTCATCACAGGAGTATCTTGAAGTAATGTAGGTGGCCCATGGTTACATCACCATGGCCAAGGACCCTATGGAACATGGCTATTTGCTCCTCCCACATACCCCCAGGCTCCTGTTGCGTTACTCCTCCACATCACCATGATGTGCGTCAGTGGCTGTGGAGCTGCGCCTCCTATCACTGGCCTCCGGCACAGAGACACTGCTGACGCTTGATGCAGCCTCACTCCCAAACTACTGGCACTAAAAGTCCCAGACTGTGGATGCTCCAACGCAGTGGTCACTTGGCCCAAGGCCTTTGCCACATCACCACAGTAATGGCCCAGGTCGACCTGAAGTGACACAGATCTCCGCGACAGTACAGCTGTGCTGTTGCAGAGCTTCATGATGGCTCTAATGGAGTCATTGGAACGGAGCAAGTTCTGGCAATGCCTCCTGCGCTCGCTCTGTTGCCCTGCTATGATGGCACGGGTGAGCTCCTGTAGGCACAGTTTTATGTCTGTTACCCTCAGCAACGGCTGTAAACACTTCACGCACAGCGTCTGTCATCGTGCCCATTTTGCTAGCCAAAATTGCCATGTCTATGTTAATTGCACCCATGTGTCTCCCCTGCAGGCGCTGAACACGCAGCATCCGTGACTCAACCACACTGTAGCCGTGTGTAGGCTCTTCTGATCACTCTGCAGGTCTTCCCAGGGGCCTGCCCCGCTGTCGGACTCGGACACGTGCTGGTGTTTGAGCTGGCAAAGTGACAATTGGCTGCCGTGGAACATTTGTGGCTACTGGGCTCTGCTCCGTCGCCATCACCTGCAGGGAGGGGACATTCGCCCTGCAGCTTGGTGGTGTTGTCCGTGATGGTGGTGGTGGTGGTGGTGGTGGTGGTGATGGTGTTGTGGGATGACGTCCCTGCGGAGTCTCTGCATTGGTCCCTGCCGGGGTTTGAGATTATGAGGCATCCGCTGTCATCGGAGTCCAGGGGTGATGCATCTGTGTGTGAAACAGTGCATTGTTATTATTTTGTCTAAATGCATATGTTTTGCATACTTTCGACTACATAAATGACCTATTTGGACAGACTATTGGCCCTGTGCTGCTGGTCTCATTTCATTAACATTGGAGATCATACATGCACACTTGGATGACGTGATTACAACTCCCATGATGCAACACTTTGGTGAGGGTATATGCGTTAGGCACTACAACTTGTGCACTGTGATTGGCCTGGGGGATGGGCAGGGGTAGACAACACGCTGCGTATTGGCACTGGCATGCATCTTACCTTGTTCTCTGCCGCAGCGCCGGAAGTGTCCAATTGGGTGACCTCCACAACTGCCTCAGGCTCAATGGTACCCTCAACGAGGTCCTCAATGGCTGTGTTGGGTGTGACGTTGGATGTCCCCCCTCCTGTGCCAACTGCATCCTTCACCCTTTCTGCAATCCTCTCCTTCGCCCTTTTCCTGAGGTCATTCCACCTCTTTTTCAGGTCTATGCTGTGGTGCGTTACTCCAACAGCATTCACCCTCTCGCCATATCTTGCGCTTTACCGCCTCAGGCACCTTTAGTGACAGCTTGCCAAACAGCCTGTCATGTTTTCTGCTCACCCCCTCAAACAGAAGTTCAAGTTCTTTGTCTGAAAACTTCCTCTTCCTCTTTCTGGGCGTGTCTTTGTTTTGGGGTGCATCCTTCTCCATCCTGGAATGCAGTGGTATTGCTGGTTTGTGGTATCAGTGTTTCTCTCCTCAGCTCCTGTGCTCTGCCTCCTCCTCTGAGCTCCTCAGGGCACTGAATGAAACACGGGCTGGAAGACTTCCTGGTTGTGATGTCATCAACCTGCTTCCAATGCAACTTTCTTTGCGAATTCGCTAATACCGAAATCGCAATACCAATTCGGTGCTTGCTATTCTTTATTTTGGACTCTCGCTATCGTGGTTTCGGTATATTTTACAGATTTTTAGCGATTCGGTATTAAATACCGAATCTGTCGATACATCGCGGAATGCAAGTCATTATTTGCTATTCCTTATTTTTCGCAAATAAGGACTTGTTTTACCGAATTTTGATGCATTTGCCCATTAATGTCTAATTTCCCCCAGTTCCTAGAGTTGAACTTATTACCCACAGCAGAAGTAGAGAAGTTATTTAGATCTCTTGTGACCTTGAAACCGACTAAAAGGGACAGGGAGAGCAGGGGAGCAGCATACATTGAGAAGGGTTGAAAAAATGTGATCTAATAAATGGCCTGCCTCATGAGTGGGACCATTATTATGAAGCAACACATTCATGGCAGCAAGATCAGTAATTAAAGCAGTGCTAACAGCATGTAGGATCATCAAAATTAAGGTTAAGCTCCCCCACAATCGTAAAATTAGCTGCTCTTAACAAATATTGAGCAATTAGATCTGGCAGTGACGCAGCTGACCCAGGTGGACGGTAAAGTAACACTCCTGGGAGGGTGAAATGGGGTGTCAAGGCTAGTTGGAAAAACACATCCATTAGGGTTAATTTAACAAATGTACATGTATACCGGTTATTAAAATCTTAGAATGGAATACTCAGCTGGTACATCAGGTCCAGAACCCCAATGAAGCCAGGTTTCAGTTAAGAAAATAGCATCTGGCCGTGTACTAGTCAACAGATCAAATATGTCTGCTCTGTGATTAGGAGGTGAACGACAATTCATATTAAAAAATCTAAAAATGGAGGTAATGGAATTAGGACTACTAGAGTCCCGAGTTTTAGTATAGTGCGGTGAGTCACTGAGGATCTTTTGAACATTTTGGGGCTGAAAATCCAGTCTCAAGCAGCACTTATTGCAACTGTACGGCAGATGCTCAGCAGTATCAAAATGCATTTGCGCGCAGCCAGCGTGCTGACGGTTGCAGAGCTCTAAAAGTTGGTTAGAGGAATAAGTAAGCCGGGCAAACAGAAATTGAGCAGGGGTTATGGCCCCTGGTCCCGGTTGGGCGCAGACGGGCTGGCCTTAGGCGCGCATTTGGCATGCCATCAGCGCGTCCTATCTGGGGCCATTAAATAGAGGTTATGATGGGACGGCGTGCAAACACTGGAGCGCTGACCGCCAGCAGCACGTGGCCGAGCAAAGATGGCCGTCTGGGCTCAAATGAGTCTGGTTAGAACTAAGGAGTATAGCACACTCCAAATACACAAGTTTTAGCAGCAGAAGTAGAATTTTAAAAGTTAAAAGCCCCCAGGAAATGCTCCAAACAATTCTTGCAGTACGTAGTTTTAAACAGGCCCCCCAGTGGTCCTAAAACAGTTTCCCACAATTAATCATCAAAGAAAAGTTTTACAAGTATTAAAAGTATTTAAAATCTGTACCTCTCAGGACTTTAGGTACGCCTCAGAGGCGCAGGTTGTTAAGTCTACTCCTATTTTATAAAATTCTCTTGCATTATTTGAAGATAACTGCTGTTTTTCCAGGAGGGCTAGTCACTGCCACAGGGGGTCCTTGCAAGCTTCCGCAATCTTCTCAAGATCATCACCCCTCTCCCCAATTTTCGGTAATGTCCTTTGTGAGTTCCTTGATACATGTTTGGATCTCAGATTTGAGGGATCCAATTTCCGACTTGATCTTTTGCAGGAAATTTGCCATGAAGGATTCGGTCAGGGGATCCGAAGAGCCTTTAGATGGAGATGCCATAGTCACGGAAGCTGCAGGACAGGTTAATTCCACAACGACGTTACAGGTTTATCTTTCAGAGTCACTGTAACTTCTTTCCCTGCTTTAGTGCCTGGCATGACCCTTCAGACAATGACACTCACAGTGAAGATCTAGGACTGTAGAGCGGGACAGGTGGCCCTGCACACCCCTGGGTGTAGAGCCAAAAGTGTTTGTAATATAGAGAAGAACCACTGGGGCAATCAGGGGGCACCCCAAAACAAAGAGCGAGGCTGGAAATTAAAGACAATGACTCACTGCGTCAACAGCCCCTCCAATCTCCTTCCCACAAAGCGTGTTGGGGAAAGATGTAGGCAGGCAAGCAAAGAGGCTATCTTCTCGTAGGATTCCAACAGCCACAGTGCCTCCCCCAGCTGTCACTTATCTCAAACATTTCGGAGGTGCCACGGACCTCGTTAGGCGAAATCCCCAAGGGAGCCGAAGCAAAGGGTGGCACAGTACAGAAGGGCTCCCCTCAGAGCGTCAAACATGTGCCGCAACAGAGAACCACCGCAGAGAAGATCCTTCAAAGTGCCACTGTCACTCCAAGCCCGCACCCCAAATCAGCAGGGGGGGCTTCAATGCACTCTAGCCAGCAAGCACCACCAATGAAGTTCTGGTAGTACCTCAAGTACTTGTGTTCCGCTGGCAGTATGGCACTACACAGGGATATCGCGACCTGGGAGGGACTCTGAGCAGTAGGCACTGGTTCCACAGCGGGAGGTGCTTTCTCAATGCACCGCAGGGGAGAAAGTCAGTTTGCTGGTGGAGCAAGTCCAGGGTCCACACCCAGAAGGAACTCCCAGAAATGAGGAGCGGTGATCCCCAGGGATGGCCAGGCAGTGTAGAGCCTCTGATTGCGTCACACCACCCCTGGTGCCTGCTGTCTTGATGGCGTGGGCCCTCCAAAGCCCGATAACATGTGGAAAGACCTGCAGGGAAAACTGCAGCACAGATGTGCTCTCGCTGTGAGGATAGACAAGATGGAGGTAGTGCCCCTTGTGTCCCGGTCGCGAGTGGCTGCTCCTCTGCCTAAATGCACACCTCCACCCTAGGTGGCGCATCCGGATGTCTCAGGAAGAAAGCCCTTGTCCGCGGCCCGTTCACCGTGGCTCAGGGCGACCAAGATGGTGACTGCAAGCATCAGTCCCAGGCCCCAATGCCAAGATCTGCAGCTCCGCGCTGCACGACTGGAAGATTCCTGGGCCCCTCTGTTTTCCAGTTAGCCCGGGCAAAGCTGCAGGTAGTGCCCCTGTGCTGTGATTCAGACCATGTAAGGCAGCAGCTGGCCGGAGCTCGCTCGGCGTGCATCTCACTGCATGCATAGCGTGACCACCCCCCCCAAATGTTTTATCTTTAATGCAGCTTCACATTGTGACACTTAGATTTGTGGCCTGCCAGGCCTGTCAGGTGACTTAATTATTGACGGAGCTAGCTCCTGGGACTCGCGTCCATAAAGCCATTTGAGTTCTTCAGTGGCTGCCTTGTAATTGCACCATTACTCACCTGTGTCTAGCGTGCCTTCCACACATAGCTGCAAGCTCTCACAGAGGTTTAAAATATTTTATTGAGGTTTGTAGCACAACAACAAGAAGACATACAAATCATAGCAGCAATATAGTCATACTTCATAGTGTAAATTTGAATTAATACTTAAAAAACATTTTCACAATACAAACATGCCATAAAATTCATGAATGGAACTAAAACAAGTAGAGGATTACATATAGAATACTATCTAATACAAACCAGTTTACTTTAAACAATTAACTAGAATTAAGAAAAACATCCAAAGTCTTCCAAACTGATATTGTGAGATCGAGACGCTTTTTACTCTTACATAACAAAAATTCAATCCCATTTCTCATATATAATATCCAGTCCCACCAAGCAGTTGAAGTTATATTAATTGTAGATTTTTATTTAATAGAAATAGCTTTATAGCAGAAGAAATTAGTAAATCTAACAATTTTCATCCATGTACGAAATTAGATGTACCTATTAGAATTTCATATGTAATGGGCTGATAGATATTAATGATTTGAGAGATTTTACACCAGAAATTTGACCAGGAGTTCGAGATCACTGGACATTCAACTAACATATGTCCTAACGGGGAAACATCCTTTACCCCGCAGTCAGAATAACTACCTGCCTTTACAATTCAGCCACTACCCCGAGTGCGATGTTACCACAAGTTCCTTTACCGTAAGTCGTTATAACGACTTGCTTTAGGGTGGGGCGCTTTGTTGGACTGGTGTTGCATGTTAAGGCCAACACCTTCCCTACTGTTGTGTAGACTGGAGTTGGAATAATAATGTATACTATTCCAAAGTTCAGCACCGTCTTAAGGCAAGTTGTTGTAGCAACTTGCGTGGTAAAGTGTGGTAACTTTGCAGTCAGGGTAGTGACTATGAAGTAAAGGCATGGGGTGTAAAAGCATGCAGGGTTCCGTCATACAACTGTTTTAACGAGCCTGGTTCAGTTTCACAATTCCAACAAGTAGGATGATCAGTTTAGTTAACCATATATAGTTTAACAGTAGCCCAGTAGCAATTGTTCAATTTAAAAGTGTTGATCTGGCATATAAAAGACAGAAACCAATGTGAAATGTTACATAGCCAAATTTATTTCCACATTTGCAGAGAACAGTTCATATTTAAGATGGGATTCCAGATTTCACTCATCTTTAAATACATTGATAGTTTGTATAGGTTAATTTTTTATATATTTCAGAAGCAACATGGGTTTACGGAGAGTCTATGTATACCAAAGAGCATCTCCGTTTCTGAATACTGAGAACATAGTATAGAACTATTATAGGAATTGAGAATCACAGTAGACAATATAACATTTATGAAATTCAAAAGAAGGAAACATATTTAGATTGTAAATCTGACATAAGATAAAAACATATTGCTAATGCAAATGTCTGAGATATAAATTATACCAACATTAATCCATTTTTCCCAGCAAGAGATTGGAGTATTCAATTTAATCAAAAGTATTATTCTATAGAGATATCTTCTACGAAAATATATTTCTATATCCAAATGTTGCATTCAAAGTAAATATGGCATGTTTGCTAGTGTTAATTGGAGAAGAAAACTTAGGGGCATATTAGCAAGGTCCTGCGATAATTATTGCTCAGTGCTTTTAGCGCGAGGACAATTATCGCAGGCTAACGCTGGATTCTATCGCGGAGATAGCGTGCTATCAGCAACGCTCATCTCCCAAGCAATAGGAATCCATACGTTAGCTGGAAAACAGTGTGATTATCACTGGAAATCCAGCGATAATCACACTGCAACCAGCAAAACCTTGCTGATAGGGCAGGGTGATTTTAGCCATATAATCCACCCCCCATTGGATTACATGGCTAAGTCCGGTCACAAGCAGGTTTTAGGAAAGTAGCGTTAACTGTGGTTAGCGCTACTTTTCCCAACGCTCTGATTGTTAGCAGGCAGCTTGATAATTAGAGAAATGTCGGTTAGCGACATTTCTCCAGTTATTTTGGCACGGAATGCCCACTTTGCATCTCATTCGAGATACAAAGCTGGGCGTTGTTGAAAGGGGCGCCAAATCAGCAAAACACGCGATGCGTGTCTGCTGCTAAGGCGATGAAATTATCGCCGCTTTTCGGCCGAAAATGGCCGCAAAAGCGGCGATAATTTCATATCGCCGCCTCGGCAATATGCCCCTTAGCTTTTTTATGATCCATAATAAGAATGGACGGTGGGGGGAATGGCGCAACAATAATTCTCTCAAATCATAACCAGGAGAGTGCCAAATGGGAATCCGGATTTGAAAACCGAGAAAAACTGAAAAAGGAGTAATGATATTTTTTTTAAATCTGGAACACCGAAAACCTATTTTTTTAGCTTGTTAAATGTCTGTATTTAATCCGCGGGTCTTACTATTTCAAATACATTTAACAAGTGATTTATTAATGTTGGTGTAAATGAATAGGGTAAAGGCACCATTAATAATAGATATAACACTTGTGGACCTATTACCATTTTGATTGGTTCAATTCTCCCCCACCAAGATAGGTTGAGGGAAGACCATTTGTTAGTCAATAGTTCTTTGCAATTGAAATCCACTGTATTTTTATTGTATTTAAAAAATAAATTCCAAGATGCTTAAGAGCAGTATTCCAAATAATGCCTGAGCCATGTAACATATCAGCAATACAAAATATGTTTAAAGGAAATAATTCAGTTGTGTGAATATTTAAAGTGGATCCAAGTACTAATGCTTAACCATATAACTGGAATAGTATGCAAAGGGTCTTTACCATATAACAGTACATCATCTGCATACGAGAAATTTGAAGTACTATATTATTGATGGTAATTCCTGTGTTTTCTCTAAAAGAACAAATAAATGTTAGAAGGGGTTCAATTGCCAATATAAATAGTAAAGAAGATAGAGGACATCCTTGCCTAATGCTTCTAAACAATGCAAAAGGGGATGAAGCAATGCCCTTAACAAAAATAGTTACTGTGGGTAAACAATACAATGCTTTAACCATTAAGGTACATTTATCACGAAAACAATATTTGTGCATAATTCTAAATAAAAATTTCCAATTGACCTTATCAAATGCTTTTTTTTAGTATCTAAAGCTAATAAGCTTATGGAACATTGACATTTCTTAAGGGAAGAGTTAGTGTGACATAGTAACCGGCTATTTTGTGAAGATAGTCTACCTTTCAGTAAGCCAGATTTTGTCAGGATGATTAATATGGTCTAGAATTGAAGTAAGTCTATAGGCTAGAAGTTTAGCATACATTTTACAATCCTTATTATAATGTAATGGGGTGATAATTAGGGAGCAGTGTAGGATTTATATCAGGTTTAGGAAGGACAATAAGTGTTGCTTCTTTAAGCGATCCTTCCACAGAAGCATTATGTGCACATTTTTGAAACATTGATAGTGGGAGCCAGGAGAGTTGGTTCAGAAACATTTTTTTTAATTCTGCGGGAATGCCATCAGGACCTGGCGCTTTTTTGGTTTTAAGAGATGTAATGGCATTGCAAACTTCTTTGATACATAAAGGAGCATTAAGAAAACTTAAGTCCGATTGTAATAAGGGTAGTAAGTTCACTTAAGGAGGAAGTTACCTAATATGGAATCAGGATTATCTTGAGAGTTATTATAGAAGTCTGAATAAAAGTTCTGAAATTGAGCAGCTATTTTCATAGCAGATAGAATTAAATATCCATCTGAATGACTTATATCGTGCATTCTGCTTTTAAACTTTTCTATTTGTGATTAATTAGCAAAAGTGCAGCCAGATTTGTTTGCAGTGAATTGGAATTTGACTTTATGATACAAAATAAAAAGACCAGCTCTTTTACCAAGCAATTACAGCGTATTAAATGTATTAAGGATTCACAAATGTTAACCTAGGAGAGGGGTTTGGGAGTCTTTTACTACCAGGACATGTAGAAATGAAAAGTGCATGTCCTTCCTTCTAGTCACAGAGATGCCTCCCTATCTGCTTCCTAGGGCCTACCTTATGGGTGACATATTAAAAGGGGAGTTTAAGGCTTGGCAAGCAGTTTTACATGCTGACATGGCAGTGTAAACCACCTTTGGTTTTTCAGTGTAAACTGCACACACAGGCTCTACAGTGGCTGGCCTGAGACACGCTTAAAGTGCTACCTGTTTAGGTGGCACAATCAGTGCTGCAATCTCACTAGTAGCATTTAATTTACAGGCCCTGGGCAAATGTATTGCACTTTACTAGGGACTTTTAAGTAAATTATAAAAGCCAATTGAGTATGAGCCAATATTAATAGGTTTAGAGGTGAGAACACATGCACCTTAGTTCTGGTTATAAGTGGTAAAGTGCTCAGAGCCCTAAAGCCAACAAAAATGATTTTCGAAAAAGGAGGTAGGCAAAAGGTTTGGGGTTACCCTTCAGAAAGGGCCATTTTCAACAGTTGGAAATGGCCTTTTTGTGTTCTATGAAAAGTCCATGCATTACTGATGTAAATTTAGATGCCCATATTGCCTGATCGAGACATGCTACCAAATTCCTTGACATATTAGACATACCCTTTCACATAAGGACTCAAGGACATAGTGAGTTGGGGGACCCCTAACAGGGCCCCCTTCAGTTTGCGGCCTCCAGTTAGGGGCCGAGGGGCACTTGATCCCTGCACTGTGTGGCAGGCACCCTGAGGTGCCCGACACGCAGTGCAGGGATGAACACAACTCCGATTTCACAATGGGATCTTGTGCTACAGCTGATTTACGGCCATAGCACATGCTCCCATAGGGAAATGTGAGTATGCGACCACACCATGTGTGGTCGCCTCGCAATTTGGTGGTCGGGACTGCCGACCGGAGGTTGGTCAGAACGTATCCGCAACGGGGTTGGGCTGACAGAAGTTAACCCGACATCTTAATAAAACCCAGAGGCAGAGGCAAAGCAAACAGCGAGCATCGCAGAGGCCGTGAGGGCAACGGCCGCGCTATCACCATCTTTCCTGCCGTGAGGGCAATGGCCAGCGGGGACTACATCTCCCAGCTGCCCCGGGCACCGGCGCACCTCTGACGCTCCCGCTGCGCCCGGAGGCGCCACAAGAACGCAGAACGCCTCCCGCCCCGTGGGAAGCGCGTGGACGCCAGGCTAAGCCCGGGCAAAGGGTGGGCCGTCTGAGGCTGTCAGGCCGGAAAAGGCCGGGCCACCCCCCTTGATGTTCCGAGTAAGGACTACCCACTTCCTGAAGTAAGGTAACGAGCTAACTGTATAAGGCTAGGGTGATACACTGATCTTTCACCTAGTCTTTTAAACGGATAAAGTGAAGCTCCGACTGTTAAAATGAATAAACAGAAGGGGGTAGTTGGTACAATGGATGACTATCATAAGGGCCGAATCCGTACTGACATATGAGATACAGGAAACCGAGAGACGTTTGTCCTTAGACCTTGCCCAGCCCCGACCACGATTGTCAACTGGGGGATTTCAGGATTCACTCTTTGCAGATACTTTAAGATCTCTTCCAGTGCCTTTAAGTCCGGACGTAGAAGTTATAAATACTTTACCTACCCCCTCCTTGGCTACCCAGGACTTAAAAGTAATACACGAGGCAAGGGAATCAAAGGGGGGACACCGAATGTTTTAGCGCTTGAAGGAAAGAAAAACGCACTAAAACTAAACCAGACAAAACGCAGGCGAAATATAACAGACCAAGATAAAGATGTTATGAGCAACAATGAGGGAGAGAGTGGCAATGGAACAACGGAAGCAAGGCTGACCAATTCCATCTTTACTCAGACTGACTTCTCAGCCAATGGCCCTAACACAACCGATATGGGCATCGAAATCTTGGACACCCTAATGGAAGGTTTTGAATCAAGGCTAGATGTTTTAATGGGGACTTTTGCAAAGAAACTTGATGTCCTATGGAAGGAAGTGTCCAAGATAAAGGCCATGGCAGCAAATATAAATAGGGAAGGGGGTGGAATAAATGTTATGCAACCCTTGCTGACTGGGCGAACAAATGATCAAACAATTGGTGATAAAGCCTGGCATTTTCAAGGTGTAGTAGACCACATTATGCCACTCCAAGCGGTTTCTGGAGATCTATGCAGGGTTGTGGGGGCATCAGCGTTGGCTATAAGCAATGCTAATATCAACGGAAGTGATAGGTTGTTATTGGGAAACGTAGGAAAAAATATCCATAAGGAAGGCACTAGCCAAAGCATGACATCTAAGCAGGTTATAATAATCCGGATGTCTTACACCTCCCACCCGCTTCTGCCCCATATGTACTTGTTTTAACTGGTGTTCCTGCCCTTAGAGAAGGTCAGAGGGAGTCCTGGTCTGATTTGCAAAACAAGTCAGTAGACTGGCTCCATAAACATAGGAATTTCGACCCACGCAGGAGGGCGGATCTAATCATGGCCAGGAGAGTAGGGTGGGTTGGATCCTCAAACAAATGTATAGAGCTGGATTGTATAGTCCTAAATTTTAGAAGACAACTTTTATCTGTTAATGACGAGACCTTTGACCCCCCAACTAACATCAGAACACTACCCTTGGGCTATTTTTACAAGCCATTGCCCAGTTCAAATAGAGACACTGCAACAGATATCACTTTATCGAATAATTACCAAGCTTTCTCTAGTTTGGATCAGCAGGATTGACCATCAATCATATCACCTATTGTAGATGTTAGCGACACTCTAACCCAATACACATCAACCAGACGCAACTGGGTCAAAGGGAGGACAGATTTAGTAAAATGTTCTAATGGAGCTAGTCTGAGTGTATTGAGCTGGAACGTGGCAGGTCTCCGAACAAAACTTGATCATTTGTAATGGGTGAATTCGATAAAGGATTATGACACTCATGTTTCAGGAAACCTGGGCCACCGAAGATCTATACATCAAAGGTTTTCACTGCCTTAGAGTGCCAGTGCAAGCACCTAAAATGGGAAGACCATCGGGTGGCTTGTTTGTGGGGATTAATGTGGCAGCTGGGGTAGCCATAGGTAATCGTCACACAGTTTAGATTTTCAGGCTGCTTTGTTTAAAAAGAGGGGTTCATTTTTATTTGATAAACTTTTATAATAATGATTTTCAGTCCGTTCCAAACAAGTGGGGGGTGATTTCAATGCTAAGATTAATGGTACAGGGTCTAATAAGGGAAGAGCTCATCTCGTACAATCTACTAGTAGAGGTAGAGAACTTGAAAGATTGACCAAATCGTTTAACCTTAACGGTGAGAGCGCTCTAGTGTCCGGTATTTAAGGAGCCCCTAGGAAGCAGGCGCGAGATCCCAGCACTTTGCCTACATAATGTTTGACTCCTGATCATGCTAGGAGCAATTTCCAGCTACTGTGCAACTTATTTTATTTTAAAAACGCCGAATTTTAAAACTGCTCGAATTTTCATACTGTTTGCATACAGCATACCTGGCATACTTGGCACTCACTTGCCACTATTTTCGCTTTGTTCCTGACATTCCCAGCCGATTTTAGGGCTGTAGATCGAGGGCTAGTGACAACAGCATTTACGGCGGCCATCTTGAGTGAGGGGGCGAGAGCGGTGAGAGCGCTCTAGTGTCCGGTATTTAAGGAGCCCCTAGGAAGCAGGCGCGAGATCCCAGCGCTTTGCCTACATAATGTTTGACTCCTGATCACGCTAGGAGCAATTTCCAGCTACTGTGCAACTTATTTTATTTTAAAAACGCCGAATTTTAAAACTGCTCGAATTTTCCATACTGTTTGCATACAGCATACCTGGCATACTTGGCACTCACTTGCCACTATTTTCGCTTTGTTCCTGACATTCCCAGCCGATTTTAGGGCTGTAGATCGAGGGCTAGTGACAACAGCATTTACGGCGGCCATCTTGAGTGAGGGGGCGAGAGCGGTGAGAGCGCTCTAGTGTCCGGTATTTAAGGAGCCCCTAGGAAGCAGGCGCGAGATCCCAGCGCTTTGCCTACATAATGTTTGACTCCTGATCACGCTAGGAGCAATTTCCAGCTACTGTGCAACTTATTTTATTTTAAAAACGCCGAATTTTAAAACTGCTCGAATTTTCATACTGTTTGCATACAGCATACCTGGCATACTTGGCACTCACTTGCCACTATTTTCGCTTTGTTCCTGACATTCCCAGCCGATTTTAGGGCTGTAGATCGAGGGCTAGTGACAACAGCATTTACGGCGGCCATCTTGAGTGAGGGGGCGAGAGCGGTGAGAGCGCTCTAGTGTCCGGTATTTAAGGAAACGGTCTATCTCCGCGCTAGCGGTCGCGTTTGAGGAAGCGCCTCCTCAGCGCCTGAGTCACGCCAGAGTCAGCCCGTCTGCGCCCGTCCGCGCCTCGGACGTGTCTCAGGGCTATGGCACCACCATATGGTTCAGTCCCCAACCTACAACAGGTACCTATAGCCGATGTAGCAATACATTCAATAGAATCCCCCTACATCAAATATACGTCTGTCGATTTGAAGGCTCTACAACCGGCAACAAAACCCTCCTGCAGGTTGTTAAAATTGGGGTGGGAGAAGGATTCCTGTCAAACCTGTCAATTACACATTGACCCTGTAGGGATCAAATCTACGCTGTCTGATTCCCTCAAGAACTCCTCAAAATCAAAGACAAAATCCTTTTCCTTTATTAGCCTCAACTGTCGCTCTTTACCAATGCATAAACTAGAAATTTTTAACCTACTCTTAGATGAAGCACCCGATGCATTGTTTATTACTGAAACCTGGCTCAAAGAAAGTTCGGGTCCAGACATAGCTATGGCACTTCCGGACTCCTACGCTATCACTAGACTTGACAGGGAAAAGATACCTGGCGGAGGAATTGCCATCATCTTCAAAAAGATTTTTAATTGCGAATTTAAACCTCCTCTATGTGATGGCTGCCAAGCGGCGACATTTAAACTTACGCTAGCCCCCTATTTCACTTTAGCCGGAGTCCTTGTGTATCGGCCTCCGGGGGCAGCGTCCAAATGGGTGACAAATATGTCTGCACTTATCGGACCGTTAGCCATGAGAACAGCCAATTTCACAATCTTAGGCGACATAAACTTGCATCTAGAGGATGAGGAATGCTCTTTAGCTAAAGACTTCATAAATGACTTAGCAGCTCTCAATCTAACCTTAAAGAACTCAGGGCCTACTCATCGAGCTGGACACCTGCTTGATCCCATCTTTTCTAATCTTAACAATATTATGACGCATTCTGCCCAGCCTCTGCCCTGGTCCGACCACTATTTGGTTAAATTTGCCCTTCAGGTCGACCCAATAAATAAAGATAATACTCCCCTACCCACCCAGTTTATAAGAAAGTGGAAACAACTTGACATTGACAGTCTCAATACCCTCCTGGAAGAACATAGGCCTTGCACTAAGACCTCTGTTCAACAGCTTTCCTCCACAGTACAAAACTGGCTTCTTGCAGCCATTGACTCCACCCTGCCCAAAACAAAGCTTAAACCTAACACCCACCGCTCTCCTGCGCCCTGGTTCAACGATATTTTACAAAATGAAAAAACTAGATGTAAAAATCTTGAACGTCAATGGAGGAGGAGTTACTCACCTGTAATCAAGGAAAAATACAAAATTCAGTTAACAGCGTATCAAAAGCAGTGTAGCAAAGCTAAAGCAGAATTCATCTGCACAAAAATCACAAATGCCTTAGACCACTCCAAAACACTTTTTAAGCTAGTAAAAGAACTGGCTGGCTCTAATACGTCTCAACTTCCACCTGAACTTAATAAAACTCAATGTGACCTACTAGCTGCCTTCTTCATCAATAAAGTCGACCAAATTCATCAAGACATTAATCAAGCTTCTAATAAATATAAGTTAACCACTGAAGCTACCCCACAATGTGCATTACCTACCTCGGGTAATACCCCAGGCATTCCGGATTGCTCTACTCCGGTTAATGCATCTTCTGTCACACTTGATAGTTGGCCCTTGCTGAACCCTGATATGGTTCAAAGGCTGCTAAAAACTATTAAATCTGGCTCGCCTAAGGACCCATTGCCATGCTCAGTCTTAAAGCAACTTAACAGCAACGTCTTGGTTACCATCACTGATCTTCTCAATGCTTCGTTACTGGAACAATTTGTACCCAGTGAATGGAAGCACGCAATGATTCATCCGCTCCTGAAGAAAGCTGGCGCAGACCCCAATTTGCCAGCTAACTTCCGCCCAATATCCTTGCTGCCCACCTTTGCAAAAATATTGGAGAAACATGTACATCGTTGCCTCACTGATTTCACCACCACTCATGACCTATTACCAACCCACCAGTCGGGATTTCGTGCAGGCTTTTCCACAGAAACTACCTTGCTGGGGGTAACCGAAAATATCCGCCGCATGGTGGACAAGGGCGAAACAGTGGCACTTGTGCTGCTCGACCTCAGCGCGGCATTCGACACCGTGTCGCATGCGGTCCTCGCCCAAACACTCCACTCCCTGGGCATCCGTGGGGCAGCTCTCAACTGGATTAGATCATTATTGGAAAACCGCACATTCCAGGTCTTCTCACAAACTGCCTGCTCCGATACCATGACATTCAAACACGGAGTTCCACAGGGCTCTATCCTTAGCCCGTTGCTTTTCAACGTGTATATGAGCCCACTGGCCAAAATAGTGGAGGAAACAGGGCTTTTAATGTTTTCTTACGCTGATGATTCCCAGCTGCTTTTTTCTTTATCAGCTGCAGATTCTGACAATTCCTCCACCCTACAACTCGGACTCTGTAAAATCGCCGACTGGATGCAAAAAAACTTTCTAAAACTTAACGGCGAAAAAACCGAGTTAATCGTGTTGGGCAAAAATAAAGAACTTTGGGGACCCCAACATTGGCCAACTGAAATGGGCACCCCCCCTACCCCGGTTACTCATGCTCGCAACCTGGGCGTCATTATTGACGACTCACTCAGTTTACATCAGCAAGCGGTAAAGACTTCAGCCACCTGCTTTGCCATATTAAAATGGCTAAAAAAGATCTGTTGGATGCTGCCTGAAAACACCAAGAAAACAGTTGTCAATGCCCTAATAACATCTAGGCTAGATTATGGCAACGTTTTGTACCTGGGGGCGAACAAAGTTACTGTCCGCAGGTTGCAATCAGTGCAAAATGCAGCAGCCAGACTACTCTGTAAAATTCCCATCTCTACTCCAACCACTAAATACATCAGGAAGTTACACTGGCTAAAAATTGAAAACCGAGTTAAATTCAAATCTCTATGTTTTATGCACAGGATTTCCACCAACACCGCTCCTAAATATCTGCAAAACCTGGTGCGCCCCTATCGTCCTTCCAGATCTCTTCGGTCTTCCACGGCAAATCATTTTGAAATTCCAAGGACCAGGCTGTCACGCATGGGTGGCAAGTCCTTCTCATTCCTAGGACCTTCTCTCTGGAACTCAATGCCACATACACTGCGGTCTGAGTCAAATTACATCAAATTCAGAAAAGCCCTAAAAACATGGCTCTTTAACATCTAGTTTTCTGTAACCGCATTGCTATTGGGATCTGCCGCGCCGGGAAACCCTTTGTTGGGTAGCTGTGCGCATTACAAATGTAAACAAATAAATAAATAAATGTCATGGATTTGGCCGCAGGAGTAACCATGACTAATCATCCAACTTACAGGGACAGGGGGTGTAGATCTATAACTGATTACATCTTTGTATGCCCTCTGATTGAAAAACAGTTGGTCTCTGCAGAAGTCGTACCCTCTGATTTCGGTGACCATAACCCAATTAACGTAACGATACATACAGTACAACGGCCAATCTTTCAAACTGAATGCGGGTGGCAATTTTAGTAGTATCAGCCGATAATTTAAGATTGTGCTGGAAGTGGGCAGACAATTCGGAAACTTTTAAGAAACTGGTAAAGGACAATAAATCTCTTATTGATTCCTGCCTCTCTTTAGAATCACCACCAGCGCAGATAATTGAGGATTTTGGGAAGATTTGCCTGACAATCAAAACAATCCTGTTCAAACCTCAGTCAAAGGTGGTCCTCACGCCTAAATGGTTTAACCACGATTGTTCACAAGCAAAGAGGAACCTGCGTAAGGTAATAGCCACCTTCCCGAGGTGTCCTATAGAAGTTAAACAGGCAAGAGAGGAATATAAGGAGGCCATCAGATGTAGAAAGAATGAACTTCTGAAGGAACGATGGGATAAATTGTCCGAGGCGGCTAGCCAAAAAAATGGTAACATCTTTTGGGCAGCGGTCAGGGAAGTCCGCAGCATGTGCCAGTCTCTGACGCTGATCAGTTGTAATATTGCCAGCGATGCCTGGGTTGATCATTTCTCAGCCATTTATTCCACCCCTTCCCCCTGCGAAACAATTTTTAAACCAGGTAATCCAACACCTATAGAAATAAGTATTTCAGAAGTAGTGGAAGAGATTAATCAGAGTTTAGGCAACAAAGCGCCGGGCCCTGATGGGCTCCCTATCGATCTAATCAAGTGGATGCCGGCTTTTTGGGCCCCGCTGCTCCTGAACATCTTTAACAACCTGACATTGGCAGAGATACCGGAGACTTGGGCCAGAAGCATAATGGTGCCGATTTTTAAGAAGGGAGACAGATCTCTCCCATGTAATTACCGACCAATCTCCCTAATAGATAACACCCTCAAAATCCTAGGTAGAGTCCTCTACAATAAAATTGTGGATTGGACAGAAGGTAACGACATCTTAGACCCTTGCCAGTTGGGTTTTAGGGGAAAGGTTGGAACTAAGGAACAATGTCTTGATTTAAATCTAATTGTCGGCAAATACGCTATCGCAAGGAGGTCTCCTGTCTACATGGCTTTTATGGATCTGTCCACAGCCTTTGACCTAGTGAATAGGTCACGGCTGTGGGCAATCCTTTTGGCTGGTGGACTGGATGCTACCTTGGTAAATTTCCTGGCGTTTTTGCACACAGACCTCAAGGCCCAAGTAATAATTGGGGCGGGTGGAGAGGTCTCTGCGCCTATTGAGTTTGGCAGGGGGGTCAGACAAGGGTGCGTGTTGGGCCCCCTGCTTTTCATCATATACATTAATGGCCTCAGAACCTCTCTGAAACTAGCTATCCCAGATGTTCCATATATTAATAGAGAACCCATCCCTGTACTGCTTTATGCAGATGCGGTTCTTTTAGGCCACACCCCAAAAGCACTGCGTCTTGTTCAAAATGTTCAAATTTTTAGGAAAAACTAGACCTGCGGGTAAATTAAGAAATCTTTTTTAATGAGTACTGGCCTGGGGAAGCTTGATATTGGCCCGATTACAATAGATGGCCAAAAATTGACCTCGGTAAAATCCTTTATTTTGGACCGGCCTTTGCTGCGAACGGCTCCTGGAGTGAGCATTTAGCTCACGCCAGGAGCAAGTTCTCAAAGGCCACTAATTCGATTTTAAGCTTACCCCGCCCAAAGACTATGGGTGCGCTCTTAGCGGTACAGAACATTTATAAACTTCAGTGCACCCCGGAGACCACGTATGGCGCCGAGATCTGGGGAACGGGTAATTGCTCTGTAATCCAGCAGGAGGAGAATAGGTTTTGTAGAAAATTATTGAACACTCCAATCTCTACCCCCCAATATACATGTCACAAAGAGCTCAATATTAATATTATAACTGATTTTATTAGGGCCCGCCCGGTACTTATGTGGGTTTCAGTGTGGAAGAATGAAGCGACCTCTCTAACACAGCAGATTATCAAGGATTGTCTACGCTGTGGCAAGGGTCTAGAGATTCCTTGGTTAAGCAGTGTGCCGAGTAGCCTGCGTAGTATAAATAGAGAAAACGTTTTCTGGGATCCTATACTAGCAGCTGCAGTGGCAAAAAAGGAACTGCAGAATACCTTGTATTCCTATTCAACAAGGAGCAGGAATTGGTAGAGGCAAGAAAACCAACTGTTCATAACTACATGGCTATTGAACATTATTGCTATCTGCTTCATGTGTATCTGACCCTACCAATGAGCCGCTGCTCCTACTGCTCTTACTGTTCCGACTAAGAGCAGGCTCAATTCAATTTGCACTCTGCTTCCCACTTGGTTATAGCCCAAATCTTAATTTGTGTCCTTGTGATGGGAGGAGTGAGCAAACTATTACGCATTTTATATTTTTCTGCAATTACTATATTAACTATTCTAAGCAGTTTTTATATCCTTATAGAACACCAATCACCTTGGGGGTAGCGTATCGTTTAATATTGGACTTGGATGATGATGATCTTATCTTTTGCACCGGCACTTTCTTAAAAACTGTGATAAGGGCGAAGAGATCTATGATTTGCCCCTTGATACCGCATGATATAACCTGTGAACTGATCCCTAAAAGTTAAAAAATATTGATATATTGGACAGTTTGACACATGGCACTTTTGAATCTCGTATATTGTACTTCTATTCTTCCCAAATGAGTACTGCAATGTACTCATGTTTGGTGTGCTTTATGGGTACTTGCATCCAAATACGTATTGATATGTTGGACAGTTTTGTACAATGCACTTTTGAAACCTGTATATTGTATTTTTAAGATTTTTCTGATTGTTGTATTTGTGTTGTGTGTGCTTTTATGGGTACTATTGTATCCGAATAAAGTTAAACTGAACTGAACGGAACTAATAAAACCCATAATGTCTAATTTGAAGATACTTGGGTAGGTAGACTGCACCATTTCTGTCTCACACACCAACCCAACTGCCATATAACATGGTGGAATGTATATGACAGTACCATGACACAATAAACCAAAACAAACAAAGTAGTGGAATGGTAGCACAATGGCTTCCAAGCCACACTAGGCCGAAGCCACCTCCCACTATACCAATTCCTAGAAAAATTAAGGAACAAAGCTACAAACAACTTCGAATAGAAAAATTCTAAACCGAAATAAAACCTCAAACAAACCATTTTATGAAATACTACAACACAAATAAACATTTGCTAACAGCGAAGGTGTACCATATCTAGAATCAATAGAAATAACACGACTGAAAAATCAAACAATTTCAATTAAACAAAAATACAACTGTAAATACCATAAACACCCACCCTGCATACATTATCGGAAAATTTGTACAATGCAGCACAGACTTAATCTTAATTTCTTCTATGTGAATAAAATAAAGAAAATACAAGACTCCATTGATCCTATTTCACGGGACTGGAACTCCACCACCCAAAACGAAATGTCAGATCGACACAAATTAAGTTGTTGAAAGTCCCCAGATTTAAGCGCAAAAGAATGGGCAGTGGAAGATGGCGGCCGGCTAAGAAGCCAGGTCAGGAGCTACAAGTCCTACAGCAAGCAGTGTAATGCTGTAATGCTGGAATCATGCTAAAATAGCAGAAAGGAGGTAATACGAGTAATTGTGAAGCCTCGGATAAAAAAAGAAAGCTTACCGTGTTCGCAGATGTTTGTTCTTGGAAGCTGGTCGGTGCGTTGAAATTCACCAAGTAGCTGATTGATTTCTTTGGAGCTTGGATCAAAGGGGTAGGAAGCATGAAACTGGAAGGAGAAGGTGGAGCTCGAGGAAACGTTACGCTGCGGCCCGGCAGGAGTGTGGGCAGAAGCGTTTGAAGTGTGCAGCAGCAACAGGAGGGCCGCTGCAAGAGCATTATTCCGGGGGAGAGCTACAGCAGCGACTGAGGAGAAAATGAGGAAGAAAGACCCTGATGGCCGCACATACTGGGAAGAAGTCGAGCGCGATGTTCCAATGGCTGGGGGGGGGTCGGAGTCAGAGAGGTGAGACAGCAAGTGTCTTGCCCACACAAATGAAAGGGGCAGCGGGTTCTGTAAAAAGACAAGGAGCCGGGAGAGCTCGAGTAGGAGGGAAAAACCAATGTGCAAGGACTCTGGCAGGGTCAGGATCCATTAGCTACCAAGGGGCTGGGAACCTGGAAACCCCCTCTAGTATCCACGATTTGGAGCGAAACAGTGGTAAGGAAGGGGGATACTGTCTTAGGAGCAAATACTTGCCTAATTTAAATCAAATCCCTCAAATCGTCCAAGAAGAGAAATCAATATCAGCCAAAATAATCCTCCAAGGTGGTTAAAAAGGCCACGAAAAAAAGCATATTTCTGGACAACCGCAAGCCCCGCTGTCCAGAGCAAGTCGAGCAAAGTTAAAAACCCCCAGTCTGAGTAATGTACAAAAAAATCACTCCCTCCGTGATCGTATTTTAAAATACAGGCGAAAGACGGCAAGACAGAGCAAAAAGGGGTGAGCAAAAAAGGGGTGAGCTGCAGAGCCCGAAGATAAACCAGAGTAATATAACTGCAGAAGAGTCACCCCTGACAGAAACTACAACAGGAATGGTTGAAAGAAGTATAGAATGAATGGATTCAATGCAAAATAACAGGTTCCAGGCACTCTCAATACAGGATCTAGAACAAAGAGGGTTAACCCCAAATAATGGGATAAATACCGACCTGGATGCCCAACAAGATCAATCAATCAATCAGTGGGCTTAAAACGCGCTACTCACCCATGAGGGTCTCAAGGCGCTAGGGGGAGGGGAGATTCGCTGCTCCGTGTCACTTGAAGAACCAGGTCTTGAGGTCTTTCCTGATTGTTTCCAGGTTAGGGGAGCGTCTGATGCTCTCAGGGAGCGTGTTCCATGTCTTCGCTGCCATGAAGGAGAAAGCCCTCCCGCCAGTTCTTTCAGGCATGTGGAAGGAGAGTCGTTCGTTCAGGTATGTTGGGCCAGCATCGTTGAGGCTCATATGCGTGGGTGAGGAGCTTGAAAGTGATCCTATCTTCCACGGGCAGCCAGTGGAGTGTGCGGAGGTGTGGAGTCATGTGTTCGCGACGGTGCGCACCCAGCACTAGTCTGGCGGCGTTCTGGATGGTTTGTAGTTTGTGGATCAGGGTTTTGTTAGTCCCAGCGTAAAGTGCGTTGCCGTAGTCCAGTGTGCTGGTGACAAGTGCGTGGGTGACCGTCTTCCTGCAGTCTGCGGGGATCCACTTGAAAGTCTTACAGAGGATGCGAAGACAGTTGAAGGTGGTGGAGGGCACGGAGTTAATTTGGCGACGCATGGAGAGGGAGTAGTTGAGGAGAATGCCTAGATTTCGAGTGTGGTCGGTGGGGGTGGGCGGCGTGCCACCAGGTGTGGTCCCAGGCTGACTGGCAGGGTCCCGACGATGAGGATCTCGGTCTGGTCAGAGTTCAGTTTCAGGCAGTTGTCCTTCATACATTCAGCCATGTTCCTCATTCTTTCTTGGAAATTGCGTCTGGTGTCCTCGGGGTTATGTGTGAGGGAGAGGATAAGCTGTGTGTCGTCGGCGTAGGAGACAATGTTGAGTCCATGTCGACGTACGAGGGCCGCGAGAGGAGCCATGTATATGTTGAAGAGGGTCGGGCTCAGAGAGATGACCCCTGGGGTACCCCGCAGATGACATCGGTGGGTTTGGAGAGGAACGGTGGGAGTCGGATCCTTTGAGTTCAGCCCATCAGGAAGGATCTGATCTAGTCGAGGGCGTTGTCCTGGACTCCGGCGTCGTAGAGTCTGGATGCCAGAGTGTGATGCGAGACAGTGTCGAAGGCCGCTGAGAGGTCCAGTAGGATGAGGGCTGTGGTCTGTTCCTGGTCCAGTAGCCTGCGGATGTCATCGGTGGCGGCGAGGAGGGCGGTCTCGGTGCTGTGGTTCTTGCGGAAGTCGGACTGAGGCGTCCAGGATCGAGTTTGCTTCAATAAAGGTGGTTAGTTGGGTGTGGACGAGTCTCTGTGACTTTGGCCGGGAAAGGCTGGAGGGAGATGGTTCTTTAGATCTGAAGGGACGGCTGTGGGCTTCTTGAGGAGGGGCTTCACCGCGGCCCTTTTCCAGATGCTGGGGAAGATGCCAGTTTTGAAGGAGGAGGCGATGGTCAGGTGTAGCTTGGGTGCTATGGTGGCGGCTGCCCTGTGGAATACGTGGGGTGGGCAGGGGTCCTTAGGGGCTCCCGAGTGGGTTTTCCGCATGGTTGTAGTGATGACTTCTGTGGTGGAGGGGTCCCAAGCCTTGATGGTACAGTTACCTGTGTTGACGGTGGGGGCTATGATTGTATACAGCGTCTGTTCCCTGAAATTGTCGTAGATGTTCTGATGAAATCATGTGCTCAGTTTGTTGCAGAGTTCCTGGGAGGGTGTGACGTCTGGACTCGCAGGGGGGCTTTGTGAATTCTTTTATGATGCTGAACAGTTCCTTGGCGTTTGAGGTGTTGCTCAGTACCTTTTCCCGGATGAAAGTCTGTTTGGTGTTTCTTATAAGCTGGTGGTAGGTCTTTAAGGCAGTTCTGTAGGCAGAGGGTATCAGTGTTTTTCCAGCGGCGCCAGGATTTCTCAAGATGTATGCAGGTTCGCTTGGCTTCTTGTAGTTCAGTGGTGAATCAGGCGGCTTTCTGCTGGTGCTGTTTGGAGGGGCGTCAGAGGGGTGCAAGTTTCTGTGCAGCCGGTGATCCAGTGGTGGAGCTGTTCAGCTGAGTCGTTGGGGTTGGCCGAGCCCGAGGGAGGGGCTAGGAGGAGGGCAGCGGTTAACAGGTCATCTGTGACTTTGCTCCAGTTCCTCCGCGGCGGGCGAGGTGGAGGCTTGGGTGCAGGGGAGGTCTGGTAGGTGAAATGGACGCAGTGGTGGTCCGTCCAGGAGGGTTCAGTGGTGCGACTGAAGCAGATGTTGATCCCTCCCGCTAAGACGGGGTCGAGGGTCTGTCCTGCTCTGTGGGTGGCCGAGCGGACCAGTTGCTTCAGCCCGAGGAGGGCGATGGAGTCGTGGTCATCCAGTTCGTCGAGGTGGAAGTTGAGATCCTAGAGTAGGATGTAGTTTAGGGAGGCGATGGCTTGGGGCGCTGCGAGTTCGGTGATGGTCATGGCGGCACGGGTCCGCGGTCCCGGTGGTCGGTATGTGAGGGTACCGCGTAGGGTGGAGGTGGCGCCGGACAGGAGCTAGAAGTGGAGATGCTCTGTGTTGGTGTCTGGGTCGTCGGAGCTGGAGGTGGTGAGTAGGAAGTGGGTCTTGTGGATGATGGCGAGCCTTCCCCTCCGGGACCCCATTATCCTGGCTACAGAGTCCGCTGTATCAAGTCCACTCTGAATCACCTGTTTTGCAGCTGCCGGAGTGTCAGACAAGACTTCATCAAAGTTCCTTCTGTCCTCCTCCGATAACTTTGGGGACAGTTGGTTTGCAGAATCCATTAAAGCATGGATATACCTGTCCAAAAGGTAAGTGGCATTGGTGGATTTAAGAGCCATAGAAGCTGATGAAAATACCCTTTTAGCCGTCTGGCAACTGACCTCGAAACTGCAGAAAAGGGTTTTTGCCAAACATCCAAATTTGGCTCTGTAATAGCCTCATTAAATGGAAGCAAAGGCTCAATGACTGTAGAAGGAGAATGGAGCACCTCCGTCAGAATATTAGACTTAAATTCTGTTGTAGGGAGTTGCAAATCCAAAAGATTAGCAGCCTTACGAATTACAACATGGTAAGGAACCACATCCTTGGAAGGAACATCAGAAGGAGGGGAAAGTTGCCATTCTGGAGATAGTTCCAAACCACTTGCCTCCCTTAGATCTTCAAAAAGATCTTCAGACTCCTGAAGCTCTCCTTCCTCCATCTCATTTTCTCTAAAATGCTGGTCCTCCAGCAACCTTTGTGCCTCACGTCTGGACCTCACCTTCGAACCCAATGGAGTCATACACGGATGCGACGGATTCGGAACCGGCATCGATCTCGGATCCAGCAGCACCTTCGAAGTCGAACGAGGCCGAGATGACAGTGCCGGAGATGGAGGAATAGTCATCGGCGTGGACGTTCTTGGCGCCGGAAAATGCCATGAAGGAGCGGCAGGTAGAACCGGCATGAACGGAGCTGGAGCATAAGCTTGTGGTACTCCCAAATTGAATGCCATAGGACCCGAAGGTGCACCAGAGCGGTACATTGCCCTCGCAAAGACTCCATACATCGCATTAGGATAATGCGTCGGGTCTTGCCCTGGACCAGGAAATGGAGGGTACTTGCCTGGCATAGGCATCACCAGATTCGGGCCTGCCGATGGTGGATCCACCGGTGTCTATGCCTTTCAGGTACAGGCACCTCTTCCACCGGAACCAAAGCATGCTCCGAAGGAGAAGGATTCAGCGTTGGTGACTGTGCAAGTGACTGCTCCGCAGACTGCGCCAGTGACTGCTCGGTGAATCCACAGGAGCAGCAACTCTCCCCGGGGAAGGAGAGGGAGATATATCGTCCTTCTGAAGTCGAAGGTCCTTCAAGGTCGACGACTGAGCTTCATCTGATCGGCGCCGAGAGCCATGCCTCTTCTTATGTTTCTTGGACTTCGAAACATGACCTTAAGTCGTCTTAGACTCCGATCCCAACCTCGATCTTGACCTGGCCTTCGATTTCCTCCGACCTCTCTACTCTTTACGAACCTTCGCCATAAACAGCTTGGCTTCCCTTTCTTTCAGAGCCTTTGGGTTCATCTTCTTGCAGGAAGGACAATCCTCGACATCATGGTCCGATGACAAACACAATCCACAATCGTTGTGTGGATCCGTTATGGACATATGTCCAATGCACTCCCTGCAAGGCTTAAATCCTGATTTTCGCGACAACATCTTTGAGAAGAGAGAAAAAGAGAGAACAGGATACAACTGGAAACACAAAGTAACAAGCTACGGAGAGTCCCAGTAACCTCCTCCGGCGTTGTGTGCAGCCCAGGGACTGGCGGGTATGGACCTGGACACGGCGCTCACGGCTCCAACGGAGCTGCAGCGGTGGTGTCACCCGAACCCCAGACCACACCGTGTGAGCGTCGGGGGGAGTCAGAAGAGCGATGTCGCTTCTTCGTCTGCTTGTGCCTAGACTTACCTGAGGACTTGGAGCCCGACGAGTGGTGTAGACTCGCCGAGCTGTAATGACTGTGGCCCCGCGACCGGTCCCTCAACCTTCTCCTGGACTGGGACCGCGAGCGGCGTGGGGCGGACTGCCGGATCTCGAGGAGCTTATGGGACCTCTCCCGCCTAGCCTTCGATGTCATATCCCAGCAGTCAGGGCAGGACTTGTCATCATGGTCGGCCCGAGGCAATAAAGGCACTGACGGTGGGGGTCGGTAACCGACATCAGACGGTTACAGTGGTTGCAGGATTTGAACCCAGGCCTCCCTATTGGCACCGACAGTCGAGAACAACTCGAGAAGGATCCATAAGAGATTGAAAAAAGTTAGTCAAAAATTGACTAAGGAGTACTGCTCTTCCCGGAGCTGATGTCAGAAGAACTGACATCAGCGCGAGGGCGATGTCTAAGTACTCAGACGACCTCATCCAGGGCAGACAGACGCGGAGCCGCAGACGACGCCTACAGACGCGCAGGGGTACTGCTACGCTAAACTTTCCGGATCCAGTCTGATGCCTGGGGATGTTTTTCAGATATAAGGTTTCTAGCTATGTATGCTCTACTCCTATGTGGTTAACATGTTTTGTGCCCAGCATCTGGAGGATCAGGGCACTTTGTCAGGACCTAAAAAACGATCTACACACCATGATTGGTAGGTGAAGCGAACTTGGGACACACTTTGTGTCCATTAGACCGCCGGACTCCGCTGCAGGCTGCATTAGCCAGCCATTCAGAGTACCTACCTGAACACATGGTATGTAAAACATCCCCCTTATCATGGTGTATATAGTTCTTTAGGTCCTGACGAAGTGCCCTGATCCTCCGGACGCTGAGAGCACGACACATGTTGACCACATAAGAGTAGAACATACATAGCTAGAAATTTTATATCTAGTTCACTGCCTCTCCATTTTTTTTTTCAAAACAATTTTTATTATTTTATATTTTGGTGTTGAAGTATTGCAAAGAGGGCACTGCTCTCTGATCACCAGAGGTGCAGTGTACAAAGAAATAATCATCATCTTCAATCAGTACAAGCAACATTCAATTGGAACACCCATCCCCGAACTCCCTTCCCCCCCACCTCCCGTGCCTCTCTTCATTTTTGACTAGGCAGCTTACCACCCCAAATAAAATTATTAATAAGGACTAACTGACCTGTTTTAATCCATTCACTTTACATCTACGCTACCTGGGCCTCTTACCCCCCCACCTCACCCAACGGCAGGAACAGAAGATCCCCGCCAAAGAGCCCCATACTGGCTGCCCATCAGGTATTGCAGCACCTATCTGACGAGGGGCAGGCTTATATGACGAACCATAACACCTAGCTTGCTAGGTGTGTGAGAGCCCTTGTTCCGACAAGGGAGCTCCTCCCCTTCACCCGCATTTCCTCCAGGTGGAATGAGCAATAGCCTGTGTCACTCCTACCTGGTTCTTTACGTTCACTCACTCGGATTCTGAGGAACTCCATACTCTCTCTACTCACTGTTCTAGTGGGCATGTGTGTTGGACCTCGTTAAACTTGCTCCATTGTCCCTCTGTTTTGGTATTTAAAGGATTTATAATAACCTGTACACGATAGTGGGATACTATGGCCCCAATTTGGTTGACCCCGAGCATCTGCAACAAATCTATTCTCACCTTCTAACTGCCATGCTCCTATAATAATGAAGGGGGGGATTTAACATTTTTGCTAAATCCCAAGGAGGATAGATACCCTGCCAAGACGTGCCCTAACCTGCCAAAAATGAGGGAGTGGGTTGGTAGGTGCATTAAGGACATGGGTATTGTGGATGTATAGAAAGAAAATGGAAATAAAAATCACAGATTCACCCTGCAAAAGAAAAGGGTGGGACACTCATCCAAGATGGACTTTTTCCTGATAGACGAAGCCTGCTCAATTCTACACAGAAGGTCGCACACATACCAGCCCATATCTCTGATCACTCAGCAGTGCAGCTCAGTCTCACTTTAAAAACCTCTCCCACCAGCCGGAGGTGGACAGTGGATAGGGTCATCTTCACAAATTCAACTCAACTATAAAAACTAGCAGAGTACACAGAGCTTTTCTTTTAATTAAACAAAGATGGAACAACGAAACAAATAGCCTGGGATGCATACATGGCCTTTATCAGGGGGAAAATAACTAATATTGTGGGTTACAAAAATAAGGAGAAAAAGACCTATATCAATCAAATAGAAAAAGATTTAGCAGCTCTGGAAGTAGAGTCCACGAACGCAAAATCTATGCAGGAAAAACTGGAAATAGAGGAGAGGAGGAAAATGAAAAGAGAAGCCCTGGCACACTTTCTTGAAGCAATTGTTAGGGACAGATGGGAGGCTAGCAAATTATCGCACTAGGAATATGGGGAAGGATGTGGGAAATTTTTGGCCTGGAAGACAAAGACAGAATCGACACGTAACAGGGTTGCAAAAATACAAAAGGAAGGGCAGCTTGAATGT
Organism: Lissotriton helveticus; assembly: GCF_964261635.1. Classification (NCBI taxonomy): domain Eukaryota; kingdom Metazoa; phylum Chordata; class Amphibia; order Caudata; family Salamandridae; genus Lissotriton; species Lissotriton helveticus. The sequence goes on from NC_136069.1 coordinate 1,661,964,557, forward strand.
AGCCGAGAGGATACTGAGATCAGGCAAGAATTTGCTAAATTCTTTGAAAATCTTTATACGGAAGAGACCTCGACTACAGCAGAACAGATTAAAAGTTTTCTAGATATGGCAACAACTCCCGCCACATCTCTAGAACAAACAGTCCTAAATCAGAAAATTTCAAGGGAAGAAGTCATAGCAGCCATAAACATTTTGAAAAAAGGAAAGGCAGCTGGTCCAGTCGCTATCCCAAACGAACTCAATCAATCAATCAAGACATTTCTAGAGCGCACTACTCACCCGTAGGGTCTCAAGGCGCTAGGAGGGGGGGTGCCGTTACTGCTCGAACAGCCAGGTCTTGAGCTTCTTCCTGAAGGCGAGGTGGTCTTGGGTCAGGCGCAGGTCAGCCGGGAGGGAGTTCCAGGTTTTGGCGGCCAGGTAGGAGAAGGACCTTCCTCCTGTTGTCGCTCTTCGGATGCGGGGGACGGCGGCGAGGGCGTGGCTGGTTGATCTGAGGTGGCGCTTGGGAGCGTAGAAGTTGATTCGGTTGTTGAGGTAGCTCGGGCCTTGGTCGTGTAGGGCTTTGTGTGCGTGGGTGAGGAGGCGGAAGGTGATTCTTTTCTTGACGGGGAGACAGTGCAGGTCTCTCAGATGTCCGGAGATGTGGCTGTTTCGTGGGAGGTCGAGGATGAGTCTGGCTGAGGCGTTCTGGATCCGCTGGAGTCTCTTCTGGAGCTTGGCGGTGGTTCCGGCGTAGAGAGTGTTGCCGTAGTCCAGTCGGCTGGTGACGAGGGCCTGGGTGACGGTCTTCCTGGTCTCGGTGGGGATCCACCAGAAGATCTTCCGTAGCATGCGTAGGATGTTGAAGCATGATGAGGAGACGGCGTTGACTTGTCTGGTCATGGAGAGGGAGGAGTCCAGGATGAAGCCCAGGTTGCGTGCGTGGTCCGTCGGTTTGGGTGCGGTGCCCAGGGCGGGGGGCCACCAGGAGTCGTCCCAGGCGGAGGGCGAGGAGCCCAGGATGAGGACCTCCGTCTTGTCTGAGTTCAGTTTCAGGCGGCTGGTCGTCATCCACTCGGCTACATCTCTCATCCCTTCGTGCAGGTTGGTTCTGGCGGCGGCGGGGTCGTTGGTCAGGGAGAGGATCAGCTGGGTGTCGTCGGCGTAGGAGATTATGTTGAGGTTGTGTTTGCGTGCGATGGCCGTGAGGGGGCTCATGTAGACGTTGAAGAGGGTGGGACTCAGCGAGGATCCTTGGGGGACGCCGCAGATGACTTCGGTGGCCTCTGATTTGTACGGTGGTAGGCGGACTCTCTGTGTTCTTCCGTCGAGGAAGGAGGTGATCCATTCCAGTGCCTTCTCCTGGATTCCGATGTTGCCGAGGCGCTGTACTAGGGTGCGGTGGCAGACAGTGTCGAACGCCGCGGAGAGGTCTAGGAGGATGAGGGCCGCTGTTTCTCCGTTGTCCATCAGGGTTCGGATGTCATCGGTGGCAGCGATGAGGGCGGTCTCGGTGCTGTGGTTGGCTCGGAAGCCAGACTGTGAGGGGTCGAGGGATCCATTCGTCTCGAGGAAGGCGGCCAGCTGTTTGTTGACGGTCTTTTCGATGACTTTGGCCGGGAACGGGAGGAGCGAGATGGGACGGTAATTCTTGAGTTCGGTGGGGTCCGCTGTAGGTTTCTTGAGTAGAGCACTGAGTTCTGCGTGCTTCCAGCTCTCCGGGAAGGTGGCGGTGTCGAAGGAGGTGTTGATAATGTCCCGCAGGTGGGGTGCGATGACCACGTCGGCCTTGTTGAAGACGTGGTGAGGGCAGGGGTCGGTTGGAGATCCGGAGTGGATGGAGTTCATTGTGCGGATGGTGTCTTCGGTGTTGATCGGAGTCCAGGCGCGGAGAGTGGTGGTGGGTGGCGTTGCTGTGGTCGTGGCGAGCGTCGGTTGGATGCTGAAGCTGTTGTGTTTGTCCGCGATCTTGTTGTGGAAGAAGGAGGCGAGGGAGTTGCAGAGGTCTTGTGACGGGGTGATGTCGTTGTTTCCGGCGTTGGGGTTGGAGAGCTCTTTTACGATGCTGAAGAGTTCCTTGCAGTTGTGTGCGTTGTTGTCAAGCCGGTTCTTGTATGCATTTTTCTTGGTGGCGCGGATCAGTTGGTGGTGTTTCCGGGTGGCGAGCTTGAGGGTAGCCATGTTGTCCATTGTTGGTTCCCTTCTCCACACTTTCTAGAGGGCTCGGCAGTTCTTCTTGGAGCTCTTGAGTTCGTCGGTGAACAATGGGGTTTTTCTGCTGCCGGGTCTGCTGGGCGGGGTCCTCAGAGGGGCGAGTTCGTCCCCGCAGTTGCTGATCCACTTAGTGAGGTTGTCGGCGGCCTGGCTGGGGTTCGTTGAGCCTGCGGGAGGGCGCTGGCTCAGGGAGGCGGTGAGCTGGTCGGCTGTGATCTTGTTCCAGCTTCTTCGGGCAACCTGTTGCTGGTGGTGGTGGATCGTCGTTCTTTTGAAGGTGAAGTGGACGCAGCTGTGGTCCGTCCAGTGGAGTCCTGTTGCGTGGCTGAAGGCGATGTCTTTGCTGGATGAGAAGACAGCGTCGAGTGTGTGTCCGGCGAGGTGGGTGGGGGTGGTCACCAGCTGCTTGAGTCCGAGGTTATCGAGGTTGTCAAGCAGGGTGATGGTGTTGCGGTCGCTGTTGTTAAGGTCCCCCAGGAGGATGTAGTCGGCGGAGGGGAGGGCCTGCGGGCTGATGAAGTCGGCGATGTCCTCGCTGAATCGTGTGCGTGGTCCCGGGGGTCGGTAGATCAGGGTGCCTCTGAGGGTGGTTCTGGGGTCCGTGTGGATCTGGAAGTGCAGGTGTTCGGCGGTGGTTAGGGTGTCGTCGGTGTTGGTCGTGATGCGGATGGTGTCTCTGTGGATGATGGTGATGCCTCCTCCCGTCTGGTTGGCGGTGCGGTCCCTCCGTGTGATCTTGTAGCCTTCTGGGATGGCGATGGCGATGTCGGGCGCAGAGGAGGCGTTCATCCAGGTCTCTGTGAGGAAGGCGACGTCAGGGGCTGTGGTGTCGAGGAGGTTCCAGAGTTCGACGGCGTGTCTGTGTACGGAGCGGGTGTTGAGCAGGATGCACTTGAGGTGATTGCTGCTGGTGATTGGCTTGGCGTGTGCTGGTGCAGGGTCGGTCCGGATGCAGGTGAACTTGCAGGCGTGGCAGCTGAAGGGTCCGTGGGTGTGCTTCGGGGCGGCTCGGTGACATCCTGGGATGCGGCCGGTGTTGAGTGCGATGAGATCGGCGGCGTTGTAGGTTCGTCGGGTCGGCCTCCGTCGGTGGGGGCCAGGGGTCCTGGCACTGGGCGCGGTCCAGGCGCGGACGGGCGCAGACGGGCTTACCTTTGGCGCGCCTTCGGCGCACAATCGGCGCGCCCGCTGTGCGTCAACGCTGCGCGTTCGCACGGTCGCCATATATGGCGAAGTGCGAGAGAGGGCAGGGCAGCTGGGAGGCGGGAGCGGGGAGGGTACAGAAGAGAAAGGGGGCGTGGTCAGCGGCGGTGGCGGGAAGCGGGAGGCGGGAAGGGAGGAGACGGGGGCAGCAGGCGAGAGTTAACAAGAGCGGTAAATGCAAGACAAAACAAACAGTGCAAAGGGGCTACGCGCTACGGGGGCAGAACAGGCACACAGGCAGGATTGAAAACAAAATACAGTACAAATACAGTAAAAATAAAAATACAGTAAAAAAATACAAGGAGAAGCTACAGCGCCGTGGGAGACCACGCCGCTCGGAGGCAGGGGGCGTGGTCACACAGCGGCGGCCGGGGCAGCGAGGCAGGCGGCGGGAGGCACACGCAGCAGCTGGTGGCTGTGCGGCGCGGGGGGTGTCCTAACTAGGTCACACTCACCTGCGTCGCACGGTCGCCATATATGGCCAAGTGCGAGGGAGGGCGGGGCAGCTGGGAGGCGGGAGCGGGGAGGGTACAGAAGAGAAAGGGGGCGTGGTCAGCGGCGGTGGCGGGAAGCGGGAGGCGGGAAGGGAGGAGACGGGGGCAGCAGGCGAGAGTTAAAAAGAGCGGTAAATGCAAGACAAAACAAACAGTGCAAAGGGGCTACGCGCTACGGGGGCAGAACAGGCACACAGGCAGGATTGAAAACAAAATACCTTAAGAGAAGCACTAGCCACACCTTTAATGGAACTCCTGAATTATATCTTCTTGGGGAAAAAAGATCTCCCAGACTCCTGGAATGACGCAATAGTTAGCATATTATTAAAACCAGGGAAGGATCCAGCCAAGTGTGAGTCTTATAGACCTATCTCACTTTTAAACACATACTTAAAATACATACACAAATATTGGCCAAAGGATTAGGAAGAGTGGCAGGGTCCTTGATCCATCCAAACCAAAAGGGGTTCATTAAAGGTAGACAAATGTATGAACTAACCCATGAACTCATAAGTGCTATAAGTGTCGCCATTAACCAGCCCGCACCTTTAGCAATTTTAACATTCAACGCCGCAAAAGCGTTCGACAGGGTTAGCTGGCCCTTTTTAACGCAACCCTTGCTAAATTTAACGTCAGGGATAATTTTAAAGATGCACTAAAACAGATCTATAAAAACCCTCAGCCTAGGTCCTAGTAAATGATGGTCTTACTGATAAAATAAAGATAGAGGCACAAGACAAGGGTGCCCTCTTTCTCCATTACTTTTTAATTTTTATATAGAGCCCTTAGCGTGTCTCTTAAGGGAGGAAGAGGGGATACTACCATTTGAACACAAAAGTTGGGGGGAAAAGTAGCATTATATGCGGATGATTTGATGGTATTCACCAGTAATCTAACTGTCTCCCTCCCCAAAATAGAAGATAATACAGACCAGTTCAGGAAAGTTTCAGGACATCTGGTTAATCAAATCTGAAATCCTTGAGTGGAATACCAACTCTGGAAACCCAATGGTGAAACAGAAAATAAAATATCTGGGTATTGACCTAAAAGGAATAGCCAGTATGAATTTTGATAGAATTCATAAAGAGGTAAGGAAGCTTCTTATAGCTTGGGGAGGCCTACAGCTGTCTTTTCAGGGGAGATCTCACATAATTAAAATGAATATATTACCGAAGTTTATGTATCTGTTTAGCTTTATTCCATTAGACTTCAAGATAGAGCAGATAAAAAACTACAAGGGGAGTTAAGCAGCTTTATTTGGGCTGCTAAGGGGGTAAGGATTGGGTGGAAAAAACTAAGAAGGAGTAAGGCTCAGGGAGGAATTACAAGTCCTGACATCCTTGAATATTGTAGAGCTTTCCAATCTAAAAATATCAGGAAATTACTGGTGAGCTGGGAATCATGGCCGGTATATATTGCCGGCTGTCCCTGCTACGTGCGACCGTGGGACGGGTAGGTGCTGAGATGCCTGCCTTCAGCGACGCTTGAGGAACCCCTCACTCGCTGCTGGCCCCACCTGGACAGCTCGTGAGGCTCTCGGATCAACAACAGCGGTTTCCAGTAGGTCTCCCGCCTGGAACCATTCCAGTACGATACTATTCAGGTCGTATATGGGGGTCTTCTCAATCCAGCAGACACCCAGCAATTATATGAGCACTAAGGTCCTGACGAATTGCCCTTACGGCAAGAAACATGTCGACCATTTTCACATGAAGGGTTGAATAAGGATTGGTCTCATTGCCTATCACTCCTTAATACCCCTTAATTTTAACAAAGCAGCGAGCCTGATCATTAAATTTATTCTTAATGGACTCGACTGACTTCTTTTAATTCTACACACACACCCCCTTGCTCACTATTGCACCCCCTAGGCCCCTCACACACATACACCCGCTGGCTCGGAATAAAAGATCTCCATCAAAGTGCAGCCCTTTGGGCTGCCCGACGGGCATTGCACCGCCAGCCTGCCGCAGGAGCAGGATACCAATGATGACGCTGGACGGCCACCGATTGGGACAACAGGTGTTGGCCTGTCGGTAACCTGTGTGAGGTATCCTTATATTCTGAAAAGGGTCTACACCATGCACTTGTCCCGCCACCACAACTGAGAGAGAAAATTGACTGAGCTATATCACTAGCTCCCACTGGGGAACTCTGTACAACACTCCTTGTTTGCCGGTATATATGAAAGCCTTGGTCGACTCAGCAGGAAATTACTTTCTTTACAAATTTGGTCATTCCAAATATTTCAAGAAAATTAAATTAAAGACTATGGTCAGCTGCAAAAACCTGGCATGGAATTAGAATAATCTTAAAAATCCCATACTATACTAACCTGCCAAAAATGAGGGAGTGGGTTGGTAGGTGCATTAAGGACATGGGTATTGTGGATGTATAGAAAGAAAATGGAAATAAAAATCACAGATTCACCCTGCAAAAGAAAAGGGTGGGACACTCATCCAAGATGGACTTTTTCCTGATAGACGAAGCCTGCTCAATTCTACACAGAAGGTCGCACACATACCAGCCCATATCTCTCATCACTCAGCAGTGCAGCTCAGTCTCACTTTAAAAACCTCTCCCACCAGCCGGAGGTGGACAGTGGATAGGGTCATCATCACAAATTCAACTCAACTATAAAAACTAGCAGAGTACACAGAGCTTTTCTTTTAATTAAACAAAGATGGAACAACGAAACAAATAGCCTGGGATGCATACATGGCCTTTATCAGGGGGAAAATAACTAATATTGTGGGTTACAAAAATAAGGAGAAAAAGACCTATATCAATCAAATAGAAAAAGATTTAGCAGCTCTGGAAGTAGAGTCCACGAACGCAAAATCTATGCAGGAAAAACTGGAAATAGAGGAGAGGAGGAAAATGAAAAGAGAAGCCCTGGCACACTTTCTTGAAGCAATTGTTAGGGACAGATGGGAGGCTAGCAAATTATCGCACTAGGAATATGGGGAAGGATGTGGGAAATTTTTGGCCTGGAAGACAAAGACAGAATCGACACGTAACAGGGTTGCAAAAATACAAAAGGAAGGGCAGCTTGAATGTAGCCGAGAGGATACTGAGATCAGGCAAGAATTTGCTAAATTCTTTGAAAATCTTTATACGGAAGAGACCTCGACTACAGCAGAACAGATTAAAAGTTTTCTAGATATGGCAACAACTCCCGCCACATCTCTAGAACAAACAGTCCTAAATCAGGAAATTTCAAGGGAAGAAGTCATAGCAGCCATAAACATTTTGAAAAAAGGAAAGGCAGCTGGTCCAGTCGCTATCCCAAACGAACTCTATCAATCAATCAAGACATTTCTAGAGCGCACTACTCACCCGTAGGGTCTCAAGGCGCTAGGAGGGGGGGTGCCGTTACTGCTCGAACAGCCAGGTCTTGAGCTTCTTCCTGAAGGCGAGGTGGTCTTGGGTCAGCCGGGAGGGAGTTCCAGGTTTTGGCGGGCAGGTAGGAGAAGGACCTTCCTCCTGTTGTCGCTCTTCGGATGCGGGGGACGGCGGCGAGGGCGTGGCTGGTTGATCTGAGGTGGCGCTTGGGAGCGTAGAAGTTGATTCGGTTGTTGAGGTAGCTCGGGCCTTGGTCGTGTAGGGCTTTGTGTGCGTGGGTGAGGAGGCGGAAGGTGATTCTTTTCTTGACGGGGAGCCAGTGCAGGTCTCTCAGATGTCCGGAGATGTGGCTGTTTCGTGGGAGGTCGAGGATGAGTCTGGCTGAGGCGTTCTGGATCCGCTGGAGTCTCTTCTGGAGCTTGGCGGTGGTTCCGGCGTAGAGAGTGTTGCCGTAGTCCAGTCGGCTGGTGACGAGGGCCTGGGTGACGGTCTTCCTGGTCTCGGTGGGGATCCACCAGAAGATCTTCCGTAGCATGCGTAGGATGTTGAAGCATGATGAGGAGACGGCGTTGACTTGTCTGGTCATGGAGAGGGAGGAGTCCAGGATGAAGCCCAGGTTGCGTGCGTGGTCCGTCGGTTTGGGTGCGGTGCCCAGGGCGGGGGGCCACCAGGAGTCGTCCCAGGCGGAGGGCGAGGAGCCCAGGATGAGGACCTCCGTCTTGTCTGAGTTCAGTTTCAGGCGGCTGGTCGTCATCCACTCGGCTACATCTCTCATCCCTTCGTGCAGGTTGGTTCTGGCGGCGGCGGGGTCGTTGGTCAGGGAGAAGATCAGCTGGGTGTCGTCGGCGTAGGAGATTATGTTGAGGTTGTGTTTGCGTGCGATGGCCGTGAGGGGGCTCATGTAGACGTTGAAGAGGGTGGGACTCAGCGAGGATCCTTGGGGGACGCCGCAGATGACTTCGGTGGCCTCTGATTTGTACGGTGGTAGGCGGACTCTCTGTGTTCTTCCGTCGAGGAAGGAGGTGATCCATTCCAGTGCCTTCTCCTGGATTCCGATGTTGCCGAGGCGCTGTACTAGGGTGCGGTGGCAGACAGTGTCGAACGCCGCGGAGAGGTCTAGGAGGATGAGGGCCGCTGTTTCTCCGTTGTCCATCAGGGTTCGGATGTCATCGGTGGCAGCGATGAGGGCGGTCTCGGTGCTGTGGTTGGCTCGGAAGCCAGACTGTGAGGGGTCGAGGGATCCATTCATCTCGAGGAAGGCGGCCAGCTGTTTGTTGACGGTCTTTTCGATGACTTTGGCCGGGAACGGGAGGAACGAGATGGGACGGTAATTCTTGAGTTCGGTGGGGTCCGCTGTAGGTTTCTTGAGTAGAGCGCTGAGTTCTGCGTGCTTCCAGCTCTCCGGGAAGGTGGCGGTGTCGAAGGAGGTGTTGATAATGTCCCGCAGGTGGGGTGCGATGACCACGTCGGCCTTGTTGAAGACGTGGTGAGGGCAGGGGTCGGTTGGAGATCCGGAGTGGATGGAGTTCATTGTGCGGATGGTGTCTTCGGTGTTGATCGGAGTCCAGGCGCGGAGAGTGGTGGTGGGTGGCGTTGCTGTGGTCGTGGCGAGCGTCGGTTGGATGCTGAAGCTGTTGTGTATGTCCGCGATCTTGTTGTGGAAGAAGGAGGCGAGGGAGTTGCAGAGGTCTTGTGACGGGGTGATGTCGTTGTTTCCGGCGTTGGGGTTGGAGAGCTCTTTTACGATGCTGAAGAGTTCCTTGCAGTTGTGTGCGTTGTTGTCAAGCCGGTTCTTGTATGCATTTTTCTTGGTGGCGCGGATCAGTTGGTGGTGTTTCCGGGTGGCGAGCTTGAGGGTAGCCATGTTGTCCATTGTTGGTTCCCTTCTCCACACTCTCGAGGGCTCGGCAGTTCTTCTTGGAGCTCTTGAGTTCGTCGGTGAACAATGGGGTTTTTCTGCTGCCGGGTCTGCTGGGCGGGGTCCTCAGAGGGGCGAGTTCGTCCGCGCAGTTGCTGATCCACTTAGTGAGGTTGTCGGCGGCCTGGCTGGGGTTCGTTGAGTCTGCGGGAGGGTGCTGGCTCAGGGAGGCGGTGAGCTGGTCGGCTGTGATCTTGTTCCAGCTTCTTCGGGCAACCTGTTGCTGGTGGTGGTGGATCGTCGTTCTTTTGAAGGTGAAGTGGACGCAGCTGTGGTCCGTCCAGTGGAGTCCTGTTGCGTGGCTGAAGGCGATGTCTTTGCTGGATGAGAAGACAGCGTCGAGTGTGTGTCCGGCGAGGTGGGTGGGGGTGGTCACCAGCTGCTTGAGTCCGAGGTTATCGAGGTTGTCAAGCAGGGTGATGGTGTTGCGGTCGCTGTTGTTAAGGTCCCCCAGGAGGATGTAGTCGGCGGAGGGGAGGGCCTGCGGGCTGATGAAGTCGGCGATGTCCTCGCTGAATCGTGTGCGTGGTCCCGGGGGTCGGTAGATCAGGGTGCCTCTGAGGGTGGTTCTGGGGTGTTGAGCAGGATGCACTTGAGGTGATTGCTGCTGGTGATTGGCTTGGCGTGTGCTGGTGCAGGGTCGGTCCGGATGCAGGTGAACTTGCAGGCGTGGCAGCTGAAGGGTCCGTGGGTGTGCTTCGGGGCGGCTCGGTGACATCCTGGGATGCGGCCGGTGTTGAGTGCGATGAGATCGGCGGCGTTGTAGGTTCGTCAGGTCGGCCTCCGTCGGTGGGGGCCAGGGGTCCTGGCACTGGGCGCGGTCCAGGCGCGGACGGGCGCAGACGGGCTTACCTTTGGCGCGCCTTCGGCGCACAATCGGCGCGCCCGCTGCGCGTCAACGCTGCGCGTTCGCACGGTCGCCATATATGGCGAAGTGCGAGAGAGGGCGGGGCAGCTGGGAGGCGGGAGCGGGGAGGGTACAGAAGAGAAAGGGGGCGTGGTCAGCGGCGGTGGCGGGAAGCGGGAGGCGGGAAGGGAGGAGACGGGGGCAGCAGGCGAGAGTTAACAAGAGCGGTAAATGCAAGACAAAACAAACAGTGCAAAGGGGCTACGCGCTACGGGGGCAGAACAGGCACACAGGCAGGATTGAAAACAAAATACAGTACAAATACAGTAAAAATAAAAATACAGTAAAAAATACAAGGAGAAGCTACAGCGCCGTGGGAGACCACGCCGCTCGGAGGCAGGGGGCGTGGTCACACAGCGGCGGCCGGGGCAGCGAGGCAGGCGGCGGGAGGCACACGCAGCAGCTGGTGGCTGTGCGGCGCGGGGGGTGTCCTAACTAGGTCACACTCACCTGCGTCGCACGGTCGCCATATATGGCCAAGTGCGAGGGAGGGCGGGGCAGCTGGGAGGCGGGAGCGGGGAGGGTACAGAAGAGAAAGGGGGCGTGGTCAGCGGCGGTGGCGGGAAGCGGGAGGCGGGAAGGGAGGAGACGGGGGCAGCAGGCGAGAGTTAACAAGAGCGGTAAATGCAAGACAAAACAAACAGTGCAAAGGGGCTACGCGCTACGGGGGCAGAACAGGCACACAGGCAGGATTGAAAACAAAATACCTTAAGAGAAGCACTAGCCACACCTTTAATGGAACTCCTGAATTATATCTTCTTGGGGAAAAAAGATCTCCCAGACTCCTGGAATGACGCAATAGTTAGCATATTATTAAAACCAGGGAAGGATCCAGCCAAGTGTGAGTCTTATAGACCTATCTCACTTTTAAACACATACTTAAAATACATACACAAATATTGGCCAAAGGATTAGGAAGAGTGGCAGGGTCCTTGATCCATCCAAACCAAAAGGGGTTCATTAAAGGTAGACAAATGTATGAACTAACCCATGAACTCATAAGTGCTATAAGTGTCGCCATTAACCAGCCCGCACCTTTAGCAATTTTAACATTCAACGCCGCAAAAGCGTTCGACAGGGTTAGCTGGCCCTTTTTAACGCAACCCTTGCTAAATTTAACGTCAGGGATAATTTTAAAGATGCACTAAAACAGATCTATAAAAACCCTCAGCCTAGGTCCTAGTAAATGATTGTCTTACTGATAAAATAAAGATAGAGGCACAAGACAAGGGTGCCCTCTTTCTCCATTACTTTTTAATTTTTATATAGAGCCCTTAGCGTGTCTCTTAAGGGAGGAAGAGGGGATACTACCATTTGAACACAAAAGTTGGGGGGAAAAGTAGCATTATATGCGGATGATTTGATGGTATTCACCAGTAATCTAACTGTCTCCCTCCCCAAAATAGAAGATAATACAGACCAGTTCAGGAAAGTTTCAGGACATCTGGTTAATCAAATCTGAAATCCTTGAGTGGAATACCAACTCTGGAAACCCAATGGTGAAACAGAAAATAAAATATCTGGGTATTGACCTAAAAGGAATAGCCAGTATGAATTTTGATAGAATTCATAAAGAGGTAAGGAAGCTTCTTATAGCTTGGGGAGGCCTACAGCTGTCTTTTCAGGGGAGATCTCACAATTAAAATGAATATATTACCGAAGTTTATGTATCTGTTTAGCTTTATTCCATTAGACTTCAAGATAGAGCAGATAAAAAACTACAAGGGGAGTTAAGCAGCTTTATTTGGGCTGCTAAGGGGGTAAGGATTGGGTGGAAAAAACTAAGAAGGAGTAAGGCTCAGGGAGGAATTACAAGTCCTGACATCCTTGAATATTGTAGAGCTTTCCAATCTAAAAATATCAGGAAATTACTGGTGAGCTGGGAATCATGGCCGGTATATATGAAAGCCTTGGTCGACTCAGCAGGAAATTACTTTCTTTACAAATTTGGTCATTCCAAATATTTCAAGAAAATTAAATTAAAGACTATGGTCAGCTGCAAAAACCTGGCATGGAATTAGAATAATCTTAAAAATCCCATACTATAGCAAGTTTGCACCAATATGGGACTCCCCAGGAACACCGTAATGTCTGAAGGACAAGTTAGCGATCCCCCGGAGGGAAGGAAACCTCAATAATTGGGGACAGCTAATAGATCACAACTTGATCACAGACTGGGAGTCCCTTAACGAAAAAACCCAGGGTACACTAGCAAGATTCAAATATTACGAACTCAGTAGTTGGTTGAGACACCAAAAGGAAGATCTAACTGGGGATGATAACATTGAGCAAAAGCTACTAAGTATAGAGACTTTCAAAAAGGAAATATTCTGTTACTGGGCTCTTATACAAGCTGGCGAGGACCAATACAAAGCCCAGATTGAGATCTGGGGGAAAGACCACCCAGAGCTAGATATTCTTCATCAATGGCAAACATCAATGGAAATTTGTTGGCGGGTAGTAAAATCCGCACCTCTGAGGAAAAACCACGTGTTTACTACTCATAGATCATACTGGACACCAAAAAGGCTGACCAAAATTAACAGTAATAAGGTAAAATGTTGCCCCAAATGTGGGGAGGAAAAAGCAGATGACCTCCACATGTTCCGGCATTGTGCACAGTTGAAGGAATTCTGGAGACAGACGGGTAGGACCCTATCTAAGTTGCTGGAACAGCCCACAGACGTAAGCTTGGAAACAGTTATTTTTGGGGTTAATCAACATAACCCTAACTATCCTGAAATTAGCAAAGATCAGGAGAATTTTCTCTTTTTATTCATATTGCTAGCCAGAAGAGAAATATGAATCAAATGGGTGAAAGATGTACCACCAACACAGAGAATGGCTGGCCTCTATACAAAGGGTGTATAAGCTGGATAAAAAAGGTAAAACAAGTAAGATCTAGATTCTGGAATATTTGGGAACACTATACACAAACAAACAATCTCCAATGATTAAGGCAATGGCAATAAATATTTCAAGCTGGGTCTTGAATTGAGTAGTCATAGTGACTAGCTCCCCCAAACTCCAATCTTGCCCCTGGAAGCAGACAAAAAGGGGTCCCGATGGATAAGGCAATGGTCAATCTCCATGCATATAGCGCAATAACCCAGGAGATCCGCCCTTAATGGGAACAGATGGGTCAAGGGGCCCCTGACTCCTCCAACGCCTAAATGTTTGCTCGATGAGGACAAATAAAAATAATTTTTTTTAAAAAAAGAATGGCCGGTTCACACCTCTGTGTTGGGCCCCTAAATTTGAAACTCCATGCCGATTGAGATTAGACAGACAACTGATTATATGTGTTTCAGAACATTTTCTAAAACCTGGCTTTTCACTCAAGCCTACTGCTATAAACAACTTCTTTGGTGGTTCTAAACTTAGCGCCAAGAGACCTGTTTGTGTACGTGCGCTTTACAAAGTTCCCATAACATAACTTTCACGTCAACAGTTGCAGCAGAAAGAGGATTGACGTGGCAGATTACCAAGATGGCCGACTGGTGAGGAGCTCCGGCCGGGAGCTCCCGACCAGGCATCGCCCTTTTGGTGATTTCCCCCAGATCTCTACCATCCTCCCAAGATCCTCTTTCTCACCAGAGGTCCTGCTGTTCAGTTGTCCTCATTCCGCGAATATCCCCGCTTGCATACTCCCAGTTCGTGGAGGAAACCGGGCTTGATACTTTCCCAGTTTAGACCAGCTAGTATGGCTGACACTCGGTAGTAGCCAGCTCAGGTCATCTGCAATTATCTCCGAGGGCTACCTAACCCTGTGGGTCATCTGCAACCATCACAGAGGCTTCCTGGGCCGTCCGAGGTCCAATGTCGGAGCTAAGGACCTGTTACGGGCCGTAACTGCAGTAGCCGGAGCGGACTAAGCCCACTGAATGGCGAGGGCGACGAAAGAAGGACAGCCATTTTGCCGAGGAGAACCCTCCCCAGAGTCCTCGGGGCTCACAGCGGCGTGAAGACCCCTGCCGCACCTTCGTTCTGGGAAAGTGGAAAGCTGATACTGCTCATCAGGTTTTCAGAGCACCCGACCAAGAGAGGTGGCAAGATTGAGTAATGGGGGATACCAGCTGCCTGACTCAAATATGGCAGCTCCTCGGGACGGAGACAATGGTCGAGAGCCGGCTCTCCTCTCTGTCTGGTGAGAGACTCCAACCCGCACCGCTCGAGCACTGCAATATTTACTGCCTTGTTCTTCTAAAGGAAGGATCGCACCAGAGGAACGGGCGATCTGGCTGCCTGACTCCAAGAAGACTGCTCCTTGGGACAGACGCGGGTCGGGAGCCGGATCACCGCTCTACTGCTTGTTAAGAGGTGCCTTCCCGAGCGGCTGCTCCGCTAAAAAGAGGGCCTCTCAATTACTCAATTTTCTATTCACTGTACCCTTTTATTTCCTACCTGCAATAGCCCAATATGATTGGCAGGCAAATCGACCCCTAAACACTGGCTTACCCTAAAATGGCGACCCCGCTAGTAGCGCTTGCTTATTACTAGTCTAGGGGAGTTAACACTTTACCTCACTCGTACCAGATCCTTAACTCTTCACGTGCGCCAGCTGCCCATTTGTTATCTGGGTACAATAGCGAGCATCTTCATTGACGCCGATCTCCCTGCATATAAAATGGCGCCAGCCTAGTGGAAACCTGACATTCCACATCATTTGGGACTACACAGCATCCACACACTTCTGCCCCGTTAAGCCTGCTAAACACCTCCCATTTGCATGGATGGTTCGCTCTGGACTACAGATACCACAGACAGAGGCATTGAACGTGATGCTGCACGGTACCCCCCTATTGCCTTGATGACCCAACGCTTAATCTTGACACTAGACTTAATGACTATGTGACCCCATCTGAGCCATGGGCCCATTTACTCTTACTTCCTGGGCCCCCCACAAGGTATTTCTCTACCACTGCCGATCTGCCAGAGCTGTACTGCTTCTTAGCCCCCTGTTGCTACCCCCCCCCCCCCACCCCCACATTCCCTCTATTTCTCTATTGGGGACTTGTTTCTTCTGTGTTTGACTATGCAACTAACTATTGTAACCTTGTTTTTCCCTGACCTCCGAGACCTGAGCAATATGGCCGATGCCCGGTGGAGCGGCTAGACAGATATAGAGGAGATCCGCCCTGGCTCACCACCTCGGCTGTCCCCTACCCAGCCGGACATTGGGCACTATTCTCCCAGTCTCCCCGCCCTGTCCCCTTCCTCCCCCGCCCTTTGACGAATTACTGTAACATTGTTGTTGTGCTTATGTTTTACTATGCTCTGGTAACTGATGTAATTTGTAACTTGTAATGCTATGCTTCCTCGTGTAAATCGCTCAGATACCATTTTACCTTTCTATTAATCACACAAAAGGCAATGGAAGGAATGCTTGCAATACATTTAACCACTGGCAAATGCTCGGGTAAACTTCCAGTCCATTGGTTTTTGCTCACCATGCCTCCACACTTTGGACCGAGCCATATGTAAATCATTCTTGACCTTGCTCCAGTAGGAACAGTCCAGCCCAAACTGCCAAGCCAGGTCCTCCCTGAACGTGAACAGAAGTGACCCAATACTGATATTGTCCTGATTGGGCCACTTCAGTCAGGTGCATCTTGGTTTGAGTAGGACAGTGAGCAGTGGACCCGTCTAGGTTTACTCTTACATCAAGGATACAAAAGGTGATGGGAGGAATATTTGTCCAAACACTGGCAATCAGTAGGGTTAGTATTCCATGTCACCTTTTTTTGCCCACCGTGCCACTTCAAATTGGATCTGGTCTTTGTGTAAAGTAGTCTCCTACCTTTTGGTGATATGTGCTATATAACACCATTAAATAAATAAATACGTAAAAAAACATTTGCAACACTTTTCATATTGTGAGTACCAGTGCAATGCAATAGTTGATTTGGACTTTTGATGAGGCTGTAAATTGGAATAATGAGGAGGAGGAGCTATATTGAAAGGAACAGCTGTTCTTACCATCTTCTGCATCATCATGATCTTTGGCCCGAGGACCCTGCTCACAGTGAATATATGCATGAGACGGACACAGAATATGATGAAATCCAAAGCAAGGATGACTCTTCCTGCATAAAGTGAGACTGTGATGCATCTATAGGAAGGGAGAGAAGGAAAGTGGTCAGTGCCATTGCACAGATATATGAGTACACAGGTTACTATTAGCCTCCTAATAGTATTGACCCATCTCAGCTACAAACCTGTCTGGTATGTTGCTAGCGGGGTGTGGACTGCTGATTGGAGCACAATGATGTGAATCTAAACAAATCAAGTTATAGGAATGGCGTTACACCTTATACTTTGAAGGGTCCTAGACATCAGCACTCTAGGATGGGCCCGTGTGGTCAGGTAGCAGTGGCACAGGACCGTTATACGGAATCACAGAGTGGTGGTGTCGGAATTCTCTCCTGCACTCTCATGCCCACCAACAGTGGGCCTATTTGTGGGACTTTCCGGTGTTCAAATAAGTTTCTAGATATTCTGTTATTCCCATATACTGACTTCCAACCTCCTGGACACTTCTGAAATTCCTAATTATTCCAGATCCATGTTGGCTTTTGTGGAAGCCAGTCTGCTTTTGCTGAAAACTACAAAACCCAGAATTCCCTACTGCTTCCTCTCCACTTATTTCCTGTGTTCCTAAACTTTAGTTAATCTTGGTTACTTGAACTAGCACTGCCTGCAGTGCTTCCTCAATTCCCGAGCCAGCACTATGTAGTGCATCATTGACCTCTGAACTTTTCTTCCCTCTGTATTGACTTTTTCCCCAGTGCCTGCTTTCTTTTTATTTACCTTAGTTTCTAATTTGCTACCTTCCTGTTGCTGCAGTCTTACCATCCAGTTACCTTGTGTGGGTTGGTATTTGCTTCATGCCAAGTGTGCCCTTTGTTTATCGCTATTTCCTGTTGAACACTGCTACTTGTTTTCTCCTTGTCTATTGTGGCCGTGTATTTCGTTCTACACGCTTCCTGTTACTCCCACTGCATGCTCCTGTTTGATCGCTCTCATTTGTGGGCAAAGCTGACAACTTTGGTAGTGTTTCTTGTCAACTGTGAATATTGTCACCATAGGCATCAGCTCCACTGACCAGGTCTTTGCATTTATATCCTATATTTGGGTATTTGCAGTCACTATCTGCAACAGCAATTGAGGGTCAGAAATTTACTGAGGCTCAGTCTTACCGTGTGGAGCTCCCTAGTACTTTACCCCACATTCCCTTTATTGGAAATGTTGATATTTAAGGGCAGGTCAAGTTGAACACAAATAGAAAATGAAAACATCCTACCTATGGGAAACCTGGCAGTGGAGGACATGCTAGTCCTGCATGACCTTGATGAATTGGAAAGGGGGACACAGCAAGAGAGCAGACTCTTGGAAGAACTAGCAGCTGAAATGGGACTGGATATATACGGCAGTGTACGAACCCCATTTAGACCCAAATCGGTTTTCCTGCCTGTCATGCCTCGAGATACATTGGACATTTTTTCAGAGAATGTTCAGAGAAAGAAAGTAAATCTGCATCTACCTGACCATCCAAAATACAAGCAAAATAAATACCTAAGGGCTTACTCATAAAGTACACTTTGTAGTACTTTTACAAGCACTACAATAGTACTACTCATGTACTACAAACTGTTATTCACAAACCTATGTGGGGCTGTCTCCACCTCTCCACTCTATAGGTGGAGATCTCCAAGCATGTGGAGATCTTAGCACCTGTATGCATACATAGTTGGAGTAAATGTGTGAAGGACATGGGGAGTGGGTAGAAAATGAGAAATACTTACTATTACTATTAAATGGGTGTGGTTTCGGGAGGGATAAGAAGAGACTTAAAGAGGGACATGCAAGAAACACACAGACACACACAAAAGAGTAAGACAATTGTTATTCATGATCTGCACGTCTGAAGTGACTGCAGTCAGAACGTACAAATGAGCTGTAAATGTTCTCTAGCCTAGTCTTGGAGTAGGACAAGTACAACACATGGAATCTCGTGGTTACTGCAACAAACTCATAGAAAATAATGGAGGCACTAAATAGGAAAATCGTTTTTTTAGCTTTTTGTTTATATTTTGTACATTGATTTCAAAAACATAGATTTTTAACAGGGCTTACAGCACACATAGTAATGCAAGGATTAATTGCTCTGGGCTCCACAACCCATGTATAGATGAAACACAACCAATCGCATACAGGATGACCACATACCCCAACAAAGCAACAACACAGCAAAGGGGCAGTACCCTTAGTAGCTCTTCTAGATCTCCTTCTTGGCAGGTTTCTTGGGACCAATAAGTTCTCTGAAGTATTTTATCTCCCTAAGACTTCCAACAGGAGGCAAGCTCTACTTCGAGCCCTTGGAGAAAACCAACAGCAGGATGATGAAAGTACAATCAAGTCCTTTCTCTGCCCAAGCCTGAAGCAGCAGGGCAACACAGCAGAGCACTCAGCAAAGTGGCAGTTCCTCCTGACCGCTTTTCCAGCTCTTCTTCCTGACAAGTTCCTTAGTTCAGCATTAATCTAAAGTTCTGGGGTATGGCCCCCAATATTTATGCACAGTTGCTCTTTGTTCTTTTGGGCAGAGAGTGTCTGCTCAGCCCAAACCAGTTCTGTCCTCTCTGGTCCAGCTTCCCGGTAGGAGGTGGAGACACCATTGTGCAAGGGAGACGGGGAGGATTCAGGTGCAAGGGAAATCTCCTCCCACCACTCTAAATGCAGACCAGGCCTATTCAGGTGCTTGTGAAACCCCTCCCACTACACTGAATGCAGCCCAGGTGTATTCATCCCAGTCCTGACTCATTCAGGAAAGGCAGGACACATCAACCCCCCGCCAGTGGCTGTCTGATAGAATGTGCATTTCCAGCTCCTGTCACTCCAAAGCCAGACAGTCAGTCTACAAACCAGCAGAGACACAGGATGACTAAGAAAGAAAATTCAAACAATATAAAAATCACCTTTACTAAACGATGCAGTTTTATTTCAGTTCAGGCATACTAAACTCCATCCTTCCATCTAGTCCCAGTGGGAAGTTATATTTATAAGATGTTATAAATAAACTCCCATTCGATACTATGGGACAGACAGCTTTTCAATTGTGAATAACGCAATACATTGTATTTCACTATCAGGACATGGCAAAACCTTGCTACATGTCCTACCTTTCACATACACTGCACCCTGCCCCTGAGGCTACCTTGGGCCTACCTTAGGGGTGTCTTACTCGTAAGAAAAGGGAGGGTTAGGGCCTGGCAAGTGGGTGCACCTGCCAGGTCGACATGGCAGTTATAAACTGCGTGCAGACCCTTCACTGGCAGGTCTGAGATAACTTTTGAGGGCTCCTCATGTGGGTGGCACAATCAGTGCTGCAGGCCCACTAGTAGCATTGATTTACAGGTCCTAGCACACTCAGTTCATCTTACATGGGGCTTACCAGTAAATCAAATATACCAATAATGGAACCACCCATACATAATAACAATTTACAACAGGAGTGCATATGCACTTGAGCACTGAATAGCAGTGGTAAATTGCCCAGAGTCCTCAAACCAACAAAAACAGGTCAGAAAAAAAATAGGAGGAAGAAGCAAAAAGTTTGGGGATAACCCTGCAAAAAGGGCAATTTCCAGCACTATGGATATATTTTTGTAAAAATGTAACAAAAAGCATTGCACAATGGCCACTCGCGAGTGCACATGCGCACCCAGACACATGCAATAGAAGCCATCTGGAAGGGTTTTTGCAATAAAACTAAGAAAATCCTTCCAAAATATTTAGACACAGGCAGCTATCTTGGAATGGTTTAAAAAAGTAATTTTCCAAGATCATGGCCACTAGTGGTATCCAAGCAGGATACAAGCAATCCATTGTTAACTCCCTCATCTCTACGGCAAGGCTACTCTTAATGGAAGTACCAAAATACTCACACCCCTAATTATTGTCCTCAACTCCATGGTCGCTTTATTTTCCAAATTCAAACATATCACCCCCAATGTTATGTTTCATATAGGTACCCCAATATAGGCTCAGGTAACAACCTCACCTTTCAACTATATTCTCCCCTACCATTACACTACATAACTGTCCTTAGAACGGACCTTTTACCTAGTTACGGTAATGTCCAAAGATGACATGGGGTTTTCTCCCAAAGGCTTAAGCCACATTCATTAATCATAAGGATTCTTGGAATCATAGCAGGACAGCAGGCCTACCATCTACTGCATAATTTTATGCATAAGGGTCATTCCTTCCATCATCCTAGTCCGATGTGACACAGCAAGGTATATTCCCAGGTAGTACCACTTTGGGAATACATACCCCATCTCTGGCCAAGATAGAGAGAATAAAAGGACTTCCATGCTGACACTGACGAGAGAAGCGGAGTCTCCTGCATGAAGACACTCCAGCTCGCAGTGGTCTGACATTCCTTGCAAGATGTCCATCTCGAGACCAAGACGGCGTCCCACAGTCTCTCACTTCAGGTAGTGGGGTTGACTTTATCCTAGAGGGATTCTTGGCTACACACTTGCATACATGCTAGGTAAACTTCGGTACATCTAGTTAGGATCGCATCATCGGAGTAGGCATTTTACGGTCATATTTTATATACACGCCTGTATTCTTTGTTTTAACACAATGGTAGAAATCTACCATCCTTTTACTTTGTTAATACTTATAATCATTTATATCTGTTATTGTCGAGTGGTTGTGTCAGCACATCTATTTTACACTAGAATGACGCTGGTTCAATTAATACTTATTGGAAAACGTCCCCGCCGTTTATTCTGTGTATCTCTGAGACGAAGTGAGCACGAGTGACTTAGCGAAAAATAGTACACTATTTCCACGATCTTGAGGGATCAGGGTTGTCATATTCCATAGTTGCCAAGAACTATTCTCTCCTTGGTAAGAGGGGTTTCTAGTGGCACTGTGAGCTAGCTGGTATACAGGCTAACATACCCAGTAGGGATGTCCAGAATCAGTCTGATACCAATCCTATAGTGTATGTTGTCTAAACGTGCAGAACCTATATAGGTAGATAGGAACTACACGACACCAATACTAAAAGATCTACATTGAATCTCAATGGACGCCGGAATACAATCAAAATTAGCCTGCATTAAATGTAAGGCAATTTACTCTACTTTTCAAATTACCTACTCTCTGCCTATCTGGAGGCATGAAACATTCAAGAAGTAGAAACTTCCTCAGACTTGAATTTAAATATCTGAAAATCAACTCAGCCAAATCCTTCACAGGAGCAACACCTTCCCTCTGGAACTCACTTCCTGCTGAAATATGCTGCTTTAAAAGACCTGCTCACCTCATGGAAGCGACTAAAATATGTTCACTTCAAGTTGTGCTTTAAATGATGCACTGAACTTCTTTGTTAATGATCTCTTGAATTATTTAGTTGTAAACACTAGTCCTGAACTTCTTCTCCCACTCCTCCCCCACTCTCGGAACCCTTTATTCACTTCCTCGCTTTTCTTTGCCCTCGTGCTTTCTTACTCTCATCTCCATCTGCCCTCCTTTGTCCATCCCCTGCTCTTTGTCTAACTTTTATCTATCCATTCCTCAGCTTCCCTCCCGATCTGTCAACCCATCTTCTATCACTTGCCTCTGACCAGCCTCTTCTCTTGCTTCTTCTCCCCCTGCTCCCTTAAAGCTTCCCCATGCCTACTCTTTACTACCTCTCCAATGTTACCCAGCAAATGTCTCTACCCTCCACTCCCTCCGTCTTTTTTCATCCCACTCAAATCTTTCTCCAATCCCAAACTCCTGCTTCTTTAACTTTAACTCCTCTGCCTCTCTTCCTTCTTACCACACACACTGTCTCTTTTCTACCTCCCATTCTGATTGTATACGTATTCATGTATGTGGGTGTGGTGTTGCAATATGATATGTTCGGACAGCTGCACTATTAAGCCCGACCTAAAAAGATAGTGAAAGTAGCAGATGCAATGTTAGGCCCCAAGTATGGAAAAGGTTATCCCAACATGAACATGGCACACGTTTCGGACATTTACCTAAGCGGGTTTCATTTTGGACTTCGCCATGACAAAGAAGGGTGTATTCTAGATAGTTTTCCAGAACAAACTTCACAAAAAGAACATCTGATTAAAAAATGAAGGGGAAGTAAATGTGTGGCAACACTAGAAGCAATCTATGCAATGCTAGTGCGAGAAGCATGTGGGAGATGTGAGATATGAAGGAGTGATTTGTCTGTTGGGTCGTTTAACACACCCTCATGATTATAGAACAAGGGAACACTTTAGTGAGGGTGTTTTTGTTTCAGCATATGCTGTACACAGAGCTGCAAGGTGTATGGTTTCCAGTTGACTGGACTACAGAGAATGAATTGAAGAAGGGGGTGGTACTACCAATAGTGCAATGTAAGGTTCAATTGGTATTTACACATATTCACACCAGCACCTGGAAGTAAAGTGGCTTGAACAAAATACCCAACTATTTGATAAAGTGTGAAAGCCAGGATTACAACCAAGGCCACTTAGTCACTAGATGGCATATCCTCCTAGATGGGGACAGAGGAAAAACCTAGGAACACACACTTAATTGGCAAATGGCACAAGATAAATAATTGTAATGTGGATCAGGGGCTTGTGTACCATGTTTAGATTATCGAGCATCTCTCGGAAGCTGCTGAAAATGGTAAAAGTATGGACTCTGCTCCAAGGCTGTACTGAAACTGGAACAGTAAGCACCACCCATTCCCAGAACCCTAACCCACCTTCTGAATCAGTACCTTAATGCATGCCACCCTCAATGCCCCCAGGCCCAGGTATGCCCATGATCAGAAGACCTAGAGGAAAGATCTGCACTTTCCAAATATCACATGAATTCACAGCTAGAGTAACTGATTGCAGTGTGTCTTCAGTTTACCAATGGCAGAAAGTGGTAATTGCTGCTTTGAAGTGTCACCTTGCTGACCCTGCAATGCATTATCAAGAGCCTTGGCTACTCTGGAAAGAGCTCTGGTGTAAAGCACCTTGGTTACTCTGGACCATGCTATACAAGACATTTCTAAATAATATAAATGTACGGTCTAGGTCAGGGAAGCAACAATGATACCAACCTGCAGACTACGCCGGCTGTGAAGAGACTAATCGCCACAACATCCATCTGGTTCCAGGACTCTAAGATGTACATCCTGGCTTTAATCACAAATCCCACATTGTCATGGTCGAAGAAGAGCTACCAAAAACAAAAATGCTCTGTGTTAATGATTTTACAACTGTGATCTATGAATTATTGTGCATCTTTGTAAAATTGTCCTTCTCTGCTGAAAAGTGCCCCGACAACCCTGTCGCATGGCTCTTGCCACGAAGAACTGCTAACTAATGAATACAATTCTGCTCAAAGACATGAGAATAATGCTAATCATCACAAACCCTTGAACCAATAACATGACGAAGGAGGAGGCTGTGCTCTTGCATCTGCTCCTTTCAAAGTTCCTAGGTGAACTTCCTCCTACATAGATAGTCATGGCCAGCCTGGTGGGACACTGACCCACCTCAGCACCACTAGCACCATCACACATGATCCCCGCCCTCAGCCATGATCCGGATGACACCCACGTACACTTATGTGTTTAAGGAGGACTAGCACTTTCTGCAAAATAATAACGTACAGTCTGGAGCAACGTGATCTGAATGCACTTTGTGAAAAAGTTATTTTCCTAAGGTCAAATTGAATTCTAATATAGGCCTTACATCTAGTACTGCCCGCTGCACTGACCCCTTTTGATAGGGACTTTACTCAATCTCAAAATGTATCACGGATCTTTTGAGGGATTTGTTTTCACTCCAGTTAGTGGCTTCGTATGGAACTTATTTGAAAGAGCACAGAAGAAAGAATAGTTACTTACCTGTAATCCTAGTTCTTCTCCACTGGAATCTTCATTATAGTCAAACACAATCTACTGTTTCGCCCGCAAGCCGCATCCGAAAGCTCTTTTACAAAATACATTAAAACTTTATTTTTAAAAAACAACAATATGAAACAAGGTATTTTGTGGCAGCCTATTGCAGGCTATATTGACAGTTTCCAATTATTGTTTTAAAAGGTCAATTCCAAAAACAAAAGCGTAGTCACTCTTTGCAGGTAAGTGACAAGAACTAAGGTACAAAACGTTTTATTTTTATGTAAGGGAAAAGCAAGACAATATTGCCCTGGAGGGAGGATAGAAAAACTGCCACTGCTCCTCTAAGGAAGGGCACACCGTTCCTCTCTCATCATGCCCTACCAGTTCTTTTTATGGGAATCACCAATCCTAAAAAAAAATAGTTCCTACTTCCCTGGTGTGTTCTCCAGGTAGGAGGTAGAGTTAAGACTATAAAGAAGAGTCCTCCAGAGGAGAGCTAGGATTACAGGTGAGTCATTATTCCTTCTCCTCCAGGGATTTTTCATTTATATTCATTAGCAGTAAACAGAGTAGCAAGCCCACCCCTAAAAATGCAGAGAAAGACAACGACAAAATACAGGACTACACTTAAAAAAAGATTCCCTAAAGAAGCTTGGTCCAATAAGTCATCCGCCCTAGATTCCGAATCAAGAACATAATGTCTTGTAATGGTGTAATGGTTCTCCAAATGAATGGTTGTCCCAAACAAAAGTTGAGGTAGATAGTATGCCTCTTGTGGAAAGGACTTTGGGTTTGCCAGGCAACGTTCCAATAACAAAGCTTTAACTAACTTAAACAAAGGAGACAATCCAACTGAAAACGAACTGCTTCACGGTGGCAAACAGCTCCATAATTCACGAAGAGATGATTTTATTGTCATGTCTTTAGTTTTCTTGTTATAAACATTTAATAACCTTTTAAGATCTAGAGAATGTAAAGTCTAACCTGCTTGAGAGGAATTGTTCTGGAAAGAACTTGGAAAGGAAATTGTTTCATTAACATGGAAGTCTAACTAATGTAGGAAGAAGATTCAGATGAGTTTTCTTCACCTCTTTAACTTTATGGAGAACGGTATACGGTTCCTTACAGCAAAGAGCATGTATTCACTAGCTGATAGCTAATATGAAAGCTGCTATCCAGGAAATATGTTATAAGGTAGCCTTATGAATGGGTCTAAACAGACGTTAATTTTGAATGTACTCAATAAGGTTCTCCTGGAGAAGAGGGTCTCCTTACTTGAGGAAAGACTTTTCTAATCTCTTCTAAGAAATATTTTACAATAGAGACCCTGAAAAAAGGGAAGGATTTTTCTCTAAGCAGTAATGGCTAAAAGATGTACTCTTTTAAAGAAAACTGCAGTCCAGTTTTCCCCAAATAAAGAAGCTCTGAGAGTTACACTTTTTCTTGGCATCTGGCTACATGAACATTCTTCTAGATGCACCAAATGCAGACCCTTTTTCATTTTAAAGCACAGGATGTTCTGACAGCTGGACCTTTGGCTATTTTAAAAATATTCATGTAATCTTTTTCCTGTTTCTTTATTGAAATTTCGAAATTCTATTCAAAAAGTACATAGTGATATAATTCAGGAACATTACTTGCAAATATGAATGACAAACAATGCATCACATCATTTCATAATTTAGTTGAACGATATCTAGGAAAGCATGGCTGGCTGTTCTTTAGAATTGACATTGATTACTAGACCTCAATGAAGAGTGGTCTGTACAACGCAAGTGTTTTTAAGGATTGATTGTCTTCCTGTATAATTTCTTACTCTATTTCAAATGTTATACCATCTACTGTCTATAAACAATGTTATATGAGTAAAAAAAAAAAAAAAAAAAAGAGTAAAAACGTATTAGTAACTAACCAATAATTGTGAAGACTGACCCTAGTAAAGCTAGTGAATATGTGACGTTACAACGTATGCCATTACCTCACATGCCATTGCAATGCAAACTTTACCCCGACTTTGTTGGGGGGAGCGCTGGAAGTTGCAATAGATGAATTTTCTATTCCAACTCTAGTGTGTGAAACAGTAGGGAAGGTGTTGGAGTTAAATCCAACACCTTCTACCCACTGCTGCACACCTTTCGCGTTGCAACGGCATGTGATGTAATGGTATGAGTTGTAACGGTTGCGTTGTAAAGGCTGTTTCATAAGGATAGAAGAATATTACTTTCCTTTTGTTTAATGGTCATATTTTCAGTGACTGTTCCATGTTATGGTCAGTCATCTAGTTACAGAAGAGGAGGGAGGGACTGGATGCCCAGCAGCCGCATGTACGGTAGATTTCACTTCAATTGTATGTTACTCTGGGACAGTTCTTCGAGTTAGGATTCATTTCCTCACTATTATTTTGTTTGCATCCATTATGGATCCTTTTATATTTATTTATTTAAAAGTTTTATAAAGCGCTGGCTAGACCTGGAGGTATCAGAGCGCTTTACATGAGCATCAGATCATAGTTACAGGTTACATCATTACAAAGGTTACACAGTTCTTCGAGAATGGCAACATAGTTACATGTAAGGTCGAGATAAACAATAAGCACAAATACGTAAGGGGAAAAGCAGGCAAGGTGAGAGATTCCGGGGAGGGGGGTGGGGTTAGAGCACGGGAAGTAGACAGATAACGAGGGCGGGGAGGGGCGGGTGAGAGACACAGCATGGGAAGAGGAGAGGAAGGGTGATGGGGACACAAACCGGTAGACGAGTCAAGGCAACGTCCAAAGTCCAGTAAGGTGTGATCCCAGGGCAGACAAGGGGAGACATTCAGGGGAGAGAGAATAGGAGCTAGGGAAGAGACAATAAGGAGAGACGAAAAGAAGTCTGCCTAAAGACCGACTGGGTAGGTGACGACCAAGGAGAGAATCCACGGCCCATCTCCTCTATAGCTAAACCAAGTAGCTCCATCAGGCGTCAGACAAAATAGTTCAGTCTCAATACATTGAGAGAGGAGGGAAGGAGAAACATAAATAGAGGGAGGATGCGGTAGGAGACGACAGGAGAGATGAAAGGAAGTGTAACTATGTGGTTCAACAAGATCAACAAGTAAACATTATATCAAACAATCAGCAATACAATTAGGGGAGGAGAGAAAGGAGAGAGAAAGTAGTGGGGGTTCGAGGAGGAGGGAAAGTGAGGATAAGGGAAGAGACAACCGTAGAGACGAGAGGAAGTCTGTTTAAAGACAGACTGGGTAGGTGACAACCAAGGAGGGAATCCATGGCCCGTCTCCTCTATAGCTAAACCAGGTAGCTCCATCGTACATCAGACAAAATGGTTCGGTCTCAATACATTGAGAGAGGAGGGAAGGAATAGAACTGTTTCCAAAAGGCTTGAAAAATTTGTTTCATGGCATACCGAGGCAAGATGGCGTCCTCGCTGGACGTGTGAGTAAGCCGCTCCTGTCGGACCTCCCAGGCTAGGCGGATGCTTGCGGTGAAAACTCGAAGCGGTTGGGAAAACTATTAAACGGCTGACCATCATTATTTACCTCCGTCTGTTGTTGGAAAAGGAGAGAAGGATTAAGGCTGCTTCCTGGTTCCCGAAGGTGCTCCGTGGTCTGTATGATTGCGATACGAGCGGCCGCAGCGCTGGTAACCCGGAGCACGCTGAAAGCACAGTGGGCGTTTTTCTGGAGGCAACTTACTCGGTGCACCTGGAGTGCAGTTTTCCACGTTGGTCTGGAGCAAGGCAGCGTACGAGCCGAGCCATTACGGAGGTGGCAGAATACGTCGGTCTTGAGGATGGGGCCGAAGGGGAGAAGAGGTCGGGTACAGGGAGCCGCCGTTGAAATAACCGAAGCAGTGGAGGGTATGAAGGAGGCAACCACGGCATCTTCAGCAAGTAAGATGACGGAGCATGGGGGGGTGCCGGCTGCAGCACGGACTAAAGAGGTGGAGGCTGCCAGCATAAGAAAGAAAATACCAGAGATGTTTTTTGTAACAAAGTTAAAGGAAGCAGAAAAGCTGCAGCTCAGTATGCAGAACGAGACTCGACTAATAGATTCTGAAGGTCAGGGAGCGGGGGCGGAGGGTGTACAGAAGATTGCACCTATTCAAATATCGATGGCAATAACCCCAGCCCCTGTATTGGAAGTGAATGGCAGTAGAATGAATATGGAGGAGAGCCTGAGCACTACCCCCTCTCAAGACGTTACAGTTTTGACTTCTTCTGCATTTGATACTAATGTTTTACCAACAACCACGGGGGAAAAGGAAGATGACTTGGCTACTACATTGAATTTAAATTTGAATTTGCCAAACAGTGATGACAGTGTTAGTTGCTAGCGGCGAAACGGATTCTGCTGATTTTTACTCTTTATCCGATCGATCTATGTCATATCCTCAGAGGACTTGGCGGAATTGTACGCTACTCGCATGAGCATGGAAGATGGCCGCTTAGATGAAGGTAGTGACCATAGCAGCATGAACGCTGATTTATTGGAGATAGAGGGCCTAGAGCCAGGTACTGTACGTAAGTTACAATTAGGTGCTAAAGAGGAGGATAATGGTGCTCAAGAAGGTATTGAGCGTACGGAAGGTGCAGCGGCTGCTTTTGATTCAGAGTGGGAGGATATATCTTTGGGTCTGATTTATCAGATGATGAAGCAACACAGATGAGACACGAGAGGACAGTTTGAGAGTACAGAACTCATGTAAGAAGTTGCATAACTCTGTTAGACGTTTGGTGAAATCGCACTCTGAATTTTTGGCAAGAGCAACGGAGGCAGAATCGCGTATTTCGTCCCTAGAAGATGAGGTAGCTCAACAAAAAAAGACTATTGATTTACATATGGCCACTAAGGAGGACATCAATTGGAAACTTGTTGACATTGAGAATCGCTCTCGCAGAAACAATTTGAGATTTCTGCGGATCCCTGAAGGGAAACAGGGGTCTGATACTCGAGGGTTTATTGTTTCACTTTTACGAAAAGCAATGCCAGAAGTTACTAAATGGGATTGGGACCGGGTGGTGGAGCGGGCCCATAGATTCCCATTTAAAGCAAACCAGCGCGATCAGAAGCCAAGAGCCATTCTAGTGGCTTTTAATAGCTTCCAGGCTCGTGAGGAGATATTTATTAGGACTCGACCTGATAAAAAGTGCACTGCTCTAGATTGTGAATTTTTCGTGAGACCTGATTTGTGTAAGCAATCTGTTGAAGTACGATGGCAGCTACGGCAGCTAATAACAGAGTTTCAAGCAAAAGGGGTGCAGGCATATCTGATGTTCCCTGCTAAATTAAAGGTTATACATAGGGAACGCACAAGATTTTTCATGACTGGCGGTGCTGCCAAAGAATTTCTGGGGTCATTGTAATCTGTAAGAGATAGAAATTTTGGAAGTCAATAGAATGTAGATAGTAAAAAGCCAACGGCGTTTGTATATCTTTGTTTCTAAGCTTCGGACCATCACCGGGAGCAGAGGGATGGAGTATGGTATAGATTTGATGAGGGGAATCCTGGGGGGGGGGGGCGACAGGGGGTTTGGGGGCAAGCTCGCATCACAGGACCATAAGTCCTAAAGCCTCTATTAAGGGAGAAGGGAGGGGGGAGGGTGGGTGGAAGTGGAGAGTGGGGTAGGGGGGTGAGGGGGGCACTGGGGGGTGTTTTGGGGGGAAAAAGGAGTTCACAGCAAATTACATGGAGGAAATGTGATGGATAGACCAAATAAAAAGAATGATTTAGCATCCATTTTAGCTTTGATTTTGATTTGGTGGTTGGTAGATAGAGTTGCGCAGGTATTGGATTCACAATTACAATGGCAAACAAAGGGCTAAGAATCTGCTCAATGAATGTGTCCGGGTTGAATAATTATACAAAAAGATAGAAGCTAGCTGCAGAATTGAGATATATTCGACCAGATATATTGTGCATACAAGAAACTCATATTCCTTGGTCAAAAAGGGGAATATTAAAAGAACTCGGTTTTACATTAGTAGCTGCCTCTGGTCAGTCGAGTATGATAAGGGGGAGCTATCCTTGTTAAACAACACTATGCAAAAGTTGGTCGGAAATTAGTGGATAAAAATGGACGGTGGGCTATTGCAGAGTGTAGAGTTGAGGGAAGACAGGTAACGCTATGTACAATATATGGAGCTAATTTGGATGACCCCGCTCCTCTGAATGAAATAAATTTAGAACTGGCTAATTTTCCACAACCTATAGTACTTTGTGGGGATGTGAATATAAACTTATCGAATAGTGTAATACAGGATGGTTTTGGTAATTATAAAGGCCAGAAACCAAGAGTTTATAAAGCGCTCGTTAATTTATTGCAAGATCAAGGCTTAATTGATGTATGGGGACGACTCAGGGGGGAAGATAATGGGTTTACATTTTATTCACATCCACACAAAAAGCTGGTTAGACTAGACTACTTTTTTGCCCCAGAAAACATACTGGAAGGGGCAATAATTAAAACCTATCCCAGGGTTACATCTGATCATTCTCCAATAACGATGGAAATCCAGGGCAGGGTGAAGAATATAATACGGTCCAATTTTACATATGACCAAAAACTGGGATTGAATAAGGAATTTAAAACGCATATGGACAGCTGGATTCAGTCTTTTTTCAGTTATAATAAAGGGACTGCTAATGATTGTATAGTGTGGGACGCTTTTAAAGCGGGATTCCAGGGCGAGTGCATTAGTTTTTCAATTTGGCAGCAAAAGACATTTAAAAAAGAGTTTGATAAGTTATATGAGCAGTTAGCACAGGCTGAGATCCTTTTAACGAGGGAAGTAGTCAGCGGTAGAAAAGAGTTATGGGAGGCTGAAAATAAGGTAGCAAAGGCCAGAGCTGACATTCTTGGATTTTGGAGTATGGAGATTGCAAGAACATTTTTAACTTCTAAAATGCTAAGTTATGAGTTTGGGCAAAAGATTGGTAGAAGGTTGGCTGTTAGACTTCGGATGAAGGAGTCCGCTAGGAACATCCATGCAATGAAGGACAGTCAGGGTGTATCGCATTCAGAGCCGCAGCAAATTCTTAACATATTTCAGGAGGTTTTATTCTGAACTATACACGCAGGAAGGTGAGCCTGTGGTTACTGAATGGAGTGACATATTGGATATAGGCTTGAAAGTTTTAGACCCTAATATTGCTGACCAACTAGACCTTCCGATTACGATGTGTGAGTTAGAACTAGCAGTTAAGAGTGTGGCAGTCGGCAAAGCGGCAGGCCCTGACAGAATTCCCGCAGAAGTTTACAAACAGTTTAATAATATCAAGGATGAAATGCTGAATGTAATGCTGAAGGCACAACAGGGAAGTCCTCCTAGTACCTGGTCAGAAGCAACTATTGCAGTATTCTGCAAGAAAGTCAAAGCCTCGGATATGGTGGGATCTTATCGCCCAATATCCTTATTAAATGTTGATAATAAAGGTTATTCAAAGATTCTGGCCAATCGTTTGTCTAAAGCAGTAACATCCTTAGTCTCTCGGCAACAGCACGGTTTTATACCTAAAAGAGGCACGGTAGACCATATAAACAAAGTCATTACGCTACTTGATATTGCGGCTGTGAACAACAAGGAATTAGCGCTTTTTTTGCTTGACGCAGAAAAGGCATTTGACCGTGTGTGCTGGGACTACTTATGGAGACTTATGGATAAAATGCGTATTGGTCAGAAGTTTATTAATTCAATTAAATCACTTTATTTTACTCCAAGGGCCAGGATCTCAGCTATGGGTTTACTTTCAGACGCTCTAAATATTACTAGAGGGACTCGTCAAGGGTGCCCTTGCTCTCCGTTATTGTTTGCTTTGTACATTAATCCTTTTATAGAACAACTAAATCAAAACCCACTTATTCCCCCTTCATTGTATCTGAATATGTTTTTTCTGTTTTCGCTTATGCGGACGGCATCGCTGTGGTAACAGCTAACCCAGGCACTGCAATTTTAGAGATTGAGAGGCTTGCAAAGGATTTTGGAATTGTAACGGGGTACAAACTTAATGAATCGAAGACTCAGATCCTTTGCTCTGAAGCATTAATATGGGAGGACGAAAGAGTGGTTAAAGAAGTTACCTACTTGGGGATATTGATCAAAGCCAATATGGCGGAATTGGTTGATTCTAACTGGAATGACGTTTATGTTAAAATCAAGGTGTCTCTTGAGAGATGGGAACGATTGTATTTTACTATTATTGGACGTACTAATATTATAAAAATGAATGTTTTACCCAAAGTATTATATTTGTTTAGGTCAATTCCCTTGGAATTCCCCAAGTATAAGATACAAGCTTTGCAATCTCCATGTGGAAAATGTATTTGGAGCCCCGGAAAACCAAGACGAGCTATGAAGCACATGATGTTACCTAAGGGGGGGGGGGGGGGGGCTAGGGGTCCCAGAATTTTTTCTTTACTGTATGGTTTGTTTTTTTATTGAAAATTAGTATTTTGATAACGGGGAGCAACTGATCATATGTTTAATCACCCATCAATTTTCGAAATCCTGTTAGGGCCCTGCGTGAAGCAGAGCCTGTTTATTGAAATTGATGGTAGTTATTACAAGAGAACTCGATTTAAGGTTTTAGTGGGCGCTTATAAGATCTGGAGATGGCTAGTTAGAACTATGGCTATTGGGAAGTTTTCGTATTATACTCCTTTCAGAGCATCTAGGATACTGCCTAAAATATTCTTGGATGGAATGTCAGTAATTTGGCAAAAAAAGGGGGTTAGGTGGTTGGGTGATATGTGCCTGGAGGATGGCAAGTGTAAATCCTTTGAGGAGTTAAGTGAGCAGTTTTCTTTTCCCAGAACGTACTTTCAAATTCTTACAAATACGGGATTTTTTTGTAAGACAGAAGTTAATTTTACAAAAGAATCAAGTTATAGAAGGGATTAACAGGCAGGTGAAAATAGGCATTCTGTATCGAATGTTACTAGAGGGGAAAATAGATGATCTTGAGAAAGTAAGGGTAAAGTGGGCTAACAGTTTAGGAGATCCATAAATAGTAGTGGAAGATCTTATCTTATTGTCAAAGGAGGCATTAATGTCTGCTAATTTAAAAGCCCAATGTTTTAAAACCCTGTTCGATTTATATTATACTCCTGAACGTATGTCCAAATGGGGCGAGGGTTTCGATGGTAAATGCTTCCGATGTAAAGCTGACCACGCAGATAGTATACATATTTTTTTCTCCAGCCCTAGGCTTGTTGGATTTATAGGAGGAATTGAAAAATTAATTTCCTTAGTGTTTAATTTCCATGTAACCGTTACCCCCGCTATGCTGCTTCTGGGGAAAATCCCTATAGATAGCCCCTTGGAAAGGCTATATCCTTATCGCCACTATTTTTTTTTCAATGATGGTAGCACGATTGTGTATAGCCACTGAGTGGCTTCAGGAAAAGCCGCCTCTCTATCAACAATGGCAATCAAGAATGTATAGTCTATATAAATTGGAGTGGGGGCTCTTTTTAACAAGTGGATCAAGGAGGAAAAAGAAAATGGGTATGAAAATTTGGGGTGCTTTTTCTGCTTATTATGAGGATTGAGAATGTATTCAAATTTAAATTCGAAATGTATGTGTTAATAATGGATGTACACAGAGTTATTATTTATTTGGGTTATGGATAGTATTGAATAGATTATCTTTGGATGAATTATGTTAAGGTATATACGGCATATATGATATATATTTTTTTTTACTATTTTGTTGTACTCATACTGCTGTGAACCAATAAATAAAAAAAAATAAAAAAAGAGAGAGGAGGGAAGGAGAGACAAATAGAGGGAGGATGCGGGAGGAGACGACAGGAAGTGCAACAATGTGGTTCGACAATATACCAGAAAAAGAACAACAAGTAAACATTAAATAGAACAGTCAGCATTACATTAGGGGAGGAGAGAAAGGAGAGATCAAGTAGTGAGGGGTAGGGGAGGAGAGAGAGGGAGGATAAGGGAAGAGACAACCGTAGAGACGAAAGGAAGTCTGTCTAAAAACCGACTGGGTAGGTGACGACCAAGGAGGGAATCCATGGCCCATCTCCCCTATAGCTAAAACCAGGTAGCTCCATCGGGCATCATACAAAATAGTTCAGTCTCAAGTGGCGAGGGAAGAGGTTCACAGAAAAACAGGGTGGGGACAAAGGACAGGCACAAGCGAGGGCAGAGGACAGAAGCTGGAAAAAGTAGGAGCGGAGGGAGGGGGAGGGTTGGGATAAGTGGGAGCACATTGTCAGCAGCCGCAGGTTCACTTCTTTTATATAGCGCAGGCTAGACCCGGAGGTATCAGAGCGCTTTACATGAGAATCAACAATGTAACCGAAAAAGTTCAACAATTACACAAAACATTCAAAACATAAGCAATACAATTAGGAGAGGAGAGAAGAGAGAGGAGAGAGGAGAGAGAAAAGTAGTGGAGGGGGCAGGGGAGGTGAGAAAGGGAGGATAAGGAAAGACAATAAGGAGAGACGAAAAGAAGTCTGTCAAAAGACCGACTGGGTAGGTGACGACCAAGGAGGGAATCCACGGCCCGTCTCCCCTATAGCTAAACCAAGTAACTCCATCGGGCATCAGACAAAATAGTTCAGTCTCAATACATTGCGAGAGGAGAGAAGGAGAGACAGAGAGAGGATGCGGGAGGAGCAGACAGGAGAGACGAAAGGAGGTGCAACAATGTGGTTCAACCATATACCAGAAAAAGATCAGCCAGTAAACATAATATCAAACAATCAGCAATACATTAGGAGAGGAGAAAAAGGAGAGAAAAAGTATAGGGAGGTAGGGGAGGTGAGAAAGTGAGGATAAGGGAAGAGACAACCATAGAGACGAAAGGAAGTCTGTCTAGGGACCGACTGGGTAGGTGACGACCACGGAGGGAATCCACGGCCCATCTCCCCTATAGCTAAACCAAGTGGTCTGTCTGGGTTGGGTTGACCCTCCCCCATCCTCTCACTCAATAAAAGCATCTATGTAGACTCATATTCAAACGCAATGGGATTTTTCCTCTGCTTTCTTCCCAGTGTAATAAAGTGCTTTCGGCTGCTGCTTTTCACGCCATCTGCCCACTGGCATGTTGATTGTGCCATATGGATTTTCAAGTTCATCACGATTGTCCTTTTAAAAATTAGGAGGGCCAGATCAATATACTTATTACTGACATTCTTGGTTTTGGTACTGAGAAAGAGACCCAGCATATCCCTTCTGGTGTTTATAGCACAGTTCCTTATAGATTCTAGTGCATTTTATTTGTACTTTCTCTCCAGAGCCTTCCTCTCATTGGGCACTCCTATACCATGTGGTAAAATCCTGCATTATGCTCCTTAGATTTGGGGAATTGTGATGATGCTGTTCCGTAAATATTATCAATCTTTCCTAGGGTCAAATACATCAAATGGGTATAAATAAATTGACAGTATTTACAACAAGTGTTTCTAGATACTTTGTATACAAATATTTTGATAATTCCCTCAGTTCATGCCTATGACGTTTAGCTTTCAATTCCTCTAGTGAGGGCTTTGTAGTGTCAATGTGTTTCCTGTATATCCATTTTATCAGCCATTTACCATTCACTACTGTGTATATAATTTTCTATCCTTTGTGTGTTTGTGGCTCTATATATAGGCTGGTCCATAGTTTGTGAAGACTGTCTCAGCACTCCATAAAGGTGAAACTGTTGTGACAGGAGTCCATTCCCGGATCACTCACATAATATCGACGCACAGAATATCGACATACAAAATTATTGGAAAACAAATACCGATAACAAAAATATCACCTTCATATTCTTAACTGATAAAATCACAAACATTGAGAACACAAATATTGTTCTTAAAATGATGGCGGTCACCAGTAGGTAGTTAAAGTTAGGACCAAGTTTCCAGAGGAAGAATATTTTTTGTTTTGCTTATAACTTTGACGTTGTTTGATGAATCTTCATGAAATTTTCCAAACTAATTCTTTGTTCATGTCAGCTCCTAAGTTTGGGGGTGATTCGTCAAGGTGGGGGGGGGGGAGGGGGCAGAGATAAGGGGGGGTCCCAAAACGTTAATTTCCATAGGAAACTTTAGACAAGGCTACAGGTCGAACGGGTGAACGGAATTACCCCAAATTTGGCCAGGAGAATGGTCTTGGTCTAGGAAAGCACGCTTATGTTTGGTGTAAATTCGTTCAGTAGTTTTGGAGAAATATCGAAATTCACAGATATCTATATTTGGGAATTCTGCCATCTGATTGACTGAGGCATTACAAGCAAGCACAAGCTTGCTATTATTGGTTGCGAGCGCTGCAAGCGGTTGCAACTAGGAAGTGTTGGCCGCCATTTTGTGATTCCGTTGAAGCGAGTAAGGGGAAAAAAAGGGCAAAAAAAGTGGGACAGAGGAGGGTAGGAGCACTGTAACCTCAGTGGGGTGTTTAGGGTGTGCTTTAGAGAGGGTGCGAAGCGAAGTATTCCCCCCTACCGGTGTGAAAGTGGTGGGCTACGGAAATTAAGTGAGGTATTGCCTAGAGTCTGATGCTGCTAAAGTGAGCTGGTCGCGGAGTCGGGATTAAGGTGTGAGCCCAAATTGTGCGTTTTATGCTGTGAAGTCATGTGCCGTGGCCGCTGTACTACACCAGTGGAAGTAGTGTCAGCATGTGTTTATACCTACTAGGATGAACTACTGACCCGTACTGGTCTGAAAGTCCTGAGGTATGGAAAATATGTGAGGTGTTGTCTAGGGTCCCATGTGCTGAGCTACTGCCGGACTCGGAGATGAAAGCTTGAGTCCAAACTGTGTGTTATATGCTGTGAAGTCATGTGTTCTGGACGCTGTGCCACATCTGTCCAAGTAGTGTCCGCATGTAGTTATACCTACTCGGAGGAAATTGTTTCGAACATTGTAACTTGTGTATGGTACTTAAGGGGTTTATACAGGGAGCGCGAAGGTAAATTTGACCGTATCAAATCAATTTGGTATTTGTAAAGTGCAAACTACTCACTCCTACTGGTCTGATGGCGCTGGGGGCATAAGCTGAGCTGCTGATGGACTCTGAGTAAAGTAGCTGAACTACTGACCTGTACTGGTCTAGAAGTGCTGGATACGGATTTTAAATGCGGTATTGCCTAGAGTGTCAGGCTGCTAAATTGAGCTGCTGATGGACTCGGGAATGAAACCGTGAGCCCAAACTGTGTGAGCTGTGCTGTGAAGTCATGTGCTCTGGGCGATGTGCCACACCTGTCCAACTGTATATGGTGCTTAGGTGGGGTTGTACAGGGAGTTGCAAAGGTAAATCAATACGGTATTTGTAAAGCGCAAGTGAGTAGAGATGGTGATCAAAGCGAGAGCTCTGTGCTGCAAAGTCAGCTGGTCTGGCCGCAGCGCCAGAGCTGTGTGGAGAATACATTTTGGCGAGGGTCCGGGAGTTGCCGTTACCTGCCCCTAACATAGCGGGCCTAAGTTGTAAGTTATAGGGTGGCTCCAAAAAGAGCCCTTGTGTTCATTAGTTGGAGCTACATATAAGTGCGGATGCACAGCTTCAAGTTCTTCAGGAAAACTCAATTTCCCTGATCTGTGAAGTGTACTCCATCACTTCTGTAGGTATCAGCCATATCAAAACCTATGTTGTAGATGGACCCCATTTTGTGGTCTGAGGTATGCAGACACAGATTTGTT
Organism: Lissotriton helveticus; assembly: GCF_964261635.1. Lineage (NCBI taxonomy): Eukaryota > Metazoa > Chordata > Amphibia > Caudata > Salamandridae > Lissotriton > Lissotriton helveticus. The sequence continues at coordinate 1,662,002,172 of NC_136069.1, forward strand.
GACTTTCTTACTAGATTTTTCAATCTGAGAACAAAATTGTTTTGACCATTTCCACTTCTGTCTTTGGCATATATTGGAATATACAAAGACAGTTTTTTTTAGTTTTTTTTTATAAACTTTTATTGACATAAAGGCATATTGTCCAGTCATGATAATACTTCCAAGTTGGTACATTCACATTCTTATAATACAGTTCCGTATACATAATCGGTAGCATGCATTCTGTGTTCTAATCTCGTTCCCCATCTCTATTTTGTATATGCTATTCCGTTTATCCTGACTTATGTTACCAGAAGTTAACAGTTTTCTCTCGCCACGTGATACCCAACGTTGGTAACATTCGTCGAATTCCAAGAGAAAGTTCCCCCCCCCTCCCTCTCCCAAACTTAGGTCATCACTTTCATTTATACTGTACACTTCTCCACCCATCAGCAGGCCTCCTCGTTGTAATGGCCACATCCAGGTAAGTCATTCCAGCACGCTGCTGCATTCAGCACTAGTAAGCATACATCCCCCTTCCCAGCCATCACTCCTCCTCATCCTCGGAGTCTATTTCGCCTCCCTCTGGTAAGGGTTCACAGATCTCGCCCCTATAAACATTCCACGCTGTCCACACCTTGTTCCATTTGCGGGGGGCCGCTCTAAGGATATACACAGTCCTTTCCGTGATCATCAGGGTATCCATGTTGTTAGCCCATCTGTTTGCCGTAGGTAAGTCTGGAGCCCCCCATTTTTGTGCAATATCACGTTTAGCTACTGTCATGGCCAGCGTGGCCCAAAGTAATCCGTATCTATCTAGGTCATTGGGGTCCCAGACGTTCAAAAGGCATTTCCGCGGTTCTGGTAGAATGGAAACCCCAAGTGTCTGGGAGACGGTGCGCAGTACCTGCCTCCAGAATTCTTGTATTCGTGAGCAGTCCCATAGTGTATGGAGCAGTGTTCCCTCCTCCCCGCAACCTCTCAAGCAGAAGGGGGTGGGCGCTCTATGTATTTTATGGAGTAGTGTCCTGGTGTAGTAGATGCGGTGTAATATTTTTAGTTGCACCAGCCTAAATTTTGCTGAGATGCCTACCTCTCTTGGGGAGGCCAAGGCTTCCTTCCACTCCGATTCATCCATCATACCGATTTCCCCCTCCCATCGATTCTTAAGTGTTATCGTGGAATCCTTTAAATTATTGATCAGTTTTTTGTAAGTGAGGGAAGTGGCGCTCTGTTGCATGAAGTCTGTCAATAACCTGTCCTCAAGTGGCGAGGAGTCTGGCAGATCAGTGCCCGGTGGGATGGCCTGGAGCAGTGCGTGCCTAATTTGTATATAGCGAAATGTTTCAGTGGGTCTGAGATCATACTGCCGCTGAAGTTGTGGGAATGGTATCACTGTGTCTTTGTCCCAGAGGTCGCCCACCGTGGAGATTCCTATCAAGTCCCATTGTGCAAACCCTTTGCACGCTCTAAGGTTTCCCAGTGACTTTGTGTCCCATAATGGTGTCATTTTTGTGATTCTCCCTGTCCAGCCCAGTCGTGCCTGTGCTAAATGCCAGAGGGTTGCTGTGTGCCGTGTTGGGCCGTGTAGATTTTTGAGGTACGACTTATTATACAGTACCGAGAGCATGCAGTCTGTCCCCAAGTGTGCCCAATCTGCCCTGTATGCTGGGTCATTTCTCGGGGTGTGGATCCAGTGATTAATTATTTTGAGTTGAGCCGCCCAGTAATAGAGCTGAATATTGGGAAGGGCAATCCCCCCCTCATACCAACTTCTCACCAATTTGTCATAAGCTATTCTCGCTGGACCATTGTTCCAGAGTAGGCTGGAGAGTAACGCTGCAATCTGTTTGAAGTATCGCGGAGGGACAGGATGGGGGGTGTTTTCCAATATGTACAGAAATCTGGGGAGTGCCATCATTTTAAATAATGCTGCTCGCCCCAGGAGGGTGAGGGGCAAGGTCGCCCAGTGTTTAACGTCTGCGCGCAGGCGATCCATAGGTGGTTTTAGGTTAGCAGTGAAAAAATCCGCTTCGGAATGCGTAATAATAACGCCCAGATATTTAAAGGAGGCCGTTGGTGCCGTCAGTGGGCAGCTTTCCTGTAGTCTCGGTGCTGGCCCCTTCAGTGTGAAGATCACCGATTTCGACCAATACAGGGTGTAACCTGATGACTTCCCATGTGAGTTACAAATGTCCAGCAGGGCTGGGATTCCGTTGTCGGGGTCGACCATGTAAATGAGCATGTCGTCAGCATATAGGGAGACCCTGTCTTCCCATCCCTCCTCCCACTGAATGCCTTTAAATAAGGGCGTGTTTCTGAGTAGGATTGCTAAGGGCTCGAGCACCAACGCGAAGAGCAAGGGCGATAAGGGACACCCCTGTCTGGTCCCCCTGCCCAATGGGAACATCGGTGAGATGTGGCCATTAGTCACTACTTGCGCCACTGGTTTGGTGTATAGTAGTCGTATCCATGCTATATATTTCGACCCAAAGCCCATACGTGCAAGCACCTCAAAGAGGTATTCCCATTCTACTAGGTCAAAGGCCATTTTGGCATCAAGGGAGAGGATCACCGCCTTCTCCGTGAGGAGGTGCGACAGAGCCAGTACCCCATGGACCCTTCGGAGGTTTAGCGCCGTACTTCTATGGGGCATAAAACCCGATTGATCGGGGTGGATCAGGGTGCTCAGGTGCGGCATCAGACGGTTGGCCAGAAGTTTAGCCAGCACCTTAGCTTCCACATTTAATAACGATATCGGGCGATATGAGGTGCATTCGGCTGGGGGTTTGCCTGGCTTAGGAATTGCCACTATCGTGGCTGTGCGTTGGTCCAGCGGCAATTCTGCCCGTTCTCTACTCTCCAAATACATGTCCCGTAGGGGTTTACTAAGTTCTGAAGCCATTGATTTATACCACTCCACAGGCAGACCATTAGGCCCCAGTGCTTTGCCAGACTGTAGCGAACGTATCGCCAGTTGGATTTCTTCTTCCGAAGGATCCGCCTCTAAGTCCCGTGCAGTCTCCGGTGTTATGCTGGGGATGACAATGTCTGCTAGTGAGGTTGTTGCCATTTGTGCAGTTATGATATTATCAGGGGTGTATATGGTTTGAAAATGATGTGCTAAAGTGCGCACTATGTCTTCCGGGTGTGTTAGTGTTTGTCCGCCAGAGGTACTGAGTCTCTGGATACCTCTTGCACCCCCCTCTCCTGTCCAACCATGCCAGCATTTTCCCCGCCTTGTCGCCCACATCGTATATTCTATGTTTAGTGTTCGCGATGTAACCCTGCACAGTCGCTCTGAGGTGGGCCTGGTACTGTTGTTGCCGTAGCTGCAGTGTGTGTGTCGTAGCCGGGGAGGGGTCTGCCATATGTGTCGTGTTTGCATTATGGAGTGCCAATTCTAGTTCTGTGAGTTCTTTCCGGGAGTCTCGTTTGTGCCCCGTGATGGCTGCTATTGCAGTCCCCCGTAGGACGGTTTTGTAAGCCTCCCACAGAATCGACGGTGAGGCCACCGTTCCTTCGTTTTCAGTAAAGTAGTGTGTCGTCGCTAGTTTTAGTTTCTGTCTTATTTTAGGGACTTTGAGATAATTTGGGTAAATAGGGTATACCCTAGCGCACTTCTGTTCTCTAGTAGTAAGGGTGAGAACTAATGGTGAGTGGTCAGATATGCCTCTGGGTAGGATGTCGATCTTGTCTACCGCGCCCAGTCCCTCCCCCAGGAACAAGAAGTAATCTATGCGAGACAGGCTGTTGTGTACTGCGGAGTAGAAAATGTACTGGGTCGCTGCAGGGCGCAGATGCCGCCATATATCCACAATGCCCAGTGTCTCTAGAAAGTCGGGGAGTGGTGTAATCCCTCTTGCGCGGACCCTTGTGGGAAAGGCGTCTAGCGCCGAGTCTATTATAGCATTTAGGTCACCCCCAATGATTGTGTCTCCCTCAGGGAGGTCCAGGAGGAATTTACCCAGTGCAGGTAACGCTATGGAGTGTAGTGCTGGGGGGATGTACACTGATACCACATTGAGCGGCCTGCCCTCCAACTGGCCATGTATCGCTGCGAAGCGTCCCTGGTCATCTGTCGCATGTTGTGTAACAAGAAAGGGCGACGACTTTTTAAGCAGTATCCCCGTCCCCCTAGATCCAGACGTGAAGTCTGCATGCGTCACCATTTTATATCCGCGCCTATCGAGTGCTTTGCATGTCGTCCCTGCAAGGTGTGTTTCTTGGAGCATAACCACATCCGGGCTCTGACGTTTAATAGCCTGCAACACCAGGCCCCTCTTTATTTTGTCTCCCAGGCCCCTGACATTCCAAGTGAGCATGCGCAAAGGGGGCACCCCTACTGCTACCGTGGTACCCCTAGCGGGAGCATTCTGAGGTGGGTTGGCCATGTAGTCGTTGTAGTAGTGTCGTGAGCAACGTGATGGTGCCGTCCGTGTTGAGGCCTAGGAGTATATCGCTGCCCAGGGTGGTAACATTACGTGTGAAATAAGTGAAGACCAGAACCATAAACGAAAACAAGAAAAACAAGAACATTAACTTCCCTTCCCCCCCCCTCCCTGCTTCCCTGCACCACGGACTGTTTCCCGCCCGCATCCCCAACTTGGCAGAGTGCTTAATTCCATCCCCAACTGTCTTACTTTCTCGTGGGGTTGGTGAGTCCCTCACAGGCACCGGCCAATACCTACCCTACTCAGCTTCACCAGCTTCAGGTTCCAACATGTTGCTATTGTGCCGTCATGCATTTAGTGCACTACTCAGGTCTTGACCGGCTGCCCCGAGTCAAATGGGTCCCTTTCCAGATCAGATTCCAGTTCTGCAGCTCCATCTCCGTGCAAAGGATCACTGGACGGGTGTTCCGCCGGCCCGCCGCTATGATGGTTCCGTCGGTCTCTGCGTGGATGGTGGGGCCGTCCCACCTGTCTCCATCCGTCAAGCCAGTCCCGTGCCACCTCTGGGTTATCAAAGAACCACGTTTTTCCTTCTGCTACGATCCGCAATTTGGCGGGGAACAGCATCGAGTATTGTAGGCCCTTGTCTCGCAGCGTCTTTTTGATCTCAGCGAAGGACTTCCGGCGCCTGGCCACCTCCGCCGTATAGTCCGGAAAGAAGGCCAGAGTCGAGTTCTGGATTTTTACGGGTGGCGAGACCCTTGCCGCTTGTAGAATTGCGTCTCTGTCCCTAAAATTAAAGAGTCTAGCCAGTACGGGTCGTGGTGCGGCTCCCGTCTTGGGTGTCCCGCCAGGTACTCGGTGCGCCCTTTCGACTGAAAAAAAGTTCGACAAGCCTTTCGGTTGCAGTCTAGTTTTGATGAGGTCCTCTACGTATAAATCCATTGCACCCTTGGCCTCTGTTTCCGGCAGGCCAATGATGCGCACGTTATTTCTCCGGGAGCGCCCTTCTTGATCGTCCAGCTTCTCCTGTAGTTGCTTAGTGACTTTTTCCATGCGTTCCATTGCTACTTGTAGGTCCGAGGTGTCTTCTACGAGTGCCTTTGTCACCACTTCAACCTGGGACACCCTTTCCGACATTTTCTTGAAGTCAGCCCGCAACAGGGTAACCTCCGAAGAAATGGATCCCACTGTCGTTTGTACCTCGGAGAGGGTTTTCATAATATCCTCCAAAGTCACTTTTTTTGTCCCCTCTGTGTCCGGAGTCGCGCCTGCGGAGTTTCGCCCTCCAACCTGGGAGTGTCCGTGCTGCGCGTATGCAAATTTGTCCAGTTTTGCCTGCGTCGAGGTACTTCTAGTTCCCTTGCCCGCCATGGCGAAGTACTCTCAGAGTGTGTAGCCTGTTCACAGTGGCGCCCCTGGCACCGTAGTACAACGAGCTGCGAGGTCACACCGTAGATCAGGGAGATCTCAGTCCAGTCAGTCCGCGCTGGTTCCAGAATTTCAGACCGCTCCACCCAGGGCCCTCAGGCAGTGGCGGAACTGTAGCTACTGTGTCCGGCTCAATGTCAAGTGTTTTAATCCCGGTGTGGCCACTCCGAGCACCGCACCGCGGCACCAGCTCTGTAACACCTCACCAGTTTGTTCCAAAGTGGCCAGTCGGTCAGTCGCGCTCCCCCTTCATGTTCAAGTTCAAGTGGCTTGACTCAGCAACTTTGGTATGTAAGCCCATTCAGAGTAGAAGTCCGGCGGCCCCCACGGAGTCGATCAATTAGGTAGGGCGCCCCCCGTCGATTGGTGTTCGGTCCCTCTTTGCACAGCAGGTGGACGCCCCACAACAGCAGTCCCAGGGCGCCACTGACGCGTCCAGCGCCGCCAATACCTGTCCGGGCGCTGACCCCCCCCGATAGAGTCCACAGTGGCCGCTTGAGCCAGGATCTAGGGGGCTTAGTCCCTCTCTTTCACCAACCACACGTGGGGTCTCGGTGTGTATCGCCACTGTGTGAGGATGACAGGGCCCCCAGAGCGATCAATCTCACCTCGGGACGTATGCGCCAGGTTCCGATCCCAAGATGGCGCCCAACTGATTTCCAGGGGAGGCACCTTCTACAATGCGGTTCTCCGCTTCGAAGAGTTCGTCGTCAGGCCGCCGGCTCCAATAGTCCAGGGTGCCCCGTCCCCTCGGGGGCCCGCGCCAGCAGCGCGCAGGGCCGGAGCAACTCTCACTGACGTTCTGTGAGGGGGGGGGTGCGGTCGATGTTACCGCGTCGAGGCCGGAGAGGATGCACTTCCGCCGGGACTCTCCAGGCACGCAAGGTCGGCGCCGCCAGGCAGTCGTAGGCCTCAACCCGGCACTGCAGGACGAAGCAGTTCCCGAACTCCGATTTTCACCGGGACTGGACCGGGCAGTGCCGCTACGGTTCCTGAGCTGATACCGCTACTTCGGGCTGGCAATGTATCGGATAAATGATCGGATTTCATTAAGGGCCGCTATGCCGTGGGGAGCTCCCGCTTCAGGCTGCCGCCATGCTCGGCAGTTGGCCACGCCCCCATATACAAAGACAGTTTGAGGCAAAAGTAATATCAACAGTCCAAAGGTGTCCTACATAAGCATTTCCAAACCTACCCCAGTCAATGTGCCTAGGTCGTTTCCACCACAGTGCACATCTTGAGGTCGGGGTGTTGGAGATGCAAACAGGTTTTAATCGAAGGAAACAATTGGTGCCACTTCAGTCCTCTGTGCAAATCATTTAATGTCCACATTTTGTAAACCTAGGTCTAAGTCAATACGTCTCTGTTCTGAATACCTCTAGCACCAGAAAATATAGCTTTGTCCTACGATCCATACTAGCATTTTGAAGGTATGGCTGGAAGGTATGGAAAGATGTCTGTCGTTCATGCAGTTCCTTCGTAGAATAAGAGATGTCTAAAGATGGGGAACTACTTTTTTTTGCCATAGAAAACGATACCTGATTGGGAGATGAAAAGCATTGTTTTTTAAAAGTAGGGTGCACATTCGTTTTGTTAAAAAGCATCTTTGTGATTGGTTAAGAAAAAGCAGTTTCAACGTGGAGTACATATAGGATAAAATTTGCTAAACTCAACCACGCCTGCTACTTGCATTTGAAAGGCACTGTTTGAACGTAAAACAATTGTGAACTTTTAACCTAAGCGTGCAGTAAATATTCGAGAACATATTGAAAAAAAATATTGTTAGGTTTAAAAAAATGTATGAACTTTTAACCTGCATGTGTTGTAGAATGTTCTAGAAAGTGTGTTGGTAGAATATGTTGCACTGCTGACTTCTATGTGTCGTTGAATATGAAAAAAACTGTTTATATGGAAAATTCTAAAGAAACTAATAGAGAGTAGTTTTTAAACTTAAAAGAATCAAGGACTTATTCTAATTTATTCTTTACATGTATTTAGGTGTGGCGGAACAAAATTATAGAAAGAACAGCACCAGGAAGAGGAAGAGGAAGAAGCAAGGAGTGGGGGGACAGGGGGAGATGGGCACAATGGCACAATTAAGTACACCAGAAGTATAGACAAAAGTGGCCAACAAGGCGCATAAGTCACACAATCCGCCAACATCAAACCACTGAATGAGCATAGAAGTGAAAACCACGCTACATTCATACAGTATGTGTATAAAGTCTGGTCGTGGGTGTTGTGGGATGTCTGCAACCGTGGTCATCATGGATGAGAAGCCCAGCACGTGGCACATGGGCGGGTTCACTGTGTGTTACGTTGCCAAACAGCTGCTCCTCCCTCCCATGAGCCCCCACACTTTCGTACGGTGCGCTGTTGTATCCCGTGCACTCGTACGGCACAGCATTGTAATGCCTAGTCGGGCATGTCCTGCAGCATTCCAACTACACTATGAGTGCCGTTTCGTGGTAGTGCATGCCACTTTACAACATCGTCTTCTGCGGCCCTTGTGGCAGGCCACACCAGAACACAGACACTTCCTGCACACGAACATGTCCGAGACTCAGGACTCAGCAACGCCTCTGAGATCGGCGGGGTTTTGACGGGCACGTTCAGTCCACCCACTGCTGCACACTCCGCTGGCACCAGGTAATTATTTGATTATGGATGTGCAAGGCGACTCTCTGTCTCTCTCTCTCTCTATCTCTATCTCTATCTCTCTATCTCTCTATCTCTCTATCTCTCTATCTCTCTATCTCTCTATCTCTCTATCTCTCTGTCTCTCTCTCCTCCTCTTTTTCTCTATGGCTTGTTTTTCCTTCTCCCTTTCTCTCAGTCCTTTAATATGCGCATTACACACGTCCTTATTTTGTGCTTTATTTTCCAGGCTCTGTAGTAGACATCCATGGTCCTCACAGGAGTCTTCCACCTTGTTTTCTATTTTTGTTAAATTTTGTTTATTGGATATATATATATATATATATATATATATATATATTATATATATATATATATATATATATATATATATTTATGAAAAATAAAAAATAAAGTTTGACAAAAAAATTTTCCTTTTTTGTTGGTTTCCTATGGAAACTAGGATATAGATATATATATATATTCACTGAAAAAACCATAGGTTTGACACCAGTTATAGTTAGCTGGAAATTTTACTCGCATAAAACCAATGAAATTCCCACGTTATAGTTAGTTGGACTCACTATAACTTGCGCGTGCAATGCACTGCTGATGACGTCACATATTACATCACTCATGACATGGTCAGTGACATCAGTCATGACATCACTGATGACACTATCCAGTGAATGTGTGTCTTTTTTAAAAATAAATATGTGTTATATATGTATATGTAAAAGTTGATGGAAGAATAAATGTTTAAATAAGTGATTACTTGGATGTTTTTTTTTTATTGATTGGTTAACTGGTTTATTAAGTGTATCTTAGTGAATACATATATTAGAGAGTAATGTTTAAATATTTAAATATATGTATTAGTGTTTCACTTTGTGTATAAGTGGTTGCATGGGTTGGTGAGTAGCTACATGTGTATGTATATGGGTTATTAGATGTTTTTGTTAGTATCAGTATGAGTGTTTGTATGGTTTGGTGTGGGTATTACTTAACACATAGATGCATGAATGACTGACTCTTTGTATGTGTTTTGAAAACAGCATATGTGCAGGACTGTATGGGTGGAAGAGTGTGTATATGTGTGTCTTAGTGAGTGAATGACTGTCTCACTAGTGTCTTTATCAGTAACTACATATGTTTTAATCTAATATATGTGAATATTGATGTATAAAAGTGAGTATATGTGAGAGAAAGAGATTGTAAGAGTTCCTGTTTAGATACGTATGTGTTTCTATAAGTGATTGTTTAAGAGAGTAAGTTTGTGTAAGTTTCCATAGAAGTAAGGTGGTTGTGTGTTATAGCTGTATATGCAAATAAATGGATGTTCAATAGTTTATTTGCATGTGTGAATATGTGTGAGAGTATCTTTTGGATGACTGTCGGTGTGTAGCAGGATGTATAGGTGTATCACTACATATCATGAGTGAGTATATGTACGAGTGACTATATAGATCTGTTGATCAATGAGTGGATGTGTATATAGATGGTGGAATTATTGAATTGGTTGTTGTAACTGGTATGGGTATCTCCATTTTTTTAAAAATTTTAGTTTCTATTTTTGAATATGTGTTTCAAGGGTTACATTACAGTGAAAAGAGGTCTGTCACTCTGTCACAAAGATGGTGTCATCAGTGATGTCATGACTGATGTCACTGACCATGTCATGAGTGATGTAATATGTGACGTCATCAGCAGTGCATTGCACGCGCAAGTTATAGTGAGTCCAACTAACTATAACGTGGGAATTTCATTGGTTTTATGCGAGTAAAATTTCCAGCTAACTATAACTGGTGTCAAACCTATGGTTTTTTCAGTGAATTTCATAGGTTTTGTAAATGCTATTTCCTAACTATAACGTGTTTAAAACCTATGGTTTTTTCAGTGAATTTCATAGGTTTTGTAAATGCTATTTCCTAACTATAACGTGTTTAAAACCTATGGTTTTTTCAGTGAATATATATATATATATATATATATATATATATATATATATATATATATATATATATATATATATATATATATATAATTTCTAGGGCAAAATGAAACCTCATTTTGTTCCTTTTCAAATTAAATGTATTAAGTGTTACCACTTTATTCCAATCAAGATGACTTCAGGTGTGCCATACTTTTGTCATAAGTAAGACTGTTAGCGTTCTAGTTGTTCTTTAGAACACTCTGGGACATTCTGTCATTGGGCTATAGTTGGGCTACATCTGGCTGATATTTGGGCTACATTTGGGCTCTTTTGTCTCTGGTGGCCATCTTGGGAGACTGCATATCAGAATTTTTTTAATGAAATATAAGAGGATTTGAGAAGTCACTCAAAATGTGCCCTAATTTTTCTTTCTTCAGCACTAATCATAATTTCTATGGCAAAATGAACCCCCTCATTTTGTTCCTTTGCAAATTAAATGTTTTAAGTATTAACACTTTAATCCAATCAAGATGACTTCAGGTGTGCCATACTTTTGTCATAAGTAAGACTGTTAGCGCTCTAGTTGTTCTTTAGAACACTCTGGGACATTCTGTCAATGGGCTATAGTTGGGCTACATCTGGCTGATATTTGGGCTACATTTGTTTTTTTTTGTCTCTGGTGGCCATCTTTGGGCTACATTGGGCTAAATTTGGGCTCTAACACATATATAGCCCAATGTAGCCCAATATATATTTTTTCAAAGTTAATTTTCTCAGCAACTACTGAACAGATTTACACCATTCAAAGAAAAGCGTAATCTGCGAGCCGGACTCTACCTTTCTACCAAATTTCTTATAAATCCATTCAGCCATTCGAGCTGTAGCCGGTCTAAACGTCCTATGGAAAATAACATGGGGAGATCACGTTTTGGGCCCCCCCTTTTATCTCAGCCCCCACTTGACGAATCCCCCCCAAAATTTCAGGGAAGGAGCGGAGCGGAGCAGGCCATCTTCTTTGAGAAATTCGCAAAGATTCGTCTACCGGCGCCAAAGTTATTCTCAATAGAATGTTGCGGATTTCCTATGGAAACTAGGTCCTAACTACTGTCATTGGGCTATAGTTGGGCTACATCTGGCTGATATTTGGGCTCTTTTGTCTCTGGTGGCCATCTTGGGAGACTGCATATTAGAATTTTTTTAATGAAATATAAGAGGATTTGAAAAGTCACTCAAAATGTGCCCTAATTTTTCTTTCTTCAGCACTAATCATAATTTCTATGGCAAAATGAACCCCCTCATTTTGTTCCTTTGCAAATTAAATGTTTTAAGTGTTAACACTTTATTCCAATCAAGATGACTTCAGGTGTGCCATACGTTTGTCATAAGACTGTTAGCGCTCTAGTTGTTCTTTAGAACACTCTGGGACATTCTGTCATTGGGCTATAGTTGGGCTACATCTGGCTGATATTTGGGCTACATTTGTTTTTTTTTCTCTGGTGGCCATCTTTGGGCTACATTGGGCTACATTTGGGCTCTAACATATATATAGCCCAATGTAGCCCAATATATATTTTTTCAAAGTTAATTTTCTCAGCAACTACTGAACAGATTTACACCATTCGAGGAAAAGCGTAATCTGCGAGCCGGACTCTACCTTTCTACCAAATTTCTTATAAATCCATTCAGCCGTTCGAGCTGTAGCCATGTCTAAACGTCCTATGGAAAATAACATGGGGAAAACACGTTTTGGGACACCCCTTTTATCTCAGCCCCCACTTGACGAATCCCCCCCAAACTTTCAGGGAAGGAGCGGACCGGAGCAGGCCATCTTTGAGAAATTCGCAAAGATTCGTCCACCGGCGCCAAAGTTATTCTCAATAGAATATTGCGGATTTCCTATGGAAACTAGGTCCTAACTATAACTACCTACTGGCGATAGATAGATAGATAGATAGATAGATAGATATATATATATCCTACTGGCGGTCGCCAGTAGGTAGTTCGAGTTAGGATCTAGTTTCCATAGGAAATCCACAACATTCTATTGGGAATAACTTTGGCGCCGGTTGATGAATCTTCGCGAATTTCTCAAAGATGGCCCGCTCCGCTCCTTCCCTGAAAGTTTGGGGGGGATTTGTCAAGAGGGGGCTGAGAAAGAAGGGGGTCCCAAAACGTGTTTTCCCCATGTTATTTTCCATAGGACGATTAGACACGGCTACAGCCCGAAAGGCTGAACGGAATTACAAGAAATTTGGCAAAATGGTAGATTTGCAGATAACGCTTTTGCTCAAATGGTGTAAATCCATCCAGTAGTTCCTGGGAAAACCAAAAGAAAATAAATATATCTATAAGCGCGCACTGTGCATGAATCGGGTGTGCGCAGGCGGAATTCTGATTTGCTGTTAGATGTCTGTCAACATTCCAATAGGTGGAAACCAGGAAGTGTTGTCCGCCATTTTGTCACTCCGAGGCAGAAGAGAGCCAAAAACAAAAGTTGAGAACATGAAAAGGGGGCAGGAGACTCCCTGACCCCCTAGGCCTTCTCAGGGGGTCCCTGAAGGACCCCGAATGGCAAAAAATTATTATTTTTTTAAATCGCGAGGTGCGTGCACGTTGCGCCCACGTCGGAAAAAAAAAAGAAAAAAAATAGTTAAATAACAAGTTTGTGTTTAAATGTTGGTTGGCTCTAAAAAGCCGTTGTGTTCATTGAGTGTTTTTTGTACCTACAAGTAAGTACCGATACAGAGTGTAAAGTTCAAGTGGAAGACTCAGTTTCCCTCATCTGTGAAATGTACACCGTCTCCTCTACAAATGCCTTGCATGTTGTAACGCAAGTTGTTGTGGTATATAGAACCCATACCATAGTCGGAGGAAAGCAGAAACAGACTTATTCACATGTTTCCTTGCTTTCTCAATCTGTGGACAATATTGGTTGGACCAGTTCCATTTTTGCCTTTGGCATATATTAGAATATACAAAGGCAGTTTGTGGAAAAAGTGACATCAATTGCCCAAAGGTGTCCTTTAAAAGCATTTCCAGACCTACCCCAGTCAAAGTGCCTAGGTCATTGCCACCACAGTGCACAATTATGAGGTCAGGGTGTGGGAGATGCAAAAAGGATTTTACCAATGGCATCAATTGGTGACATCTCAATCCTCTCTGGCCAATCCACATAATATCCACATTTGGTAAATCAAGGTTGAGAAAGCATCTATTTGCTGCATACTTTTCACTCCAGAAAATATAGCGGTGTCCTACAATCCACACTCAGCATCTTAAAGGGATATCTGGATGTATTCAGATGGGCTCTGGAATGTGGATGAGATTCAGTGTACTTGTAAAAAAAGAAATGATTGGTGGTTTCTGAAAATTCAACATTGAAAACTAGGGTGCATGCTACTGTTTTTTAAAAGGAGAAATGCTAATGGTTGAGAAAAAGTCATTGAAAGGAACATTGCACAGGATACGCTGGTGTATTGAGAAGTCAAACACCCTTGCTGATGTGGGTTGCAGATCAACTTTTCACCTGTGTGTTTAGTAAGGTGTTCTATGGAGTGTTACCATAGTAACAGGCAGAGAGAGCAGTGGGGGAAGGTTGAATATTATGTGAGATTGAAAGTGTTGCAATGTAGAACCAATTAAAATGTTAGTTTGGTTTTGAATTCGTGTGGGAAGAAATTTCATTGGTTATCTACAAGAATATGTGTGTAAAATAAGAGGGAAGCTATGTCATTCTATGATTCCAGTGACTGGTGCACAATTCAGAGTTTCTACATAAGAAAATCTGGTGTGTGAATGACACTGTTCTAAAACTACTAAAGCATTTTTAAAGGGGAGTTGTTAATTGGTAAGGTGATCTATGTTGTGTATTTTAAATTAATAAGAAAAATGTGTCCTAATGTAGAAGCAGGAGTTTATTTGCATAGAGTGATTCTGAATTTGTCTGCTTTGGGAAAAACATTGTGATAGTTGCATTTGGTATGTTAATGTGTTTGAGGAGATCTTTTTTTGCAGTACAGTGCTGTTAAAAATGTAGTGTGTACATGAAGTGGTCTAACCACTTACACTATGACCCCCTATACTGCTTGAACACTACTGCACTGCTCTAAACCCTGAAACAGCACTCCCAGCAAGACTCTTTCACTGTAGTAATCATTTTACTGAATTGCAAGGCATACTGTCATTTGTCTAAGATCACAGTGTGAGTCAGTCTTCATTTCACAAAATTGTGGCAGAAAAATTTGCTTAGTTGATGTGTTTAAAAATATGGGAATACATGTACTCATGAAGTGAGTTAGGCTTTAGGATATGCAGTGCTTTATACTCCTAGTCCTTGCATGATACCATACACTGCCCAAGCACAACTGCATTGCTCCAAACTCAGAAATATCAGTCCCAGCTTGAACCCCTACAGTGTCTGAACACCACTGCACTGTCCTAAACCATGAAATACCATCCCTAGCAAAATCTGCTAAACTCTTTCAACACTACTGCACTGCTGTAAACCCTGAAACATAATTTTCAGCAAATGCCCCTATAATGTTCAAACACCACTGCACTGTCCTAAATCCTGAAACAGCACTCCCTGCATGATCTCCTACACTGCCCGAACACTGCTGCTGTGCCTTAAAATTACTTATGGAGTGAACCAGACTTTACAACATATGGTGCTTCTAATTGCTATGTAGTATGCTAGTAGTGGTCTACAATTGTAAAAAAAAAAAATGAACATGTTGTTTTTCTTCACAGCAGATTTTAATTATCTACAGAAAGGAAAAACAATATGCTGTCAAAGAGTGAGAAAAGAAAGAGATAAACAGGCTTAATTTTCCAAGAAAAAATAAGTACAAGATTTATCTAAACAGCAATGTGTGGAAAAAACAAAGAAAGCTCCTGGTAAGTCAAAGGATTTTATAAGGAAAATAAACAAAGAAAAAGTGTGGAGAATCAGGAAAAAAAAATATCTGTAACTACAAAGAAAAAACAGACAAAAAAGAAAAATGATGGAAAAATATATGGTAAAGATAGTGTATATAGTAATAGACGAAAAAATTAGTTTGCTGAAATTCGCAAGCGAATGTTTTATAACAGTTGTTTTAAATTTATTAAAAAATATAAAGAATTGTAAAAGAAAAACCGCTTTTTATAAGAAAAAAATCCAGAATTGTTGAAAAGGCTTTTGAATAAAAAAAAAAAAAGTTGTTCCTTTTAGTAATCCGTAGGATTCGAACACTAGATAAGCCAATCAATGATATTAAGGCCAAAAGTAAGTGGAAAAGACTAATTAATAGAACAAATTTTTGTAATGTTTTTTCTGGAGAATGAAAACATAGTTCAAGTTGTGAGCCTTTTTTTTTTTATTTTTTTTAAAAACTTTTATTGAGCAACAAAATCATGTGTACAGAGATGGGCCTACAACCACACGGGCTGGCCGCTAAGATCGGAGCATAACACGGTATAAGACAGTGGTCGCCACTCAGGCGGTCAGGCACAATCCGGATACAAAATGTCGCCCACAATATGGAACAGGATAAGACATTTTTCTTATTTTAAAACACATCAAAAACAACAAACAACAAAAACAAGGCGAAGGAGTAATACACAGAGAGTCAGCCCTGGAGGGGGGGGGGGGAAACGTCACTAAGCAGGAATACAAAGTCACAATCAGTAGGCTAAGTCAAGGCGGGGGGACAGCGGGGAGGTCAATCAAACCAAAGGACAGTATACGAAAGTTCAGAAACGCCAATCTAGGGTGACAAGGGAATATCAGGGGCCTCCACCAGGGGAAGAGCACAAATACATCAAACCAAAGGACAGTATACAAAAGTTCAGGGACTCCAACCTAGGGTGACAAGGGAACATCAGGGGCCTCCACCAGGGGAGGAGCACAAATATCCCCGCGATAGGCATTCCACTGACACCAGATCTTCGTCCATGCCCTAGGTCTGCCCCTGGCTGTGTAGACAGTCTTTTCACGGAACATAGACCAGTCCATGTTTTCTTCCCACACGGAGACAGTGGGGGGCCTGTGCGAGCCCCAAAGTTGCGCTATGTCCCGCTTCGCCACCATATACCCCAGGGTCGCCCACCTGGTTTGGGCCACCGAACAATCGGTAGGTTCCCAAACATTCAACAAACATCTCCTTGCCTCCGGCACCAGGGCAATTCCAGTCACAGCAGCCATCACCGCAAGTACCCCCGTCCAATAGGCAGCCACTCTCGG
The DNA here is from genome assembly GCF_964261635.1 of Lissotriton helveticus. NCBI lineage: Eukaryota > Metazoa > Chordata > Amphibia > Caudata > Salamandridae > Lissotriton > Lissotriton helveticus. Next base: position 1,662,018,769 of record NC_136069.1, read on the forward strand.
ACACTCCCAAAGAATGTGAAGAAACGTGGCACTCATCCCACACCCACGCTTGCAGAGGCCATCCGGGGAAAAACCCATCACAACCAAACGAGGACCAGTAACATACACCCGGTGGAGGATCTTGAGCTGAACAAGACGGAGACGGGCCGGAATGGCGACCTCTTTCGTAGAAGACAGCGCCAATTGCCAATCCTCGTCATCCAATTCCAGCCCGTCGCCGACCCATGCTTCCCGAAGTCGAACGAGCAAGTCCGTGCGGTTGTGAATAAGCTTCCTTTAAATCAAGGAGATAGTGCTATCAGAGATATGACCGTCCAGGATGCGATCTTCGAGGGGGGAGGACTCGGGGACAGCGGTACCGGAAGGCAGAACAGAAGTGAGGGCATGACGGACCTGTAAATATCTAAAAAATTCCCTATCACTCAGGTCATAATCATTCCGAAGGGCCTCGAAGGACTTCACCGTTCCATTCGCACACACGTCACCCACTCTACAGATCCCAATCATGTCCCAGCGATCAAACCCCTTCGTTGTCCACAGACATCCCAAAAGCTCAGACGCGAAAAGTGGAGTCGCCAGCGTCACTCGTTCATCCCACCCTAAGCTCACATTCGCAGCGCGTCACACACGAACTGCGATCCTAGTCGGTCCCGTAAGGTGGAGCCCAGACGACCTAGAGTAAAGCGCTCTATTAAAGTCACCACCCGGTAGCTGGAGTCTGTCCATTTCAAAGGCCGGATCCGGACCCGGGGAATACATCGAATGGCTAATGGCAGACAGTTGCGTAGCCCAATAATATCTCCTGATATCAGGAAGTGCTATGCCCCCGTCATACCAAGGGATGGTGAGCTTCGCAAGTGCAATACGTGGGCGCCCGTCCCAAATCAGTTGCCTTTGTAGACTCTCGACCTCTCGGAAATAAGTAGCGGGGATATCGTCATAGCAATTCTGGAGCGCGTAAAGGAATCGGGGCAAGGACATCATCTTGAAAAGGGCGGCCCTGCCCAGCGGCGACAAGGGTAATTTACGCCAGCGAGCCACGTCCAGCCTCAATCTATGAAGCGGGGGAAGGAGATTACGTTTAAATCTGAGCGACGAATCCAATGTAATAAAAACCCCCAAGTATTTGAAACCGGACTGAACAACCTGGATGGGAAATCTATTCGGCAACGGAGGCAGATCACCCGAAATAGCATAGACGCAGGATTTAGCCCAGTTTATAATCAAACCAGAATTCTTACCAAACGAGGCGAGAACGTCAAACAGGACATTCAAAGATTTACGCGGGGAAGTAAGAGAAAGAAGAATGTCGTCCGCATAAAGCGATACACGGTCCTCAAAATCTGGGGACCAACGTATACCCTCGAGAGAAGGTTCCCATCGAATCCACGCAGCTAGCGGCTCTAATGTGAGAGCAAAAAGTAGTGGAGACAAGGGGCACCCCTGTCTGGTCCCCCTACCAAGGGGAAAGGGAGCCGACACTCGACCGTTAACCACGACCTGTGCCAGGGGGTCGGTATACAGCAGCTTCACCCACCCGATGAACCCCGGGCCAAAACCAAACTTCTCAAGAGCCGCCCAAAGGTAGGGCCACTCTATCGTGTCGAAGGCAATCGAGGCATCCAACGAAGCCAAAATGGCCGGCTCCGTCAGAAGCCCCGCCCTCGCGATGGCTCCATGAAGGCGACGCAGATTAAGAGCTGTGTTACGGTGCGGGATGAATCCGGATTGGTCCGGATGAATCAAGTCACTAATGACCGTTAGGAGGCGAGTAGCCAGGACCTTGGCAAGAACCTTAGGCTCAACATTCAACAGGGAGATGGGTCTATATGACGAACAAAGATCCCGGGGCTTATCATCTTTAGGAATTACCACAATCGTGGCCAGACGCTGGTCATAAGGGAGAGCACCCCGCTCACGTGACTCCGAAAACATTGTTCGAAGATAGGGCGCAATCCGATCAGGGCGCAGTTTGTATAACTCGATTGGCAAACCGTTCGGGCCCAAACCCTTGCCCGAACGAAGAGAGCGAATAGCAGTCGCGATTTCGTCCGTAGAGAACGGGGCCTCCATGGAGGACCGCTCCAAGTCGGAGAGGCAGGGCAAAGCTATGTCGCGCAGCAAGAGGCGAGAGTCGTCTTCATCCCTTACCGACACTGGGGAGTAAACCGCACGAAAGTAGTCCGCAAAACATTCCACTATTACAACCGGGTCCGTCACCCGCACACCATTCAAAGTCTGAATCACAGGCACCACTCGATTCGCCCTCTCTTTCTTGTCCAACCAGGCAAGTAACTTACCCGCTTTGTCCCCAACATCATACAGACGACGCTGTTGCTCCCTAAACATCATTTTGGCCGCATCAGTGACCAGAGACTTATAGGCAAATTGCTTCAGACCCAGGGCATGGAGTTTGGCACGAGTGACACCCGATTCCAGGTCAGCCTCCATCTCAAGTATTTCCATCTCAAGATCCACCACCTCCCGATTCCTTGCCTTTTTGGTTTCAGCAATAAGGGACAGGGCCTGCCCACGAATTACTGTCTTAAAAGCCTCCCATAGGGACACAGCAGAAGAGACAGACCCCTCGTTATCCAAAAAGTAATTGTCCAGGGACGTAATCAACTGACCACGGGTCTCAGGGGAGGCCAGGTACCAAGGGTTGATAGGAGCCACCCGGCCCGCCGCCTCCACCCCCGCATCAAAACAGAGCCAGAGCGGAGAATGGTCCGAGATGCCCCGGGGAAGGTGCCTAATCTCCCGGACAGCCGACGACTGTTCAGCTGGCATGAGGAAGTAATCTAATCTAGACAAACTCCCATGGGCCCCAGAGTGGAAAGTATACTGAAGTTGAGTGGGGTGCATAAGTCTCCAGCAGTCCACCAAACCAAAGGTATCCAAAAAGCCACCCAGCCATAAATGGGTCGAGGGAATATCCCTAGGGGGGTAACGATCACTCAGACCAGAGAGAACAGAATTAAAGTCACCAGCCATGAAAAGAGCACCATCAGGGAGTCCCAACAAAACTCGGCCCAAATCAGAGAAAGTAGAGGTCTGCAGGCCAGGGGGCACATAGACGGCGAACAGGGAAAGGGTCTTGCCCTCATATCGTCCCACGAGGACGGCATAGCGCCCCCGATCATCGAGGATCACATCATCTATCGCAAGGGGAAGAGAAGCCCGGACAAGGATGCCCACCCCCCTAGAACCCGTTGTAAACCCTGAGTGCGCAACAAGACGATAGCCCCACCTATTCATCACGCGACAAGTATTGCCCACTAGGTGTGTCTCCTGCAGAAAGACAATATCGGGAGACAAACGTCACAGGCATCGCAACACCACCCCTCGCTTTATAGGATCCCCTAGACCATTGACATTCCATGAAATAAACCTCAACCCGCTACCCCCATCCCACGAAGTAATGCAGAAACCACCCCCCAACGAGCAGGACACTGAAAGTACAAGTAGCAAAATAGAATCGCCTTGAAAAAACAAAACACAAACTACAAACGCCCCAACAACCCCCCCCCCCCCCCAACACCCAAGGAAACACCCCCCACCCTGCACCCCTGCAGTAGACAAAAAAGCCACCCAACATGCAGTGTGCCTGTCGCCCAGAAACCCCCATTCTACAAAAAGACCCCGGAGGAGGAAAAGGCCCTGTCCCACCCGCCACCCCGACAGAAATAAGGGGAGAAGAGAATACACAGAAAACAAATCACTCAAGTACAGAACCCAGGAAGAAATTACATGATACAGAAACCGGGGCCCAGATAAGTTCAACTCTCCACGCCACCCTCGGCACCACCCGGGTGCTCGGTGGGATCAGCGAAATTAGGCCGGTCCGGCAGAGAGTCCAGCCAGTCATTTACCGAATCAGGTCGATCAAAGAAAAGGGTCCGTTCATTGTACTCCACTCGCAGCCTGGTAGGAAAAAGCATGGCGTATCGCAGACCCAGGTCCCGAAGACGCTTCTTGACTCCACGGAAGCCCATTCGCTGCCTCTGCACCAGCTGTGAGAAGTCCGGATAAAAGTTCACCGTGGCATTTTCGAAGGCCACCGGGCCCTTAGCTCTCGAGGCCTGCAGGATAGCGTCTCGGTCCCTATAGTAAAAAAGTTTTGCGACAATGGGCCTCGGCTGGGCGCCCGGCTTGCCCTGGCCACCGGGAACACGATGGGCACGTTCCACCGCAAAGAATTTGCTCAATCCGGATGGAGAAAGGTAGTTTTGTATCAAGTCCTCAACCAGGAGATCAACAGAATGCGGATCAGGATTTTCCGGGACACCAATAACACGTACATTACAACGCCGTGCCCTGTTTTCAAAATCCTCCAAGCGCTGAGTCATGAAATCGTTCGCCTTTCTGAGGTTGCCGATCTCCGTCTGTATCTCCGAGACGTCGGCCGTGAGGCTAGATGACTTGAGGTCCAATGACTTCACCTTCTCATTGGTTTTAGATAAGTCGGCCCGAATCAGGTTCACATCAATAGCCACAGTATCAATTTTGTGGGCCAGAGCTTCATACTGTTGACCGATGGTTTCTCTCATACCCGAGATGGCGCCCATGATGTCCTGCAGGGACGGCTCCGCCGAAGCCTCCGAAGGGTGCCCCACTGCACTCTGGCCAGACAAGGTGGCACCGGGGGACACCTTCGACTGTGTGTACCGGTCCATGATATTAGACTGGACCGGGCCCCCGCGAATGGGCGTCTTGGTCTTCCGCCGCTCTTGGTCCCCCCTGCCAGTCATATCGGAGACCGCGTCCCCACGGGACCCACGCGACCTGGTGAAAATGGCCACAGGAAGACAGGGCGCCGGAGCCAGAAGTCAGCAGCGAGGGCAAGACGAGGTGCGAACCGGCCCGGAGGGACACGAAGCAGACAAACGGCTCAACTGCAATCTCGCGCCGCTGGACTCAGTACCAACCAGACACCTCCGTTGGAAGACATAGCCAGAGTCAGAATCGAAACCGAAAGTTAAGAGGGGGACCCATGAGTCGAGTCCCCCTGCCGCTGTTGTTCAACTCCGACACGGCAACAGAGCCCCACCAAGACCAATGCGGGCCCCGAAAGTTTGAGTCGATGTAGCTTCGGTGCCCCTTGTCCAATTCAAAATCCGAAAACAATATTAAGATCAGCCCAGGTTCCTCTCCATTAATCCTTGTAAGAAATCAGGATATGTTCAGGATATCATGCCGGGAACGGCGGGGGTCCGGAGAGCGCTGTGCTCACGCGGCCATCACGGATGCCCGCCAAGCTCCTCCCTGTGAGCCTTTTTTTAATGAACAGAGTTACCTTCAGAGTAATGATTTGTTGCATGCAGTTGACACCAGTGGTCGAGCTTATGAGGTTAAGAATGGTTGTCCAATTGAAAAAGAGAAAATTGTCCCTAGAAATGCCGAAGAGGTGTTAGCTGATGAAGTTTTTAGAGAGACGTCCTAAAGCTCAAGTGTACCCTTGGAATTGTAGTAGTGTTTGTAGTGTACGATAGGATTCAATTGATTTTATTCGCAATTTCTTACGTAAGTATAGTAAGAAAAGTGTTAACAAAAGATTAAGATGTTGCAAGAATTAGATCCTTGCAAAGTGAGAGAAAAAATGGGTTTGCAAGGTCATTCTCTAAAAAATCATGTCAGAGTGTTTTTCACCATTTCAGGATGTTAGCAGTACATCATACTGAAATAAGAAAATTAGTGAGAAGGTTGTATTATGCAAAAAGTCCAGCACTAATGTTAAAAAAGTTAAACAGTGCTCTTTTGCATGGATCTGTATTAGATGTAATCAACATTTGTGAAGAAATTGAAGTTACTTTGGCCCTGAAGAAGACAGTGCAGAAACAGATACATTAATAGAAGGAAATATGGAAGAAATTGTACAGAATTTTAGTACAGAAAATTTTGAGCAAGAAATTACAAGGTTTAAGGTCATTTCAGGTGAAAGGCCAAACTTTTCTTGTAATTGTTGTAGACGAATTCATTATAAAAATCTGACCATGTTAGTTGATCTATACTTAAAAAGTGAAAAGGAGAATAATAAGAGTGGAAGGAATTTGCAACTTATTTGTTGGTAGAGAATTGTTTTGATTTGGGTTCTGGTCAACATATTTGTAAATATTGTTATAACAAATTAAATGAAAACAAAATGCCTGCTAGAGCTGTACATTATAATCTTGAGTTGGTACATATTCCTTCTGAACTGATGGATTTAAATACTTATGAGTCTATTCTTATTCAATGTGTGCATCCATTTCAGGCTATTGTTCATATGGAGCCTAAGACAGGGAAATTGTCTCCTTCAGATTTACAGAGAAGATTAAAAGGGAAGAGTTGTATATTTGGCTCTAGATTTAAAGAAAAATATTGAAACAATTGTTGTAGAAAATGTGGAAGAGGAACCTCTAGTTATTCTAGTTAATGGTGTTCCTACGAAGAGTAAGAAAATCTGGCAAGAATTAGTGGATGTTAGGAAAGTGAAAAAAGCACCGTTGTATTTGGTAAACAATAATCAATACTATAAAAATGTATATGTAGGAGAAGAGGAAACAACTGTAGAAGAGGACAGTGATTTGTCAACTGCACAAATTGAAAAAGTGACCTTCCTGCTTTCAGCAGAAGCGGTCGCTCCAAACGCAGCTCCCAGCCTCCCAGAAGCCTCTCAAAAGCGGTATCGTTACCTTATATAAGATCTACTTATTCAAGACCCTGCACAAATTTAACTTATGCAGCCAGAGCGTAGCGCTACATTGCCCCGCCCGCCGAGCAGCATTGTTTACATTCGGCGAGGCCATCTAACTCATAACGATAGACGAATTCAGTGCGCTAGTCAGACTGTAATTTTGCTCATATCTGCCTGTATTTAACCTGCGCCAGTTATTGCATTGTGTACCTGCCTGACCGCCTTTATCATCGCGATCGCCTACTCTGTGCCCCAGTGTTGTTTGCAGTTCGACTGCTTGCTGCCATTTTGTTTGTTGTTTGTGCCTCCTTCCCCCGATCTCCACCCCGCCTCCCTGCTGACCCTCCCTCGCCCCTCCCCTTCCACTATCCACATATGACAGATGCACTTGCGCGCAGCATCCACGCGCAGCGGCCGCGCCCGAGTCGCGCCGAAGGTGCGCCAAAGGTAAGCCCGTCTGCGCCCGTCCGCGTCTGGACCACGCCCAGCGCCTTTCCCCCTGGTCCCCGCAACACCCAACCCACTAGACTCACTTATGATGCCGCAACTCTCCTCGCCCTCAACCCCGGACGCACACCACAATGCTGCGAGGCCACCCCAGGACGCACCCACGGCCCATTCGCCTGCCTCTCCTGCAAGTTCAACTGCTTCAGAACCCTCACCAAACCCACTTCCTCCTCTCACAGCTCCGAACCCAATCACCTGAACTGCATCCTACTGAACACCCGCTCGGTCCACTGACATGCAACAGAACTCTGGGAACCAAATCGACACTGCGTCACCTGACATCGCCTTCCTCACTGAAACATGGATGAACGCATCTTCTGCTCCCGATATCGCCATAGCCATACCGGACGCTTACAAGATTATTCGAAAAGACCGCACCAATCAAACTGGAGGAGGCATCGCCATAGTCCACAAATACCATCAAAATCACAACCAGCTCCGAGGACAATCTTGCAAACGCCGAACATCTCCACTTCCAAATCCACACCGACCCCAGGACCACCCTCAGAGGCACCCTCATCTACAGGCCGCCAGGTACCCGCACTCAATTCAGCGATGACATCACAGACTTCGTCAGCCAACATGCCCTCGCCTCCGAGAACTACATTCTTCTAGGAGACCTCAACTACCACCTTGAAAACACACTCGACAGCAACACCACCACCCTTCTGGACAACCTGGCCAATCTCGGACTCAAACAACTTGTTGACACCCCCACTCACACAGCCGGACACACACTCGACCCTATCTTCACCTCCAGCAAGCACATCTCCTTCGATCGCACCACAGCTCTCCATTGGACGGACCACAGCTGTGTTCACTTCAGCTACAAAACCACCCTGAACCACAACCGCCCACAACCCATTCCTCGGAGAAACTGGAACAAAGTTACCTCCGACCAACTCCTCTCATCACTCAACCAAAATCCTCCCACCCTCTCATTGGACCCAAACCAAGCGGCCACCGATCTCAAGCAATGGATCACCCACAGTGCTGACGAATTAGCACCCCTGAAAAAGCACCAGACCAAACCAGCCAGCAAAAAGACTTCCTGGTTCAATGATGATCTTAAAAAATCCAAGAAACTATGCCGCACCCTGGAGAAAACATGGAGAAAAAACCAAACCACCGACAACATGGCCACCCTCAAGGCAGCCACCCGCAACCATCACCAACTGATTCGATCCGCCAAGAAATCAGCATTCAAGGATCGTCTCGACAACAACACCCACAACAGCAAGGAACTTTTCAACATCGTCAAAGAATTCACCAACCCCACCGCAGCAACTAACGACATCACCCCCTCGCAAGACCTCTGCGACGCGTTATCCTCCTTCTTCTACAACAAAATCGCCGACATCCACAACAGTTTCGAGAACACTCCCAACGATCTACCCTCCCCACTCCCCTCAAATCCCACTCCGCCAACTAACTACCTTTGCGCCTGGAACACAATCACCACTGAAGACACCATCCGCCTAATGAACTCAATCCATTCTGGCTCGCCAACCGACCCCTGCCCCCACCACATCTTCAACAAAGCTAACTCCATCGCACCCCATCTTCGTGATGTTATCAACCGCTCGTTCAACTCTGCCACCTTTCCAGAAAGTTGGAAACACGCCGAACTCAGCGCCCTCTTGAAGAAACCCACAGCAGACCCCTCTGAACTTAAAAACTACCGACCCATATCCCTCCTCCCTTTCCCCGCCAAAGTCATTGAGAAAGCCGTCAACAGCCAGCTCGCCGCCTTCCTTGAATCCAACCACTCCCTCGATCCTTCTCAATCTGGATTCCGAGCTAAACACAGCACTGAAACCGCCCTCATTGCAGCGACAGACGACATCCGAACACTACTGGACAACGGAGAAACTGCGGCCCTCATTCTACTCGACCTCTCCGCCGCTTTCGACACGGTCTGCCACAGCACCCTTATACAACGCCTCAGCAACATCGGCATACAAGGGAAAGCCCTGGACTGGATCATCTCGTTCCTCGCCAGGAGAACTCAAAGAGTCCGACTTCCCCCTTTCAACTCAGAAGCCACAGAAGTCATCTGTGGAGTACCACAAGGGTCTTCACTCAGTCCCACCCTCTTCAACGTCTACATGAGCCCACTCGCATCCATCGCACGCCAACACAACCTCAACATCATCTCCTACGCCGACGACACCCAATTAATCCTCTCCCTCACCAAAGACCCGAACACCGCCAAAACCAATCTTCACGAAGGCATGAAAGAAGTAGCCGAATGGATGAAACAGAGCCGCCTAAAACTAAACTCAGACAAAACTGAAGTGCTCATCCTAGGATCCTCACCCTCGGCCTGGGACGACTCTTGGTGGCCTTCCGCTCTAGGCTCAGCACCCACACCCACTGACCACGCACGTAACCTGGGCTTCATCCTAGACTCCTCTCTCTCGATGTCCAGACAAGTTAACGCAGTCTCATCCTCCTGCTTCAACGTACTTCGCATCCTCAAAAAGATCTTCCGCTGGAACCCCCTCGAAACAAGAAAGACTGTGACCCACGCACTGGTCGCGAGTCGACTAGATTACGGTAACACTATACGCCGGAATCACAGCAAAATTACAGAAAAAACTCCAACGCATCCAAAACTCATCAGCAAGACTCATATTGGACATCCCTCGCCGAGAACACATCACCGGACACCTAAAGAACCTCCACTGGCTTCCCGTCAACAAAAGAATTACGTTCCGTCTTCTCACCCACGCACACAAGGCCCTCTACAACCTAGGACCCGAATGCCTCAACTCGCGACTATCCTTCTACAAACCCACCCGCCAACTAAGATCGTCCATTCAAGCCCTCGCCACAGTCCCGCGCATCCGAAAATCCACCATGGGTGGCAGATCCTTCTCCTTCCTGGCTGCCAAGACCTGGAACTCCCTCCCCTCACCTCCGCCTTACTCAAAACCACTTCTCCTTCAGAAAAGAACTTAAAACCTGACTATTCGACAAATAATGAACCCCCTCCCCAAGCGCCTTGAGACCCTATGGGTGAGTAGTGCGCTATATAAATGCTAGAACTTGAACTTGAAAAAGTGGATGTGTCCAGAACTGAAGAAATTTATGAACATTATAGTGTGCGTCCAATTCACTCTAAAGAAGTGATGGGGAATACTATTGAGTTATTCCAAATTAAAGAAGCAAAAGGAAGTCCCATTAGTGTATGGGAAAAAGCTTGGAAGCTCTTGGTTTCCCTCAGTTATTTCCAACAGGCAAAGGTGGACGATATGATGAACGACCTGTGCAGATTCCTGACACAGAATACCGGACATCAAGATTATATGCAGAAGATCCAAGGTTTCGCCAATGTATTCCATATGCGTTTCATCTTCTGTTTGAGAGTGACTTTCTTATGCAGTGAACCATATACTAAAAAGTGGAGTACATTTGCAAAATGTTTCGGCAAAGGACTTTATGGATAAAGTCCAACAGAAAGATACTGTTTTGGAATCTCAGCTAATTAATCTCATGGCATGTCAGTGTGGTACTAATGAGTATTGTGTGGTACTAATGAGTATTGGTACCGTCGTCATGGGGAATTGAAATGTATGCTAACAAACTTAGGAACTCCTACATGGTTCATTACTCTAAGCTGTGCAGAGTATGCTTGGGAAGATTTACTTCAATTTCTTCGAGAGGCAAATGCAAACATAGAAAATATATAATACAAGACACCTGGATAACAGTGCTCTTTGGATCCAGTTATTGTATGCAGGTATTTCAATCATGGATTTGAAGCTATGATGTCTTTTTTCACAAAGAAAAAAAAATCCTCCTCTTGGAGAGGTTCTGGATTTCTTTTGGAGAATGGAGTATCAAGCAAGAGTTGCTCCTCACATACATATGCTGCTATGGATCAAAGATGCCCCCAAATTTGGAACAGATTCAGATGACAGTGATGAGTTTTATTGAACAATATTCTACATGTGCTGTACCAAAAAGTACAGAACAAATGAATTTAAGACATTAAGTCTTACGGTTTCAAACCCAACGTTGTGGAAAATACGGTCGTCGAAAGTATAAATCTAAGGATAATTTCTACACAAAATGTCGATTTGCATTTCCACGTCCAGTATTATCAAAAGGAAGAGTTAACAATTTTATGTCATCTTCTGACATACTGTCACAAGAAAATCACCGAAAAATACAACTTAAGAAATGAAGAGTCAAAATACATAAATGACTATAACCCAGTCATTTTGTCCATGTGGAATGCTAACATGTTGCAGACAACTCCATTGCTGTGGCTCAATATGCAACGTCTTACATTACTAAATCTGAAAAGACGGAATTAAAGGAAATGTGGGAAGAAATTTCTCATGAAAAGAGCTTAAGAAATTGTACAGCTACAGTTTGAAGATGTTGTCTCATCGAGAAATCGGAGCATATGAATGTTCAGATCGCTTATCATCTGCAAGTCTATACTCCAAATCTAGAACAATCATTTGGGTGAGTTTGGGTCTTGGAAGAACACGAAACAGAGTTTTGAAATCTGTAGAAGAAATTGAGTATTTAGCAGAGCGAGAACCAGACAGTACAGATATTTTGAAGACAAATATGTTGGAAACATACTATCCAAATAGAAGTAATCATCTTGTGAACGTTTGTCTCTATGAAGTACTGCAAAGCTATACTTTTAAGAGGAATATTACAGAAGATATCAATAAAGGAGTATATGCTGTGATTGGATCGGAAGGATGTTTAGTGAAACAAAGAAAAGGACATTTGATTAATCACCGAAAACTGAGTTGCGAAACTCCTGACAAAAGGGAATTTTACTATTTAGCTCTTTTGCAACTCTAAGCCATGGCGTCCAGAACTGGAACTACTTGGAGATTTTGACAGTTATGAAGATTCATTCAACGCAACAAAAAATTCTATAGAATGTCCTGTTTTTACTAATTATCTGAAAATGTTGGACGATATACAGCAAGAAGCTACAATTGCAGCAGAGATTGCTAGAGACAGTTCTCAAGACAGTCAAAGTTCTGCTTTGTCGAGTCAGGATCCACTAGGAGAACCAATTATTCAAAATGAAGCAGCATCTGCCATGGATGAGGTGGAAACATCAATGCAACAAGCTCAAGAGGATGTAATAAACTTAGAAGAATTGGAAAAACAACTAAATGTTGAGCAAAAACAAATATACGATCAAATGACAGAACAGATTGAGCATGGTTTATATCATGAGAAAAAAAAAAGAGTGCTCATGTACGTCATTTAAACCTGTCTGGCTGTATGTGAGTGGAGAAGCAGGAACTGGAAAAAGTTTTCCAATTAAAGGAATTGCAACCTATCTACAGAAAAGAACTGAGTCGTCACTCTCTTGTGTTGTTACTGCTCCAACTGGGTTGGCAGCACATAACATTAAAGGGATTACTTTACATCGTTTATTGATGCTGCCAGTAGAGCATGTAAATAAATTAGAATACCACAAGCTATCTGGAGAAGCTTGTTGTGAAGTTTCTAGAGTCTTGAAAAAAATGAAACTTCTCATTATTGATGAGGTAAGCATGGTATCAAATTTAATGCTTTCCTTTGTGCATTTAAGAATGCAACAAATCCTTAAAACAGAGTATCTCATAGTTTTTGGAGATCTACTACAACTAAATCCTGTGAAAGGACAGCCAGTATTTAAAACAGTTACACATGAAGACACCAGAAAGTGCTTGGAAAGCATTGGAAAAGTTATTTGGTCATATTTCGAATATTCAGAACTCATTACTAAATGTGCAACAGGCAATGGACGCTGATTATAAAAGTTTTCTTGAAGATATAACAATTGGAAAAGTGAGTGAACATGGCCAAGAAGCTTTACAGGCACGATTACTTACAAATTTGTTTCCAAACGAAAATATTCTTCCAGAGAAGATATATAGAATTGCAGAAAAGAAATCATTGATATGCTTGATGCCAACTCTGCAAGAATGTTTAATATTCAATGAAAAAATGTTAGTTAGAAAATCAAGAAATTATCAAACTGGAAGCTATTGATAGAATAGAGCATAAAGGAGCTAATATTATTTTGTCAGAAGAGTTGAAGTCAAATTTGGATTCTTAAGAGAAATCAATATCTCAAACTGCTGGTTTAGAAAAGAATCTATATGCATGTATAAATTGTCCGATAATTTTACGACATCATTTACATGTGGAAAGAGGAGCAATGGGTAATTTTGTTGATTTTGTTAATTACCCAAATAGAGATGACATTGAATTTTTGAAAATCAAATTTGATGAAATGGAGTCGTTGTTCAGCTCGATTTTTGCTTGTTAAAGATATACTTGTCCACCGAAAACAGTTTCCTGTTTGTTTGGCATATGCGGTGACTATTTAAGGTTTAAGTGTAGATTGTGCTTTGGTGAATATTGGAAGTACTGTGTTTAAAGACGGTATGGTATATGTTGCTTTATCTCGAGTCAGAACTTTATCTGGATTATACCAGATTGATTTTGAGGACACAAAGATTGTGTAAAAGAGTATAATAGGTTAAGAAGAGAACATGCTCCCAATTTACCTCAATATCCAGTATTTGAAAAGCGTGTGGTAAGTCGAAAAAGAAGATTTGAGAAAAATTGTAGCGAGGTTGCAGAGAAAAGAAAAAAACTAGATGAACCAGTGATAGTAACCAAAAAGAAAAAGGATTTTATTGAAGAGGTTGTTGGTTTTCAGTTTGAAAACAGTTCTGGTGTCAACTGCTATGCTAATGCAGTGGTTAATGGTTTTTTTTCTTGAAACTTCACTTCAACAAATTGTTGAAAATCGGGACAAAAGATTTTGTTTGTTGAATTCTGGGTTTGAGAAATGTAGTAGTGATAAAACTAAAATAGAAAATGTTTCTGATATTCGAAATGTTTTAGACATGTTTTGGTTTAAATCAATTTTCACAGAATATTCAGCATGATTGTCAGGAATTTCTAATGTACATGCTTGTTGTATTGCAAGATGAAGGTATAGATATTAAAAAAATTTTTGGCCTTTCTTATAAATGGCAACATGACTGTGATAATTGTTCGTTTTCAAGTAGTACTAAAATAGACACTGAAAGATTTATATATTTGACTTCACCAGACTGCAAATCAGTGTCTTAATAATCTAGTTAGAGAAGCAAATCAAAACATGGTCTGTACCCAATGTAACTCACAAATGTTATCAACATTTATACAAAGATATGGACAGTATGTAATTTTAATGCTGCAACGATGCAGACCTGATGGAAGAAAACTGACAACTTTAATAAAAAAAATTGTGGCTTCTCAACTATCAATATCAGGAAGAACTTTTGTAACTGCAGCAATTATTTTCCATGATGGTCCTTCTACAACATCAGGACATTACATAGCTTATTTAAAATGTACAAAAGGATTGACTCATTGTAATGATACTCAATTGGTTTTTAAACGTTTGCCTTATGACTTACCAAATTCTTACCTTGTGTTTTTACAACCCAAATTTTAGGGAAAATAATTGGCCTGGGAAAATTACTGCTGTTAAGAAAGGGTAGTCTGGTGTTGAAAAGTACTTTGAGAGTGAGGGTGATCAGGTTAAAAAAAATCTTGTAGTTGACTTAGAGGTAGTGTAAGTGTATCAGATAGTGGGTGATGTGGCTATCACAGGAGATGTTGATCATCAGTGAGGCAGAGGTGTTTTAGATTTGTTATAGTTGTTGGAGATATTGATGACATTTTGTATTCCCTTGTAGAGGTTTCTTTTAATGGTATACAGCTCCTTGCTAAGATAAAGGATGAGCAGTGTCTCATCGGCATACCAGATGATGTTGAGGGTTCTGATAGCATGGTAGTTGTTTAAGGTTCTATGTACATGATAAATAGCATCGGGTGGAGGTATAACCATTGTTAGATGGTACAATTATCTTTAACATTAGGTGCCCGACCGCCCACACTACTTCCTTAGTCCTGATGAAGACCCCAAAGTAAGGTGCAACTAACCTTCACTGACCAGGGGTCGAAACGTCGACTTTCTTAACACCTACCCACAATCAACAGACCATAGTGACTGTGCTTCTATTGGGATAGGATTTTACTATTGTTAGTAATGTATGGGGCTATACTATTATGCCCATGTGATGTCAACAAATGTTTTATGTGACCACATTTGCCTTCTTTGAAACTGTTCTACACAATCCCTATTCCTCACGAACACGTACCTTTTTCCTCCCTCCTTTTCGCCTCACCCTGGGCACCATTTGAAATATATAAAGTAAATATACATGATATGTATGAAAATGAGGATGTGAATAAACATCTCTCATTCAAGTTGTGGTATGAATCATATGTACGTGACTTCTGAATAATCTCTATTTTGTTTACTGTGAATTACGTTGACTGGGCCCCCCCCCCCCCCCCTTTGCAACATAACATGTCTTAAGCATTGTGTTAGTATGTGTCTGGGCTTCCTCACCTGCCGTACTTCCTCACATAGGAAGCTGAAGATCCAGATATAGAGCAGGTACTCTGCCCAGGAAGGGGTAGCCTGAAAATCTACCATCAGAACATACGCAAAGAGCCAGAGGAAGGTTATGTACGACACCACATTGCCAAAGAAGACCACCACCGGGGCATTGAAGAAACCACGCAGGCGCTGCACAGAGGTCAGTGTGTCCGACTTCTTCAGTCTATTGGAGAGGAGAGATACACAGCAGTGTCAGTGACTTTACAATAATACTCCATTTCATATTATCTTCTTGGTAGGTTAAAAATAGCTCAATTCCATTTCTTATAACCCCCGTCACAAATAGCTCCGTTCTGAGCCTTGTCATCATCTACTTACAAAAAGCTATTGAAGTTTGCTAATACTTGCCATGCATGTTCCGTTTTAAACAGGACATGAATTCAGAACTTAATTTGAGCCGTGGTGGTCTGTGGGGCACCATGGTATTTATTTCTGGGGAGCGGGACTAATTTTTCACCATCAGACTTTGACCTTGAACAATAGAGAGAAAAACGCAGGAAAGTGGGAAAGAGGAGAAAGAGAAAAACAGAATGGCAGTGACAATAGGACAAAGTATGGTTGAAAAAGAACCTGTAAGAGTGTAGTAAAGGGGCAGGAAGTCTCTGGCGTTGGATGAAAAAGAGATGCAGTGGAATGAAGACTGGATAGCCTTGGTATTCAACAATTCCAGTATTCAGCAGGGCTGGTGGTGGGCTCCCAAGGGAAATTTGAATCATCACTTGAGGCCACATTTACAACACATTTTAGCAGTAGCAAATGGAGAATTGAGCTTGAGAGTTGTTTGGCATGTACTAACCCTATTTTGAGAGTCGGTAATCTATTACCAACCCGCAAAATAGTGTTTGCTAGTCACCATTCATTTTAACTTTATTCGGTTATTAAAAAAAAACCATAAAAGTACAATTGATAAATCACATTTAGAATATATATAAGAACAATTTCACTAAAAACACATTAAAATGTACTCATCACATTTCAATAAATAATTGATTTCCGAAATCTTAAAGCATTTTTAAGAAACACAGAGACAGATGCAACTGTTAATATATTATCTAATCTTTGAATTGTTAATAATGCAGGACGACACTGGTTAACTTCCATCATCTTCAATATGGGCACAATCCATCTTCTCTAGGAACTGAATAAAACTTACAAAAGAGGATATGAATGTCAGGCTGTTCAGACATGTCATCGCATGGGCACTTATTAAGTTGTTTTGACCAGTTATTCATATTGGGGAAACTAAGATCTGAATAACAGATTAAACCTGAAGCGCGTTAATAAAAACCTTTCATAATCGTTAATTTTAAACTTCACATATGGTTGCATTTTACTTTGGGTCATAATTAGTTGATGCGCAACCATAGTTTTCTTTAATATTTCTTTGGCGGTTCTGCGCTCTCCCAAATACCTCATGCATGTATCCTTCAGGACTTTTCTGGGGATATCATGCAACAATGCGGGGTGATCATAGTAATCTACATAACCTATGTTTATAAAAAACATTTTTACATAACTTAGCCATCCCACCTTACTACAGTTCTCTAACCTCATTGTGTCATTCAAGATGGAGCGGTGTTCGGCTAGTCAGTATTAGGAAGGGGCTCTTCAAGGGCTTCCCTTCCTAATCGAGAGCCACAGGGGCATCTATGAATGTTTGTGACCGGAATGATTTTACTGACTCTGAAGGAGGTTGTAACCCATTTGCAAATATGACCACTTCCCCTTTGAGAGTGCGGGCGCTACCATTTTTTAGGAGCTGGCAGTGGCCCCACATGCATTTACAATGGCTTCTTGTTCACTTACAATATCTAAGAATTGACAGACATCATAGGGACATATCTGATCATGCAGATATAGCCACATAGGTAGTATACTGCACACTGCCTTATTGTTATAAAGGGCTACTGTAGGGGTGATTTACATATACTGCATGCAGTGTCTGCAGGCATGGCTAACAGGAGGTGTGGAATGTGTTTTCACTTTTGCCTGCGCCAAAACATGCAGCCTGCGATGGCAGTCTGCAGGAGTTTGGTGAGGGGTCCCTTAGGGTGGCACAATATATGTTACAGCCCTTCGGGACCATCTTTAGTGCTCATGCCCGAAGGTACCAGGGGTACAATTTACTAGGGATTTACAGGGGTGCTAAAGGTTTTGCTAAATGGGTAGCAATTGTAACTCTTTAGGGAAAGATCTGGACCTGGGGGCCCGGTTGGCATGAGTCCACTGCATAGCTCTCAAAATTCCATCAAATACCAGGCAAAAAGTGGGGGTTACCATGTCAAAAGGAACATTTTCTGACACTCCTCCATGAGGCACTCACTTAGCAGAGTGAAGGGAAAGGGACTCTTCCATGATGGGCCCTCTTGTGATACCTACATGTTGTGTGTTCCTGGTTGACTAGGGTGGAAGTCCCGGTGAAAAAACAACCACAATCCTAGTCAGGGTGAGTCACAAACACACCCTAAATTATCCTCTGTTCAACCTCTGGTAGCTTGGTGCAGAGCAGTAAGGCTTAACTTCAGAGGCAATGCGTAAAGTATTTGTGCAATACTCAAAGAGTAAAAATGTGACACAAAAATATTTCATACTGGTTAAAACAAAAATCTTAATTGGATAAGTAAAACAAGACCGAAACAACAACAAACCAATAAGTAGAACTAGAGATAGGATTTTTAAAAGAATAAATTGTAAAATAGTGCTCAGAAGCAATAAGTACCTATTTAGAATATCTGGTAGCACTGGACTGGGACAAAGGCAAAGGTTCAGGCCAACCGCGATGGAGCACTGGTTGGATACAGGGACCCCATGAGGCCCGCTAAACAAAAGTACCTTAATCCTGGTTGCAACTACCATTATGCAGGCTGCGTCCGTGTCAATCCTGCAGTTGGGGGAATGCTTCGATATTCTACATGCAAGAATGGTGCTGTATCAGTTCTGAAGATGATGCACCGGTTCCGAGGAGAGACAGTTCCTAAGGCTATGCGCCGGGTTTCTCCATGTAGTTATGGGGAGGAGTCGATAGTCTCCCTGCAGTGATAGCAATGCGCGAGTTCCGAAGCAGCAGATTCGATGGCGATGTGCAGTTTGAGTGCAATTCACTGATCCTGTTCAAGCAACAGTGGCGATGCGTCGATTCTGCTCTCACAGCAGAGGATGCATCGGTCCTGCTGGATCAGGCACCCTAGGCCAACTTCTAATGGTCCAGGTACAGGATCAGGGTGGTTGGAAGTCTTAAGTCAGTGGAGTCAGACAGACTGTATATTTTGTTTTTGACAGGCAGGCTGTCTCCTGTGTCCACATCATGAGTACACAAATGGGTGATATGAAGTCATGTCTTTCGGAGCAATTCACACATTCCACTGAACCATCCTACTCTTTGGATGCTAGGAGGTCACAGAGATGTTCATTGTCCCCTTCCTCCCTACCATAGGTCACCAAAAACATATTGAACTCAGACTTTTCAAAGTGTCTGAGACCGTTGATATGGAGTTCCCTTTCGTGGTGTCTGGGGGTCTTGAGGTCCACCAAGTCGGTGACCTTCCCCCTTCCACTCAACAATTTCATGGAGCCCAGTCCAATGGTCTTAGAGGGCCTTAGGATCCATAGGTTTCATTATCTACACTTTGGTCCAAGTTGGATTTCCACAAGGGTAGATGTCCTGTCATACCACTGCTTCAACACCTCCTGGCTGGCCTCCAAGTTTTCAGAAGCTTGCTTCCACAACTTGTCCATCTGGCTCCGGAGGACTAAAATGTAGGGAACCACATACTGGAGGGGTTTCCTGGGATCTTCCTCCCACCCCTGCCTAACCAGGTTGAGAGTTCTCCTTACAGGGTGGCCATTCAGAAGCTCAAACGGCTAAATCCAACCCCCTTCTGTGGCACCTCCCTGTAAGCAAAGAGTAGGCATGGTAAGAGGACGTCCCACTTATGCCTCATGACCTCAGGCAGGTTGTTGATCATGCCTTCGAGGGTCTTGTTGAATCTCTCAACAAGCCCACTGTTTTGTGGATGAAAGGGTGTAGAAAACATGTAAGTAATGCCACAATCCTCCCACATTGACTGCGTTAAACAGACAAGAAGGTCAGACCCCCACTTGCTTGGGGAAACTCTCTAGTTAAAATCCCCATTAGGGCCTTAGCCACTGAAGGTGCAATTGCCATCCTCAGAGGGATAGCTTTTGGCTATCTTGTGGTATGATCCACAAGGACCAGGATAAACCTGTTGTCAGAGGCTGTTTGGGGATCCATGGGACCTACAATGTTGATGCCCACCCTTTCAAAGCGGGTGCCAACAACAGACAAGGGATTCAGGATAGCTTTCAGCTTCTTCCCTGTCTTCCCACTTGCCTGGCATTGCACGCACGTCCTACAAATTGTATCTAAGGAAATCTTCATCAGGGAACGGTAGAAGTGGGGGAAAAACCTGGCAAAGGTCTTGTCCTACCCCAGATGTCCTGTCAGGGGTATCTCATGAACCAGCTCTAGTTGGAAGGAGCTGTAGCATTGCGGAATGACCAGTGCCCTTGTTGCCTCATGCACAGGTGCCTTAGGCTCACTATATAGTAGAGTTTCCTCCCAATAGATCTGGTGACTATCAGAGGCATCACCAGCTGCCTGGCCATCAGCCTGTTCCCTCAAGCCCTCCAGGGCTGGGCGCCCGGTCTGTGCCTTGCAGCACTCCTTTCTGATGGGTCCTCCTATTGAAAACTATTTTGGGGGCTTTGTGAGAACTTTTTTTTGCCAGACTTCTTTCTTCTGGTGGGAACCCCAACCACCCTTTTGGGTGTTCCCTCCCAGATGCCTTCTTGGACATGCTGGTGCTGGCTCAGATGTCCATCTCCTCAGCATGCCTTCTAGGGTCAGTCAGCTTGCTATCAATCAGGTGCTGGCACAGCTCTGGAAAACAAATATCTAGCATGTGCTCCTTCAAAAATTAGGCTGTAAAGCCCAGTATAATCTTCTACCTTGCTGCCCCTTACCCAACCCTCCAGTGCCTCGCTCGAGTACTCTAGGAAGTTCACCCAGGGTTGTTTAGGACGTTGGTGCCTGCCCCTGGACTTCTGTCTATACCGCTCAGGGTCAGCCAAAATGTATTGAAAAGTATGGACTTCATTTAAGTGCATCGTGTCTGGTCTTCTACCTCTAGTGTTAGGAGTGTGGCCCTCCCCACCCTCCAGTGGGCAGGTATCCCCCCAGGACTTCCAAGGTACCTTGTCCACCCTTAGAGCCACTTCATAGGTGGAGAACCATTTGTCGAGGTCATTCCCCATCACATAACTGGGTAGCAAATCTTTTGGTAGGCAGACCCTTCCTTCTCCAACAGACACTGCAGGTATGATGCCACCATTACTGCTGGAATCCATCTGTTTAGATATTAAATCCAGCTGAGACTGAGCTCATGGGCCATCCTTCACTCCTCCATTGTCAGTCTATTTTCTTCCAAAGCTTGCTCCTTCTCCAATGTAGCAAGATCCAACTTGGGTTGTCTCTCCTCCCTCCTGTCCTGCAGCTCCTCTGGGAACAGGTTCCTTGAAGACACTGCTCACTGCACAGGGATGGATCGCAAATCCTGGAAGGATGTTCCACCCCCCTCAACAGGTCGCAGTTCAACACCCTCAGGTAGATCTTGTTCCAATTCCTCCTCAGTATTTAACCCTTCCATCTCATCATCCGTGGGGGTCTGGTGGGATTCTGCCCATGCCCTCAAGGCCTTTTGGAGCTCCACCTTTTTAGTGCTCCTCTTTGTAGGCAACCTCTTCTAAAGACAAAACTCCTTGAGCCAACTGCGATGGAGCACAGGCTGGATACAGGGAACCCATGAGGCGAGCTGAACAAACGTACCGTAATCCTGGTTGCAACAACAAAAATGCAGGGTGTAGCCAAGCAATGCATCAGTGTTGATCCAGCCATCGAGGGGATGCATGAATTCTCTCCGTGCAATGATGGCAAAGCATTGGTTCCGAAGACGATGCGCTCGTTCCAGGGTACAACTGACCTGAAGGTGATTTGCCTGGTTTATCCACGCAGTCGACACCGGCCTTATACAAATTACCTACCACCCAGCGTTACCCCAGGTCTCCTGATTAATATGGTACCTCACTCGTGTGAGTAGGCAAAGAGCCCATGATAGGCAAACGCCCAAAACTTATTTTGGAGACATCAAAATTACCCATCACAAAATGACCTGGTTTTGCCAGGGGGTGGCACCTGGGTTTTTTCTGAGGTTCCGCGGCCATCTAGGGAAACCTACCAAACCCACAATCCGTTTTTCCACACATTTTTGGGTGCGATCCCCGTACCGGCACAAATGTCCTACTACCCAGTGTTCACCTTGTTCTTTGGAGTAAAATGATACCTCACTTGTGTGTGTGGGCCGAGGGCCTGTGACTGGGAATGGCCAAAAATATAGGGATAAGAGTACAGCACAGCGAATTCCAAGCTGCACATTTAAAAAAATGAGTTTTTAGCAGATTCTGCATTGGACAGTCACACAAGTGAGGCATCATTTTACTTGGGAGACAAGGGGAATGCTGGGTCATAGAACATTTGTGCCGGCACGGTGATTCCACACACAAATTTGTGGAAAAAGTGATTTTTTCAGCTAAAGAGCCCAAGGCCAAAAACCCAGATGACACCCCCCCCCCCTCCAAGCAAAACCAGGTCATTTTGTGATAGGAAATTTTGATGTCTCCACAATACGTTTTGGGCCCGTGCCCGTCATTGGTACTTGGCCCACCTACATGAGTGAGGTACCATTTTTATCGGGAGATCTGGGGGAACGCTGGGTTGGAGGACATTTGTCTCAACCCGGTTAACCTACAACCGTCCCACACAGAAATTTGAGAAACATTAGATTTTTTCAGCTAAATGTAAGGTTTGCAGGGGATTCTGGGTAGGAAAACATTGGGGGGGTTCCACACAAGCCACACCTACCTGAACTCTCCCAGGAGTCTAGTTTTCAAAGATATCTGGGTTTGGTAGGTTACCTAGATGGTTGCCGAGCGCGTGGCCAAAAACCCAGGTGAGCCTGTTTGCAAAACCATGTTGTTTTGTTGATAGGCAATTTTGATGTCTCCACAATACGTTGTGGGCCCTTCCCTGCTGCAGGCACTTGCCCACCCACACAAGTGAGGTACCATTTTTATTGGGAGACTTTGGAGAATGCCGGGTGGGTGGAAGTTTGTGGACTCACATTTCAGAACTTTCCAGCACAATAATGTGGGGAAAATGTGTTTTCTTTTACAAAGTTTGAGGTTTGCAAGGGATTCTGGGTAACAGAACCTGGTGAGAACCACACAAGTCACCCCACTCTGGATTCCCCTTGGTGTCTAGTTTTCAAAAAGTTACAGGTTTGCTAGGTTTCCCTAGGTGCTGGCTGCTCTAGGGCCCAAAATCCACAGCTAGGCATATTGCGAAAAAAAGCTCAGTGCCTAGCGGCCTACTGCCGCCTAGGGGAGGGGGTCTGATCGGGTGCTATTGCCCCTACATGCCCCCAAGAGGAGAAGAAAGATTGACTTTTGTGGGGGGGGTGGGGCATTGGTATGCCCATTCTGGGCAGCCCCGACCCCTATCTACAAAAAAGCCAGCGCAATCCCTGGTGCCTCGGGCAGATCAGGGGTATTGCCCCCAAATGCCTCCTTGGGGGAGGGCAGAAAGTCTGTCATTTTTTGATGGGGCATGCTCAGTCTGTGCAGGCCCCATGCTGAACTTTGGAAAAGCAAAAATTCCTGGCGCCTAGTGGGTTTTCTGCCCCCACTCCGGAGGGGCAGATAAGAGGCTATAGCCCCATATTCCTCTGGGGAGGTGGAGAGGGCAGAAAGTCTTTTCCCTTATTTGGGGGGGGGGGGGGGGGAGAAGAGTGGGGACATTGGCATGCCCATTCTGGGATGCCCCCACCCCTGGCCTATAAAAAAAGAATCCCTTACATGTAGGGTGCTTTCTGTCCCCATCCGCCCCCGGGGAGCGGGGGGGGCATAAAGACTGGTTGTGGCAGAATAAATTACGGGGGTGCAAAGCCCTTGCCCAAGAGTCCGCTCCACCCTCCCTGGTGGCTGGATCCCTGCTTGGGGATCACCCTCCTTGGGCGATCCACAAGCAAGGATCCCCTAGGGAATGGTACCATTGTAAAGGGGAGATTCTCCTCTTGCCAACGATACATTTCACATGTGTTTCGGTGCTCAGGGGGCTTAGATCGCTCCACAAGTACCAAAACTGTGAAACTGAAACTAAGTTTGTTTTGTTTTCGTTGTAATGAAGACAGCGGCCATGCGCGTGATCGTCATTACAAGGAAAACAAAAAAATATGTCTTGGGAGGTTGGGGAAGCTCTTCCCCACCTCCCAAGGCAACAAATAAAAAATAAAATAGGAAATCCCTCTGCTGTTTAAAGCAGAGGGATTTTTTGCAAGTGTGCTCATGATGGAATGGTTCCGTCATTATGACACTTGCACTTGTGCTCATGACCGAACCATTCCGTCATGAGCACAGAAGGAGTTAAGGCTTGGCAAGGCGTTTTTAATGTCATATTTACATAGCAGTGTAACACTGCCTTCAGGCTGCAATGGCAAGCCTGGAACAAGTTCTAAAGAGCTACTAGGTGGGTGGCGCAATCATTTTAGCATTTAATTGACAGGCCCTGGGTATATGGTATTCTGCTTTACAAGGGAATCATAAATAAATCAAATATGCCAATTAGGTGTACACTGATCAAACCGTGTTTAGGGGTGTGAGCACAAGTACATGAGCATTGGTTAGCAGTGGTTACGTGCACAGAGTCTTAGCTCCAATTTTTCTGAATTTGTTTTTGTTGGCCTTAAGCAGGCAAAATGTTTGAGAAAAGACAACCCTAAGGCTGCCAGGTCTAACAGTGATGAAAAGTAATTTCCTAGAGAGACACTGTTTTCTCTAGCTTGGAAGCAGACATTGAAACCAGGTTTCCTGATTAGACATTGTGCAATTCACATCCTGTATGGATAAAACATGCTTTCCTCCTTCAGCCCTGATGGCAATTTTATTAGTGATCATAGAGGCAAGTTGGTAGTCTTGTGCCTCCTACACAAGGCCTTTATAGTAGTTATAGATGGAGCAAAATGATGGTATAATAAACTATACCCAGGAGAGGTTAGAGTCCAATGCACATCTTGAACAGAATTATTTCAAGGTGCTCAAATGTGATGATCACTGAAAAGGAGACAGAAGGAAGAAAAGTCCTTTCCAGGGTCACACATTTTGGCCAAGCTGAGAAGATTGAAACCAGGGTCTCTGGGTCGGGCTACACTACTAGTTTTGCCCTGGTTCCAATAAAAGCATCAGACTGGCCCAGGCAGGTAACGTAGGTCCATTCAAAATATCCTTTCTCCAGTATTACATCTTTCATAGATTCACATGTTTGTATCTTCCCCGTCGTCATGGTGGGCGTCTCACGGTAACAGAATGACCAAAGCAGTATCATAGAGAAGAAAACTGCATAGAAAAGCCGCTAGGGACTGTAGTATTTGGTAACCAGACCTCCTCATTGTTTGGTCCAAAAGTCAGCCAATCAGCATTGCTGCCCTGCCCTCACACTCCCCAGCAGAAACTTTCTGCCTCAGATTTCCAACCGCCTTCGTGTGAGAAAGGAGTCTCCCTGACCCCGACCGGTAATGCCCATTCATTCCTATGGGCTTTGAAGCCCATAGGAATGAATGGGCATTACCGAATCGGTATTTACCGAATCGGTAAATACCGAATTTCACAAGGGTGCAGGGGGTGTCACTTTGACACCCTCTAGCACCCCCAAAACAGGTTCGGGTTGCATGTGGCAGGCATACCTGCCCTAAGGGCAGGTCTGCCTGCCATATGGCACAGGTGTGCATGCACCCATGTGCATGCACACCGGAATCGGTATTTTACCCTCAAATTGAATTTGATAGTAAAATACCGATTCTGTAATGCTTGTGGGACTCAGAAGAGTCCCACCTACATTTCAAATTTACCGAATAGGTACAAATACCGATTCGGTATTTTACAGAATCGGTAAATTTACCGATCGGTAAATTTACCGATTCTGTAAAATACAGGGCCCTACATACCATTTCTCAAATACCGGTCGGTAACGGCCGAAAATACCGATTTTCGGCCGTTACCGATCGACATCGGGCCCCCAGTGGCTACTTCAATGGTGCCGCCAGACAAAGAGGGACGGAAGATGGATGGAGCCGGGAAGAGGTTTGCGGTCATGGCAGCCTCTACTATTAAAGCAGCCAATGCAATGGCCTTGATTAGCCGTTTTAACAGGCAAATGTGGTCTGATTTGGCACCCATTATGGCTGCACTCCCAGAGGATAAAAAAGAGGAAGCAGCTGCTATTTTCCGTGATGGGGCAAAGTCGGCCGCGGAATCCATTGATGTTGCCATGGATGTTTCTTCTATGGCCTTCAGACAGATGGCAGGAGCAGTTTCTCTCCGAAGACAGGGTTGGCTGAAGGCTACATCCTTTCGTCCGGAGGTGCAGGCGAAGATTGTCGACATGGCATTCGATGGCGAAAACCTCTTTGGCAAACATGTTGATGAGGCGCTGCAGGGCATCAAGTCAGATACGGACACAGCTATGGCGCTAGGATCCCTTCAGCAAGGAAGGTTCCAGTCCTTTCGTAAAAGAGGTGCAAGGGGCCAGTTTAATCAGAGATCTTCATTTCCATCCAACAGATATCAGCCTTATAATCAGCAGGGATATAAGCAATACAATACAGGCAATCAATATAGGCCTTCAAATTCCTCTTTCCAACAGCAATCTAGAGGCAAGTAGTCCAATAGAGGAAGGAATCAACAATCTAACAGGTGACAATGATTTCATGCTGGCGCGCCCCACACAGCAGATCCCGGAAAACGGCCATTATCTGTCTCTCTTCTTCGACAATTGGATGTCCATAACATCGGACAAATGGGTTTTGGATGTAATAAGCAGAGGCCATGCCCTGGAGTTTGTACAAATACCACCAGACCATCCCCCGGTGCTCAGACACCATCAACATCGTCAGGAACTGCAAAAGGAGGTCCATTCACTTTTGCAGAAGGGGGCTATAGAGTAAGTACCTCAACAACAGAGGGAAAGGCTTCTATTCGCATTTCTTACTCATTAAGAAGAAGCAAACTACGAAGTGGCGACTGGTATTGGATTTGAGGGATCTGAATCAATATATAAAGAAAATTCCCTTCTGAATGCTCTCGTTACAAGAGATCCTCCTACTGTTAAGAAGGAAAGACTTCATGGCTTCGTTGGATCTCATGGACGCATACTTCCATATTCCAATCCATCGGCAGTACAGGAAATATCTAAGATCTGCCATGGAGAGTCGCCATTTCCAATTCAAAGTTTTGCCATTTGGCCTCAAATCGGCCCCGAGGGTGTTTACCAAATGCATGGCCCCGGTGGCGGACCACTTAAGGTTGAAGGGGCATTGCATTTACCCATATCTAGACGATTGGCTGGTGACAGGACCATCATTCACAAGAGTCAGAAGGTCCCTTCAGTGCTGCATCCGCCTTTTCCATCGGTTAGGATTAAGGACCAACTTGGAAAAGTCTTCGCTGATTCCAGCTCAGGGCATTCAATTCCTAGGGGCATGGATATGCACCAAGGAAACGAAAGCATACCCGTCCGAGGAAAGGATGAGACAAATAATAAGCCTTGCAACATCCCTTCAAACAAAAAGGTTCACTTCTGTGCGGATGTACAAATCCTTGTTGGGGATGATGTCCTCTTGCATCCCACTGGTTCCAAACTGCTGTCTTCGAATGAGACCCTTGCAGGAACATCTAGACGAGAAGTGGGTTCAGTCCAAAGGAACCTCCGAAGATCGGATTACCATCACTCACCGTATGAAGGTGGCCATGTCATGGTGGAAGGTTCAGAAGAACTTAAATCAGGGTCTCAACTTTGTACCTCAGAATCACAAATACGTGATGACGTCGGACGCTTCGTTGCAAGGATGAGGCGCGCACCTCCAGGAGCTGGAGATCCAGGGCCACTGGTCAGAGTGGGAAGCACAGCTTCACATAAATATGTTGGAGCTCAAAGCGGTGTTTCTGGGACTTCAAGCTTTCCTGCCCAGAATACAGAACTCGTCGGTGCTCATTCAGACAGACAGCACCACAACTATGTTTTATCTTCTGAAGCAAGGCGGAACAAGATCCAAACCACTTTCTGCACTGGCGCAAAGAATTTGGAAATGGCTGATAAACCGCAACATTTCTATTCAGGTGCAGCATATATAGGGCATCCTCAACACACGAGCAGATGTCCTAAGTCGCAAGACGAGTACGTCGCACGAGTGGGAACTGAACAACTCAGCTTCACAGAGTGTTCCAAAGATGGAGCACACCAACGTTCGACTTGTTCGCAACCCGGGACAATTCGAAATGCGATCAGTTTGCGTCCAAGTACCCTCAGCGGGATTCCAAAGGAGATGCATTTCACATGGACTGGACGGGAATGTTCGCTTACGCGTTCCCACCAATTCCTTTAATACCACGAGTGATTCGCAAAATGAGATCAGAACCATGTCATGTCATCCTGATAGCACCAGCTTGGCCGAGGCAGGCATGGTTTTCAGATCTGCTGCAGATGTCGAAAGGCAACAAGGTGCAATTCCCGACATTCCAGAGCCTCATATCAATGAGCAACGGACAAATTCTGCATCCGGACCTAGCATCGCTAAAATTATCCGCATGGAACCTCATGAGCGGGAATTTCAAGCCATGAGTATTCCACAAGACTGCAGACAAATACTTTTGCAATCCAGAGCTATGTCAACCAACAAGACATACACAACCAAATGGACACGCTTCTGTCACTGGTGTACCAGTCAAAGTCTGCAAAATTGACGGTACCCCCAGAAGGTATTCTGCCTTACCTGTTGTCATTATCAAAAGCAGGTCTGTCTCATGCCTCGCTGAAGGTGCATTTGGCGGCGATTTCAAGATTCAGGAGAATGCCAGACGAGCCGTTTCTCTGGTCTCACAGACTGATAAAGGAGTTCGTTAAGGGGCTGTTTAGAGCTTTTCCACCCATTCTACGACCGCCAGTACCCTGGCATCTCAATACAGTCTTGACGCAACTTATGAGGCCACCATTCAAGCCTATACACAAGACAGACTTACAACTCCTCTCTTGGAAGACAGCCCTGCTGCTAGCTCTTACCTCGGCGAGGAGAGTTAGCGAAATTCAAGCCTTTTCAGTGGAAGAGCCTTTTCTGCAATTTCGACAGGACAGGGTTATACTACGGACAAATCCTACATTCATACCCAAGGTCACTACTTCTTTTCACTTGAATGAGCCAATTATTTTGCCTACCTTCTTCAGCAATCCCTCATCTGAAGCAGAAAGAGCGTTGCATTCTTTGGACATCGCTAGATGTTTGAAATTCTACATCGAAAGAACAAGAACATTCCGCAAATCTAAACAGTTATTTATTGCATTTGAAGGTCAGAGGAAAGGGCTCCCTCTGTCAAGACTGAGTATCGCCAGATGGATATCATCGGCGATCATTAAATGTCATGAAAAAGCTGGAAAGCCGCTTCATTCCAGAGTGACTGCTCATTCCACAAGAAAGATGGCGACATCGATGGCCTTATTTGCAGGAGTGTCTCTACCTGACATCTGCAGAGCGGCGACTTGGAAGAGTGTGCATTCATTTACGAAGCACTAGTGTCTCGACACTGCGTGGAAAGAGGACACGGCAGTGGGGCAAGCTGTTCTGAAACGTCTATTTCAATAAGGTATTCTTTGGTTCTTTGTTAATACTCTATACAATGTATATATATGTATAAATCTATATGTAGAATCTGCTATTGTTATAGATGGTTTTCTATTCTTATCTGCCCTGTGTATTTTCAGATCATGTTCTATCGATATTTCAGCTGCAGAACTTCCTTCTGGGTTCTATCCTGGAAACGCTGCAGGCTTTGTGGGTACTACTTACTACTCTGATACAAGCATGTGAATCTATGCAAGATGTAATACTGGAGAAGGAATTAGTTACTTACCTGTACACTATAGTTCTCCAGTATCATCTTTCATAGATTCACATGCGCCCGCCCACCTCCCAGTTTCTCAGGCAGAACCTATTGTCTCGGTATTTATCCATGTCTCTCACTTGGGGCCGGAAATCTGAGGCAGGACGTTTCTGCTGGGGAGTGTGAGGGCAGGGCAGCAATGCTGATTGTCTGACTTTTGGACCAAACAATGAGGAGGTCTGGTTACCAAATACTACAGTCCCTAGGGGCTTTTCTATGCAGTTTTCTTCTCTATGATACTGCTTTGGTCATTCTGTTACCGTGAGACTCCCACCATGACGACGGGGAAGATACAAGCATGTGAATCTATGAAAGGTAATACTGGAGAACTATAGTGTACAGGTAAGTAACTAATTCCTTATTTCTTTAAGAGGTGCGGCAATAGCAGTGGAAACACTCCTCTTCATAGAACAGCTACACCTTGGATAGAAACAGTGCAAGATTCCCACCTTCAGAGGACAGTTACAACTAGGGTAGCTTCAACACTAGCTTTTCCCATCACCCGACAGGCACAAATCAGGCAGCAGCAGTGCACGCTTCACTACCTCACAGAACAGGGACAGCCTGGTAGCATCAATGCAAGCTTCCAGCTTTCACAAAAGGCAGCTACTGCAGGAAATATGCGGCAGGGCAGAATTGTACAAGTTTCATCATCCAACTTGGAAATCACAAGGGCTTGCAGTCATTAAGGGAGAGGAAAGGTTTTATTTTCCTTGAAATGTTCATTTGGGAAATTCGCTCCTTTGGTGACAGCACTGATGTTCTTTTGACAATTCAGACATAATACTTTTACAAGAAACATGGAACTTATCACAATTAGGAATACTAGGCTTCACGGATTATCACATACTTGCAGAAAAACATGTAAAATATGGTCATCCCCGCGGGGGGGTTTATCAATCCTCATCTCTCAGAAATATAACTGGATCCAAGAAACAATGGACGTTGGATTTAATTGGGTTCAAGCCATAAAAATCACAATACAGCCCCTGCAACAACTGCTAATATTAAATATTTACATACATCCAGATCAGAAAACAAAAAAGGAAAAACTGGAAACACTGTTAACCCTTATCAAAACCTTACAAAAAACTAATAAACAAAGCTCCATGATAATCTCAGGAGACTTTAATCAAAATGTATTTATCACTAACACGACAAGAACAAACAGAGTCAAAAGGGCAGCAGTTGCATCCACTCAAATTATTCGAAGGAAAATAGAAAAAATGGGCCTAACAATATTAAAAAGCAAAAAAAAGGAAGGCCCGATCAAACCGTGCATCACCTACGTGAGCCGCAGTGTAAAATCAGCTCTGGACTTCATAACAACGAACCTGACAAACGCAATCATGGACTACACAATAGTCCAGCGCCTGGAAAGTGACCATTTCCCGCAAATTCTCAGGCTTGATATCATTGTACCCAGAGCCGAGAGAATGAGGCAACTAAACCAAGAAACAGAAAAATTCAACTTACGGAAATTAAAATGGAGGGGCGAGGACACTCAAAACATCATGACCATGGCCACCACTTTCATGCTCCAACAGGAGAGCCTCGACAACGGTGAGCCAATAAAAACTTGGGAAAATTTGTTAGAGGTATTAATGGAAAATCACTCCTCACCGAGAGGAAACAAAGATCAAACAAGAAAACCAGTGCCCTGGTTTAACAAGGATCTAAAACAAGAAAAAAAGAAATTAGCCAAGGCCCAGCGAATGGCAGTAAAGTGCCAACACACAAACATTGTAGATCTCAGAAATATGATAAAGGAATACCGAAAAAAACTATGTGCAGCAAAAGGCCAATATAAAGAACAGGTATGGACAAAGCTACTGATTTCCACAAAAAAAGCATCCCTCAGAGAGTTCTGGGTAATCATTAATGAACTAAATCTGGGGCACACACTACAACAGGATCCCGGGATTAGCAACACGGAATGGGAGACTTACGTGAAGAATCTTTATTTAATAAAAGAACCCCAAAGAATCAGAAAAAAAGAACAAGGGAGACCAATGGAGTGCGATGACTACAGTTTAAACGCATGCAACAGTGTTACTACAGACCCAAATCTTACTCAAGAAGAACCAACGATAACACATGCCCAAATAAAAAGGCTAATACAGAAACTAAAATCAGAAGGGGCCCCGGGGCCAAATGGCATCCCAACCGCAGTCTACAAAGCCGACCCGGATTTCTGGGCCGACCTTTTATCTACACTATTCAATGACATCTTAAAAAAAGGAACCCTTCCGGAAACATGGAGGAAACATCATCCACCCTATTTACTAGAAAGGGGACCGGAAAGAGCCTGGAAACTACCGCTTAATTTCCTTAATAGATGTAGAAGCTAAGTTGTATGCCTCATGCCTGTTGAAAGAGCTGCAGGACTGGGAAACCTCAAGAAAAATAATCCCTAGGTTTCAAATCGGATTCAGAACGGGGATGGGGACAACCACCAACCTGGTCACCCTGTGCTTATTAACTGACAACGCCAAAAAAAGAAAACACAACCTATACGCCTGTTTCGTCGATATAAAATCGGCTTTCGACCATGTAAGCAGGCCCAGGCTGTGGAGCAAGTTAAGGGAGTGGGGGACGCCGGAATATCTAATAAATGCAATAACAAAACTATACAGTGAGACATGGGCCAGGGTCAAACAAGGAAATGGTTGCAGCCTGACTAACAAAATCGAAACACAGGATGGACTTAAACAAGGCTGCGTCTTTGCTCCCAGCCTTTTTAAATTTATAACGTGCTGATATTGGAAGAAAAATAGACGCAACAGAAAGCAACGCACCGAAATAAGGCAACGCTCCCGTACCCATAATGCAGTACGCCGACGACAGTTTTACTTAGTAAAACACCAGTCGGGCTGCAACGCCTAGTGAACACGCTGGTTTCGTACCTAACAGAGGAAAACCTGGAGCTGAACAAAAATAAAACTAAAGTGATTCGAATCACGGAGGGAAAGAAACTGAAATACACATGGACAATCAACAAATCTCTCCTCGAAGAACAGGACTCTTATAAATACCTGGGGATGACCATCGAGCGCGGCAACACAAAAAAGAAGCATATTCAGGTACTAAGAGGGAAAGCGCAATCACTAATATACGCATACAGACAATTGCACAAGATAGTGGGCGGTCCAAACTACACCCACTTACTAAAAGTCATGGCTGCCCAAATTATTCCTACCTTGTCTTATGGATTAATCGGATGGCTCAGGAGCGAATCAATAATTTTAAACAGCCTACAAAACAAAATATATAAAGTGGTGTTTGGGTTGCCAAAAGCAGCATCGGCAGCCCAAGTTAGACTAGAATTTGCTTTACAAAATCAAGACATTAGGTCAAACTCCACATTTGCAAAATTTTGTCACAAGCTCCGACTTGCACCCAGTGATTCCTGGGACAACATGTCCTGGGAGGAAATAAACTTCTTAATGAACAAGCGGAACACCACCCATTGGGGAGAATTCCTTAACCAGAGTTTGTCAACCCTTGGACTCCACGAAGTGTGGAATAAAAACATTGACCACAAGCAGTTCTGCAAAATTGCAAATGGATCGGCAAAAAAGATCTCCCTGCTCACAGACAAAAATATCCTAAGCAAACGGAGACACGCTTGGACAGTAGTCAACACATTCTACCCAAAAACCGCAAGCCTATTTAGCCCAACACTACTGTCAATATCTAAAAAAACTCTAATAGCGTATCGTCTTGGCATGCATTCTACAAAAGACCTAATGCCTTCCTGGAAACGAAAAACAAAGTACAAACTGCAGACTATGCGGATACAAGAACGAAACAGTGGCGCACATACTATGTGTATGTCCAGCGCTGCAAGCCTTAAGAAGAAGATATCTTCGGGCAATTTTCAACACACTGAAAATCCGCACATGCAGACAGGCGGTCATACGGTGGCTAAGTGGTGTCTCCCCCATACTTTCATGTCGGGGGAATTAAATTCATGTCCATGGCATTAAAGCAGATACTAGAAAAGGAACAGACTTAATGAACACATAATGACTAAACCGAAATAAATGGACTTAACATGCTGTGTATGAGGATCATGATAATCTCAAAGACTATTGACACATAACCATCAAACTTAATGATAATTTTTTAACTTTTAATTTAAACTTGTTGTTGTATTTTTTACTGCCTGTAAAGATTGTAAAGATTTTAAATAATCATACAATAAAAAACGAACTAACTGATGTTTTTCTGCACGTTCAAGTTTTTGTCTAGCCTTATTGCTATTGATCTTGTGGAATCTATAATGTGTGGTACACAATTATGAGCTGTTAGTTGCATTATCCATTCTTCGATAGCGGGTGACTGTTTGGGAGGGGCGAGCAGGAGGAATTCCGTTTTGAGGGGATTTAATTTGAGGTGGTTATAGGTCAGCCTGTATTTTTTTGTAGGGTTATGTTGAGGGAACTGATGTCCTCAGGGGGAAGAGACTTTCCAGTACAGTTGGGTGTCATTGGCATACATGTGGTAATGAATGTTGAATAGGTTCAGTTAGCAGCTCCATGAACAAGTTGAAGAGAGTGGGTGAGAGCGTGGACGCCTGTGGTACCCCTAGAGCGACAGATATGAAATTGGACAGGCACTGGTTAACCTTGTATCTTTGAGTTTTATTATAGCGGAATGAGGCAAACTAATTTAGGATGGACCCTGGGAGTCCCATCCCATGTTCCAATGCATCTAGAAGGCTGTCATGTTTAACTATCTAAAGCGGACGATAGGTCAAGGAGGATCAGAAGACAAGAATCGTTTTGATCCAGCATTTTTAATGTGTCATCCACAATGTGTGTAAGAGCGGATTCGGGCTGTGACCCTGATGGAAGCCAGATTGGGTTTGGTCTACAAGTCGGAATTGGTCAATGTGGTTACATAGTTGGACGTGGACACATTTTTCGAGGAGCTTCGCCAGAGTCAGAATATTGGAGCTTGAGTGGTAGTTGTGTAGGTCTGCGCAATCAGCAGTAGTTTCTCAGGGCAGGGGTGACCTGTCCAGACTTTAGGCAGTCAGGAATAGAGCCTTGAACTAGTGAGGCATTTACTATCTTGAGTGGGAGTGTAGATGATTTGATCTTGCTGAAGAAGTTCGATGTTAGAGGATCACTGATGTGGTTTGAGGGTTTCAGTGCTGCAAGAATTTTGGAAATGGTGCTTTCATCAAAGGTTTTGAATACGTTCTACGAGGTGTTTTTGGATGTGTAATCAGGGAGGTGTGGGGGCACAGCAGTCAAGGGAGTGGGGAGACTGATAAGTTGTATCGTCGGCAGGTGCACCAATTCAGTCTTTTTCTCCCTTTCAAGGAAGAAGGTAGCAGTTTGGCTGCGTTCTAGATCCATCTGGGAAAGGGTTGGATTGGCTATTTGACTGTAGCTTGATGAGTTCAAACTGTTTTATCGGTTGGTCCTGGCTTGATCAAGTTAATTTCTGAAGTAATCTGCTTTATTACCTCTGATGCGCTTGTTATAGATGTTCCTCACTGATCTCAGATGCGTGAGATGTTCGAGAGATGGAGAAGATCTCCACAATCATTCAGCAAGTCTAAGATTGCGTCTTTCTACATTTAGGCTGCTAATACACCATGGTGGACATTGATTCATTCATTTTAGCCCGAGGAGAGCAATCAAGTCTAAAATGTTCATCATGGAGCTGTAATATTGATTTGCACGGTCATCGACATCTGGGATGTCCACCAGGGGAGGAAACTTTGTTGCTGAGAGATGTCAGTTCATTCAGGTTGATGCTTAAGCTTCTTTTCCAGTGATTGGGTTTCTTTAGTTGAGCATTATTAGTTCTTGCAGATTCTGTGATGAGGAAGGTGATGCAGTGGTAGTCGGTCCAGTCGCAAGGGACGATAGATACAAGTTGGATGGAATTGTCCTTCGCAATGATTACATCTAAGATCACTCTTGTTGTGTTTAGGTCTGTTGCATATTTGAATCTGGTTGAGGTCAGCTAGGAAGGTTTTAAGGCTGTTGACTGCAGAGTCATTCGGGTCATAAATGGAGGTTGAAATCTGAGGATGCAGTGTTGATCCACATTAGTTGAGATGATTTCCATAATTTGTTCTATGAAAAAAGGCAGTCTCCTGGAAGGTGGTAGATAGTGTGAAATTTACATAGTGACCCGTTATATGCATTTTCTAAGCATTGGTATTCACATGAAGATGGAACGTCAGAATGAAGATTGTTTCACGGAGAGATTGTTACGGTGAATGTACGCAATACTACCACCAGACCTACTAAATCTATCTAATATAATGATTGTATGGCTAGGGGGGACTAGTAAATCAAGAATATGTGCAGAGGAGCCATTTAGCCAAGTTTGTCATATAAAGAGGTCCGGCTCATGTGTGA
Source organism: Lissotriton helveticus (assembly GCF_964261635.1). Taxonomy (NCBI): domain Eukaryota; kingdom Metazoa; phylum Chordata; class Amphibia; order Caudata; family Salamandridae; genus Lissotriton; species Lissotriton helveticus. The sequence goes on from NC_136069.1 coordinate 1,662,054,896, forward strand.
GGATGAAGTCAGCGATGTCCGCTGCATGTCTTGCTGATGATTTACAGTTGAGTAGCATGCATTTCAGTTGAGGTTTGGTGTCAGCTAAGGTATATTGCGTGGTGGTAATTCGCATGAGTGGACCTTGTTTATGGATTGGGAGTTAAACCTAGGTTCTCTGTGTGAATCTGCATGAATTGTTTCTATTTGGCAGATTGTCTGTGCTAACAGAGTAATTTGGATCATATAGGAGGAGGATGTAGTGAATATCACTGTCAGGCAGTGGTTCCTTCAATCTAATAGTTGGGGTTCTCCATCTAGGATGGGGAGAGGCAAGTGTTGGTGAGATCAAGGAGGTTGGGTAGAGTTCTGGAAGCTTAGTGCAGTAGTTAGTGGGTTTGGCGTGGTTATGACTATTGATCCTCAGAGTCCTACTAGGCTACCAATTGTTAGCCAGTTCTGATGTGATGTGTAGTAGGCTTTGTAAGTCTGCCTTGAGTTGTTGATCAGACTCCATCTGTGCAAAAGTAGGGAAAGCGTTGGAAACCGAAAGGGGTAAAATGCAATATTCTCACTCCAGTCTGTGCAATCATATGGAAAGGATTGGACAATGGAGGGGTAACATTTACTATTCCCACTCCAGTCTGAGCAAAAATAGGGAAAGAAAGTGGTGGACTCCAAAGGGATATAATGTATTATTCCCACTCCAGTCTGTACATCAGGAGGGAAAGCGTTGGACTCCAGAGTGGTACGAATTAACAGTAGAAAAACATTTTCATAACTATAAATGAACAAAAAATATATAACTATTACTATAAAAGGCTTTATATATAATTCTTTACAAAAATAAAAAATGTATTCCTTCTTAAAAAAACAATTGTAATTAATTGATCAGGCCATTAAAATTCCACAGTATACAGTAACAAACACAGCAACACGCAATTAAAATATATGTGATATAAAAAAGCTAATTATGTGATATACAAAATAATTATTATATATATATATATGTATATATATATATATATATATATATATATATATATATATATATATTTTTTAAATTTTATTTTCTTAGTCTTTCTTAGCCACATATATAATACGTTACATCAAAAGAAAACAGATATAAAACACCAGGCATCATTATCAAATAATCCAATAATAATCCACATTTGTAAAGCGCACAATCACCCGTAAGGGTCTCTAGGCGCTGGGGGCCGTCGGGAAGATTAAGCAAGCTATTGCCCAGAGTCACATGGTGCTGGGCTAACCTGCCGCCGGAGCCGGGGATCGAACCCTGATCCCCAGATTCCAGCGTCAGTCGCCCTGGCCGCGGCGCCACACCTCTCCAAAAAAAGATTAAGAGTTTGAGCGTGAGAGATGTAAGTGTCCTGAGGCGGAAAGCCGGGACAGCGCTGATTTTAAACATATTGCGATTGATGCTATGTTTTAAATTTGTGACATTCGTTTTTAAAGTTATTTGTATCTGTGTACTACTCATTTTAAAAGAAGGGCAACTGTTGTGCACTGTACTCGAACCTATCTCCGGAGGCTATTTGCTCCCGTAGGTTCCGCCTTTTTGGGTTGGGAGCCGGCCGAGCAGTGCAGTGCTCCGCCCCTCCCGCCCTTTCCTCATCAAAAGAACAGACCTTCCACACGCCTCATTGATTAAGAGTTTGAGCGTGAGAGATGCAAGTGTCCTGAGGCGGAAAGCCGGGACAGCGCTGATTTTAAACATATTGCGATTGATGCTATGTTTTAAATTTGTGACATTCGTTTTTAAAGTTATTTGTATCTGTGTACTACTCATTTTAAAAGAAGGGCAACTGTTGTGCACTGTACTCGAACCTATCTGCGGAGGCTATTTGCTCCCGTAGGTTCCGCCTTTTTGGGTTGGGAGCCGGCCGAGCAGTGCAGTGCTCCGCCCCTCCCGCCCTTTCCTCATTAAATGGCTCCCATCACGAGGAAGCGCAGCGGACGAGCGCAGCGGGCGCACCAAAGGCGAGCCCGTCTGCGCCTGTCCGCGCCGGACCCGCGCCTAGGGCCGTACCCCCTGTATGTCTCGATCTGGGACCTACAATTAAACAGACCTACACTAGAGAGACGCTGTTGGCCCTAAAAAATAATTCCTCCAGCAAGGGTTGTATAGTTTGGGAACCCGAGACGATGGTACCATCTACAACATCCTATTGCGCCAACTGTTCCCAAATATTACCCAATTTGCTCTGGCTACCTATCACTCCCCAAGGAAACCAATACAATTTTCATATTAACAAAAAAAAAAAAATGACTCATTGATAAAATGCCTCCTACTCAACACCAGGTCGCTAGTTAAACACAGCTTGGAAATAGCAGAGCTAATTCAAGATGAGGACATAAAAATAGCATTTATTACGGAATCATGGACTGATGCAGCATCAGGTCCGGATATAGTGAAAGCCACCCCCCAGGATTTTGTCTGCCATACCCTAAACAGGGACAAGAGGAGAGGGGGTGGTCTAGCCATTATCCATCATAAAAACATCAGAGGCTCCTTTCAACCTGGCCCTACTGGCCTTGATGAATCTCTGCTCTTCAACTTTACCTTCGCAAACCACTTGTCCTTCACAGGCTGCCTTGTCTACAGACCACCAGGTGTTAAAGCCCGATTTCTAGATGCATTGAGTACGCTATTAGAAACGGCAATCTGTACCCAAAGGTTCACTCTACTGGGAGATTTTAACTTCCATTTGGAATGCATGGCAGACCCAGATACTCGCGAGTTAATTGAACTTCTGCAGGGGATTGACATGATGCAATTAGTACTGGATCCCACACAGAGCAGGACACACTTTAGACGGGATTTTCTCAAATTACCCCAGCCTAAAAGTTAGCTTGGTTTTACCAATTCCCTGGTCAGACCATTCAGCAATTCACTTTGCCATTCCCCTCACTACGCCCAATATACCACCTAGCACCAGAAACGTCCCGAGACAAGTTAGGAAATGGAAAAACATTAATGAGGATAATCTGGACGATATACTAAAAAACTCCCGGTTTCCCCTCTCTAACGACGTGGAGGAAGCAGCTAGTTCATATACGGATTGGCTGGACCAGGCGTGTTTACTCTTGGCCCCCCCCAAAACCACCTATTCCACTCGGGTCAATCCAACGGCCCCATGGTTTACTGAACAAATTAGGGAACACAAAACACGATGCAAAAAGCTTGAAAGGATCTGGCGTTTGAACTACAGCGACTCGGATAAACAAACCCTTAATGCGGAGCAAAGACATTACAAAGACAGAATCCTACAAGCTAAAAGGCTTATCTCTCGAAACGGATAGAAGAGGCCAGTAACACCCCCAAAGAATTATTCCAAACGGTCTCTTCCCTAGCAAATCCAAAAACCATAGATATTCCCTCGAGCCTTTCACTCTGTGAAAGTTTGGCCACCTTCTTTCGTGAAAAGGTAGAGAACATCTTCTTTTCCCTAGACAGTCAGGTGAAGACCTCCCCCGTGAGGGAGGACCTGGATTCCCCGGATTCTGGGGAAACACTTCAACATTTTCAACCCATCACGTAAAAGGAAGTGGAGAGACGCTTACTTAAAATCAAATCTGGCTCCCCTCATGATCCCTGCCCGACTGCTGTGGCCAAACTAGCCCCAGAGGCTATCACTAGAGGACTCACCCCTCTTTTGAATCAGATGCTAGAGAAAGGGGAATATCCCGCCAGATGGAAGCGAGCCTCCATTCTACCCCTGCTAAAAAAAACTAACTTAGACATCACTGATATGAACAACTATCGCCCGATTGCCCGACTCCCCCTCCCTGCCAAAATAATGGAAGGTAGTCTGAACATGCAACTCAGCGCATTCCTACGAACAGGGGATCATCTTGACTCCTCCCAATACGGTTTTCATGCGGAACACAGTACGGAATCCGCTCTGATCAAATCTATGGAAGACATCAGGCGGGTGATGGATGCAGGAGGCAGAGCAGCCCTGATCTTGTTAGATCTCTCCGCGGCCTTCGACACGGTCCACCACAGCCTGCTGGTGGACCGGTTGAGGGCCTGTGGAATTCAGGGAAAGGCTCTAAAAATCCTTCAGGCTTTCCTGTCTGATAGAACTCAGACAGTAGCGCTAGGAGCACATGAATCACGTCCATTTGTATTTCCCTGCGGGGTCCCTCAGGGATCCTCGCTTAGTCCTACCCTTTTTAATGTTTATGTGTCTAGCCTCGCACCGGTGATTCGATCGTTCGGCTTTCAACTCACTGCCTATGCCGACGACACACAGATTGTGGTGTCCCTCCTACCCGGCAACACTGATAATACAGCAGACAGATTCAAAAACTGTATGCATGAAGTGGGATGCTGGATGGCACAAAGTTGCCTTAAACTGAACTCCTCGAAGACAGAGGTTTTGCTCTTTGGAGTAAGGGAGAATTTCTGGTCCCCCAGATGGTGGCCAGACGAAATGGGACCACTTCCCGTGCCGGTCGATAAAGTAAAAAACTTGGGCATACTGGTGGACAGCTCACTGTCCTTTAAACCCCAGATTAATGCACTCTCCTCTTCCCTGCACTATATCCTCAAAACCATTAGGAAAATTCTCCCGTACTTAGAGAAGACACATAGGAAATCGATAGTTACAAGCCTAGTGCCTTCGCGCTTGGACTATTGCAACAGCCTGATGCTAAACGCCCAGCAGAGTGTACTTAATAAATTCCAACTACTGCAGAATGCAGCAGCCCGCCTGATCACCGATACTCCCAAATTCACATCGGTAACTCAGGATTTGGTGGCACTACACTGGCTGCCAATTCGTAAGAGAATTGCATTTAAGGCATTATGCATGGTCTTTAAAGCCCTCCATGACATGGGCCCTAGACACATGAAACTGATCTTTCGATGGCACAAACCGGCACGAACCCTGAGGTCAGGAGAACTGGCTCTGGTCACGGTCCCCAGAATTAAAAGAGCTCGATGGGGAGGTAGGAGTTTTTCCCTTGGGGCGGCAGAGGCCTGGAACAAACTCCCACTGGTGCTGAGACAAACTCAAGACCTGATGGTCTTTAGAAGGGGACTTAAGACCTGGCTCTTCACTCAGTAAACCTGCTCACCCACGCTAACTCTATCATACCAGCGCCAGGACACCTCCGGGTAACAGAGCGCTTAACAAATGTGTTAAATAAATAAATAAAAATAATTATTATAGTTGAACAAATAGTTGTTAATTATAATTGAATAGCTTCTGACCCTATGTCCTATAAACACAACAAAATATAATTCAAAAACTGTATAATATTAATACATAAAATAGTTAAATAAAAATGAATAATAAATTGAACATTGATTATTGCTTAATTAACTTCCCAACCTATACCACTAAAATCAAAACCTCCTACACCCACAAAATACCATAAAAAATAATGCCACAATTTACATAAGTATCAACTAAATATTTAATATTAAGTTAATAAAAAATTACTACATTACTTTACCTCCACACTATATCAGTACAAAAACAAACACAAAATATCACTACAAATTTTTAATTACACAATTTACATAATTTTCAATTCACTAATTAATAATAACTAATTAAGAACAATTTAATGATTTAATTACTTAATTAACTTCTCACCCTACAGCCTTTCAAACAAAACAATGTGCATCTAAAATATCTTACAAAATTAAATTACAAAATGTGCATAATTACCAATTATTAATAATAAACAATTAATTAATGAGGACTTCCTTAACATCCCATTCTATACCCTTACAAAACACCTAAAATATCAATTAAAAACTTAACAATTTACATATTATCCATTAAATAATTAATGTATTATTTATTAATGACACTTAATTAACTTCTCACCCTGTACCCCTGCAAACCTCACAACATGCTATAACACTATAAATTACTATTAGCAATTAAATAAAACATTATAAACTTAAAATGAAAAAACGATTACAAATTATTAACAATAATTATGCAAATTTATAACTTCTACAATATAAATATGAACTAAAACACAAATAAAAAATTATATTTTTTACACCAATATTAATGCACACTGTATTAAAAACACTGATCTTCATGTAAAACTAAAAAATGTATATTTAAGTTCACAATATTTCTGCATCTCAATATTAAAGTGTCATGATATTAAAAACTTGATATTTGTATAGCTCAATATTACTTACTCGCTGTGTCCAAATACCGTTTGCTTGTCATTTGTTCCTTCTTACCGGGTGAGCAGGCAACAGGTGAGAAGCATTGCCCTAATCCTCCACGCCAATTGGAGATGTTTAGACAATATGTGCATGTGCCCATGGTGTCTTGTTTGTTAGTTAAGGTTCTTCCAGGCTGTCCGACCTCTCCATATGCCTGTGCTACTGATCTAGCCATGAGGTGTTGTTCTTGTCCAGCTGTGTCATTATACTCTGACTTGTTCCCTGATTGCAGCTAGGACATTGGGGCTGTGGCTGGATTTGTATTTATGCTCGAACGTTTGGATTTTCGGTTATATGGTGTTTGATAGCATCCTTATGGCTTTTAAGAATGCTTGCCTGCTTTCTAATGCATAGCCACTGACAGTGGCTTTAAAAGCCTCCCCAAGTGTTTACTGAACTCATGTTATCTTCAAAGTATGTGGCGATAGTGGATCGGACCTCCTCCCAGAACACTGGAACTGCCACGCAAATGGTGCGGGATTGCAAGCGTGAAGTTTTAACTCACGCCGGACTGGTGCACGGTTCGATAAGGACTTGAGTAAGTGTGTAATGGCTTGTACCCAAGCGCTGACATTTCTGTTTGCCAACTAATAATTAAGCCAGGAGCAAGAGCTGGGTATGGAGGAAATAAATGTGCCCTGCCGCTGAGTGGGGTTTTTAACTCTCCAAAGATCCACCATCTCATGTACTTCCATACCGCCCCAGAGGACAGTATAGGATTGTTTACCATGCCAGTCTGTTGGCACTGATCTGTCTAAGGATGGGTCTTGATATGTGTTAAGGTTCTCTCCCAATATTACAGTTTTTGTCGTCATTGTGAGGAGTTTGTTCCAGAATGATGCGCAAAACTGTGGGTCATCTGTATTCAAGTCATATGTGTGATGTGGGTGCCTTATAGCATGCCCTGCACAATCACGTATCACCTCTTGTTGTCAGAGTGTGTGTGCCTGATCTGGAAGGTGATGGAGCGAGGTGATGAATAACATTTTGTTCAACCCTGCAAAGTTAAACTTCCATAATATATGTAACAGTATTAACAAGCATGTGGTGAAATTATTAATCAACTTAGTTTTAAAATGCATTTATTCAGAAAACACGTGGGATTAACTTATGTGCTCGATGTTGCAAATGTGAAGAAAATAATAAACTAACCTTGTCTATTGTCTTTGTCAGTATTAAATGCGGCTGTCTAACTAATGGCATGTGCTTATTTGTGTGCTTATGTTGTCTTTTCTGTGACAAAAGCTCGTGGAGAATCCTTGCAGTCTAAAAGAAGGTAGATATAAATGCTGCTTTGTGTGCTCAGCTAGGCAACATAAATTAACGGGTTTTTAATTAGCAAAGGGGGTGGGTAACAGACTGGGTCTCAATTCTCTAATTAATTGATGTCTTGTGTTTGTTTGAATAATAGTTTCCGATTGAGGCCTAAGGCATGCAAAGAAATGGCGTTACGAAAATCTGTCCAGAGAGGAGCCTTGCACATATTCAGAATTGGAAACTTACCACGTTGACATCTTTGTCAGAAAATGCAGTTAAATAAGTTGTGCTAAACGTGCTCTTGGAGAAAAAGGCTCAAGGACAGGAAATCAGCAAGATTGCCATGGCAAGGAAGTTTTGGACTGTAACTCGAGAGAAAATGATCTCTTGAGGAAGCCAAAAGACACGAAAGCAAAGGACAATAGGGCTTAAGAAAAGCCTGAACTTGGTTTAGAAACGGTGATGACCTAACGTGGACTGACATAAGACAGCCAATAGGAAACCCGAATTACTAAGAAAGTATACAAATGTAGAAAAGATTAGCTAGTTAGAAAGGTATAAAACCTGACCTCATGGGAAGGAGGGCACTTCTCGCTTTCTGATTCCTGAATGGCGTGACATGCTGTTCGACTCTTTGGCGCACGCAAGGACAGCAGACTTTATAGATTATTCTTTTCTAGGTGGAGTGAGTTTTAGTCAGGGAAATAGTTTGAGGGAATCGAAACTGTTATTTTTGCTAATATTCATGCTTTCGGAGTTTGCCTTGGAACTGTCAGACTAATTATTCATTTTCTTTTAAAATGCCGCTTTCATAATTGCTAATAAAATAAAGATTCATTAATGAAAATGCTCTTTGAATAATCTATACTACTATTATAAAGAGAGAACACAAACCTTTGAGCCATGTAAACTCGGGAACCACAGCGCCAATCCACACACCCGATAGATCGTTGAAATTGTCAGGGTGTGCAGATGGACATAGGCTATAAAAAATAAAAATTAAACGTAAATTTAAAAATGAAACTTTAAAAAAACAGTAGTCCCCTGAAAGTAGCGCCGGCCGCGACGTAGCGCTGGCCGCGACGTGCGTGGTGACGAGGAGGAGTGGCGGACATGGAGCGGCGGTGAAGTGAGGAGCGCGGGGAGGAGCGGTGGATCAGGTAAGTCAAAGGGAAATGGAAAATGTCGGGGCGGGAGGGAGTTGGGCGGGAGGGGGCCGGGGCAGGAGGGGGCCGGAGGGGGGCGGGCGGTTGGCCCTGCTTACATCTGGTCCGTGTCCGTCCCTGAATATAAAAACAAAACAGCATTAGCTAAGCTAATAGTGCTGTGCAGGGTGGGCAAACAGAAATGCTTTTTCCCGAAGCTGTGCAGCAGCAGAAAAAAAGCAATAAGAAACAATGCGAGGACGTAGATGCGCATATGTGCGTACAGGTCCATCTGGTCCGTGTCCGTGCATGGGCATGCACGGACAATGTCGGGGCGGGCGGGGGCCTGGGCGGGCGGTTGGCCCTGAAGCCTCATTGTCCCCGGACAACGTCGGGGTGGGCTGCTAGTAAAGTCAATAAAAATTAGAGTTGAAAAGACAAGCTTGTCTTGTTTATTCATGGTCTAGTTACCATTAGTTGATCCATTTGCCTAAGTGACTTAATTAAAATGATTTATGTTTAAAAACCATGGTAAGAAAAGATAAACTGCAGTTGTATATAAATATGTAAATAGTTTGCGAATAGTTCTGATTAATTAGGTCACATGATTCAGTCGCTCAAAATGGTCTCGTTGGTTCATGGGCCTTTGTAAGTGATTCATGATTAATGGTGAGTATTGTGGTGATAGGTAGCGTTGGTGAGAATCTTTCAGTCAGAGCGCTGGATCAAAGGGGATGCACTTCTTATTTAGAATCACAATGCCCCACGAGGATGAGAAGTCGGATCAAGCAGACCTGTGCAAGGCCCATCTGGTGCCTATCTTATTCTAGGTGGTGTCTTCGGCAAGAGGACAATGACTACATTGTGGTTGTCTAGATAGGCTATTATTTGGCGTGTTTTCCGTGGGTTCATTCATTCCCTCACTTTCCAGGATTGCAGTCTTCTATTTCCTCTAAATGAGGGTTACAGCAATTCTGTAGTTCAACAGTCTTTTCCCTTCCAGCCCTCCCCAATACAACATCCCAATCATGTCAACGTCATTCCCTATTCCACAAGCAAACATAGTAAAATGATATGAGTTTGGATCAAGTTGAAATTTCAGTTCCCTAACTTCAGTCATTGAGGAAGGAGATTCCTCCAAAGGTCGCCAGGATCCTAGTCTGGCTGTGGCCTCGTAGGGGCAGATTTGACTAAGGGCATAGGCCTGCAATACACATTTTATGGCAAATGCGGACATTTGTGACGTCCTGTTTCAGCGCCCCAATGTAATGTCTAAAAGCAGGGCTCCTCACTAGTTGTCTTCAGCCAGGGTTTTCTTTCCTCCACAGCAGAGTGTCGTGCGTTGCTGAGTTCCATGCGTCGGTGCGTTGCTTGGAGAATGGTTTTAGGAACATTGATGCTGCAAAGCGAGTCATGAAACGTTTCTGCTCGCCAGGGTGGTTAATGCAGGTGTGCCCAGTATAGCATGGCAAAGTAATTCCTGCTTTTGTAGCTGCCTCTTGACCGGGAGGTATTCTCTTTAAACCGCCTGAACCGCCACCGTGAAGTCAGGGAAAAAAGTGACATTGTTGCCTTGGTAGTTCAGGTCTTTCTTTTCCCTAGCTAGTCTGAGCACCATATCTCCGTTTTTGGATTTCAGGTCTGGGGTGAGGGGGCCCCCGGTGGCAGTCGCAGCATCAGAGACCGATGAGCTAGCTCCATCACTACCAGCTGTGAGAGGTTATCAGCGCCAAAGAGACATGTCAGCATTGTTTTTTTTATTTCTGGAGTTTTATATAGAGTGAACTAGGCCCATAGGTATCAGAGCGCTTTGTACGAGCACCAGTTATTTTACAGACGGACACATTCATTTTTGTTAAGACAATCCTTTTTGTTAGACACGGGAAGATTAAGTGATTTGCCCAGAATCACAGAATGTTGAACGTCCCTGCTGAGTCTTGAACCTGGTTCCCCAGCTCAGAGGTCAACCGCCGTAGACGTTAAGCCACATTCTCTCCCCGACATACTGCTCAATCTTGTCAGTGTATGTGGATTTCAGAATCCCTGTGATGCGCATATTACTGATTGAGCACTCCTCAATTTGGGCTCCGATCAGTGCTAATACATTTCCCATGTTTAGGTATTTGGAGGAGACTAGTTCCAGGTCATCTTCAGCGTCGGAGATGCTCTGGTCCACTGCAGAGATGCAGGTTGTTTGTTTATAAATCTGTACAGATGCAGTGTGCCTATTTTACCATCTATTGAGGTCAGACTTTGTCGCATGGCTTGCAGCATTGTTGCTAGGTTTTTTTCACTGGCTGCCTCGTGCCCAAGCTGCATTTTTACATTATCCTCAATGGTGCAATCCTCTGAGGATCTGTTGGTGCTCATAGCCTCGACTTGAGGTGTGCCCAGGGCTTTAAGTGGTTGAAAGGAACAGTGGTCTTGGGGAGGCCTCACAGGTCTCAATTGGAGGACGTGGGAATAAATCCTGAACGTGGAAGTGGCGTGGTGCGAAATGAATCAGAGTACTGTCAGGATTTACAGTATTGCACCTGCCTAAATGACTATAAACTGCAAATCCCATGAGCCTCTTTGTTAAGGAAGTATATCACGGACCTGCGCGATTGCCTGGTGCGCGTAATTCTCCTCTGTTTGGTTTGCTCACCGATGGTGGTGAGATGCAGTTTTTCCTCACTCGATCCTGACCGGGCGTCTCTCAAAGTGGAAACCGTCATCTGTTTCCGGTTCCGGTAAGAGGGCTCCCTTGTTTGGCTACCGGAGGAGTTCCCGGTAGATTCTAAATCTGGCTGCTGTGTTGTCAGATTCTACGGGGCGCCAAGTGGAGTATAACTCGCGCTGCCGTTTCTCCGATGTACTTTAACTGAATGCGGAATACAGAGGTGACCGGCCTCGTGTTGCCGTATTAGAAACGATTTTGGGATTTTTGTTCTCTATTTGCAGCGTAGCACGGTGGCGTGGATACTATACGCTTCCGTGTGCATACCTAAGCAAACGAGGGTTTCAATTCCGGAGCAGTTGTGGTGGTCGCAACCACCCGGTGCTGCTTTAAATTCTATGTTAGGACAGGAGGCTCCGATTATGCTTTCTCATTTCTTTATTGAAATGCTCAGCAGCCAATAAAAACAACCAAAAAACTACATTTCCCATGAATACTAGGGAATGACCATAGAGAGTAGCGTATAAAAGGACCCAACATTAGTCCTTCTTCCTCTTTCTTTGCTGCTCCGCAGCCAGTTAAGTGCATTTTCTGTTATCTCTGTGGCATATTGTTACTTGCTTCTTTAATTTAATATTGTGCTTACTGTTCATACTGTGCTTTGCCATTGCGCATTGTGGTTCGCGCGTTTGGGGCTCTGTCTCCGTTTCCTTGCGCGTATATTTTCCCCGCTGCCGGCGTGCAGTTTCCTTGCGGTCCGGAGCGTGTGTCTCACCTCCGTTTGTTGGTCCGGGCGCTTCTAGCTGCTCGCGTACCGTTGGTGGAGCGGGAGCAGGGGTTTCCGTTTCGTTGGGGAGCGCGAGCGCTCTCGGAACGGTCTTTGGTGGCAGGCGACAGTCGCGCATGCGCACTGTCCTATTTTCGGCTTCTGGTTTTCCTCAGCTGGTTGAGCGACGGCGTTTTGACGTCCTGCCCACGGCCTGTCTCCAGAATTTAACCCCGTCAGACACCGAGGTCTTCTGAGAACTTTGGTTGTATTTTTGTGGCATAGGCTCTGCCTAGAGTGTTCTGTTTAGTGCAGGCTTTGGCTCCCTCCACGCTTGAAATACTTTGACAGTCAGGCTTGTTCCTGCTTCTTCAAAGCCTGCTTTGGGGTTCTAACACTCCCCCTTGACTTGTGTTTCTTGACACTCCATATTGTTTCAGTCGTCTTGTGGGCATTTACTCTCTACCCTGGTGTAGAATGGCTGATTATTACGACGCTGATGACGACTATTATTATGATAATGAGGAGGAAGGCTCCTTGGAACAGGATTTGGTGGAACAATTAGATAAGGGTGTTCAACAATCTGTTAACAAGGCACTGGTACGTGCTATAAATCCCTTGAAGCGTCATTTAAACCTCTATGCCCAGCGGCAGGGCTGGTTGCCTGCTTCCAAGAAAACTGCTAAGTCACCTGTTAACCCTCATAAAACAGACTTCCAGCGTCTGGCTAAGAGTTTGGCGACTGCGCCTTCCGCTGCTTCTCTTCTGCATGATACTGAATCGGACAATGCACAGTCTTCTACTTCTTCAGACCATGCTTCTCCTCCTCCTAAAAAACGAGTCTGTAAGGCACATTTTGTTGACGCCCCTGAGCGTCCTACGGTGCTCAATTTTGAGCCTGCGGACATCGTTCATCCGAACTCTTCTACATGGCTGCCCTCGCCGGCTGTAGCTACCTATATTGAGGCTCACATTCGCCAACCTTTTGAGGCTTCGGTTCGGGCCCGGTTGCGCTCAGAGTGCCCGAGGCCTGATTTGGCTGACCATTTGGCCGAAACACCGGAGGTTGACCCCATGATGGTCACGTACTTGAAAAAATATGCCAAGGACCCGAAGAAGGGCCTTGATAGATCTTGGCGATCTTGTCAGGATAAGATGCTCGACTTACTTGGACCTCTCACCAAGATTTTAGATCTGGGTTATCAGGCAAAGGAGGCCTCTGCCCTTGTGGACCCAAAGGAGTTGATTGAGTGGGCACAGCGGGCGATCTGCCAATTGGGGAATGCCAATTGCGCAATTTCTGCGGAACGTCGCAGGTCCATCCTTTTAAAGCTTGATCCTAAGCTTTCTGAGTTGGCCACTTCGGAATCTGGACCTGAGGCGCAGGGCCTCTTGTTTGGTCAACCGTTCCTCAAGGAGCTCACGCGGTTTGTCTCCACCTTCAGTGGTATAGACAAGGCGCAGGCCTCCCTGAGACGGGCAATGCGTCCGGTTTTTGCAAAGGCCGGACGAGGTAGGGGACGTTCGTTCGGCCGTGGCTCTGCAAACCAGTCCCAGAGAGGCAACTCCTCTCAGCAAAGAGGATCTTACGACGCCGGTTATTCCACCAGGGCCAACTTTTACCCATCAAGGAAAGGAAAAGGCCAGTACGGCAAAGGACGTTCAGGTGGTCAGCAAGGACACTACCAGGATACCCACTCTACAGGTGAGCCTGCTTCGTGCATGCGATGTGATGTTGGGGGGTCGCATTCAATTTTTCCTACAAAATTGGCGCATGCTCTCCAACGATGCATGGGTGCTACAAACTGTTCAGGGGTTCAGAATAGAGTTTTATCACCCGATGCATCAGACCCGTCCTCCCCCTTGTTTGCATTTTTCTCTTCAGGATCAGATTTGTCTCTCCGGAGAGGTAGACGCCCTCCTCAAAAAAGGGGCGATTCTTCCAACCACCCGTCATCCGATGGGGTTTGCCAGTTCGGTCTTTCTGGTAGAGAAAAAAGGGGGCGGCTCTCGCCTGGTTCTCAACCTGAAAGACTTCAACGGAGGAGTGGTCTATCGACATTTCAAGATTGAGGGTATCCATCTATTGAGGGATCTCCTTCGCGAAGGGGATTGGATGGTCCGTCTGGATCTCAAGGATGCGTACCTCGCGGTTCCAATTTACAGGCCCCATCGTCGTTTTCTCCAGTTTCACTGGCAGGGAGTTTGGTACGAGTATCAGGTTCTCCCGTTCGGTCTCTCGTCGGCGCCGTGGTGCTTCACGAAGCTGTTGAGACCGGTTGTGGAACATCTTCGGTCTCGGGGTGTCAGGTTGATTATTTATCTGGACGATATTCTCCTTATGGCGGATTGTCCTCTCAAACTTCATCAACATCTGGAGTGGTCCATCAATCTTTTACAGTCTCTAGGTTTTCTGATCAATGTTCAGAAGTCGGTTTTGGTTCCTGCCCAGTGTATAGAGTTCCTGGGTTTCCAGATCGACTCGGTGGCTTGTCAACTTCTCTTGCCCAATCAGAAGTTGCGTTACATCAGGAGAGAATTGACGTCTGTTATTTCCAGACCGACTGTGTCGTTGAGGTTGTTGGCACGTGTAGTAGGTCTGTTAGCATCATCCATTCAGGCGATCTTTCCAGGTCCTCTGCATTACAGAGCGATGCAACGGCTGAAAATCCAGCATCTCCGGAAAGGTCTCAGGTACTCCGACCAGATTCCCCTTACGGAGGAAGTGCGTTGGGAGATGCAGTGGTGGTTGGACCACATGGAGGCCTGGAACGGTCGAGCCCTATTCGGTGCGTCCCCGGAGCTGGTGATCGAATCCGATGCCAGTCGGTGGGGTTGGGGAGCCCGCTGCGGGTCTGTCTCGACGGGAGGTCGTTGGTCCCCTCAGGAGTTGGCTCTCCACATCAACTGCCTGGAACTCCTAGCGGGTTCGTTTGCAATCAAGTGTTTTTCTCGCCTTCGTCCGAGTTGCTGCCTTCTTCTCCGGATGGACAACGTGTCCGCAGTCCGGTATGTCAACAAGTTGGGCGGGACCCGATCCAAGGTGTTGGCGGAGATAGCCAAGGATTTTTGGCATTTTGGCCTTCAGAGGAAGATCACTGTTATTGCGGAATATCTTCCGGGGTGCCACAATCAGATTGCGGATTGGCACTCCAGACATCTCCGGGATTACAGCGACTGGAGGCTTCACCCTCGAGTATTCCGTGCTCTCCTTCGGCGATGGGGTCCATGTCAGTTGGATCTATTTGCCTCTCGCCTCAACGTGCAACTTCCGCGCTTTTACAGTTGGAGGCCGGACCCTCAGGCTCTGGCCACGGATGCTTTTCTTCAGCAGTGGCCGTCGACCCTCTGTTATGCTTTTCCACCTTTTCAAATGATTCCCAGAGTGTTGGCCTACTCCAAACGGTTTCGGGCGGATCTGATTCTGATTGCCCCTCTCTGGAGGGCCCAAGCATGGTTTCCGGTGCTTCTGGAGATGTGCTGCGCTCCGCCGTTCCTTCTTCCCCCGTTGGCGAATCTCTTGCTGGATCCTCTCGGAGATCCACATCCCCTGATCCTGTCCGGTTCCCTTCGACTGCTGGCGTGGAGGATCTCAGGGATCGCTGGACGCTCCCAGGCATTTCTAGCGACGCTTCCAAATTCCTTAGTGACGCATGGGCCCCCAATACTCACAAACGATATAAAGGGTCCTGGAAGCGTTGGTGCGATTGGTGTGCTCAACGGGAAGTTGATCCAGTTTCAGCAGATATCAGTATGATTATTAATTTTTTGGCGTCCTTGGCCACTTCTGGCCTGGCTTATTCGACGATTAATGGCTTTCGCTCCGCTATTTCAGCGGGTCATGTCCACATAGATGGGAAGCCTGCGGGTGAACATCCCTTTATTTCCAGGTTGCTTAAAGGGGTTCGTTTTGCGAAACCTCCCACGCCTAAATATGTTACTTTATGGGATGTTTCTGTTGTTCTCAGGTTCTTAGAGGCTTGGCCTTCGAATCCCTTGTTATCCCGCAAACAATTGTCTGCGAAATTGACGATGTTACTTTGTCTGGTTTCTTGTAAGCGTGTGTCGGATGTCCACGCTTTGGATTTAGCTGGTCGCAGTTTTACTCCGGAAGGGGTTACCTTTCGTCTTTCTAGACGTACGAAATCTAATACGCCTTCCATTTCATATCCTTCTTTTCCTTCTCGCCCCAACCTTTGTGTTGTACAATGCCTTAAGGATTATGAGGTGAGTACTGCTTCTTTCCGTTCAGACATGCTGGGTCAACTTTTGATTGCCTTACAAAAACCTTTCCGCCCCGTCACTCCAGCTACTTTGGCGCGCTGGGTGCGGTGGCTTATGTCTGAAGCGGGTATTGATGTGTCTGTGTTCGGCGCGCATTCTGCACGTGGGGCTATGGCCTCTAAAGCTTATTCTATGGGTGTTACTCTGTTCGATATTATGAAGGCTGCAGACTGGTCTTCTGATTCTGTATTCAAAACGTTTTATTATAAACCTATTGCTAGTGTTGCTTCTGTTGTGGTGGAACAGCTTTAAAAAAGCATAATCGGAGCCTCCTGTCCTGACATAGAATTCAAAATTTGCAAACATTCGTGACAAGAATTTTCAATTCTATTAAGGACTAGGAGGCGAGGATTATCCCACCCGTTGTTCATATTTGCTTGCTAATGTATTGTGACTGTTTAATTGCAAATTGCAAATATATCACTCCTTGTTTTTTTCCCTCCCTGGATTGCTCTTGACGCTCTTGCAATTTAGATGTTACGGCTCTGTGTCTTTTCCAGGTTCTGACCAGAAGTGATGTGGTTTGTTCTCCTCCGGAGTGTCATTCTCCTCCTGGCTTCTGTCCCCGAAGTTCTTCGGCTGCCTACTTCAGGATCCTCTGGATTTCTGCTGCTTGTTTGGAGTTCTTGTTCTTGATTTACTTGGGATTTTATTTTGATCTGGACCTGTTTCCACAAAGAAAGAGGAAGAAGGACTAATGTTGGGTCCTTTTATACGCTACTCTCTATGGTCATTCCCTAGTATTCATGGGAAATGTAGTTTTTTGGTTGTTTTTATTGGCTGCTGAGCATTTCAATAAAGAAATGAGAAAGCATAATCCTCGCCTCCTAGTCCTTAATAGAATTGAAAATTCTTGTCACGAATGTTTGCAAATTTTGAATTATATTGTTTGTGGTATTCTTTGAGCGGAGCACAGTGGCGGCAGAAACCACGTGTTGCCGTTTCCTGGGATATGTGACTGTTCACTTGCATGGTTATTGAATAGCGGTGCGTTGTGGTGGTCGCAACCACACGTTTCCTTATTCCATTTTTTCTTTGTTTATACTTAGACTCTCAGACTTTGTAGTCTTAGGGTTCAACAAAAGGGGAACGCTTCGGACGAAGATTAGTTTTCCTAACCTTGATTTCTTTGAGGAAAGGGGATTATCAGAAACTTAACTTCAGCAGGGTCAAGAAAATCACTATTTTCCTGAATGGTGTGTTCATTGCTCAATATCACTATATTTCAATTTCATACGCAATTTATGAGTAACAGATGTTTATTTGGTGCGTTTGTTTCTAGAAACCTCTGGATAGGATTCAAGCATACTCAACTTAGAATGGGTTGCTACATTTCCTATCAGGTATTCAGGGTTTAGTGAGAATTCAGGAGCGTAGTAATATGTGTTGGCTTGTTTATACATTTTGTTGTTTTGTCATTTCAGGTCCTTTTTCCCTGCTGACCCTTCCCTTTTCCTTTCCCTCGCCTGATAGTTCGAGCACCCTGTGTTATATATTCAGGGTGTTGGAAACGTCAGGAGGTGGACCCTTATCTTCATCATCCGGATCCTGCGGAGCACATCCGACACGTACGGGGTGAGTTTAAATCCAGGGAGCCGGGGAAGGCAACGTTGCCAGCGAGGAAGAATGTGTGGACAGGGGTGAGTCCAGAGTAGTCCTGAGTAAAGCTTAAGGGAGCCTTGTACAGCTGAAGTCAATCCGGGCTTTAAGTGGGAGGGGTCCTGCCAGTGCTCAGCTCCGGCAGTTCTAAAACGTAGAAGCTGAGACGGGTCCCTATAGGACTCTCTATTTTTGCCCTCCTCCTAAAGGGGGGGGACATCTTAACTCCGCAGCAGTACTACCCCTCCACTGCCTTTGATGTAACGTCAAAGAGATTCATTATAGTTCTTTCTGTCTCATAATTTCAGAACTGAAGCATTTTCAATGCTATAAATATAGCCTACGTTTTTGCTAATTTAGCTTATGCACCTAACACCTATTGACAAAGCCAATAGTCCTGGCTTGTTCTCGGTGGAATGTTACTTGTTGTATTATTTATCTGGATGTAATGACAGAAGTAACAAATTTACGAGTTGAGCTGCACACTACGCTAAGCACAGATTTTTTAGCTTATGTATTTTTAAGCCATGCCCTTAATAACATTGGCCATGCCCTCTAGAGACCCCCAGTTTTTTCATCCCACTTAAAGCCCTGGGCATGCCTGGTTGCATTCTCTCTTTGCCGTTTATAGCTCCATTGCAGGGGAATTCCAAGTGAGATGTTAGCAATGGAGTCAGTATTCAGCAGGCTCAATGTCCACTAGCTACACTTCATTTCTTTTAACTTTATTTTCCATTTTGCATACATACAATGCTCCTAGTAGCCATTACAATAAATTCAACCCACACCAGAAGCAAGCAAGCATTAGATCGTCATCAACAGCATAGTTAACACAAACGTCTACAACTGAAGTCGAAGGAGGGTATTGACCTTATACAGTAGATCTAATACATCAATATTTAACAAACAGGGAGAGTATTCCAACCACAGTACAGCTATTTGGCACAGCATCAACATACTATATGGTCCAATCTGGCAGCATTACATCCCCAGACGTCCGTACTCTAACTTGATCAACCAATCCCCGTACTGTCATGTCCTTCACCCGCCTCTTCCATTGTGGCTTGGTGAGGTATGCCTGGTATGGACCCCAGATGTTTTTGGGCTTGCAACGTGTAGGTATAAGATCATTAAAATGATATGATTGTGTATTGCAATAGGACAAATCATTGCACCATTCTTTTATTGTGGGAATAGGGTCCTTCATCCAAGGTAATGCTATCCTCCGTTTTGCTATCAGTATGCCCAATGCTAGTGACTTACATGTTCCTTTGGGGAACTCTGACATAGCCCAGAATGGCCACTAAGGGGGTCATAGTAAGCCTCACTCCTGCCATATCCTGTAGCGCAACATGCCCCGCAGCCCCAACGTTCTGGATTCCAGGGCAGTCCCACGCAAGCTGTGTAAAGTTTGCCTCAGTTGCCCCGCATCTTAAACATTTATCATCTGCCCTACGCCCACATCTATATAAACGAGCAGGGGTGTAGTACACTTTGCATAAATTAAAAATGTATCAGACGATGCCTGCCGTTTTATGAGATGGAATTTGAAAGTTTATACAGTATCAAAATTACACGCTGAAGGAACTGTGCTTGCAGTAAGTACGTTAAGGGAGTGTAATTTCATGGTTCCGGCAATTCCTCCCCCAGAGTCGCTCACAACGCTGGTCTAGCACGATGATTATGGAATTTTGCGGGCATGGGAGCCTCTAACTAATATGATTGCAGCAGGTCCCACTGTTTGAGCACCCCCTCATGGAAGTAATCACTCATAGTGCTAATACCCAGCAAATGCATAGCAAGGACAAATGCCTTTTCCTGCCGCATTGGCAAACATTCACACAGCTCTAGTGGTTATTTCGGGGAGTAGAGTAGGGTAATTCCCTGCATACCAGCGGCCCTCCAAAGGGGGATCCTTGTGCTCCCAACTGGATCTATCGTGCGATATCGTCTCTGTGGATTACTAAAGAGGTACTGCGACAGTGACGAGGAACTAACTGCATTGCGTACAAGACATCCACTAATTTAATGAACACTTCCACCACCCCACCCGTCTCAACACTGCCCTAAAAAAACACCACTCAACAGATAATTCCTGTGGCATGCACCTTCGGGTCAATACCGGCGATCGCACCGAAAAGCGTACGGAAGTTACTTGCCAGTGAGTGGGTGGATACTAATCCAGACTGCTCAGGGGTCACCACTATCGGGAGTAAGGGATCCAACCGATTCGCCAGAATTTTGGCAAATATCTTGGTGTCCGTATTAAGCAGAGATAGTGGTCTGTAAGATGAGTACTGCTGCGGGGGCTTATCCTTCTTTAACAGAGTAATCAGAGTGGCCTCAAGCATACTGGGGGGGGGGCATTATGCCATCTGTCATCATTTACTCAAATAGAGTGCCCAGATGCGGAACTAGCGGATCTTGATAAGCTTTATAGCATGCCTCTGTTAAGCCATCAGACCCGGGGGCTTTGTGATTGGACATGGTTTTCAAAGCTGCGGTTATCTCAGTAGGGCGCAGGCGCG
Organism: Lissotriton helveticus; assembly: GCF_964261635.1. Lineage (NCBI taxonomy): Eukaryota > Metazoa > Chordata > Amphibia > Caudata > Salamandridae > Lissotriton > Lissotriton helveticus. The sequence goes on from NC_136069.1 coordinate 1,662,075,339, forward strand.
CCATCCATTGCTCCCTATAGGAATTTGACAGCCACTTCATTGCTCTATATGCTAAATAGTCTTCATCCGATTCCTCTGAATTTGAGGGGCGTGAAGTATAGAGCTCTGTGTAATAATTGCCAAATTCATCTGCTATCTATGCTGAGCCATTTAGTACAGTACTGTTATCGTCACACAGCTCCAGGACTTCATTCGACGCTCTGACTGGCAGGGGAATGCAGCCAATGTACCGCTGGTCTTCTCCCCCTCCCCATACACTCGTGGTAGCATATTTCGCCAGATGCACAACTTCAGTTTGGGCCTCCTCGTTTTATTCGTCAATCCTAGCCCTGATCCAAGAGAGCACTGCGGGGGAAGGATCTGTAATAGCTAGCTGCTCTAGGTCCGCCAGTTCGGTCCAAAGTCTTAGTAGTCTCCGTCTGATGGAGCTAAGTACCCCCATATGTTTTGATATGACCACGTCCCTGCTATAAACCTTGAAAGTTTCCCATATGGTTCCCATTTTAGGGACATCCCCAAGATTGGTGGAAAAATAATGATCTCTTTTGGTACCTCTTCCTTAAATACAGTGTCCGACAAGGAATACTGGGGAAAGCTCCACGTTCGGACCCTAGGCTGGAGATCGTCTATTTTAACAACAGTTTGACTGGGGAGGGATCTGGTATGAAGGGTATTAAGTCTCAGGAGGCCAGCCACTAATCTGTGCGCGTATGTATGTCATGCACCGACGAGACGTGTGTGTACTCCCTTCCCAAAGGGGTGCGGTAACGCCATACATCCACCAAACCATCGGCTTCTGCTATTGCCACAATAGCTTTAGCTGCAGATGAGGGAGAAGGCGGAGGGTCTTTCGAGCGGTCAAGTGCAGGAGATTGTACGCAGTTAAAGTCTCCATCCCATAGAGTGGGCATTTTAAAATATGTGGTAAGCTTGTAATGCAAAGAATAAAATTGGGGTTATCTTAGTTCAGACCATATACTCCCACCACGCGTACATCTAGATTATCCTTTTAACAGTGCACTATAAGATACGTCCCTTCAGTATCTATTTCCACTGCTTGTATTTCAATGTTCTCTCCCTGCCACACCCATATCAGTACTCTGTGTGGTAAAACCAGCTGCTACACAAATACCCTTCATCCTTCTCTGTGACAAGAACCCAGACTTAAGTGCAAAATGAGTTTCCTGCAGCACAGCCACATCTATATGATGCCAGAGTAAATATAAAACCAACTTACGGATCTTTCGCTGATAATTTAACCCTCTAATGTTCCAGAAAGCTTATTGTATGGTCCCGCTGTGCAGTCGTTGTGTCATCCCCCCACTCATATTCATACCACAGGCAAACTGTTACAGTGATTGTGTTACTGCTTAGATAGAAACCGTTGATGTCATTAGAGCTACTGCTGCAAATTAATGACTGATCTATAATCCCCCACCCCCTCCCACATCATGTCCCCAAACATCTGACATAACATGTTCCCCCGTCAAAACACCTGCATCAATCAATCAACCAATCAATCAGGGGAAAGTGTGCTACTCACCATGAGGGTCTCCAGGCATGGAGGGGGTTGGGAGGGTCAGCAGATCTGTTAGCCGAAAAGACAAGTCTTGAGGGTCTTCCTGAAGGTGTTCAGGGAGGGGGCACGTCTGATGTATGCCGGTAGCTTGTTCCAGGTCTTGGCTGCAATGTGAGAGAAGGATCTTCCGCTCTATCTGTGCTGTCTCGGAGAAGAAAAGAGCGCTAAATTGGACTGGTCTGTGCTTCTCTGCCTGCTATCTAGCGTTTGGTGAGGACGGCGGTCTATACGGATTGCCCAGAAGAAGAGGAGCACCTTGCTGGGAATTCTGACTCCAGTCACTTGCGTGTTGCTGGGAGCTGGAAGCGCGACGCATCAAGAAGAAGCGTGTCGCTGCCACAGCTGAAATCATCGCAACGCTGGAGAAACGATCCTTCGCCGCATCTCCCTGGAAGCGTGTGTTCATCGAAGCTGCCTGCTGTCGCATCGCCGGGGAAGCATGACGCAGGGCATGTCGCGGCTCCAAAGTACAGAGTTGTCGCAAGGCGCCAGGGCGTCATCACATCGTCATCGCATCGCCGCATCAAGGGCGCCATCTTCTCGCATCGCAACCGGATCACTTTGCATCACCGCACCGGGCCCGCAGGCCAAGAATCTACGCATCACCTCCGCACCGGTAAGGCTCACGACGAGTCCCCTACTCTACGCAAGCATTAAGGACGGACACAACCATTCCCCCGGGTCACGGAACCTACGCATCTCCCCTTCTGCGAGCCCTTTTGCATACTTTGCGTTGCGCAGCCAGTTACTTTGTTGAGAACTTTTGTCGCATCTACCATCAACTTGAACTAGGAGACTTTAATCATCTTTTAAGTAACCTTAAGTGTAGTATTGTGGATTTTTGTCATTTGTGGTCTTGTGTTTAAGTTATGTTATGTTAATTTATTTCTTCTATAGCGCTCGGCTACTCCTAGGAGCATCCCGGCGCTTTGGCGAAGAGTATCAGCAAGTAAGACAACAACATAACAACTAAAATGCAGACAGAAAAGAGGGGAAGAAATTTGGTAAAAAAGCCACGTTTTAAGATCTTTTCTAAAAGCGAGGAGACTGGGAGCCTGTCTAAGGGAAAGTGGTAGTTCATTCCAAGCCTTCGGGGCTAGGTAGCGGAATGATCGACCTCCCATCCTTGCACGCCTGATAGCCGGGACGGACATCTTGGATAAACAAGATGATCTCAAAGACCTGCTAGGTGCATATCGGGAGAGACGTTTCCTTATGTACTTGGGGCCAGTGCCTTGTAAAGCTTTGAAGGCAAAAGTCAGGCTCTTGAAAAGAATTCGGTTTGCGATCGGTAACCAGTGTAAGGTGTTCAGTAGGACAGTGGCACCTGCTCTTCTCTGGAGCCTGTAAATAGCACGGGCTGCCGAGTTCTGGACTACTTGCAAACGGGTCAAAAGATATTTTGGTAGACCCAAAAAGAGAACGTTTGCATAGTCCAATCGAGATCCAATCAAGGCCTGAACAATTATCTTCCTATGCTGGAAAGACACTAAAGGAAGAAACTTCCTCAGCAACCGTAAAATGCCGAAGCATTTACCTGAAAGGCACGAAATATGTGGCCCAAAGGACAGTTCACTGTCCACAATCACTCCCAAGTTTTTAGCCTTGAGAGACACATTGTCAGGGGGAAACATATCTTGTGGCCACCAAGCTTTCCAATCTGGTTCACAGGCGCATCCAAAAAAGAGCAGTTCCGACTTATCGGAATTGCACTTTAAGCCATTACACCTAAACCACTCAAAGACCGCACCAAGGCAATCCCTGATCTGTATGCCGTCGACTGACCCGCCCCTATCACAAGTGAATAGGAGCTGGGTGTCATCGGCGTAAGATACGATCTGGGCGCCAAAGGACTCCGCGACTACCGCCAGAGGGGCCATAAAGATGTTAAACAGCATGGGGCTGAGAATGGAACCTTGCGGAACCCCCACCTCTAGCGGAGCCATATCAGCGGAGAAAGGGGGCGCCCAGATAGTTTGCCGGCGGTCGGCCAGAAATGATTTAAGCCAATTCCACACCGTTCCCCGAAGGCCGCTCTCCCAGAGTCTTACCAGGAGGCGATCGTGAGGAACGGTGTCGAAAGCCGCCGACAAATCAAGCATTACCAACATGGCACTTCCCCCGGAGTCGAGTACTTCCCGGATTGCATCCGTGACCTCGAGAAGAGCCGACTCCGTGCACGGAACCCAGATTGCGTGGCATGCAACAGATAGTTTCCTTCAATGAAATTGGAAATCGTCCGATGTGCAAATCTCTCGGCCACTTTTGCCAGAGCAGGGAGAAGGGAAATAGGCCTGTAGTTGGCATGGATAAGGGGGTCCAGGGTAGGCTTCTTGATCAGTGGCAGGATCAAAGCATGTTTCCATGCCTGCGGAACCACACCGGTTGACAGAGAGGAATTCAAAAGGGGGTTCAGCAGGACATTTATGGCAGGTGCCACCTTCCCCAGATATTTAGCCGGGCACGGATCAAGTGGAGAGCCTGATTTCAAACTTGACAGAAGCTCGAGAGAAGTATCAAGGCACAGATGGGGAAATTCTGAGAGAAAAGGGCCTAGACCCTCCATAAGTGAAGGGGGGGGTGAAGGGCCCGAAACCAACTGGGAGCTGGAGTGGGAAAGAGGCTTGAATGGTTGTGATTTTACCAACGAAGAAAGTTGCAAGCTGTTTTATCCATACTTCTGAATGAGTATGAGATGGAGTGCAGATGGCTGGAGAAGTAAAATCCAGGACAACTTTAAAAATTTCTTTACAGCCATTTTCAGCCTCATCAATTCGGCGCTTGAAATAAGCCTTTTTTTCATTCCAGATCGACTGATGGTAGGCTTTAGTTATCGCTCGAAATTTCAATTTTTAAGTCGGATCATAGACCCGTCTCCAAACTCTCTCAGCCCTTTTACATCCCTGCCGTTGCATCCTTAACTGGGGAGTGAACCATGGGGCCGACGCTCTACGTTCACCTGATTTAAGCTTTTTTTCGGGGATTAAGGTCTCAAGTCTGGTTATTAGCCATTTGTGGAAGAGACCAAGGTTCTCTTCCAAATTGCCCGGAAGAGGACATGGAAAGGTGGTAAGGGCCTCAGATAACATATCCATCGAAAGTAGATGGAAAGGGCGCGAAGTCCGCGTGGTCTCTATTGATTCTCTCACCCGAGTGATATCGGTGGCAGGCACGGAAAAGGAGATCAAGAAATGATCAGACCACAGTACTGGTTGTATGGACGTTATAGTTATAGATTTCGTTGAAAAAAACCTGATCCAGGGTATGGCCTTTATTGTGTGTTGGTTCTTGCAGAAACGGAGACAATCCTAATGGGGCTGTGACGTCACTAAGTTTCATTGCATCGGGGTCAAGTATATTATCCATGTGAACATTAAGATCCCCAAGAAGAATACAGTGCTCAGATCTAAGACAGGGGACTGAGAGAGCTACTTGTAGTTCATCAAAGAACAGCCCTGCAGGTCCCGGAGTTCTATACAGAAGAATCCCGGTACAGGCCTGGAGGGGAGAGAAATGAAGGGTGAAACCGAGAGCTTCACATCCCTGAATATTGTCTACCAGAAAGGTTGAGCAGGGAATGTTTTTATTTACAACTAGTGCTACTCCTCCTCCTCTGCCCGATATTCTATCCCTCCTAAAGATGTTGTAAACCGGTGGAATGGCGTTGGCTAAATCAGGAGCGGAGCAATCACTCAGCCAGGTCTCTGTAAGAAATAAGCATGATATATTGGAATTCTGTAATAAATTCCAGATAAAGAGAATGACAATTCAGAGATCTGGTATTAAGAAGAAAACATTGAAAAGGAGCCGGGATATTGTCCAGCGCAGTTCCAGTAGACATCGGAAGATGCCAACCGCAGATCGAGCAACCTTTCCTTGAGGCCCGACCGCCAGGGAAGATAAGATGACATTGGCCACGGTGGGGGCGTAAAGCAAGTAAATCTGCCGAGGTATAGCTAGTCATATCCATGAAACAGCACAGAAGTTCAGCTAACATGAAAACACCCAGCCGTCCTGCTCCGTCCGCTGCCGAGACGCTGACGGGCGCAGACGGGCAGGACTCTGGCAAGACTCCGGCAAAGCGGAGGCCGACCCGCTGCGTGATCCCGCTGCGCTCGGAGGACTGGTTTAAGTAGTCCCTCCAGGTGGGGAGCAAAGCGACCCTCCAGTACACTAAAGATGGCGCTAGAAGAGCGTCAAAGCCCTTCCCAAGATGGCGCCCGCTAGGGAAGCAAGAGAAACCCTCAGCCACCCCGGAACCGGGCCCGCTCAAGCGGCGGTGTTCTACCTATTAGGGTGCAGGTAAGGGGAGAGCCCCGAAAATGCTGCCAATTAAAATCAGGGTGGAAGAAAAGAAAAACGAACAAAAATACAAAACAGGGTGTTAAAAGCAAAACGCGCTCACCACGCTGCGCAAGAGCTGCTACAAGCTGCCAGTACCTGGCTAATATTTTCTATCAAGGTGCACAACCCATGAGGACCGCCTTAAGTAGTCCCTCCAGGTGGGGAGCAAAGCGACCCTCCAGTACACTCAAGATGGCACTAGAAGAGCGTCAAAGCCCTTCTCAAGATGGCGCCCGCTAGGGAAGCAAGAGAAACCCTCAGCCACCCCGGAACCGGGCCCGCTCAAGCAGCGGTGTTGTACCTATTAGGGTGCAGGTAAGGGGAGAGCCCCGAAAATGCTGCCAATTAATTATATAAGTCTATATAAAGAATACTAATTTTTATGCAACCTGTGTTGTCCATCTGTATTGTTATCACTGTATTACTGTGTATATTCACAAATGCTTAACACACTGCCTCTGAGATAAGCCGGTCTGCTCGTGCCAAGCTAACAAGGGGGTGAGCAGGGGTTATTAAGGAGTGTAATCCCCTTAACCTGACTTAGAAGTAAGGGTCCCTATTTGGACAAAGGTGAATACCATTTGCCATTTAGAGACCCCCAGATCTAACAAGGGCCATGTCTAAAGTGCCAGAGGAGAGGTAGGAGCCAGTTCCTGCAGCGATGTTCTCTCTAAGCGCTATATTTCAACTACCCCGCATGGTGAGTGTGCCTAGGAGGGAGCCTACCCCTGATTGTCGCACTGAAGAGCTACCGGGACCTGGAGGCGCTGTATAGCTCTGGGAAGTGGAGCACTGCCCGAGAGAGCTGCCTGCCTGAAAACCCAGCGGGAGCCTACCCCGCATTATTGCCACATTTGTGGTCGTATTTTTTGCACATTTGAAAAGCGGGTGCCCACCCCACGTAGTGCCACCCTTTTGCCGATTTAAAACCGGCGGGAGCCTACCCCGCATTTTTTTATGCTAATTTGGCGGGAGCCTTCCCCGCGCTTTGCCGCCTTTAGCGGGTGCCACCCTGCACTTGCCGACAAGAAGGTAATCACCGCCACAACCCGTGGTTGCAGGGAAAACCCCGGGCCACTTCACTGCTCGCAGCAACCCGGAGGCCAGACAGGAGTGCGCCTGGTTGGGGGCGTGCCCCACCAGCCAGAAGGAAGTGGAGGTGTGGTGGGGCTCCCCTGGTGACGAGAAGCCCTGTGTGCGAGGAGAGACGGAGCAGGAGCCCACACCGCCGGTCAATGCCCCCGCGAGTAAGGCAGCACAGGAGGTGAGAGGAGGGAGGCCCCAGAAGCCGTTGGGAGCCTCGCACCCTCCCGGTTGAAGTCCCGGGTCGAAGGAGGGGGGCCCGGGTGAAGGCGGGAGGGGCGCTGGTGTTGGGGGGGCTCTCATAAGTAGGAGAGCCCCAGGAGTGTAGTAGTTGCTGCCTGAAGCTGCTGACGGTGCTCTCATGCACCGAGGAGAGCCACGCGACCTCTGCAGAGAAGAGGACAGAGCCCCAAGTGTAGCCGCAGGACAGTTGGTGAGTGGGGGCTGAACTGGGAAGCGGGCGTGAGACACCCCGCCGGTGCCTGCCCGCCTGAGCGGCCACGTGGGTCAGCGGGCCGCTTTGACGTTGACGAGGCAGTGTGGAGGGGGCATCCGGGTACATTGCCAGTGCCAGTCTCCTCAGTCAGGCTCTCCGAGGGGACCTCAGTGCCCGCGCTAATCTGTGCCTCACAGCTTCACAGGGCCGGCGGGCAGCTGCAACAGGGGAGGGCCTTTGCATTGGGGAGTCCCGGAGTGGGGCTCCAGAGGCACTGTAAGTGCCAGTGACTTGGTTGGACACAACTGCCCCGGTGGACAGTGGGCAGTTGCGACGTGAGGCAAAGTCTATTTGGAGAGTCCCAGAGTGGGGTCTACATCTGCCCAGGGTGGTAGTCTTGTATGCATAGGGCACTTACACGGATGATGAAACCTTGGGGCCCACAGGTTTATGTATAAGGTGATTGTGGGGGGATGTCTGTCTATGCCTTATTCATTTCTGCTGCAAAGGTGATGCGTTGTCGCATGCACATGCTAATTTGGTGATTCACTCCCCTGGGTTATGTGAATGTTATTAATGCTAACAAGGTTTTTGGTATGCCTATTGCAGATGTTGCCCACCGGTATCCCCAGGATGTTTTAGGGTGATACCCACTGTTTAGGTTGCCTACGCGAGGCCCATTAGGATGTTTTAGGTTAGGCCTGTGCTATTGTGTTCATGTTAATGCTTTTAGGCCTAATGCCACATGATTTATGCCTACTGTGCCTAAAGCTAAAGTTATGCCTCCATGTTCATATGCTTGATGCCTATGAGGTAAAATGAGTTTATATGCCTACGGGGTTGCTCATACTGTGATTTATGATGTTGGTGTTCTGCCTACTCTGATTTCTGCCTCACGCTAATGTGACAATACCCCTATCTTCACATGTTGCTATAGCCTGTGATCCATGCTAACAAGGTTTAGACTCACAGGTGCATGTCTAATGGTAAGGTTTTTTATGCTTCGTGCAATGTGCTTCATGCTACTGACGATACCTTCATGCTTGCATGTTTATGCTCAATGCGAATACGTTTGGAGCCATTGTTAATGTGATTTTTGCTAATGCTATGCAGGATGTGATGCATGCCCATGATTTATGTTAATCCTCCTGAGGCCTACTGCTTTTATGCTAATGCTGTTGCAGTTATGCGGATAATGAGTTTCCCCTAAGGCTAAAGTCGATGGACTTCATCTTTATTCTTTACACTTTCATTTATCCTAACTGTACATTTATTCTGGGTATCTAGTGATGGTCCTGGCAGCGGCCCAATCGGCCCTTCCCTGTATATAATCCCCTGTAAATATTGACTTGGCGCCAGTTGGCACAGTGTAGAAAATTCCGTGATTGTCCTGTGTTTACCTAATACACAAGTTATTTATCACCTAACTTGGTGTGGAGTCTTTCTGTAGGGCGCCTTGTGTGTCGCCTGTGTGTGCTGTGCAGATGCTTTACACATTTTTAGCACGCCCCCTCTGCACCACGCTACCAGTGTCTAACAGTGGTGGTGGATGGGTCTTTGGTGAGGGAGAGGATGAGTGGGGTATTGTCAGCGTGAAATGACCCCTGTGGAACTCTGCAGGTGATTTTCATGGGATCAGAGAGGAATGGTGGCAGTCTGATCCTTTCGCTTCTGCTAGTGAGGAATGATCGGATCCATTCCAGTGCTGTTCCTAGTATGCTTGCATTGTATAGTCTGGCGATGGGAGACAGTGTCGAAGGTTGCTGATAGGTCGAGTAGGATGAGGGCTGTGGAGTGGCCTTGGTTCAGGAGGGTGCAGATGTTGTCTGTGGCGGTGAGTAGGGTGATCTAGGTGCTGTGGTTGCTTCGCAATCTGGATTGGGATGGGTCAAGGACGGTGTTCTCTTCGACGATTCGGGTCAGTGCCCGGTTGACTGTTTTCTCTGCAGCTTTGGCTATGAAGGGGAGGAGCGAGAGGGGCCAATAGTTCTTGAGGTCGTTGGGTCAGCTGTGGGCTTCTTGAGCAGGGGTCTGACTTCTGCGCGCTTCCTGTCATCTGGGAAGGTGCCTGTTTTGAAGGTGGTGTTGATGGTGCATTGTAGTTCAGGCAGCAGCGGCTCTGTGGTAGATGTGAGGAGGGCAGAGGTCGGTAGGACCCCCCCGAGTGGATGCCTTTCATGGTCGAGGCAGTTCTTCGGCCATGATCGGTGTCCTGTTGGAGATGGTGGTCTGGCTGGTGTTTCTGGGGAGCAGGGGGCCAGTTGTGGTATCTGATGGATGGTGGACAAAGTTGTCTTTTTTGTTTTTGATCTTGGTGTGGAAGTAGGTTCCAAGCTTATAGCAGAGATCATGGGATAGGGTGAAGTAGTGTGGCTCACTGGTTAGAGGCGGCAGACCCGAGAGCAGAGGACGGCCCGGGACCAGGGTTCGATTCCCGGCGCGGCAGGTTTCTGGACCAGGGTCAGCGGACTCGATAATTCTCTCGCCTCGGTGCCCACTCTGATCAGCGTTCACACTCGGCAACTCTGGGCATTAGCTTGCCTCATCTTCACTAACGGCCCCACCAGACCGCCGGGGATGCCTGGTCTCACCCTGGAGATACCCATTAAGGGACCATCTCTCAGGGAAGCCAGGAAGGGTTTCGCAGCGGTCGAAGCGCCTTGGGACCCTACGGGTAAGTAGTGCGCTATATAAATGCCTATACATACATACATACATACATACATGTCTGTAGATGGCACTGAAGAGTTCCTTGGAGTTGGTGAGGATTTTGTTGTGGACGAAGTTCCTCTTGGTGGTTCTGATTTAGTTGTGGTAGTCCGTCATGGCATCTTGTAGGTGGTGTACTTTTAGGTTGTCTTGGTGTTTCTCCAGTTCTTCTCCAGGTGTCTGCAGGTGCGCCAGTCTTCTTGGAGATTGGTGGTGAACCAGTCGGCTTTCCTGGGGCACTATTTGTCGGGGTAGCGTAGAGGGTCTGCCAATAACAATGTTTAATACACGTGACGGTGGTGAGTGCCCAACCAACTGTTACAAACTAAAACATCGCTGCAACCATTACGTTAATTAACATGTCTATCCATGACTTACAACTGTTAAGCAAAATCAAACCATATTACTCAGACACTAGAACAGCAATATGCCAATATCATATTAAGCATACAGGAGCTTCCGGCCCCTGCCCGCCACAGCTATAACACTCAGGCATCATTTGAACAAAGACAGAAACTGTTATCCCCATCTTGAAGTGCAGCCTCTACCCTCTCTACTACCGATTAGTTAAGGATAGGCTTTCATAAATCATGCATAATCCTACCACATATGTGGTTTCTGTTTATAAGGTATACCCTCAGCAGGTGGTTAATCAGTCATTTTGCTCAAGCGTTCCTGCAGAGTTATTGTCTCTGGAGTCACTTTCTTGCACCTGCTTATTGGCCTGTGCTTTAGCATAGCCGAGCGCCTGCTGTGCGTTGCTGGGGTCCATGTAAACTTTCACTTTGCCATTGAAAGTGACCTTCGGGCAGGCCGGATAGAGCATGGCATAATCAATGTTAAGCTCTCTCAGCTTACGTTTGATGGGAGCAAATCATCTGCACGCCTCCTGCACCTGCGGGGTTAAATCTGGATACAAAGACAAAATGGAGCCCTTATGATTGAATGTTCGAAGTTCTCTTGCTCTCCATAATGCTGCGCCCCTGCCTCGGTAATTCAGTATATGAGCTATGATTGGACGTGGAGGGGCCCCAGGCAAAGGACTTGGTGCTAGCGAACAATGGGCATGCTCCACCACAAAAATAGAGAAAAAGGCATCCCGGCCCAACATTGTGACAAGGAGGTTCTTCACTTATAACTCCAAGTTTCCCATCAGGGTTGACTCCGGCAGCCCCACTATACGCAGATTGTTGCGCCTGGTGTGCGCTCTGAGATGTTGGGCCTTAGCCTGCAGGGTCTCCACAAGTTTCCCCATTTGCTTCTGGTCGCTCGAGGCTTCAAAATTGTGATCTTCAACTTCTGAGAATCTCCTCTCGACCATGTCAATTCTCTCAGGATGTTTGTCCAACTGCTCCGACATGCGATCCATGTGGTAAGAGAGAGTCTAGTTTTTCAGTCAATCGTGGATAGGCTCCTCTGCATGGTTTGTAGTATGTGGCGCAAGTCGCCTCCCAGTTCTGTCCCAGAGGTGCCCTGCTCCCCCAGATCTGCATCCGTCCCATCCTTTCTCAACCTGGATGATTTGCGCTGATCAAACTGCACTTTTGATTGCGTTTTGTCTGGCTTCCCTATGGTGTTGTCGTATACAACTTGTTTGCACAGCACCCTGAATTGGCAGTCTTCTAGGTCATACTTAGAGTAATGTTTTTTGCCCCAGGGCCCTCAAGCAATCACTCTTAGCTGTGAGCCACAGGGGTTGGTGCCGCCACCGCTCAGAACCTCTCACCTCGAATTGGTGCCAGCGGCGCTGCCCCCCCCCACCTAGCAGGCTCCAGTGGCGCTATGATTGGCACGATACTGTAAAAAGGGCTCCTCTCACCAGTTCCTCTTCACACGTTTTGAACTCTCCGTGCCTTGTGCAGGCAACCCACCACAGGAGCAGCAATGGCATCAATCCAGCTGCCCAACCAAGGCCCTTCGCATGGTAGCCAGCCTCCCCAGCAACACAGAGGTTGGCAGGGGATTGAGGTGAACCGGGCCCACTCTACCAGTGCCTGCCCGTCCAGATTGAGCGATAACTGAAAGACCCAGTGTCAACGCTTAAACACCGCTGGGTAGGCCTGGCGTCAAGTAAGACCCAGGAGCCATTATTGTTGGGAAACCCCGTGTAGACCGAACAATTCCCGCCGATGCAGCATGACTCAGCCTCGCGATTGAGTGGAGCTTGGGTGCAGCCAGGCAGCAGGCCTCCGGTCACTCACCGCTATCTCCCTTGCTTACGCGGCCCAGGCCCGCCCTGTCCGGGAGGCAGTCTCCTCAAGCAAATGCAGCAGCGCAACGGTACCTCAGGACCTGATGACTAGGGGCGTCCGCCCCAGGCACCACTGCCAAAACAGACATCTGCACGCTGCGCCCTCTTCAGCTGGGCATTTCAAGGAATGAGAGACGTTCCAGACGTCGAGTAGGCCAAGCCATTGCTTCCGGATTGAGCCCACGATCCGCACTGTCTGTGTGCCCACCATGGATTGAAAGGTAACGTTCGGATGCTGGTGCCCTGGGCTTTGGGTTATGCCCTTTCAACACAGTCTATGACCATGGAAGCAGCAAGTATATTTAGGATTGCGGCAATGTCGGCGGGAGCACGATTACATTGTAGCCATCTTGTGGCCAGGCAAGCTTTGCCCCCCGGCTACTCTTAACTAAACACTCACCTAAAAGCTCCTGTGTGCCTATGCCAGGGCTCTCCAAAGTCGGTCCTGGAGGGCCAGATCCATGCCAGAGTTTTAGCATATCACCATTTAGATAAATGTAGTTATCTAAAAAATCTGGCATGGATCCGGCCCTCCAGGGCCGACTTTGGAGAACCCTGGCCTATGCTGTGCTGTGTAATTGGATATATGTAGCACATGTATCATTGAGGTGGAACCCCTCAGTCCATCCTAGCCCAGGGTCCCCCGCAGTCACCAAGGGTACCACCCCTGGAATGCTGAATCAGTGGCCTTACATCAGATTTCCAGGGTAGGTTATGGAAGACCTGTTCAATTCCTGCTTGCGTCCATACACTCCTTGGAATTCCATAGAGTTACATAAAATCTCAGTTTAATTCCACAGAGTTTGACCAACGAGTGGAAGTAAGCATGTGTGGAAGTAAGCAGAGGAGTTGGCCTAACGGCTAGGGCGCTCGACCTCGGACCTTGGGGATCTGGGTTCGAGTCTCGGTAACGACGCCAAAACCTCCTGTGATTCTGGGCAAATCACTTAATCTCCCCGTGCCTAAAATGAAAGTGTGTCCTCATGTAACGTAACTGGAAAATATGTAAAGCGTTCTGATACCTGATTTGGTTCGGGTCTAGTTCGCGCTATATAAAACTCAGAATTTGTTTTTTTTTTTTTTTTAAATGTTGTGCTTCATGCACTGTCATTTAGCGCCTGGAGCGTGTTCCGTGCTGAAATATCAGCACAAACGGCACCACGCAGTGAGCCAGAGGGTGCAGCTACTCGATTTGACTTTGCTGCCACTCTAGTAGCTTTTCTACTCTAGCGGCTTTCAGACCGCAAATGGTCATGGTCATGGCTGACTGTTAGAAAAATCTCTGGATGTCTTCCTAGTGACCAGAAATTGCACTAGGGGATGTCAAATCTCACTCACGCTCGCCAACTTGCCTTTCTGGAGCCATGCGCGAGAGAAGATTCCACCAAAATTGACATTTTAGCTTTTGGGGCTCAAATGCGTGCAATGGCAGGGCTGCCATCTTTAACTGAACTTTCTTTCATTTGAAGAAACCCATTCAAAGACGGTCACCCCATTTGCATGCACACTAATGGCAGCCAGCAGGGAAAAACAAACACATTGACGAAGCCAATAGCTTTCAGGGCAGAGACCTAATGGCTCTTCCAATGCTCACTTACATCAGCAGTCAACACAGACCTCTGCTATTCACTGCAAAGAATACAACCCTAAGGACACAATCCATTTTCCGTATCAGGACGTTTCTTGGGCCTGCTGTATCTCTTGGCCTTTCCAAGGGCTTGAGCCAGTCTTTCCTCAGGCCCTTATCCAGTCTTGGCCCTTTCACCTTCTCAGGCACTTTTCCAGTCTTGAGCAAGTCCTCTCTCCTGGCCCTTACACAGCCTTGGGCCTGCCCCCTTCCTTCTCCTTTTCAAGTCTCGGGCCACCCCCTTCTCTTGGCTATTGCCAAATATTAATCCTTTCTCCTTTGCTGCTTCTTTTCTATGGTTGGGCTGACCTCTCCTGCCCAGGCTGGTGCCTGGCCCAGTCTGCTTCTTTCCCATTGTTTAATCTGCCCCTCTTATGGCACTTTGCAGTGTTGCCCTATGTTCTTGCCAAACCCATAACCAACTTTAGGTCATCCTCTTCCTGTGGACATCATGACAAATGTATGGCAGCCATAACATTATTTTTAAAACATTGTGTTTTGTGGCTAAGAAATTGAGGTAAAGAGTGCTTGCAGTGATTTAACCGCAATGACTGTATTCATTTCTCAGATGTGGACATTATGGTATAGGATAAAAGCTGTTTCGTGGTTGTGAAAACACCTCAAAAATGTTCTGAAATTACAAAACTCCAAGAATTGATTGTTGCTATGAGTTCGGGTACGTTTAAGCAGAGTGATGCATCTTAGTAACATTGTGGGGGTGTGAGCTTCAAATTTTCCCACAATCACTCTGGCATATAATTTTAAAATACATTACACGACAAGCAGGGCGCATGAGAGGGGTTGAAAGGGCAGTGGCAGGGGAGAGAAATGCGGAGAAGGTAAGAGCACTAAGTGAGAGAAAACACAATATTTTATAAAATAACCAATGTTTTTGGGGACTTTCAAAACAGAGCAGGGGGGGGGGTTGTTTGTGTGCATGCAACACTCCCAGGTGAAAGCACCTCACTATACCCTACTGTAAGTACCTGCACCCGACTATTCATCAGAAAATACATTTATTTGGAGGTGTCACGCTCCAAACCCCCTGTGAAGCTATGTCCCTTCTCAGGCCCTCTCTCTTTTGATCAGGTTTACGTGACATGAGACTGCCATGCTTCTGTCTTCTGTCCTCCAGTTGTAATACAGCCGTGAAGAAACCTGCACTCACCTCTTAACGGCCGCCGAGTCACGTCTTTTCAATGTCACCAATTGACTGCTATCCGTCGTGAGATCCTTTCCAATTTTAGTATCTTCCCTGTTAAAAAGCATCATTATGTAGAGTTAATGAAAGAAATATCAATAATGTGTATTATGGAATAAACATAACAGCAAAATTAAATCAATACCATTTGTTGTTATGTGTTTGGTTAAAATGCCATAGATACATATTTGGGATGAAGAAGTTAGAGAATCATGCTCAGGGATGAAAAAGAGCTGTAGGCAGGCATGTGCAAGAGTGAAGATGAATTTACTTCATCCTGGAGCCCACTGGACTGAACTCCAAGCAGCGACCACTGACAGTACAGGACTGCACTGCACGTGGAAGTAAAACAATACTGAACACACTCGAGAAAAACTTAAAGCAAAAGTGTGATGTGAACAAAATAAATGGGATAATATAGAGCCATGTTAATGACACAAGACCTATATAAAATGATTAAATGGAAAAGATGCAGGCATACACCTTCCTTCCTCATTTTAACCACTGAACTGCTGAGGCTTTTTCACCAGAGTGCTGAGCCCTTTTTTGTTGCTTGAGGTACTTTGTGCTCAGGTCTCCATAAGGTTTTTTCCAAATAAGGTATCCATGCCAAACGTGTGCCCTTTTTCCCCTAAACTCATGGGAAATATAAAGGTACTCAGAGGTTGTGGATTTCCCTGGAGGGAATCAAAGAAATAGCCGAAAGATGCCTACATTTGGAGTTCGTTAGGAAAAAAGTGTTCTGCAAAAAGGTGTCTTTTTGCCCTAAAAAAGGCAACGAAAGGTTTGCTGTGCTTAAGACACTTTGGGCCATAATATGCCCTTGTGAATTCACATAGAAGCCCAGGTTCTGGTGTTAACCTGGGCTTCTATGGGAATTCACAAGGGCATATTATTGGTGCTTTAGCGGCAGTTTCCTGCCCATAGAAGCAGTGATAATGTATCACCATTTCTTGATAATATGGCCCTTTCTTCCAAGATTGTAAGAACATGCAGAACTGAATCAAAAAAAATTTTTGAACCACAGTTTGACAAATCTTTCAAAGAGGTAGCCCATTTTTCCGCATTTTGTGCTTTCAAACTACTTCCAGTTTGTGGCTGAAACCTCTGTGAAACCCATAGGTCTTCCTACAAAGCATGGCTGGCTTTAGTGCTGCTGGCGCCTGGTGCGAGAATCATTTTTGGCACCCCACACCACATGAAGGCCTCCTCGGAATCTCTCAGTACGATCGGGGATAAGTGTCCCTCATTTCTCCAATAATAAATTTTTGGTAAACAGAGCCCAACCCAGAGGTCGGCACCCCCTCTACAGGTCAGCGCCCAGTGCGGCCGCACCAGTCGCACTCCCCTAAAACCGGCCCTGCTACAAAGCTATACATTTCTGAAAAGTAGACAAAAATCAGAATTGATAACAGGGTCATTTATGTGGAGTCCTCTAGAATGTCCCAAAGAAACAAACTGTTGAAATAAAAAATACCGAAAAGGAGTAGGAACAAATTCGTGACATTTTCATCTATACCTTTTTGACAAGATGGCAGATTTAAGCAATATACCATTATATACATTTGACTCTTCTGGTTATAGGTATTTGTAGGGTTTGTAGGATGTCCAAGACACAGATACCCAAAGCCAATAACTGAGCAGCACTTTGCCCTATACTCGATACACTATGAAAAACTATTGCAATTCATTTGGTAAAATATAAAGTGAAAAATGGTTGTGAAGGAAACTTTTGTATTTCTGTAATAGACACCACTAAATGAGTTTAGGAACAGTGTTTTTTTGTACACCTCTTCTCGGACCTGTCAGCCTTAGGGTGTCTTCCCCCAAACCTTTTCCCTACTCCCCTCCCCTCCTATTTTTCAGAATTTGTTGTCGGCCTTAGGACTCTGTGCTTTTTACCACTGCTAATCAGTGATAAAGTGCTTCTACTTATTCGCTAAACAATGGAAAAATTCGCTTATACCAGATTGGCATATTAGTCATACTAGTATTACTCTGAGGGACTTATTAGGACGGCGGTCAGACAAGCATCCGATCATCACAGCGGGAGTGGGACCACCCTACAGGTAGTCGGGGGTCCCACCAACCAGATTAGTACGCAACCACTATTTAGGCAGTCTGCATAAGCAGCAATATAAAAAGGGATGTTTTTAAACATCCATGCAACGTGCGTCAGTCACCATGTGGTGCCTGGCACCCGGTGCATGGATATTTGGGAGTCACCATGCGTGACTCTTCCCCCCCCCCACCGGGGCACATAGCGGAGCTCCACGGGTATTAGGGGCCCTGCTAGGGCCCCCGAAGTTATATTTCAAAACCTCAGGGGGCAGAAAACTGTTTGGTCCTCTTTGCGTTGGGGGCAAGGCCATGCCTTTGGTGGGCAGCCACTAAACCTCCAATCAGCCCACGGGAGGGAGCAGAATGGCTGTCTTCCACGTGCCCCACCCTATGTTTTTTATGAATATTGTGGCATATTTACAAAAGCATTTTTGCAGTCGGAAACTGCTTAAACCCAGAATTGTACCATTACCGACTGCAAAATGCTTTTTTATGTGCCTCATTAAAATGAAACGCAGGAACCCACGACCCCAGCGCCAATGACGCCGATTTTTTTTTTTTTTAAATGATTTTTTGGGCCCGGGGGTCCTTCTGGGAGCCCCTGAGCAGGCCTAGGGGGTCAGGGTGTTTCTACCTTGCCCCCTTCTCTTGTTTTATATCTTTGTTTCACAGTTTTCTGGGGACTCCCTTCTACCAAGTCACAAGATGGCTGCCAACACTTCCTGCTTTGGAGTGTTAGCAGCCAATCACAGTGAAGCTCGTGCTCGGGACTTAGGCTCCGCCCAGATTTCAAAACTTATTTTTCAATCTTTTCAGCAAGTACTGAACAGATTTACACCATTTAGAAAAAAGTCGCTTTCTGATCCAAGCACTACCTTTCTGCCAAATTTAGGGTAATTCTGTTCAGTAGTTTTGGCTGTAGCCTTGCACAAAGTTTCCTATGGGAAAAAGATTTTCTTGAATTTTTCAAGAACTACTGAACAGATTTACAAAAAAAAAAAAAAA